>NC_064440.1:15059702-15706369 GCF_023343835.1 Lagopus muta | reverse complement strand
GTATGGAATTTAAGATCATGTCTTCATTTCAGATTTCATTCTTGAGTGTCTGAAAATGGAAGCACTGATAAACTACCATGGGTAAGGAACTTGGATAAAGAAGGGGTTTTGCACCTTCAGCTGTACCACATAGTCTACATGGCAACTCCTCTGAATCATTTATTTCACAAACTACAGGATGCTGAGGACTGTTATCAGCTAACCTGTCAACACTAAAAATAAAATTAACCAAACTGAGAATCTCCTTACAGCCAGAAACAGTAACTTACTCTGAACTCATCTGAACATGGAAAAATTAAGTGGTTCTTCTTAAGGGTAAACGCATCTCTGGGCTGTATGTTCATCTCTCTCTATATTCTGGGCTGCACGTATTCTCTCTCTACATCTTTAATAATAAGGAGAGGGAACAGTACCACTACTGTTGACAATACATGAAATACTTTCTTTTGAACATTCTACACAATATTTGTGCACAAGTGGGTATTAATAGGTGAAAATTATGCCTTGATTGGATTGTACCAGTTTGTTCTCAGGAAACAAAAAGGTGTCTCAGAGTGTAACTAACAAACAATAGCATTAGATGTTTATAACTCTCAATTTTGGTTTTTTCAATTTATTTACGTATTTAGCTCATTTTTCTTACCTTCACCTGACCCAAAGTTGTTTTGTAACAACTCATTTTTGTATCATTAAGAGAAGCTTGTACACATGTTCCACAGTAATCAGAAAAGAAATATGTTGCTGCAGTGAGTATAATACTGTAGCTGAACTCTAGCATTTGGATCATGAGGCAATGGAAAGAGAAAATGGTCACAAGACTCAATTCCTGCTCTTGATGCTTCTAATGACAGCAAAGCTCCTGAAAGATGAGCATCTCAGCATAACGTCTGCATAATTTACACGCCATTTATTGTGGTAGGTTACCCACACCTGAGATATAATTAACAATGTCTTAAAGACCATGAGATGCTTATCTGCAGTTGTCTTGAAGAGAAAAAAAAGATTATGTTTGGAAAACCAAAAATTTAGACTGGAGATTTATTTTGTACTAAAATTAGCATAATGTTTACAACTCAGATAATAAAATAAGATTACAAATTTTTAATAGATCAATGGATAAAAAATAGAAACTTAGAATAAATCAGCCCTTCTTTATTTTATCCTAGGGTCATCATCTATTTTGAAGAGGTCAATACAAGAGAGTCCCTAATGTGCAGTAGCATTTATGGAATGCAAGCAGAAGAGCAGCACTTCAAACTGATTAAAAGACATCTGTATCCAAAAAGACCCTTTTTGGAAAGCTCTACTGTAATTTAGATAAAAGGCTGAATTATCCTGTATAAATGTACCTATGATCATTTAGATTTGTTTTGTTGTATTTTTATTATTTTTTTAATCTTAATGTAAATAACATAACATAAGCAGGTGACTTTTTGAACCAGAAGTTCTGAGGGACCTATACAAAAGCACATGAACAGGAATTGTAGTTTTTCATCTTGCACAATAAAGACAAACAAATGGAAACCTGTAATAAAAATCCCTACTTATAGAATCACTTAACTGTTGAGTATATGAAACTAGTTTTTTAACATGCTACACTGATTCTGATCAGAATCTATTTCTTTGAGAATTAAATAGAGATACTAAGGTTCAGATACACACACACACACACAAAAAAAAAAAGTAGTTAAAATTGAGAAGTTTCTGGAGTGAATTGCTGCATGCATCAGGTCCACTAATATAGAAAGAGTTAGTGAAATTGAGCTTATGATGTTTTCACGGTTTGACCTGAGGGGTCTTTTTAAGAAGATCTATTGCATATTTTCATATAAAAATTACTACAGAAAGTTTGAGGATTGCAAGCTTCCATCTTTTCTCCCATGGATTATGAGAAATAGGATTGCATTTCTTTACAGTTATTAATGAATATTTGTTTAAGACCATCAGCAAAAGCTGAATAAAATAAATAGGAAAGTTTTGTTTTGAAAGTTGCATTAAAGATGGGTAATCATGCAACATATTTTTACTGCTTCTGTGCATACATACATACAAAAACTCAAATCTTAAAAAAAATTTCTCTTACTCTTGAAATGATATTTTGACATGATCAGTACAATTCTATTTAATACCTCTTCAGATGAAATTGTACATTTTCTTTCAGGTCTTACAGCATTCCTCATGGAAGCAGATAGATTTAGAAGTACCTATTAGAATCTTTACACAGCAGCAAGTGAAACTAGTAAACTGTCCCTGAAACCAAAAGTAATCTTATCTCTGTATAGACAATCTCAAGTTTCCAGACCAAAACTCATTACAGTACTCTCAGTCTCCTTCCATCCTACACCTCACAGCATACACATTCCTCTTTCATCCTACAACTTCTCTGTGCTTGGCTGTTTCCTCATCCTCCCCCCCCCACCCCAGGTTGCAGGTGAGCTCAGTAGAGTCCTGAACAGAGACACAGTAGGATGGACTAAGAATTCACTACAACCAAGGCAACTTCTGGAATAAAAGTCACTAATTACCATCCAGTGGTGCTCAGACTAAAACGTCTGGGTATTGTGATTATACTGGATATGGAGGATCAGTAATACTGTAGCGGATAATGCCAGTGAGTTAATTGTAAATATCTGCAAGTTTCATTAGATGTGCCTGTTTTTACGTAAATAAGAGGCAATAAGAAAATATTTTCACTACAGTTATGCATAACAATAAGCTTATAAAGGCTTCTATAAAAAGTAAGAAAAAAATAAATATTTTCCTGTCAAACCAGTCTGCAGACTTGCTCATTCAGTGCTTTCATAAGCATAATTTTCCAATTACTGATTTTCTGAAGGAATTAGGTACAGCTCGTGTTCTCTCCCCAACACTGTCTTGAAAATAATTTTCTCAATTTAACCCTGCAAAGTCAACTATGAAATCTGAAATGCACTGCATATGGCGTCAAGCATGTACTCAAGCAGTCCTGCACTGGGAACAACATCCCACACCAATTACAGAATGACACACTGACAAAGCTAACCTGCCCGCAACACTTGAACTAGTTCAGCTGGACATCTCTGCACAGCACTGAGTTGTTCCAGATATTTGAATTTCAAAGTTAAACAAGCGTGTTACTAAATGTATAAGAGGAACCACTCTCGCATATGAAAGGTTCTATTTTTACACAGGAACTTTGCAGAGCATGATCACTGAAGTTCAAACTCTGGGTACAAAGCACAAGCAACACTGTACAGGTAGATTTTACTGAAAGTTCAAAATGCAAAATTAAGTAATACATTACCATTTTTATCCATGGAATGTGGCTCAGATTGCTTCTTTCCTATATCAGCAAAGGATCTCACAATTGGGATCCTATTGCTCAGTTTCTTCTGGTTCTGATGGTGATGCTGTTTCAGTAATGCCTCATGTACTCTATGACGAACATCCTCACTGAGCTGCCCAGAGCCCACCTGCTGGTCCAGAATCATATCTGAAAATAAATAAATAAATAAGCATGTAAACACAACAAAAGAGGGGAAAGACAAAAAACTTAATTTCAAAGAAGTTGCAGTAACAAGTTCTACATCAATCCTACAGGATTATAAATCAAAGATATCTGTTCCTTTAGCACAACAAAATTCAATGGTATGTTTCATCTAAATGTGTCAGAAAAAAAAAAAGAAAAAAAAAAAAGAGGTTATTAACATAACAAGCTCACTACCTCAAAAACGTTGGAAGTTCCCATGCCAAGATCACCTTGGAAATCAGCTTGGAAATCATTTCCAAAGCATTCCCATATACAATACCTTTAAGCTCAGGATTATGATGTATATAAGGTATCATCTCCTACAGAAAACCAGCACCTTATTTGATACAAAAAACTGTCTTCTCAGAAGAAATAATTTTTTGATTCCTTTCATACTTACCACAGAAGATCATTAAAAGTACTGCTTTTTACAACTACATTATTTTTAGTATATTTATTTAGTATATTTTAGTATATTTAGTATATTTTTAGGTTTTTTTTTCCTTCTTTTTTTTTTTTTTTTTTTTTTTTTTTTTTTTTTTTTTTTTTTTTTTTTTAAATGAGGTAAGATACCAATAACCAATAGAATCTCTCTCTTACCCAATGCATATGTCTATGCAAGAGTATCACTGTATGGATGTGTGAGTAAAATTAATCCCTATGCTAAAAAAAAAAGTCAGTCACTTTTGCAGTTCACTGGCAGAAAACGTTCACGTACTAACATTCAGATATATTAATTAAGAGATAAATTATACATTTCAAATGGGAAAGAACTGTTGAGAATTTTGTAGCATTATTTTAGTGATTATTTAGGGGAATTCTATTAGAAGTAGTAATAATGCGTAACAGAAGGAAAAAATAATAATAATCTGTATAAAAGCAAGTAAAACAGCATTTGAGTACACAATGTCCTTGCATATCCATTAGAAGAAACTGCTGCACAAAAACAGTGATATAATAAGCTGTGTCAAAAACTTCTCGTACTGAAAATTCAGACAGCTCACAAGTCTGTGCTGGAGTCAGATTGATATCTACCAGTAAACCCAGCAGCAAAGCAAGCAGAGCAAAGAAAATAAAAAACAGATGCACCATCAGTAGAAACATAATTTGTCAGGTCTGTGATAATTGCCAACCACAAGGGAGAGAATAAAAAAGCATTAAATAATTATATGCAGAGTTTAAT
The DNA here is from genome assembly GCF_023343835.1 of Lagopus muta. NCBI lineage: Eukaryota > Metazoa > Chordata > Aves > Galliformes > Phasianidae > Lagopus > Lagopus muta. Next base: position 15,701,678 of record NC_064440.1, on the reverse strand, counting down.
TACTAAGTCAACTACCCACATCTACATTAAAAAATAATAATTTTTTTTTGAAGTTCTCAGCATCCACATAAAAATTTAGTGTGTTAAATGTAGCTAGTTTCAGAGCTGAACCACAACTACATATTTCACTTAATGTGAAGAGGCTCCCAACAGCTCTTTATGTCAACACACACAAAAAGACATGGCTAAGTCCATAGACAATGCATGAGTCAACAGATGCAAACATGAGATGTACCCATATCTCATCATAAAGAGAGGTACTGACCTAACAGACATCACCTGTGACCCTCTCCACAATTACACTCTACACAGTATTAGCAAATACGTTGACTGAACAGTTCACATCATGGAGTAACACTACTCGGTACTGTGCCTAAACTCATACAGCCTGCCTGGGGAGTTCTTCACCTCGACTCTGTGATCCCAGCCAAGATTGAGTTTTTCTATTACTCAACACTCTCATGGAAGAGACAGAAGCATAGTAATAACAGAGAAATAGTCAAAAGAAAGGGTAGCACAAATTCAAGAGAAAGGGTTCCATAGATTTTCTTCAGAAGGAGCAAAGAATAAGAACAGATTTGCAACACAAAGAAAAAAAGGAATGAAAACACCAACTCCAAGAGAAGTATCCATTTTCCTGCCCAACTTTACTGCCTTTTGAGACTCTTATCCTGAAGATTTCAGACTATTCTTTTCCAACAGGCTTAGTACACGAATATGTGCAGTACCAAAACCAGACCAGTAATACATATGAGATATGAACTTTAGAGGAAAAAATAGATAGTAATCATATAACCTGGGGCATTTGGGCTAAGGCACAAAATAGAAGATAATAGTCTCCATTCTTTTTAATTCTGGTGACAAAAGACAAATTGTACAAAATGTAAAACCAAATATTATCTTGACTTGCTCTAAGGCAACAAATGAGCTGAACAGAGGTCTCCTCTTGTATAGTCATATTTAGAGTTGTGATCATCACCTTTCTTACAGATCAGTGGAACTTCACTTCTATATTGTCATTCCTGGAATTACAGTGTTTTGCACATTAAATATTAATGTCTTTTAAATTTGGAGGCTGATGTCGATATTTAAGATGTTCCACTGAAGGACAGAAAATGCCAGGAAAAAGAGAAAATCATATCCTTATCCTCTTCTTTGCCAGGATGCTCTGACAGATTCACTAACAGTCGGACAACATCTGCAGGGGGGTAGCAGTGTCTGCTACTATAGCGATCAATTGTATTTTCTTCCAAACTGCGAAAGAAGTGGCTTTCCTTAAGTTGCCAGTTTTCATAAATTCCTGCTTACTTCAGCATGTCTGCCACATGCGAAAGTGGGAAAGTCATTCAGAACTGGGAAGAGTGGAAACTTGTTTTTGCACATTGATACTCCTCCCCCAAATTGCCATTCATTCAATACAAATCTATTTGCAGTCACAGCCATAGTTTTAGTGCACTCAAATTACTTCCAGATTCCTGTATTTTGACCACTTTCTCTCAACCTGAACAGATTTGAATAGTACTAACAAAGTCTGTCTCCATTACTACCTTCCATTATTGGATTCCACTTCAGTTTCTTCATAACTTTTACAAAACATCTTTTAGAAGTCCCAGGATCTGCGATGTAATAGATAGCTCTATCGATTACAAAGGTATGTTTGAAAACAAGAGCAACATGGTTTAAAGTCTGAGGGCAAATTGTAAATTAGAGCATTTTAAACATACGATTTTCAAAACAGATACTACTTCCTTATTGCTGTGACAAAGATGATACTATGTGATCCCACCAGCTGAAGCTGCATCTACTTTCCAAAGTTGTTTCTTATAGGCACTTTTGTATGTAGAGCACATAACTATTTCTCCAAATTCCATAAAATAAAAAAAGAGAAAAGACCAATAACCTCACAGCACTGTATCTCACCTATATAAGAGCTTCATCATGCAGACTCTGCAGGTTTTCTACGCTAAGCAACAAAGGCGCATGGAGTTTTAAAAAACATTTGAAGAGTTTTCCTCTTGGATGTTCTTTTACACCTTGTGGAGCCCTTCTAATCAGGGACACAGATTATCTTTTTATTATTATTTCACAACAGTCTTCAACAAGATGCAATGCATGGAATACCCAGCAACATAGTTTTACTCATTCTATTAATTGCTCACATACCATTTCTACTGACATCGAAATAACTGAGACAGGTTGTTTCCTCTGTAAGGAATCTTGACTTAATATATTAAAATATATATTTTAATATTAATATATTAATACATTTTTAAAGATTCTAAAGACAGATATTCTTCCTGCTCTAGTTGTAAAAAAAAAAAAAAATTCAAAAGAAATAGGGGGTTCACACAGTTTCAAGAACACTTTCTCTGTTACAGTACTTTATTTACATAAAACATATCCACCTTTAAATTTATTTTCAGGGCAAACTTAAAAAGTTATTGTACCAATTCAAATATAACTCCTCATCACTTGTGAACATTTTATGAAGATTGTGAATTAAAGCATCAGGATTGAAAACTTCTGAGTTCAAGTATAGCATGGCTCACCTGTACAAGCCCAGCACAGCAAACCACATCTATCTCATCCCTAAGGTCAGTTAAGACATTAGAGCAGATTGGCTACTCACCACAGAGATGGCTATTAGACACTACAGCTTCCTTGCAGTGGATGCTGCACAAGGACATGCAGCTAGAGCCACGTGGTGTCATCCTAGTTCCAAACAAACATGAGCAAGAAAATACTAGAGTAACAGCTTTCTGTCCGTTTCTCTAGGTTCACAGGATGCCCATCAGGTCACAATACTTCAGGCAACTCCCAAGTAAAACACACAGTAAATTTACAGAAGAAAGTGCACATCTTTGGCAATAAGATACCTTTAAAGTCAAACAAGTATCATCTAATAGAAAAGCTACACTGGATCTCCCTTCTGCAGCAATGAGTAAACAAACAAGATCTGGAGCTCTTATTTTTGAACAGCATACCAGACAAAAAAAAAAAAAAAAAAAAAAAAAAACCTTTGAATTCCTGGGCCTATATTCTTCTGATATAGGTTGCTATTGACAATTTACAACCGGAGAAACTGAATTCAGTCTTCCAAATTTTATAACTGCAATTGCAGGGCAAAATAAGAGATTAATGACCAAAAAAAAAAGAGAAAAGAACACATGAGATTTTCTGTGCATCATGATTGCAATCACAGCTAACTACAAAATCTAACTTGAAAGCCAAGCTTTGCTTGTTTTGTGCTTGCTTTCTTTCTCTTAAAGATGAGGAGAAGAAACAGCAGCAACCATAAAGCAGTGCTTTATGCAGGACATGCAGATGAAATGCTGTCTTTTATCCTAATCTATCATTAACCTACCCCATTACACATTTCCTGGTGTGTCAGGCACTAAGAGCTATAGAAAACTAACAATTAAGATTCTTGGGCTGTATTTATGATTCAAGACCGGATTCTGGTGTTTACAACAGAGATTATAAATGAGCTATCCAAGCCAATGGATTTAGCCTGTTCATCCAAAGAAGTAAAGTGCTCCACTGCACTGAGTGCCAGATTCTATTTTCAGCTCTACCTGAATTTGCTTTATTCAGCTTCTTAGCTGAATTACTTGAAAAGGAAAGAGGGACAGTGACAAACGTCTGCTTTTCAAACTAAGTGTCTCCAACTTGAAGAGCAAGTACTAGCATGTTCACAAAACATCACACAGAAGTCAAGGCCAATATTTTCAGCTTGAAGCTCAGAGAGAAAGAAATGTTATAATGTTAAAACACAGAGCTGTCCTATCATCTCACAGTGGATGCTACCCAAAGAACACTGCAGGTAGCACAGGACAAGGTATTTTGCATCTGTATGTTGAACAAGACCTATGAGTGACATGGGTTCTACATGCACAGAAAATGATAACTGAGATTGACTGGTGCGATCTAAAATATTCCCAAACTTGGAGTTGATATGGGAGAAAACAAAAACAAAAAATATGCCATACAACTTAAATGTTGGTGTGAGATTTACAGCTTACACACAAAGGAACAAAACCTGAAAAATGCCTCTCAGTGGAGGTAATCACAGCATGGCAAGTAGTAAATAAAGCAAACAAACACAAAAATATGTGCAAGTGAGAAGGTGAAAGCTGAACAAAAGCCAGGTGGAGGGTCAAACTGTGAGAAAAAGATTGCTGACAGGTTATTCAGTGCTTTGTTGCAGTGTTTGTAATAAAAGCTAACTTTATCATAAAAGCACTGACAGAAAGATAATAAAATGTGAGCATTGCAACTGAAGCAAAGGAAATCAGTGAAATAAAATCTGAACTGTAGCCAGTTTAAGTAGATCATTATGATGGAGAAATATAGCTTGAGCAAAGACAAAAGACGACTTGCTCAAATTAAAGCTTAACATGATACTACTGAAATCAATAAAATTGCACACTTGGTATGTAATGCCCTGAGTTGCTGAGCAGAGTCCAGTGACCTCAATCACAAGATTAAGCTGTTAAACAGATTGAAAATTCGATTGTGAGAAACATACACAAAAGACTGCTTGGAAAACAAAACAAAACAAAACAGTTATATCTGCATTGAAAAGCATGGGAATATTTAAAATTATACTTCAAAAAATATTAAAATGATTTTTAAAATAAATAGAACTTTCTAATAATTCAAATGCGTGCAAGTCAAAGCACCACCAACTAACTCAGGGGGCACAGTTTGTATTTGAAAAGGCTTGACATTCGTTCACAGTAAGCTCCACAAAACAAAAAGAAAACACAAGATCTGTGATTCATGATTGAATGTATTGCCATTAAAGGCTGGACCAAACAGTTTTTGAACCAAATGATATAAAATGGCATCATATGTTAAAAAGAAGAATCTTTTAGGTTCATTCAGTGATTACAATTAAAAAAAAAAAAAAAACAGATGGTGATTTGAGAAGCTACATGGTTTCAAAGGAACTCAATGAAAATATCAAAAGAGAACATTTTCATCTGCCAACTTGAACAACACAGTGAAGCTGCTCTCTAATGGTGCAGTCAGATTCTGGCAAATATCTCCTTAAGAGACAAGTTCCAAAATAAACTGTTTTGATTACATAGATTTTTCAGACTTCCTTTTAGCATATGTTCTATACAGAAGTGATCGATAAAATATTACTACATCAAATGTTCAACGGAATTCCTTGCGTATGCAGTGCTAGCTTACTCACAAAGGAGCCACTTTAAAGACATTTTTTTAAAAAAAGCAAGTCACATTAAGAAAAGAAAAAAACCTAAAATATACTTAAAAGTACATTTTTAAGATGACATTTCAGCACAGGAATTGAGCCACTTTCAAAGGAAAAGAAACAATGCATAAAATTTAAGAATAATTTGAGAAATGTTAGGAATTAACATGCTCTTTTCCCTCCTTGATTACAATGTTGGAAATCATCTCAGGAACCTCTACTGTAGTAAGATATCACCTGTAAATTCAACATCATGAGTATGAATAAGCTCTTTATCAACAAAGAAAATTGGATGCCTGTCCAAAGAAATTTTCAGCTTTGTAGATTAAGTCATTTTTTAATAAGAGTTGGAAAGAAAGAATCTAATCAAGAATGGACGAGCTGAAAGACAAGATGATTTAAAAATCCTCACCATATCATTGGTGCCAAAATATTTTTATGCAGAACTATCAGAGTTTCCAGGGATGAAATACAAAATGTTCTGAGAGCCATACAAACAGTATAAAAGATATTTTCTCATCTGTAGATTTTAACTGCAAGCCCATTAAGATCTTAAAACACAACAAACTTTCAAGGGCTAAGTGCCGGACTTTTAATGCTTTAGTGAATAAGCATTTATAGATTAAAAGCCTTGACCAGAACAAACAAGAACTGTTGTCTCAATTTAGCAATGTAGATTAAGTATAACTCTTTCAAGGATATAAAGACTGGTACTGCATATACAGTATAATTTGAAATTGGAATGTAGCCCAGATAGCAAGACGTTACCAGCAAATACAAATACATAACACACACGTCTACCATAAAAATAAATAAATAAATAAAAACTTTAAAATAAAGTAAAAAGAAAGAAACTACATACGAGCAACTAATTTAGTTGTTCTTAAAAGAAAAGATGAAAAATAGCAATGCAGAAAGTTATCAACAGATGAAATTTTAAAACAACAAACATATTATTGAGCTGTCAATCAGAAGCACAAGAACTGAAGTTAATATAAGGAATGAAATGTTGAAAACAACTGAAGCCAATAGACTAGGAACCATTTCTGTCAAGTCTAACATTCAGGAATGTCATACACAGTTTGAATAGATATCAACTCTGGAGTTTGAACTGTATAGCACAATACATAGGATCATATCTATCATAACTACTGACATTGAATAGCAACTTATTAGAAGAGATGGGAAAAAATCTCCTGAGAGATCTTGCTCCATCTTCAGCTCCAGAATTAATCTATATGGAAAAAAAGAGCAGACCAACACATTATTTGGAATTATCACATTTCTAATTTATCTATCACACGTGTCATGATGGCATGCTTGCCACTACTACCATTACGATCATTCCTTACACCAATCCTGCCTAATTTGTGCCTTTGTAACATACTGTTAATACTGGAGAGAAGGACCTCATATATATCATTATAGTAAGAAATTGCAAAGCAACATGCTTGAGGAAGAAAAATACAACACAAACAATAATAACAGACAAAAGCAAATAAAATAGGAATTTTATTTATAAGGAAAACTCTTGAAAGAAACTTAAGACAGAAGAGGGGTAATTTATAGAATGATTCGCTCACAGTAAAAGTCTGCGGAAAAACTGCTTAGAAGAAAAAATAAAAATCCCTCATTTCTTATTGAATTGGCAGTGGAAAAATTCCTTTCTCAATTACAAAAACCCTTGCAAACTATCACATTATCATAAAGACACACCTGTCACTAAGATCAAATAAAATAACCAATAAAATACATACACATCTGCAACAATGTGAGGTGTTTATGAGTTTAAAATAGAACACTGTAAATCAGGAAAGTCATCTAAAGCTTCCTCTCAGGGAGAAAAAAAAAAAACTAGGCAAAAAAGAAAAATTTAGATATCCCCAAATCAAAACTGAACTCAAAATAGCATTACAGTTACTCATCCAATTCTATACCAAGGGACAACTTATACTTGAGATGAGTTTCAAACCACAATTAGTAGTGGAAACGTGGAGTTCTTGGATATATTAACTAAAAACAAAACAAAGCAAAACCAATATGACTACAGCTAATTAGTGTTAAGAGATTATAAATGTATGTTTATTTTGGTTTCACTATACAGAATTTTCCTCCTGGGGGACAGAGAACTTTGATGAAGTTATAGTTTTATTCTGACAATTCCCACATGAATAAAAACAATTCTGGAATGGATCTCTCAGTGACTATGGAAGTAGGTGAATGACTTCTAGATTAAAAACACTCAAACTGAAGCTTGAAAATCTTAGCGCACTATTTAAGCAAACAGTAATAGAAGCACATCTAACAGCTGATCTGAGCACTTCTTGATTTAAAAAAAAATAAGCAAACAGTAAAGCAGCATACTGATAAACACCTTTGTTCATGCAATCAGCTGCTTTTTGTCCTTCATGTTTAGCTGCTATCATTAACAAGAAACATTTTCAAGCTCTGACTCACAGACCATGATTCATGGGAGAATTAGATCTCAGCACACAGTGGAAACCCACACAAGTTATACAAATAAAATAATCCTCCATATTGTTATGGAGGATTTGGAGTCCAATAGCCATAACGAGCATGAGACCAACCCTCACTAAAAGTAGAGAAAAGGGAAATTAGAGACCTCAGATGATAAAATAGTGTTGCTCTTTGCTCTGTGTCTTCATTGATGGAAGGAACAGAAACTTTTAAATAGGTTCAAGAATACAGCACTAGAGGCTTTCTAGGGCACATCAGAGCACAAACAGAGTAGCGTCACTTTAGCAACAGGTTTTAAAGACCCTCTTAAGTGTACTTGTTTATAACACATATTCGCTCGGCCTTGATAAAGAAAACTTATCTTGTCTACTAACAAAATTATTTATAAACAATCTAATTCAAATTAGCTGCTTTATCGGCAAAGGGGGAAAAACATATCATACTGCACTTGATGATTCTAGCACAGCCAAGCAATCATCTTTAAAGTTTTAGAATTGTCTGAGACTGCAATGCACATCTATCCTACACAGCCCCTCACAACTTGCTTCATTACAGCAATGAGCACATTGCCAGCCTGCTGCAGTAACCAATTCGTCTTCATAGGAAATAGTAGGAAAACAGGAAACGGCATTCAGTCTCATTCTCTTCATTTTGGGACAGAAGGCTCATGCACTACGTCTGCTTGATTTCTACTTCTGTTCTCAACAGCTCTAGAATTTGACCTGCCAAATTCATTGAAAAGAAAACATACTCAACTTTACCTGAAGTAAATACATCTTAAAACTCGTTGAAAAACTTGCACATAAAAATACCAGTTCTGATCTAGTCCTTAATTCAGACATTTTTTAAACCAGTCTGATTTCATCTTGTATAATTATAATGTATCTTCCTTTATGTTTTGTTTGTTTTTAAGCTAGATTGTCTGCAGTTAGAGTAACAGTAGCTTCAGTTCGTGGAAATTAGCACAAGCATAATTCACAAAGTGATGTGGCATTACAGGAGTAAAGAATGTATATGTTCTACTGAAATATATTTAGTGTGCTCTCTTTACTGTTTTAATTCTCTCCCTTACATAAGAATCAACTCTGAAAATAGTAAAAAGTGAAAATGAAAAAAATAACACACCAGTTGTTTCTGAATTTAGATTCTAACACATAGAGCAAAATATTTCCAAGACTTTCTTGTAAGCAACATGTATCTTGATTCTTGTAATTAATTTTCATAGCTATTAAATGCAGCATCAGTACATACCTGCAATTTCTTCTATGGAGTTAGCTCTCATGTCCAACAAAACAGTGCCATTCAGGATACAGCTTCTCAGCTCAAACAAGCTATGAAGTGACAGTGTGGCAACATATGGTTTGCTCCACCTCTCCCCGCCATCTTCTACATCTTCTTCAAACTTCAACCACCTGTGCAAGCAAACAATTTTATAACTCCAAATAATCAATTTACAGCCCCAAACAACCAATTTTACAACAGTATATAAGAAATACGAAATACATTACTTCCATGGATATTGCAAGAGCACCGTTAAACCTGTCACAGAGATAAAGAGAAGCATATTAAGCAATAATTCTGTATTTTCCAAAAACTTTGAGCAATTCTCCATAAAATGATAATGCTATGACGGAAGAAGAACAACTGTAGAAAGGATTCAAGAAGAATTTGTTATAGAAAAAAGTAAAAGCTATACATAGTAAGAAACACTCTACTAAACACAAGTTTGTAATTTGACCACCACAGAATAAAAATACATTATTCATTGAAAGTAACATACACTGAGATTTCGTGAAGTGTTAATGCATCAATGTATTCTCACCACCACAAGCTTTTCACAAGACAATGATATGAGCTTTTGTTAGTTGTTTAGCTGTACTATGCCACCCAAAAAGGCAGTAAAACATTATGCAAAATTTAGGCTATTCTTCATTTAAAAGTTCAGTCAATTAAAAAGAAAAACCTCACAGGAACATAAACGTGCAAGCACATGCAGACAGCATATACATATTTGTGTATCTTGAAAGCCCTAAAATATGGTCCTTACTCTGATAGAACCACCATGTGAATGATGTGAAACAGCACTTTAGAGTTCAGAAATATAACTGTATCTATTTTATGTCTCATTTGGCTCTTCTTGGTTTCTGTACAACTCTGAAGAGACTTCAATAATATTAAAAATGACATGAAACTTACATGACAAATTAAGTCTTTTGTTACTAGCCAGTTGGATGAACTTACTCCTATGACTTCATAATAGTTGGTTGATAAAAATTAATGTTCAAAGAATGTTACTAAAAATGTTCAAAGAATGCTAAACACACAAACAAAACCCAGAAAAGGCTGTTCACTTATGCAGAAGTGTTTTAAATTGAAGTTCAGACCTTCAACCAACCAGCCTATGCAGATGCTGGTGAATGGAAACATGTAGCATGCTTGCCTGGCAAGCCTTGAACAGCTGTAGCAACAGCAGAAGCCTCTATCATTTGACAACACCAACAGCACTCGTTTATTTTATGTGGACCAAGCAACAGAGAAGTCAGAGAGAGCCTCACATCTTGACAGCACATTCACACTGATTTCCAGACAGCAGGGAAGTGTAGAGCCTTAAGACTTCTAGATCTAAGCGTTTTCTAATGTAACCAACCCTCTGAGCCCAGTAGCTCAGCAGACATGCCCATTCCTCTTCCATTCCTGTCTCACTCACCTAATTCTGCTCCTTCCTGCAAAATACGCCTGCGTACCGATATTCTGCACTTTCCTCCTTGCAGCCATCACTACGTACTACATCTTCCAATGCTAAGCAGCAAGTAGACACCAGTCTACTGCTGCAGTCTACTGACCCACTCACCAGCAGATCTGCTACCTTACTGATGCACTTGACTGATTCTAACTCCATCAGCTGCTTGCCTTCTCATCACTTCTCTTTTATTTAAAAACACCATTTCCCCCCAATTTTTCCTCTGCTTTTCTCCTGTAAAATATCTCCAATTTCCTGTGCCTAGCTGTCTCCTCCCCTTTGTATTTAAACATTTCCCCCCCATTTCCTCTGTACCAGCCTGCTTTCACATATCATCTTTGCCCATGAGACCCTTTCCTCCATTATACTTCTATTCTCTCCTTTCACTGTAATCTCTCTTCTCCCTCCAAATCTAGTTGGGTTATTTCCTTGTTTTCATTCCATCAGAGAAGCACCAGGGTCACAGCACACAAAAATGTTTGCCTCCACTACCCAGAGAGCTGGATAATGAATTTAAAATTAAGTTTCTAATACATATATGCAAACAAGGTTTTTCCAGCAGGACTTTCTAAAGTAACATCAAGACATTAAACGTATGTTAACTCATCCCCCACTGTTACCACATTCAAAGCCATGATTTGAAAGAGATGAGCTAAGAGATTTGAAAGACATGGCTACAGCAAGCCATGAAAGCTTCAAAGAAGGAGAGAGGAAAAATGAAAAAAAAAATATACGTATACAAAAAAATAAAAAGCCTCCATTTTGCAGCTACATTTGAACTTCATAAGGAAAGACAGCTTCCAGTTTACTTATAGCACCCATGTGTCTAACCTAAAAATGTGCTAGACACATTGTGGCCATAACATCCCAAACATGATGCATTATTCTAGAAATTCTTAGGAGGCATTTATCTATAGCTTTGCCTTCACATCCCTTTCCATTTTTTGTCCATGTTTCTTATGCCTTTAGGAGTTTTGTATCATATTCATACTTGGATATTACCAATTCTTTCTAGCATACAATAATTTCATTTTACGCTGATTCAAACAAAAGACTAAAAATCATGCATATATACACAAAGAAGCAATTATATGAGCACAGATTCGTACAGAATCTGATCAGAAATCTCATACTATCATTGGCTTCTGTTCTTGTAAACTGTCTTCAATACTACTTATATGATTATACTGCTACAGTCTGCCCAGTTTGGAACATAATGACCAATTCTAAATAGATTTAAAATTACAGATAAAAGAAAAACATGTTCTTAAAAGTTTCATAAAATCAGGTGACAGAACAAAAACAAGCAATCTCTTAGCATCATAATTAGAGCTGATATCTTTCATGGATGTAGAAATCATCATAAGAGTTTTAATTAAAGCTCCTTGGTTAATGGTGTCAATCAGACACGAAACTTAAAGCAGAGCAATAAAGTCCATAGAAAATTATTACTATGACTCAAATAATTATTTTTTTCCATAAAGATCATATCCACCTGAGTTTCAATCTACTTGAAGAGTATAATTTCATAGGTTGGATCCAATTTCTTCCCATTACTAAAACTTATATGTTCAAACACATCCTACATTTTTATCTAATGAACTAACAGTCTACTAAATAAACATAAATCATACCCAGCTGAGAGAATTCTGCTTTTGGACTAAATTTCTATTTTAAGAAGCATTACGTGAACTTACTCATGAAGTGAAAATCATGCTTATCACCTTTTAGCTTTTCAGAACTGTGCCTCAGAATTATTACATCAGATTATCCTTATTTAACATGAGAAGTGAGAAATAGTAGCAAAAAAAAAAAAAAACCACATTAAAAAAAAGTAAATCTGTAATCTTACAGTCATTCGATCATATATGTTCAAGTGGATTTTAAGACTAGAGTAAAAATGTCAACAACCCTCTGAACTCAAGGTTCAAGTATATCTATATCAAGATATCAAGATATAGATAGACATAGATACGACTAAAATCCAAACTCAGGCATGGATCCCAAGTGTGACAATTTTACATATTTCAGTTCTTAGCCAAAATATATATATTTAGTTCTACTGCTTGACCCCTTAAATTGATATGATTAAGAAATAAAAGCCATTTATGATTTCCTAGAAAACAGTGTTAACCCCACATATATTCTGATCTCGTATGCCACATTTTCTATGTGCTTGAAATATATCCTCTAGATAGTAACTACCTTATTTGGGGGGTCCAATAATACAGAATGGTTTAATTTGTACAATTTTCTTGTGTTGGTAAAGTCTAGAACAGGTATACTGAGATTTAGTTCCTCTGATAGGACATTCGCTAGGACAAATCGTGCCAGCAAGACCTTCACCCAAGTTTGTTAGTACAGGAAAAAATATATAACAGACATTCGTGCACATAAAAGGTCTACTAAAGCCACCTCCATTGATTTTTTCAGCAGTCAAAAAAAGAAGTGTGCACACTTTACTGTAGGCTTGGTTACAGAATTTTGGTACACAGCATGAAGTTGGGAGAGTTCCAACACAATCCATTTCATAGTCTATTATATTTGCATAGTCTATTATATTTCTCCAGTGGAGCGCTGGAGCATGTATTCACCTACAACCCACTCAAGATTCAATGTTATTAATGTAACCTTACAATCTGTATCAACTTCCACACCACATTTTCCTTGTCTAGGCTGTCTAAAGATTAAACCAAAGGAAATAAGCATGTTGAAAAACAAAACAGAAGTGACAAATGTAAGGATATTTTTTACATAATACCGTTGGGAATTTTGGTCCATTTGGAGATGCATTTCCACTTCTTCATAATCCTGATTTTTTTCTAGTACTTTCATTTTCTAATCAGTTACTATTAACAATTTACTTTCTAAACTATGGACAGAGGTTTATTTTCAAAGCAACTTCATTAAAATTCAAACCTAAAAATATTCCTCCTGGTTCCAAAATGTCTGTTTTCCTCCTTGTCTGGAAATGAACTAGTATTCTCCTGAAATTTTCATTTCATATGAACAAGTAATTGAGATCCAGCAGTTTGACATATACTTCCTTCAAATTAGCCACTGTTTTCCAGTCATGACAGCAAGCTGCTATAGGATAGATTTGAACATGAATTCCTTTCTTAATACTTGCAATTTTCAACTGCATTACTGTATGAATAGAATCATTTGCATTAGAAGGGGACCTTTAAAGGTGACCGAGTCTGGGCAACTTATTCAAGTGTTTCACTACTCTTATCTTAAAAAGGCTTTTTATTATAACCAGTCTAAACCTACCCAGTAAGCCAGACTCTTGATTCACTGTGTTCCTTTTTCAGGGTATAAACTATACATCATTAATTCTGTACAAAATTGTACAGCTGGGCCATATCCAAAAATTGTTACATTTATTATATTAGTAGTACCAGCTTTTAATTTTAAATGGTATCCACTTCTTATAGCTTACAAATGCAGGAAAAAAAAAAAATTTTACTCCCTCTACACCAACAAAACAAAGTTATTTCATCTTTGGTGACTAATTCCATGGATGGTGCACCTTAAATTAGACCTTTGAGTGGAGCAGGCTATGGTAGCAGTGCACATTTTCACACACTAATTAATTTGCAGGAACACTTTTGCTGATTAGAATTGTCAATCAAGAATTGAAAAAAAATTAAGAATGGCAAACAGATAGGAGTCCCCTATCTCCTGTAAGAGAAGAAAAACGTCTACAAAATGACTTACTCTTCCAAACAAATGATATAGGAATAGAGCACATTTACATAAAGAACATCAAGCTTTAGTCAAATCTTCTTATCCACAGTTCCCTTTGATATGTTGCTATTTTGATCAAGCAAGAACAAAATGTCTCCAATACTTCTAAAAGTTTGCTCAAGTTGTTTTTTTTGGGTTTTTTTTTTTAAAGGCTAATTTGTGCATGCAATTGTGATCAATCAAAAAAGAGGAAGATACAGATTAATTACCTAAATCAATACAAGTCCTTATTCCAGCAGCCCTTATAAAATGAATTTAGAACTGCTTAGTGATGTCACTCCCAATAAACACAATAATGACAGAGACAATCTCTGTATCACTTTCATTTAAATTTAACAATCTGGAGCTACAAAGCTGCACAATTAAAATATACAAATACTTTCATTGCCATTTTTCATACAGATGGACAAGTTATTGTAAGGCTAGTGCAGCAACAAACCCAGTGTTTATCATTGTCATAGCATGTTTCTAATCAAATCAGTCTAATCAAATCAAGTCCCAGATCAAGCATCAGTATCAAAATAGTACTTTAGAATATCTAGAATTATGTATGCTAAGCATTCAATTCTATACTCTATACAGAGTTGAACATTTCCTTACCTGTACTGGTGTATGGGAATTGCTGAGTCATGGCCTAAACCTCTGATTGATCACCTGAGGCAAGCTGAGGCAAGTCAGCCAGGTGAAGGCAATTCACCTGTGCTGCCAGAAGGGGTGGAGCCAGGCTCCACCTCTCCTAGACCTATTTAAGAGCTGGCTACCAGTGGGGAATGATCTCTTCTGGAGATCTGCTCTGCTCAAGTTTTATAAGTAAGCCCAGGATAGGGGTAAGCTTTCTATCTATTCTCTTTTTGTTATTGTTATCTGCTTTGCCAAACTCTCTTGTTTATTTTGTAATTACAGCATCTTAATATTCATTAAGTATACAACTGATAACACCACTTGTTATGCACAGTTAAACACTATTTTTTATTATTATTAAATATTGGCACCTCATCGTCATTCTGAACATTCACCACCCCTTCTCTTATCGCTGTATTAAACAACATCTCATTTCCATCACTGTACTCTGACATTCTGGAAGCATTCAAGGCCAGGCTGGATGGGCCTTTAAGCAACCTGGTCTAGATAGAGGTGTTCTTGCCTATAGCAGAGGATTAGAACTAGATAATCTTAAAGGTCCCTTCCAAACCATTCCATGATTCTGTTGTGTATGGTATCTTTATCTATTACTAGAGTAACAATACCCCAAAATTTCTTAGCAAGTTTTAATATAACCCTATTTTTGTCTCATTCAATAGCAAGGGTATTTAATAGAATTCTTTTTATACCTTGTCTCTTTCCTTCACACTGTTTCATCTTCAGGTGTGACCGCTTCTATTAGTGCCCTTCCCATTAATATAATTTTTGCAATAAAATAGATTTTAAGTAATAAATTCATTTGCTATATCATATTACAATGTTTACTAAATAAAGAAAAAATCAGTTCAACTGTTTCTCTTGTCACAAAAATCAATTATCTGATTAAATAGCATCTTAAGTTAGCCTGATGATAGACCACCGAACTTTAACTGATTTTCCATTTAGCTCCAAGTCTACCATTACTATTTCTGTCAGATATTGTTCTAAATCTTGCATATCTCTGAAAGCCAAACAGGCCCATGTTTGTTTAGACCAATTTTCTTCTTTCTTGAAGAGTGTTGCTATGTTTGCTATGATACAACTTACCTGACAGAATCACAGAAAGATAGGATTTAGTTTATGTTCTTTCAGCTTTCTGTGAGACAAAATATTGCACTCTCTTAGTTGCATAGGTAAAGCACCTTGATTCTTACTACCATATTGAATATCATCATTTCACTGCCATATACTACTTTTCTAATAGCTAATTGCCTATATCAAACTTTGTCCAAAATTTTTGGATACAAACTAGAAAAGACCATAGACCAGTTATTTCTGCATGGTAGCCCTCGCTCAATCTTGTTTCCAAGAAAGACATTTTTACTATTTCACCATTTAAGGTCATAGTCTGTCTATTGGTCTTCCAGTTTTCAGTACTTCCTAAACTCCAAAATACAGTTTTCTTCACTGCTTTCTTTCTCAAATACAGTTTTCTTGACTGCTTTCTTTCTCACATCCTTCAGCAATCTTATCTCTGTTTACCAAATAACAATAGGAAGGGCTGTACAGACAGATCAACTTCAATCCTTTTTTTTCTCATTTATTCCTTTCCATCTATCTTTATTAGCTATTTATCCTAATGAAAGCGGTTACAATTTTTAGAAACATCTCTATGATGATTTGCAGAGGAAATTTTTAAGTTGAACCAGAACAGTGATTATTTTCCTGTTAAAAATAACATACACCACTGGATTTTTTCCACAATATAAGTCCTCTTCTTAGAAGAGGTTCTATATATCTCTAATCAGTATGAGAATAGTGCAGATTACTACTTTGAATAGATTTTCTCTCTCTGAATACTAATAAGATTTAGGAGCACCACTACATTCATTCTGCAGTACAGTTGCCATATGAAGATTTTCTACATGTAAAGTTCTATACTTAGATTCTGCCTGCTCCTCTTATGGATGTATAAAGGAGGAGAAGGTCATAGAAAATTCTGCAGCCCTCTGGGAATTTGCAGTGAGACTAAAGGGAAAATGAAGAGCTTAGGCACGTATTTCCCACAAAATCCTTTTGAAAATTTAAATTCTATTTTTGTCCTAAGGACACCAAAGATGCAGTTCACTGATTTTTGGGCAGCTTTGAAGGATGTTCTCACCAAACACTGACTGAGAAAGATGCAATTAAGTCTCTAAGGAGAAAAATGAAGCTAAGCATGTGTGATTTAGGTGCCTGAGGAAGGAAGCATGCATGCAAAAACACAATTTCTTCTCTAATAATAATTTTTTTCAGCAGAAATGCAATCTAAACAGTTATTTTTGCATTAATTTAGCAGAAAAAGAAAAAAAGAAAACATTAACTCTCAATAGTAATTGTTCAGTGATACCTAGAACATGTTTTACTGCTCCAAAGTTTATCTTATTCCTTGCTTTAATCTTTTATCAGTTTCTTGAGGATTCAAAAATAATACACTGCTCAAAAATCTATTAAAATGAAGAGCTAAAATATGAATAAAACTAGGGATCCATAATTCATGTATACAGTATGCTTACTTTGATTTTTTTCCCTTGATATTTATTTTGACCTATATTTCATAAATCCAGATGAAAACATTTGCCTAAAAAAAAAAAAAAAAAAAAAACAACAAATGCTACAGTAATACTAGCAGTCTAAGGATTAAAATTATGGTTTTATTTAAGCTCTACATCCAAATCTGTTCCTGAGCTTGCCACAGCTTTGAAATTATTCCTCAGTATACCAACTACAGTAGATAACTTAAAAACAAAGAAAAAGAAAAACTTACCTTGCTGTCTCCCTCCACTCAGCATCCTCTCCTTCACGCCAACAAATCTCATCAAGCTCAGTAAAAAGATCATGAGGAATGTGTTCCTCATCATCATCTGTTCCAAGAATAAACTGCACTCTTTGTGATGGAGTATCTGGAAGAAACACAAAAATATCAGATCCAGAACACTTTCTTTCCCAGAGAAAGAAAATACCTAGAATTTCACAATAATATCCAGACGTTTTCTCTAACACCACTTACTGCTACACACAAAACATTATAAGAATATTTATACATAAACATTTTCAGACTGAGACCTCTACTTACTGCAAGGTCTAGTCTGCTAATGAAATAAAATCATCTAAAGACGGAACAAGATGTAGAGAAGTATAAACTATTGGAAGCTGGAACAGTACCTCATAGTAAAAAAAAGGCAGCATATTTAGAGCTGATTAAAGCGATTTACTCCATTGTCAAAAAAAAAAAACCAAAAAACACTTTGCCACGTTGTAAAGCTGCATCTATAGATCTAACTGTTCACAAATCCGGTGAACTATATCTGCATTCTTTGTTTTACCTAGCAGGAGAAAGAAACAAAACTCAGCCTAATAACTGGGAACTTCTGCCACTGCTTAACCCTTTGAAAACTGCTATGTAATTAGGTTGTTTCATATGAGCATGCTTTTGTCTGCCCCAGCTTCCCCATTTCATTCTTCCTGTCTCTCATTTACATTTCTGTTATCCTCTATATTACTTCTCAATCCTTCATTTCAAACACTCCATGTATTTCAAGGATGTACTATTCTTCCTTCATGTCACTCAGAAAATTTCTAGAACTCAGAGTACTTGAATGAACTTGTTTATTCAGCTCAAATGTTGTAAGAATAATAATTTTAAAACCTACTTATTAATTCACAAAGAAACCCTGGATTAAATACAGGAGAGTAGGTAAACAAAGAGATGGCTCAAGAGCTACTAAAAGCTTTAGGGAACGGAGTGGCAGGAAGAACAGCTAAGGGGACAGAAATTACTTTAGGCAAAAAAGAACAGAACTTCCACTTCAGCCTTTCCCTTGTTGCTCTTTTCTCTTTTTTTCTTTAACAGTGTTTCAAGCTTGCTTTTATTCTAGACTCTCTTTTCATCTCTCTCTACCTACTTATTTATTTGTTAAATTATGACCCTCATATCCACACATTGGTACATTCTTACAGAACAATAAAATAAATACAAACAGCAGGCTGTGATCTGAGACTAGAAAGTACATTCTGGTCAAGAACAGTGCAATTTGTTAACACTATTCTCCAGAAGGAAAAAAAATTCAGTGAGATACCAGCTTAGAAAGGACAAGCACATATGACTACTAACAGATCATGGAAAACAACCTACTTTGGGAGAGAGCTGGACTGAGTGAGAATATGAGAATAAGCACTGCCAAGAACATCCTGTACTCTTGATAAAATCAGCACCAAGAACTGATTCAATGATTAACAGCAAGAGCTACTGTTAAGTAATAAATTAGTGTAGCTGCAGTTTTATAGGATTACAGAAGCCATAGAACTGTTTGAGTTGGAAGGGACCTTTTAAGATCACCTTGCTCCAACCCCCCTGCTACAGGCAGGGACACCCTGCTGTCATAAGGTGGCTAGCACCTTATGACAGTTTCAATATCCATGCAAATGCATGTTTTCAATACATGAAGCAAAACAGGATTTCTGAAGTCAGGTAAGTAACAACAGAACAATTTATAGCCACAGTTTGCTCTAAGTCTCCTCTCTAGTTCATTGTTGATTAACAACAGTGATGAATCTGCATGAAGGACAAAAATGCACTAAGTTCTCTTTTTCTCTGTTAATACAATAGTGAAACTAGCTGCTAGATTCTGGATACCATTTTTGCTACTTGCATTTGCTGCTGAATATGTATATTTATATATGTACATATACACACACAGTTTTATTTGTAAAACAGTAATTCTATTTCAAGGACAAAACCCTAACAAAACTATTGCTATTAAACAATAGCAACAAAATAAAAAAAAATTAGATCTGTTGATTCTGCTTATAAAACTGAGTTAACAGGATTACACATGCAAGCAATGCCAGATAGATTTGGCTTTTATTCATAGGAGAAATAAATATCAAATGTCACTAACGTGTTATAGAGGAAATGAATAATGTGTGACTCGAAAAGACTATGAAAGAATACCTCAATTGCTGACTGTCAAACTGTGATAACTTAATCCTCACTGTAAAAGCACAATATTTGCAAAATAGGATACTCAATTTTTCAAGTAAGGAAAACAGAAACTGGTTTGAACACATCCCTGTCTATTTCCACTTGAAGTAGTAAAGCCAGCTTGAAAAACAAAAAAATCTTCATTTTATTAGCTCTATTTCAAAAAAGTGATGAAAGTAATCTAGATTGGGCTGGAAAAAAAAAAAAAAAGAATGAATGAGATTAATTTAATTATTATTTCTATTACTGCAGTTGTTTTATAACAGAGCACAGAGAAATTAGAAGCAACGTGAGCTTTAAGTTGCGCACTAAGCAGCTGATGATTATTTCAAGTAAATGGTTCATCTCACTAGCTCAGAAAATCCTCCAGGACCAGCTGGGACTGGGCAGAAAGCAGTCTGCTGCATGACAGGAGCAGGACTGCTGTCAATACCACACTTGGCTGAGCCATCTGAGTCAGGAAAAGCTGAAGCAGTTTTCTATTTGCTGTGGCTACAGAAGCTCATGGGAGTCTACTGCCAAACCCAGCATTACACTTGGGCTAATGCTCACATCATCCATGCAGCACTCACACAGACACCCACACTGCCTCTGATGCTTTAAATACATTGCCCATATGAAAATTTAAGGATTGCAGTTTTAAAAATCCATACCTTCACCATCAAAAGGATAGACATTAAGATCTGGCAGATATACTGTTGTAAAAAGCACAAAGTCCAATTGGGATGCAGTACTGAAGAAAGGAAGTGATCCCACAGATACACAAAGATTCCACATAAATATGAGAAGAAACTTCACAGTGAGAGTAACAGAACACACAACAGGCTGCCCAGACAGGCTGTGAGGTATCCTCTGGAGACATTCAGATCCTGCCTGGATGCATTCCTGTGTGACCTAATCTAGGTGTTCCTGCTCTGGCAGCAGGATTGGACCAGATGATCTTTTGAGGTCCCTTCTAATCCTGACATTCTGTTATACCAGACACACTGCTCAGTGTGGTCATTACCTTCAGACTGAAGTCATTAATGTTCACAAATCAAAAGAAAGGTATGTACACAGATATACCAAAAACAGCAGTGCTAAAAACCAGATTGGGACATCACTTAATTCCCAGGTGACAGTAGCAAACACTGCATTCTGGGACTACATTTGAAAGTAGGCTTGGAGGAGCAATGGCCTACACCTCCATTCTACCTTGTAACACACATGTAGGAAAGAATCATGGCCAGGTCAGACAGGCCCTGGGCAGCCTGAGTTGGTGCATGGCAACCCTGTCCATTTTAGGTGATTGGAACTGAATGATCATTAAGGTCCCTTCCAACCCAAGCCGTTCACTGATTCTATGATTCTTAGCCACTTCTTGTAAGCTCAGCTCAGAAAAGAACACACTCCACTGCACCACTCAGAGTGAAATGCAGCTCCTCCTCAGTGTGTGCCACAGTTTCTCCCAAAACAAAATGCCCTGCCATTAGGCAGAATTACATATAGTCTGCCCAAGCCATATCACAAGCAGAATTATGGTTTCGGGTTTGTATCAATTATACTCCATATTTTGTCCTCCTCTCTGATGTAATCTAAGAATGATACAAAAAAGTATTTCTGGTAATATTTGTGCTATAGTCTCAGAACAGGGGTCTGCATTTCTAATCCTGCTAGGAATCTAAATTTAAGGTCAGTATTAGTAGGCTAATACTTTCTAAATTAGAAAGCATTTCAAACATTAAAATACAATTTGCATTAAAGAATTTTGCATAAGATAGCAAGCATCACAGAAAATATTTAATGTTCTAGTATGTTAATACTAAATAAACTGTTTCTGATTGTTCATTGCATAGGACATGCTGTAGGCAGGGTGTGAACTGGCTTAACATACTGACATCAATAAAAATTTTCTTCAAATGAAAATGAAGTGGTGTGAGCAATTCAGAAGATCACAGAAATGAAAAGATCACTTCACACAAACATTCATTGCCCTCCTGCTTGTGCTTACCAAGAAAGTGGTGAGTGTGGGTTCTCCCCCCTCCACCTCCATCTTGTGCAAATAAGACTTTGCCCTTCAGCTCAGCAATTTGCAAATGGAGTGATAATTTTTTTTTTAATTAGAAATATGGTTTTTTAAAAATTACATTACTAAAATACACACAAATTAGTAAACACACATACAGTATGCTTTTGAAAACCTCTTCAAAGACCTTAGAAACTGTCTGTTAAGATGGGATAAAATATAACCTTACTCCTGTTTTCAGTAAACTCTATGTTTTCCTCACTTTGTTTCCATTACCCCAGGGCTATGACACATAACCTTATCTTTTGCACGTCACAACATGGACAATCCCCAAGCTTCTATTTCACTTTTTTTTTTTTTTTACCCAACTCTTAAAACTGCCGTTACATTATTTTATTTTAATCCAGATTTACAGCAATCTGTTCCACAGCTGCCTAGAAATTCAGACTTCCAAGTTCAGCAGACAAAGCACAGTTAAGAGGAGGGCAATTCTCCTAAACGAACTGTTTATAAATAAATTAATTTTCCCCATTAACACCCCTTTGAGGTTTGAAATGAGCTACTGAATATAATCAGGTGAGTTCTTTGATTACACTTTTCCACAAGTCCCTCTACTGAGAAAAATCCCACTTTACAATTCAAGTTTTTGCTGGTCTTACCTTCAGAGCACCTTTCCTGAAACCTGCGTACACTCCTCTGCTCATTTCACTTCCAGGACTGCTTACCATAACTACTATAATGAGTTACAAGATTAAATCTCTTTAAAACTAGAGAATTATTAAAGCTAGTTTCCAAGACAGCAAAGCAAAACCAGCACTAGTCTCACCAGGGTCTGCTCTTTTAGAGGACACCACAGGAGGCTGTAATCAAACCCCAGATCCTCACAGCTGCATTCACTTTACCCTCATCAAACCTGTACTTAATGACATAGTACAGAGAGCTGATGTCTTCCTATTCTACCCCATTTTCAAATAGAAAACACAGAAAATTGCCAGTAAAATCAATCTGCATAGCAAGCAAGCAATAACCTGCCAGCAAAGGGATAACCTGCACTGCCTTTTCAGTACCACCACAATCAGCAGTGTTAGCTGACAGCGTTGTCCCCACTTAGCTTGTGGCCCCCATCACCCTCCCAACAAACAGCACCGAGGGGCTGCTCTAGACTAAAGACAGCTTTTTTGCCAAATTAGTTTTAACTTGAATCAATTCCTTAATTTAATTCACAGAACAGCCACTATACTTGCACCACAAAGAAAACAGTGGAGGAGGGGAGCTTAACACCAGCATGAAACTGGAACCTTAATTACAACAGCTGTGTTTCAGCTGTAACAATAGCCCTGTTCAGCAGAGCAAACAGCATTTCTGTACTTTAACTAGAGTGGATAATTTCACTGGATTTCTCTTTTCCTTCTATGAATTATGAGGTGAGATAGTCAAAATCAAGATCTTGTAGTTGCTTAGCTTAAATTCTTAAACCCAAAAAACCTTTCCACGAGCAAGCCATGTAATCTGAAAATTATACAAAGACACATCCTTATAGCAAGTGCAAACAACTTGGACAAACTCATACCATCATCAAGAGTGAACAGACAGGCAGCGAGACACAGATGTAAGAAAACAAAGAAAAAAAAACATTTCCGTAAGTATTCTGCGCCCCCAAGTGACAGGGCTCACTCCTTTTTACTCCATTAACTACATAATCTACATTTTATTTGTCTACAAACTCTGAAATTGCAAATTGAAAACATTTGGGTTATTTTTGAAAAGTGACAGTAGGAGATAATTTTTTTTTTTTTTTTCTAGAAAAGCTTTTATGAGCTGCCATGCAAATGTTCTAAAAAAATATATTAAAATCTATGATCTGCAGAAACAATCCCTCAGAAAGAAGCTGGTACAGCTTTCTCAGCCATGATTGAAAGGGATTACCTAAAATATTCCAACTGTGGGCACTCAGCACAGGTGTTTCAGACCCACGTTGATACAAGGAATTTAAAGCTCTGTCTCCCACTAATTAAAAGCTAGGCAGGCACCTGATTAATGTGAGAGGTGGCCTGTGCGGCCCCATGGCATCATGCAAATGCAACTCCTAATGAAACCACATAGACGAAGTTACAAATTATGCACCTATAAATTATGACCCACCACACAGGAAAAAATGCTTTATCTCACACTTGGTAAACTGCACTCTGGAGCACTTCATGTCTGAATATTTCAGGCCTTTACTTCTTCCAGCATCTGTATTATTCAGTTCTCACACCTTTTGGTTTTATTATGCCTCCCTTTAATACTTTGCAACTTCAAAACACTGCTAATTTATTCTCTTGTACTGTAAAAGTCATCCTGTATCTTTATGACTTACTTAGAAGCACTATTTTCTATAAGCCAGTCTCACAGTGCCTTTTTTCCTGTTTCTTTCTTGCACCTGCTTGTTGAAATGCTTTTTCTTTACCATCCTCCCCCTAAATTCCCAAAAATGCAGCCTTCTACTATTCAGGGCACATGTGTTAAAAGGGGACTATGATGAGAGGCAGTAAAGCATTTCTGTATGTTCGATTAAGTAAGAATAAATAAATAAATAAATAAAAGGGATTATTTCAGATCTGTTCTCTTAGGTAGCACTGGCCCTCATGCCAAGTTATGCACTGAGAGAATAAAGTGCATTTGTCTTCTTTGCAACTTCCTTGAGCCCCTGGGTACTGTTATAACCGTGTGGCCATGGGCAATAAGAGATAAGAAATATTACTGAAGTTTAGTGGATGCAGATTTAGTAAGGGAATTATCCTTCACTCCCTCTCAGAAAATAAATTATAAAAAAAAAAAAAAAAAATTCTTTTTTCTCTATCTAGGTTTTAGAATAAGCTGCTAAAATTTTCCTGTAAGGAAAATCCTCAGCAAAAACAAGAGTGTAGATGTAGACTACCATTAATTCCTGAATAATTTTGTCTGCCTGTAATTTGCTCTGACTGTACTTAACCCCTAAAATGCCATATAATTTTAAGCATTATGAAGGCAAATCTCTCTTGATTTGATCTATGTGGTGTCACATTTATACCTGGATAGACAGATGCCAAAGCTTAGTAAAAGTTTGGTTTCATGGTGAGGCTGAGGGGAAGAATCCTCAAATTTTACTACTTAGATATTGTTTTAAGGTCAAAAACCGGATATTTCCGGATTTTTACCAGCGTTTAATAGTTCTGCTGTTGGCTCTCTTACAAAGACTATTGTAATCACTTAAGCATTTCAAAGAATATCTTCAGCATTCTGGCTCTGGAGAAGATCAAGACATTTCTGGCCTATATCTTATCTATCCTGGTCATTACAAAATTAATAATTTTAAGTGCCATGACCTACACACCCTCTACATGGCACTCATAATTGAAAAATCGTAAGTGAAAACTTGACTCACAGATGTGCAGTCTTACACTTATTTCAAACAAGTACACCTCCAGACAAGCTCACTAAGTTATGCACTTCAAGACCTTCTATATATATGTGTATGTGTGTGTGTGTGTATTTATGTATGTACATATAAATTATTGCCATTCCACTCTTGGAGCTCCCCAGAAAACAGGTTAATTTTCAATTTGAAAAGAATTGTATTCAAGAATGCATATTATTATTTGCACGCTGTCAAAGACCATTAGACTGAGCCATCTCAGTTTATTTTTGCTTTTGACATTAGGAAGGACATGGGCCTAGGACTCCAGAAGTTAAAAGAACAGAGTTAATTTTTCTGCCAAAATACATTACATATTGGCAATTAAATAAAACCAGACGACTCAATAGAAGACACTGCTTCATACTTTAAGACATCTCACTTCTTGGCTAATGTAACTTTTCATTGTTTCTTTTTAATCTGATATTATATATATATATGCATATTCTTTCTGAAAACCATTTTTAGTAATTTATGAACTCTTGCTGTTTTCCAAGAAACTGATTTTAATACAATGTAGAATCTTCTACAATGCATTTGAAATGTATTCCAAATGGAAACAATTCAGCAAACCTTTTTTCAGTTTTCAAAGCATTTCATATTTACTACATTTGAAAAAGTTTTTACTTTCTGATTCATTTTCGATATGTGAAATATTTGAGTATTTCAAGGTGTTTACTGTACACTTAACTACCAGCATTTACACAACATATTTGCTTCAAAGCAAGCTGATTACATAATACAAACTTCAGCTTTTAAGAACATCTTATAATTACTATTCTGTAAACTGAAATTACATTGGTACATTTCCCTAATGATTTAAAAACTTTCTCTTGCACACTGACTACTGGTTTCTTATACATGCTTCCATTAAATTTCAGCTCTTATTTATAGCCTTGGACATTTCAGCACATGCACTTTTTATTTGTGAAGAGCAAAGAATATTCTCATTTGTCTTGAGACAGAGCTTACCTCATCTACTCATTACCACTTTTTTTCCTGTTCTATGTAATGTACTTTTTTATTTAAAAATCTGAAAGTTTTAGGATTTTTATATCATTTGTAAGATTTGTTCATTGAAAGATACTTGTTTCTCTTTGCCTTCAAGTGCACAGTAGGCTTGTCTCAGAATAGCATCTTAGAGTACTATCTAAGGAAAAAGGCACAATCTAGATGATATTTTATCTTAAAACACTACAGATTCAGTGACATCAGCAGTATTAAAACTAAACTAATTGTAAACTAATTGTAAAGAACCGCAACTCCTTGTAGGAGATTATTCTTTTACATCATTGTCTCAAAGCTTGCTGGGGACACAGATGAACAAGTCCAAGCAAGTCCTGGGCAAGGGTTGAGAAATCCTTTGTCTGAGGGACGCAGATGGACAAAGCCAGGGGAAACGAGAGAGAGATAAGGTGCAGCTCAATGGCCGTGAAGCGGACTTTCGTGTGAGTTTATCTCGAGGAAGATGGCCATCTCAGGGGGTACTCACATGACTCTTGCTCAAGCACCCAGGGATGTCACATAGGCAGAAAAAGAAGGATAAAACGGGGACCTACAATTATGAGGTTTAGGTTTTCTGGCAACAGATTCCTCATGAAGAAGAATGGAGGTTTTCTGGCAACAGATTCCTCATGAAGAAGAGGAGGTTTCTGACATGAGAAGCCTCACAACTTGCCTCTCTCCCTCCTGGACTTCCTCTGTGCTCTACCACAATGATGAAGAACAAAGGTGTCTGTCAGGATTTACAACAAACCGGTTGGACCAATATTTGATCCATTGTTTCTTAATCACACGCTGGGTATGCAGATATTAAAAGAACCTCATCTCCCTCCTATAAATTGGAGCAGACCTCTATGTTATGTTTTAGGGGCAAACATTCCAGCGCTTTCATGGAGCTCTACTAGTGCCAGAAAGCACATACCCTCTCTAGATGGTCATCGCACTCTACCTTTCTATAAACACTCACAAACAGACTCATACAGTTGTAGGGATTAGTGAGGTTTCTTGTGAACTGACCACCTCCGGCTACTGCCATTCATCAGAGAAACAAATCCTGTGTTTTCAGCGGAGACCAGAGAGACTCTGGTGGGGTTTCCAAAATCCTGCTTCCAGGCCTGTCACAACCACAACAGGGGGACAGCTCTGGCATAGTTGTATTGATGTTTATTGCAAAAAAAAAAAAAAAAAGCAAAACTAAAATCTAACTTACCAAATGGAGGAGATTCTCTCCCATCTTCTAATCCTGAATCTCGTTCTCTGTCTCTTTTTCTGTGTTTATGTCCACGGTGCCTATGGCGCCTGTGACTTTTTCTTCCACCCAGTGGCACGTGAACGCCAATGAACAATGTTCGATGACCTATTAATAGAAAAAGAGTTACCTTTTAAAAAGAGGCTGTGGCAAAATAAGAATATTAATAACTATACTATCATTAATTATTAATAATTATAATAATTTCTATAATTGCAATGGTATAAATTACTATAATATTAATCATTGTAATATTATTAATTACAATAAAGATGGTGTGGAGCCACAGATATACAACCTCCTGATACAGGACAAAATCCCAGTTTGGAATTCCACATGATACAGTGCCAGATTTAGAAAAAAAAAATTGCATCTCTGTGTATGAACTTTGATTAAAGGAAGACAGGTGTTCTGTAAAATATCTTCCAAAACCGTAATATCAAAATATCAAGACCCACAGATCTCTTAGCATTGAACATTTGGTAAAGTCACTGCTTGCCTTGTGTGTGAAGGAACTTTACAAAACTCATTTCTATTTATGAGCCAAACCTTGACAGAATTCTTGGGGAAAATTTACTGAAGAGAGAAGAGAAAAAAGACTGGGACAAAAAAAAAAAAAAAAAAAAGAGACAATAAAACACTACAGAAGCTAGTCTGCAAAATTTCTATGCAAGTTTATGTGCTCACATTATAAATATATAGTTGTTAGCTTAGAGTGGGATTTTTTTCTATTTTTCTTTTCTTTTCTTTTTCTTTTTTTCTTTTATTTATTTATTTTTTTAATAAATGAGGAAGTACATCTTGCCATGCCTGCCATCATCTTTGTGCTTTGAGCCTGAGGAATTTATGTTCCTCATCAAGCCCAAGGGATTTAGCTCCCTCAGCTATGTAGGCTAGCAAATTCTGTGCACAGTTAAGCATTCAGAAGGAGAGCACAGGGGAAACATGCAGAAAGTATCACAAAACAGAAGGGAAATGAATCATGACTCACTACAGGCTGGTCTCCTACATTTATTCAGCACAAAGACACAGTCCAGATTACTCATCTCAAATAACATCTATTTTCTCCTTGAAATAAGCATAACGTAGCTAGTGGATAATTGCTGCTTTGCTGTAATCATTCAGCACTGTCAATCATCTGAAAAAGGCCAAGAACATTAAACTAAGGGAGCACATGATCTCTAATCTCATGGAGCCTTCAGTGGGGGTAAAAACACAGCAAGGCAACTATTTGTGATAATACACCAAGGAAATTCAAGGCTAACAGGAATTCTCAGCAGAGACAAAACTAGAAAAGCTGGAGAGCAGGCTCTGGACACTACCTCATTTTATTTCTTTAACTGTGTGCATAGAGGAGACTAGAAAGCAGAACCATCAATTCTGAGAAAACCATTCTTTTAGAGTCAGGACATTTTCTGAAGCTAAGGCCATGAGGAGAAATTATTTATTTTATCTATCTCATTCCTCTTACATGTAGCCTAAGGAATGATTTAAAGAAAACTACTGCCTTCAGTGTATTCCAAATGTATTGCAATCAGTGACGCGTGAAACAAAGAAAAATGTATTCCATAAAAATAATTCATTAGAAAGATACTGAAGGGCAGCAATAATGTAGTACTTAACACTTTCCTGTTCACTTTCTTCGGTAGAAAAAAACCCCTTCAAAATAACATTTTGAAAGGATTTTAATCATTTCCACAGGTGCGAATGGATTGCTTTTTTTAATTTAGTAATTTAATAACTTCTTGATGATTTTTGAAGAAGTGGATATTCTCATCCTAGTTTGTGCTACTTCAGTACTCAGGTGTACTTATGTCAGAAGTGCAGATTCAGGTTCACACTTCACCTAATTTCCAGGGTTGAAACCAGGACTTGAATCTAGACTGTTTTCTATTCAATAAACTGGGAAATACATCTTAAAATGCCAAGTGTCTGAATTGCAAGATAATTTTCTCAATGCAGACTGAATTAGTTCATGCTGAAGAGAAATTAAAGCCAGAAACTGATACGAATTATCAGTAAAAAGCAAAATTGATCCCTTCTGTGCAAATGTAGAGGCCAAGGAATAATTTCAACATACAAGGGAATCCATGCCCTTGTAATGAGGTACACTCAAATAAAAATGAAAAAAAAAAAAAAGAAATTCACAGGGGAAATAGTTTTCTATAGAGAAATGGTGGAGCAAAAGTGAAAAATCTGAGTAAATAGTTCGCTTTAATAAAAGAGCAAATATAGAGGGGAAAAAAGAAGAAAAAGAAGATCAGCTGGGATCAAAGCAAAAAAATTAATGAATTCTAAACTGCTGGCAAAATGACAGTTAGCAATAAACGTTGGGGGGAGGAAAAATAAACTGAATGCAATCAATAAGATGATCTTACATCAAATAACCTTTTTGATGATACAGCTGATAAAATTTACAACCAGAACGGAAGCTACCTTTTCCTGTACAAGTAGACTAAGATATTACTAAATAATTGTTTCCAGTGAGATCTACATGTTTCCCAAGCCCAGAATGCCAGCCATAAAGCTATCTCACAGGCTCCAGTATAGAGCAGGACAGTTCCTCTGATACATTTCTTGTTGCCTTAACTCTGGAGATGTGCATCTGTACCCATCCTAGTGAAGTTCTTCAATACATTTTTTTTTCCCCGTGAAGAATTATACCACTTGAACATGAAAGTAATTTGAAGATGAGCATAATTAAGAACTATGCTTAACATAAAATTTATAACAGAAATACAAAGTGAACTTTTATACCAACATTCTAAAGGAAGGACTTTCCAAAGCAACATTTTACCCAACCCTTTACATTTTAAGAGAAACTTAAAAAGACTTGCTTTTATTCCCATCACCATATGCGAATTCCGACAATAAGCTGGACTCTGTCATTTTTATGTTGGGTACTGCTATTTTATGCAGTTTTATGAATACAAGTTGTGAATAATGCCTGAACATCACAAAATTCCATTGGAAAATTCCAACAAACACCAAGGGAATCACATTTTTTCAAAGTGGATGGGTAAACTGACCTAGTAGGTGGCATCCCTGCCCACAGCAGGGATGTTGGAATTAGATGCACTTTAAGGTCCCTTCCAATCCAAGCCATTCTGTGCAATGCTAGGTAAAGAAGCTTTTTGGTTGTTAGGTTTGTTGCAGACAAGACATTGTTATACCTTCAACATCTATATTATTCCTATTTATCCTTATTTAGTTGGCTTTTGTGTACTGATCTCAGCTGGAACAGAATTGATTTTCTTCATAGTGGCTGGTATAATGCTATATTTTGGCTCTGAGAGAAAAGTGATGCTGATAATACACAGATGCTTTAGTTGTTGCTGAGGAGAAATGAACAGAGACAAAGTTGCTTCAGCTTCTCACAGAAGCCTGACAGCAAGAGGACTGAGGGTGCACAAATTGCTGGGACAGGACAGAGACAGGACAGCTAAACTGGCTAAGGGGTATCTTACCTTATCACATCATGTGAAACTACAGAGCTGGGGAGAGTTGGCCAGGGAGGCAGCTGCTGCTTGGCAGCTGGCTGGGCATCAGTCGGCAGGTGGTGAGCAGATGCATTGTGCATCACTTGTTTTGTAAATATATACTTATATCTATATATCTTTATATAGATATATGCACACACAAACACTATATGTATACATACATACAAAGCATATATATATATATATATATATATATATATATATATATATATATATATATATAAAATACACACATACACATATATATATTAAAGTTAGGGTATACTACCATTATTTTTCCTTTCTTTTTCTGTCTTAGTAAATAGATTTTTCTTTTCTTTTGCATTTGTTTTGTTTTGTTTTTTGTGGGGTTTTTTGTTGTGGTTTTTTTTTTGTTGTTGTTGTTTGGTTTTTTTTGAGTTCTCTCATTCATCCTGCTTGAGGAGGCAGGATGGAATGAGCAAAGGGCTCAGCAAAGTGTGCTGAGTTGTCTGCCAGGTTAAACCACAACAATTCAATTGGTTTGGTTTTCCTCTCCCATTTTCTTATGAACTGTCCTCCAATGATAAAAGCTTAAGAAAAAAAAAAAACATTTCTTTATTCTGTACTTCTGTGCATGCGTGCACAGATACCTACTCATAGTCAGGTCCAGGGAAATACATGCAGATGAACTGCATTCAAGTACACACATGCAGATCTGTGGTTTGGGAGAGAGTTAAGAGGTTAGCCTGTTGTTTTTTCTAGAATAAAAAGCAGCTATAAGAGATGAAAAAGGATTTATCTTACTAATACTTATATTCAAAATAAATAAATTTTATACAAAGACAGATTTATTCCTCTCCATGGTTATATTTCAAATTAAAAAAAATCAAAATTAATTTAGACAACAGTGAACCACAAGATTTATCTGTGTTCCTAAGCCTTTTCAGCTAACCTTACATTAACATCAATCAAATTTTATCGTGGAAAGAATGTTTTTTTTCCTGCAAAAACACAAGGTGAACTAAAATGTTAATTTATTTATTATGTGCTAATAAGAAAACTAAACCTAAGTATAAATGTTTTAAGCATTAGGACTTTCTTAAAAATGAACTTCTGAGAAATTAATTTAATACGAAAAGTTTATTTACAATCTAAAAGCTTATTAAAGAAATACAGTAGACTGAATTGACCTATTCTGCAATGTCACCTTAATGCAACGCCATAAATACACTATATATATAAATCCACTGTATATATAAATTTATTCAAAGAAAAAAAAATGTCTGAGGAATAAAATCTAGAATATAATTTTAAATCTATGCATTGATAGGAAATGAGGCGTTCGCTCCATGAAGTTTACCTTCAAAGCATTAAAACACTCCTTAAGCAAAATATCTAAAGTATTAAAGAAATAATAAGCCTTATTATTATGTGTTCTTTTCAGTTTTACAGGATTATATTAATAAATCCAACTTATGTTTTAAAAGATTTTAAAATTATAATGAAGTTCAGAGAGCATATAAGCATACATAAAATCAAGATTTCCTCTAAATTTTTGAACAAAAGGGGTATTATTTTGCTGTAAATATCTGCCCTTTCTCCCTCTTATCACCCTAGAAAAGACATAAACTAAACACATATTATTAACATAAATGTCTTGCAGAGATATTTCTCAAAATAAAATCTAAGTAGAAGAGTTATTTAGGATTGCTGTATTCCACAGAAGAAATTTTCCTTTACACATAAATTGTATTTTAAGATCCAGTAGCCAATTAACTATTTAAAAAGGCAACTTCAGGAAAGCAAACATTCTCTACAAAGCCTTTGAAAATGACAGACCTAAAAATGGTTTTCAAAACCGGGATTTCAAAATTCTGAATTTTTAAAATTGAAGTTTGTTTAAGCTCCTAACATATTCATGAACTATATAGAAAGGAAATAAATTTAGCAGAATTTCTGAAACTTTGACAACATATATCCCACTGTAATTAATGGCATTCAATGGCATAAGATGTGAAATGGTGGGAATGAGAAATACCATTGCAATTATCTGAATCGATGTGACTTTGCAAGAGACAACAGAGATGGAGAGAAAGGAATTTAACTGTCTCCCTTAGTTTAGATAAATCAGTATCTTTTTAACAGGATGTTGAATGTGCAAACATTTTTGCCCGAATGCCTCCCGCACTCCTTCCAAATAATTTCACCCACAAAACACACACCAATTTGGTAGTCAGAAGACACATATAAGATACATTCACCTCCCTTCTTCCCCATCAGGAGAGATTACATGTGTCTCCATGTTACACCAAGCATTTGGGACTCAAGTGTGTATCTTTCAGTGAACAGCCAAGCTGGTGTCTGTTGCATGCAAAGGAAATGCCCTGCCATGGATCGGGACATCCATGAGCTCCGAGTACTGATGGGACACCTGCCTCTGCTTCTCTACACTCTCAGCTATTCAAACCAGACTTGGGCCCCTGCCAAGACCCAGCTCACAGGCTCATGGGCACAATGGATAGGGGCAGATGGCTCTTGACACATTTCCAGTAAGCGAGTAAAAGCAGGCTTTTGTGACCTACTAAGAAAATGCTCTGCAATGTCAAGATGCCTTGAGAGAGAATATTTTGCCAGTGGTTCAGCTCAAGTGACAAATGACTGCTGACCTCAGCAAGAAAAAGGGGTTTCTCTCTCCTCCAAAAAACACTCACTGCCTTCAAGCATCTTACATGTATTCCCAGTTAGAGCAGAGCCAAATGCACTCAAAAATGAACAGTGAGGTAGAGACAGAAAAGCAGCGGTCCACGTAGAGTTTCGTTTTTTTTTTTTAAATAAAAATTATATATTAAAAAAAAAAAAGTATTTTTCCTTACAGGAGAACAAGTAATTATGATGAATTGTGTAGGAGTTGAGAGAGGTGAGTCATTATTCGTTATTGTAGTGCAGCAAGGAGGCAGAACTACAGAAAAAGCAGAAAAGAGAAAAGTTGTGCTTCCTAAACCAACAGTTTACATAGCTGTTTGTGGATAAGGTTTGTTCAAGGAATATTTTCTTTTTCTTTCTGTGTTGCTATGATTTGGAAGAATCAACAAAAAGCCTCTACAGGTTTTTTAGATCATACACAAAACTAATGTTCTGGGTTAAAATACAACAAAACCATATTCTGGTTCAAGGAAGCATTAAGGATATATTGAATATGAAATATAAGAGCATCACACTGCAGTCATTACAGGACCTTTTTAAAGAGCACTGATTGATCACTGCCTTCCTAACAAATCTATTCTTTTAAGAGAACATTTTTCCAGGCTGCTGCTGGACTGAAAAAATCTTTTTAACTGCCCTTATCTCCATTCCCCATTATTCTATGTTGTTCCAGAGGAGTCCAGAGACATGGAATACACACTCCTATGACACAATCAGGTCTCAGACATTCCAGACAATTAAAAAAAAGAAGAAGAAGAAGTAAAAAACACTCAGCAGAAAACACATAATGGAGTCCCCCCAGACACACATGCCCTTTCCACTGATGTTTGTTGGAGGAAAGATGTTGACCTATATTTCTTCATTATTAATAAGCAAAAAAAAAAAAAAAAAAAAGAGCAAACAGTACTAGCGTAACAGTATGCTAAGAGCTAAATATTTTAAATGACTTTATCTTGCAATGCTCCATTTTTTTCATGCATGCTATGCAGCTTTCACTTATAACGGTGAGAAGCTGGGTGAAAATGAAAGATTCTATTAACAGGATGGGAACATTTCATTGAAATGATTTATGTGTCGTCTTGTAGCCATCATGACCTCACAACAATATGAAAAACAGGTTTATTACAGGATAAATTTACCCTTTCTCTGGTAACTCATCTTCCGTAAACATATACAGCTTTTATTACAAAATTAGTTTGGTACATTTTATTTACCAAAATTTTAAAGTGTGAAATATTTAGAAATATTAACTCCCAAAAATATTGAACAGGTTTATTTTTGGTGAAGTTTAAAGTAATGTCAAATTTCAAAACTTAAAGCTAAAGCTTAAGATCACCATGTGGCTTTCAGACACTGTGTGATGATTTGTTTGCTTTCAATATTTCATTATTCTTCATGTGAACTTTCAAAGTAATTTTGCTAAAATGTCTGATGGCATTATTCACAAATTTGCAAGGTGAATCCACTTTTCCATGAACATGGGGATCATTTGGAAAAGGAAATGAGAGTCATCCAACGGGACCAAACTGGGCAATTGCCAAGGCAAGAGTTTAAGCACAGCTCAAGATTAAAAAAAAAAAAAAAAAAAAAAAAAGTGATCTCAAGGAATATTTAGAGACACAGGTAAAAGACCAAAATAGATTCAAGAGATGCCTTGAAAATGACAAAGGGTAGAAGCTAGACATGTAATACCTGCTAGGCAATAAAATGAAAGAATTCTGTGCTTGTAAAGTCAAAATGGCTCTTTTTAAGAAAACTTATTATAGAATATAAAATATCTACTGCACCTATATAACCACAGCTAACATTACAGACACAGACCAACCCACATCTCTCTCAAAAATTTACCTCCACAGTTTATTTTTTGCTCTAAATATAATGAATGTTACCACAAGGAGCACCTGGAAGACCAGATTGAGTAGCAAAATGAACAGGAAACCCAAGAGAAGCAGAGCCAAGGAAGCTTGGAGCAAGGGATCTGATGGGATAACACTGCAATAGCTGCAGCTTCCTAGCAGCCAAAGAAAGGGACACCTTGGGCACTGTTGCTTTTCAGCCAAGTAGAATTAGTAGCTGACTTTCTTCTATGCAAGATCAAGGCTGATGCAAGGCTAGCAGGTTAACATGATTAATTCTCTCAGTTCTCTGAGCTGCTAGGTCCTATTAATTTTCAGGTTAATAATGTTAGTGGCAGACATTTCTACTATTCTGTTATTTCTACAAAATGTCTCTGAAACTCAGTTTATTATCTGCTTTGGAGCCACCCTGATCTTCACTCAATAATATATGAAGATTAGAGTTCAATCACAATGTTTTTTTCATATATAAATCCTAAGTGTACATCATAAAAATATCGTAAAAACTATTGTTAATTGACTGCCACAAACTACAGCAAATAAAAAAAAAAAAAGAAAGAAAGAATGAAAGAAAGAAAGAAAGAAAGAATAACTAAGATAACCATATTTAAAAGGGAAGAATTAAATACTCTGGGATTTCTGTGTTCTTGGTGCATATTCTTATGTACATGATTCATATACTGGATGTTTTATGTGTCTTGAGAGACTCAAAAAAAGGCAAACTTGATTTCCCACGAGACAAATATTTCCCATCCTTCTTAGGCAGATAAAAAGCACAAAGTATAAACAGATTAAGCTCTATTTTCTGAATCAAGTACCATTTTGCAATTTGCTTCAACAGAGCCAGAATTCATCCCTGATTCTTTCCTGGCATCCACCAAACTACCTCATCTCCAACCATCTCCCTGTCACAGCTACTTCTCAAATCAGATGACATTTATATCCACAGCAGTTCTGCAGTCCTGACACAAAGATTCAGTTGACCATACGTAGGGATGACAACAGTCATTTTTCTCTCTCAGCTGACATGAAGAGCTTAAACACAGATCTTAATATATATGAGTAATTCTTAATATGAGTGCATTTAGGGCCAATTATTTTGCATATATTTATTGCCCAAAGGTCTAAGCAGATGAACAGAGAGCATAAGATCTCCACACACATACAAATGAATCTAAATATTTCTTTTTGAGAAAAACATGAAGTACGCACACTCATTCTGTCAGAAGATCGTTACTACTAAATAAACACTGAATTAATAGCAGGTAGAGACAGTAACAGAGAATATACTGAGAGCAACTATTGTTTTATGTGCCCGTCTGTCAATGGGAACATGTTTACCTGTTATGTGTACAACCTGTCCTTCTTACTACAAGGAAATCCTCTAGCATTCAGAATCAGTGTTTAATTCTCACTTAAGAATTCCAGTGCTGATAAAAATAAGAGTGTATTTATTGCAGTAGAAACTTTGAATGTATACACTCTGAAAGGTAAGTTGCAAAGTATGCGTAATAATCAAGGGGAACAGGCTTCTTTTCTTGTTTTGCCTGTAGGATTTATTCCTTCAATCCTTTGTTAATGCGACAATCAGACAAATTACATGTTCTGTATTACTTACAGAGCTGACAACTCAATAAAAATGAATTACATGGAAAAATCCTTCATGTGGAAAACCTGAATGCTGAAGCTCTACACACAACCTACTTCTGAAGAACTACAGTGGTGAAGGTAAAAGATACAATTTGAAGTATATACTGCATGTATCATTACTGGCGTTAAGATGAACAGCATGTCACTTCGGAAATCCTGCAATTCCTGCCTATGTCCCCAGTTGTGGGGTTTTCTTGTTGCTGTTGTTGTTTTGTTTGCTTGTTTTTTTGTTGGTTTTTTTTTTGTTGTTGTTTGTTTGTTTTTTTGTTGTTGTTGTGTTGTTGTTGTTTTTTTTTTTTTGCCATGCTACTCAGAGGCAGAAAACACTGACAGACAGACCGAAGAAAAAACTCTAATTCTGAGGAATGTTCTATCAGGCAGCATTACTCACCACAGTATTTCCATGTTTTTTCAGCATGATATGCAGTTCCAACATATTTGCACAATGGCTGCCTCAAAATATGCAAATACAAGTATTTGTCAGGCCAAGAAATTTAAATTGGAAATTTTAGTTCCAATTTAAATCTTTATTTCTAACATCTAAACTTGATAGTCCACAATTTAAAGAATAGCAGAACAGTTATGACTTTAAAATTTAAGCAGAAGAAAATGAAAACTGAATTTCATATTTAATTAATCATTAATTCTTCATTCAAATTGCAGTTTTTGAAAAGTTTCTGATACAATGCTGTTGAATCATAAACTCTGTCAAAACTCATCTTTGCTAGAATATTCTGTAACTAGCTACCTACAGTTTTAAGCAAATTAAATATCTTCCAAAGAGTTAATTGTATAATGCATATTAATTATCTAATTATATGATTTCACTAAGCTAAGCAATTAGCACCTGATTGTGTAATTCCATATTTTATACCTGAAGTCTGTTACATAATTAAGAAAAAGGTAAATTTTTAGCAAAGTACATTATAATGTACATTGGGTAGGAATAAGACAGTGACATTTGTGAGTCACATACATTGTTTTGAAATGGAAAAGTGCCTAGCTCTGCTGTGAAACAAGAGGGCATGCTATTAACAGCAACCTGATCATTAAAATGTACGGTCTCTTCAAACCTTTTTATGTCACTTGGAATTTCCGGATGCAGTGACTATGTATATAAAGATACAAGGTTCTGATTCAGAGAGGACATGAAAATTATGAGAAAGCTAACCACATGAAGAAGGATTCTACATCAAGCAGTCGTTTTGTTACAACATTATGAAACAGCGTGATTTTGTTTTTGAAGAAAACCAGACTTATTCTCCAATTTCAAGAATTTTAAACAATTTAAATTGATGGAAAGCCTGGGATGGGGGATGCAACTGCAAGTCACAGTCATGTTTTGGTTTCTATTGATAACAACACATAAGCAGATTTTTAAAAGAATATTTTTAGTGATATTTCACAGAAGCAACTCTACATACAGGATGGTGGGTGAAAATAGTAATTAAATATAGTTTTTAAATGACATACTTGTGCAAATCTTGAGATAGGATTTTGTGTTCCACAGTCACACGTGGAACCTAAAATATACATCAGAATAATTCTGACTGCCTAATGCTTGTCTACCCATGTGACTAATTTTGAAGATGTACTTCTACAGAAAGCTGTCAGTTTTTAAAAAGATCATCAATAAAAATGATTAAGCAAAAGGACACTTTTTATCTTCTCCACAGATAACCCCGTGTTTCATTAATAAAGAGAAGGGAAGACAGATCACCCAGTTCTTCTATCCGGTGTTTCTCTAAGAACATCAGGTATAACAACTGTAAGCTGGCGAAGGATGTGTTCAAGAGTCTGAAGACTGCAGAAAACAAAGAGCAAGACTGCACAAAGGGAGTTGTAGGGCTAAGTCCAACATGGTCATTACAAATCTGGTACGCTAGCAGTCTCGTGAGACATTCTACAAGTCACCCTGAAAATATTCTAATTGAGATCTGGGGCAGGAAACTCTACTTTTGCACATGCTCAGACTTGCCCTGAACAGTGTGAACTGCAGCCGTGCCTGCATTTTGAGGCTCTGCTATGGGAAGCAATAAGGAACAAGGCATTGCCCTCTATCATGTTGATGTTTATACGATATCACCACCAATATGGCCACTGTGCAACAAAGAATGCAAAATTTATACAGGCAGAGAGAAAAAAAAAAAAAAAAATCATGAGGATCAACTGAATTAATCAAGGGAACCCATTTTAGAAAGCCAGGGTCCATGTACTAACAGAGATAACTCTCTTTGGACCTCTTTGGAGGCAGTTAACTCTTCAGACGTGCAATATAAAAACACGCCCCAGATCTTAGCATTTCTTTTTAGCTAGTTCACGGGCCTCAGAAGCTAACAATTAAAATCAACAAGTTCCAGCCTCTAAAGTGGGATATCCTATGCACAATAGAAATTCATTGTAATCCAGTAATTATGACTTGGAGG
Organism: Lagopus muta; assembly: GCF_023343835.1. Taxonomy (NCBI): domain Eukaryota; kingdom Metazoa; phylum Chordata; class Aves; order Galliformes; family Phasianidae; genus Lagopus; species Lagopus muta. The sequence goes on along the minus strand of NC_064440.1, from coordinate 15,662,057 downwards.
TCACATATCTCAGTAGTGAAGTGGAAGAGTACTCATAACAAGAATAATATAACTGATTCAGAGATATCTGAACTATTAGTCCTATATCATAAACCGAATTGTCTTCCTCTACACACTTAGATGGTTCGTTAGGTATGTGATTTCTGCAGTGTTTCTGTAGTCTGTATATTACAAAGTATCTATCTGTCTGATCTGTGACACTCCAGAATGTTTTTGTTCAGCACCAGATGTGGCTAGTCAACTACAAGAGGCTTGTAAGGATAGAAGCCAATAAATACAGGTTGCTACTAAAAGTAATGCCTCCTATTTGTTTCTACAGAAAACTACAAGTAACTACTTACTACAGTAACATTATTTGATAGAGCAAATTCTCTGTTAAGAACACTGTTTCTCAACATAGTCACCACTACTGGTTATGCATTTTTTGCCAGCAATGAACAAAAGCCTTCATGCTATCTGGAACATGGCTTGTCTTTCACATCACTGTCACCACTGTAGAAATACACCACCCACTGATCCCACTGTGCTCACGTCCACTGTTTGGTGTCTATAAACATTCAGCAAGCAACAATAAAAGTCAACGGGTGTAATTTTTTTTCCATGTAGAGGAATTCCATTACACACCTTTGTTTCATATGCACTTCCATGTCAGAAGCCATTTGGTCAGACTGCCCTTTGCTGCTATCTGTCACACAGCAACAACATGTAAAGGAATATTGGTGGGAAGGTTCAAGCTCCACTATCATACCACCACCATCTGTCTCTGGTGTCATGGACCAGAATAATAAAACAGGAGGCATTCTTTTCACCATAGCCCTCTGCTGCTAAATCATCTGTCCTACTTGTATTTGAGCTTTTGAAAACTTCAGAGTAAAAAGACTTACTAAATCCATGCATATTTGTTTGTAGGACTTGATGATAGAGCACTGTGAAAACTGACAAATTTCCGCCACTGTCTGTATTTGAACATTACAGTGAGAAAATTTTCTTCTTAGTTTTAAAATAACTGATAACATTCTACTCTTCCATTCACATTTAAATCCTCCAATCAGTAAGTTTACAGAATTACAGTTACAGAATTGAGTTTCAGAACTCCCAGAAGACAGAGACAATGTAATACATATAAAAATAATCTCTCACCTTCTAGATCTTCCTTTTCAAAATGAGTTTTGAGAATGGACCGAGTTCCTCCTCTATCCACAACAGCTTCTTCATCATTTCTCTGCAAAAGGAAAAAAGGACAGGTAAGCTGCTTCCCACTAGGAATCTATTACCAAGACTGAAGATTGCTATGAAACATAGATATGCTTACTATTTATTTATTTACTCTTTCAACTCAGGAACCAAAAGTTTTTCAGAACTTCACTTTCATTATTAAAGTCTATTCCTCCTGTGTCAGCTTTTACTGAGGTATGATTACAGCTAATTTTGACATAAAGTAGTTCTGCTGAAACATGCAAGACGATGAGTAAACTGCAGTTACTGTGAACTACAAAAAATATGAGTCAATGGGACAGTGAAAGAAATGAAAAGTGTCTGGCTGAGGTAGCTTTATTCTTTAGCTTTATTTATATTGTGTTCTTGAAGAACGAGATTGTATATGTATTTTTGTTTACATAATACAAAATATACTGAGCTACAAGGAGAATTCCCAAATTATTAGCACTAACACTCCTTCCACTTTGGCAAAAACAGAGAATGATATTCAGAGGCAGTATGATAAGAAAAAGAACATTAATAATATGAAGACAAGTGGCCAGATTTACAACTTGCAAAAAACAAGCTGTAGTTACAATGAAGGAAAATACTATACACTAACATAAAATAAAAAATCTATTCTTCCACTGGAACTCATTTTATGCCTAATTTTTACTGTGCTCATATATGCATTGTAAATGTATTCTCTACTGCACTCTAAACATATTATGCCATGCATTGTGCTCTAACTTAAAAGAGCTACAGGAAGTAGTCACTTCAGGCACCTCAGGCACGTATCAAAACTCTCTCAGTAGAGAAATGTTTTGGGAAAAAGTCAGCAATGAAGCACTGGATGCTGTGCAAAACAAGTTGGCTTTGCTAAAACCCTAACATCACCAATAGTGAAAGAGAGAAAGGGAGGGAGGAAGGCAGGAAGGAAGGCAGGAAGGCTATAATTCACAAGATGATCCAGAGTGGTTTCCAGTAAATAATGATGAAGAAAAAAAGTGTTAACTATACAAAAGAAATTAAAAGGCAAGCAGGGAGGCTTATTGTTTTGTCCCACATGAATTTCTTTACTATAAGAGTGGTGAGGTGCTGGAACAGGCTGCCCAGAGAGGTTGTGGATGCCCCATCCATAGAGATGTTCAAGAGCAGATAGGATGGGGCCCTGGGCAGCCTGGGGACGTTAGTGGCCCTGCTATGGCAGGGGGGTTGGAGATCATGATCCTTGAGGTCCCTTCCAACCCTGCCCATTCTGTGATTCTGTGATTCTGTGAAACTATCAGTTAATATATCAATACATATTTCTCATTAGTGGAAAGGTTTTAGTAAGGGATATATTAGAACCGGAACTGCATGATTTCTATGTATAAAATTGGTATCTTAATGAAAGTCTGAGACAAGGGATTTGAATACCAGTTACACGCTGAATATACATCTATATATAGAATGCAATAGAACATAACAAGAAATTAAACCACATGAGAACAAATCCTTAAAGAGCAGATGCCCTAGGCAAAAAGATTCACATCTAGAGCTAGATGTCATAAATTCTGGATCTAAGTTTTTTGTTTCAGGCTTCTCTCTTTTTTAAAAATAGCTGTCATGCTGTAGCTATCTTATATAGAAAAATCCTAGGAATGTGTTAGCACCAAGCATTTAGGCTGCTAAAGCAAAAGACTGTGAGCATTACATTTGTCTTTATTAGAGCTTTCTAGTAGATAATAGCAAATAACTGAAGTCTGACGTAGAGAAAAGGCTTTCTATTCAAACTGCTCAATTATTTAAAATTCACAAAAAATATATTAAGATGCATCAGAACAGTATATCACACAAACAATTTGATCATATTAGGTAATATTAAACCATTATTTAAAGAAGACAGACTTAACTTGGCATGTGGGTCAGGCTGGCACAATGTCCATGGGTGAATGGGCAAAGAGGATGCCAAAGGCCAGGTATTACAGCCATGTCAGAAGTAGAGTTATTCTAGTGTAAGACAGCCACCAGCATTTTGCTGTTACTGAAAAGGCACTATGGAAGTAAACTTAGGGAATTTCTGTAACAGGGAGAATATTAAATTACAGGGAAGTTTAAGGCTTAACACATCATCTAACTAAACTATATACAAACTAATTCATTAATATTTATCAAAATATGCTCATACACTTTGACTTCTCCTTTCCCATGTGTTCAATTTTCAGCTTCTGGCAATCTCTTCCTCCTCTGTCTCCTCTTGTAATGTCACAGCAAGTCTCAGCCTTGCCTCATTCTCAGAAGTGGGTTTGTTCCATTAATATTACAAGGAAAAAGAGCTTAATTGGGAGTTTTGTGTTGTTGCCAATTCACTTGTCAAACTCTGAGAAAAGTCCAATTAAACAAGCCTTGCACTGTGCACTCTCACTTCCCAGGGAGCAGTATGAAAGCCATCTTGCATTTACCAGCACAAGAGTCGTATTGCCCTTAGTCCAGAAGTAATTTCTGTGATTCCTGTGCTGCCTACTTGTAGGAAGGAATAAGGAAGTGAAGGACTCACTAGTAGTTTAACACAACTAATCTCATTTTGATGGAAGCACTATAGAAATACAAGTAGTAATTGCAGCAGATTCTCTCCACTTTCAGATGATGATTAGAGACTAGAAACATAACTTCAATTGGTAATGCTCTGCTTTCTATTAGGATGTCACGAAAACTAAGATATTATTAAGTGTTGCAATAAGAAACTGAAAGTATAGGCAAGAAGAACTATAAGACAGTCATGAGAAATTTAATGCATGCTCTGGGTGACTTTTCATGTACCAAATAGCCACCAGCCTCCACACCAATATCCTCATCGAATATGAAAGCCATGACTTCACTGCAGTTTTGCCCACCACTTTCAGTGTGATCTAAGGGGGGCATGAAGATCTTTTTCATAACCCTCCCATGTTCATGTCAGAATTCTGCTGCTTCTTCAATTCCCCGTTTGAATATGATGAAGGTCAGAAATGTCACATGATGCACAGGTCTGCTAGTTTGGTGTTTAAGCCATACTGAACTACTGGAGCAGTCTGCATACAAATTTATAGACACACTGACCAGGTAGGAGTCTTTGGTACTGTCCATTACTGCAATGAGTTGCTTGCTAAATCCACCAAACACTGTGGTCTACTGTTTAAAGCATAAGAAGAGGATCCAGAATGTACCCAAGCGCTAATCCTGAATCTGTCACTGACTCGATGTGATGGAAAAGTCACTTAATCTCACTGCCTCAGCTTCCTCATCTGTTAAATAGGGACAATAATACTTACTTATCTGCCTTCCTCACTGATCAGCTCTGTACCATAATTAATATTCATACAGCATTTAAAAAAATTGTAAAGCACTACAGAAGTGCAAAGTCATTCAATTCAGAAATATGTACAGCGTATGCAATGTAAAGAGATAATAGGACACTACAGATTGGTAAAAATCAACATTTAGACTTTTTCTAAATATAACATCAAGTTATACTACTACCTTGTAATGCAGTGCACAGCTATGACAACTGTCTGGGAAAAGGTTATGATATAAACAAGTACATTGGGTTAACTTTCTTTTGGTCTAATCCAAGAACAACACTAAATAAGCCAGTGAAATTGCATTTCTCTGGAACTGCAGCCAGAGTGCAATAAATGTTTAAATAAATATAAATATATTTAGAAACAACCTAACATTTTTCTCTTTTGAATTATATTTGTTAATATTCTGTGTTATCACAGAATGGTTTAATTAAAACGTAGGCAGGAAACAGTTTCCCTGAAACAGTAAAATATCTGCAAGCACACAAAATAAGAAGAACAAATAACGTATCTGGAATAGAAGGGCAAGGAAAAGCTGAAGCATTCATGTGGAAACCACGGGCTCCTTAGAGACCAGGGCTCAGCAACTCTGCTCAGCTCAGGATTTCACCTTTCGCATTTTCCAAATGAACAGTGAAATGACTCACCACTGCACATACCTCAGAGGAAAAATCTATTCTAATGAAAAAGTGTTATAAATACTGACATCACAGTTTTTGTTTCTTGATACTAGTTTTAACATATTGGTAAGTACAGAAAAGCAGAAAACAGAGCAATAACTCTGCATCCTTTACATTGCAACTGCACATTTTTAAATTGAAATATGTATGTGAAGTTGCGTATTTTTGAACAAAATTAAAAAGAAATAAATTGTCTTAGATATATTTTATTTCTATTTTTTGTATGTGGTCATGAAGACTGAAGGTTGTAGTAAGTGCTAGGAATATAGATTTTCAACACTTAGATGAACAAATTATAAAGTGAGGTCACAACTCTTGATAGTATTTGTAAGTATACTGGTGAGAAGTAACAAAAAGCTTCATGGTTTTGAAAGCTGTAACAAACGCTTGAAGTGCCCTTCCACACCTAAAACCATTTTAATTAATGAAGAAACTGCACACTCAGAAAAGCAAAGAAATATCATTTTATAGCAGATATTTGTGGGTGTTTTTTAGTTGCAGCAGTTATAACTGTGCAAGCCTTCAATACTCAGTATCTCAGTTATGTTAGATGTCTGAGCAAAAAGAAGAGGAAAGTAACTTCTTTCAAAGATGTATCCAAGCAAAAACATATAAGAAATATTTTTAGACATGCTAGGTGCTAAGGTAGACGCACACACCTGTAGAACTTCAAGGTATCTCTAGATAATGGAATTAGGATGTACATTTTATGTATTTATTTACTAAAAAAAGAAAATGTATGGTCTTAAAAGACACTTGCATACAGCATAAAACCATCTGAATATTGCACAAACATTTACTGAATATCATCTGTGCTACAGTAAATAAGATAATAATGGTTTAACAATTAATATACATGCTAATTTAAAAAATTATTAAATAGTCAAAAGAAACATTTTGCTGTCCTTCCTTTGGTACTCTGTTCTACTAATATATTTGGTGCTAATATATTTTAGGCAAGCAAAACCTAGAATTTATTTATTTATTTATTTATTTATTTATTTTTATCCCTCTTCCTATCTAAATTTCCTTCACAGATGGCTACCTTTATTTTCCTTCTCTGATTTTTGGTCACAGTTTACAGTAAACCGGATGATTGCTTTTCTTCGAAATAGGAAAAAAAGTCAGCTATAAAGTGTATTGGTATTCCAGAAAATTCTTTGGGACTTTCAAACGTTCATTTAAAATCCTTTCCATTCTTAAATCCTTAATACACTCATAGTAAAAAATTGCAACGTAACCAACAATCCTTTTTCACCATTCTTCTTTCTGTAAAATGGCATAGGCATAGCAGGAGCCATTTTATTTTTTCCGCAGTAGAAGTGCCTGTGACACATGTGCTGACTCATTAGGAAAATAATCATGTTATTAATTGCTCCTCTAAATAAGACACTTATTGACGATTAGACAACCTACATAATTCTCAAATGCCATATGGTAGTATGGAATGCCTGCTAGAATATTAAACACTGCATACTATATTAAATACTGCATTCCTATAAACAATAGAAATCTGTTACATTAAATACTTTTTGTTACTTTATATTATCAGTATTTATATCTTTTGGAGATGGAATTCTAATGTATTAATTTTAGTTCATATATTTTTCCATGAAACTAGTGATACAAACCTTGTGTGTTCAGCTTTTCTGTGATCTGTAGTGAGACTCTACACATTTATCCAGACCTCACATACACATCTTGATTGCCTTCCCAGTTTGAAGATTTCAGCATTGTATTATTTATATATCTCTGTGTTGTAATTATTTCAGACACAGTGTGACATATCTATTTTTACAATCATTTTGGTTAAGAGCAGCTTGTCATTTCATAAACGTGACATTAACACAGATAAAGAAAAGTAGTTTTTTGAACTCAAGAGCTGCCAACTCAGAGAATATCTTGCAAAGACAATTAACCTAAAAAGAAAAAAACAAAACAAAAAAAAACTGCTGTATGTAGATGCATGCCTCCATGTTGTAGAAGGCAAATCAGTGACTGCAGTGTTCAGCCTTGTCATTCAGATTGTCCTTGAGCAGACACAGTCACACAAAATTGATTTAATACAGAGTGTATGCTTACAATTTTTATGCTGTAATTCTTTTCTCTTTTATAAGATAAGAAAAAAAAACCTTGTTTTGAATATTACCACTTAATTGCTTCTATTACATATAATCATATCTAACAATCTGTTGCAGTGGAAAGGACAGTGAATTTTATTTTTCTGATGAAATATTGAAATATGAAATATTTTTCTATTCTACCAGCTATACTACATCATCCTTCTCCCCTCTAACCATTTATCAAGGAAGACTCATCAAAACATACTTTTTATACAATAACATCTATTCTGTAAGGTCTAAAGAAATAATTTTTAGAAGTTTCTCTCTAATAGTACTAGGATTCTTTTTGCAGCAGCTTTCTTCAGTAATCACTACTAGTTAACACAAAGCACATACTTTTTTGGTCAGCTCTTCTCCACATAAGTCACCCTATGCAAAAAGTAGAAAGCAACTAGTTTTCATTCCAGATCTGTATCTTGCTCAAGGCTGAATGTCATATGCATAAGAGCATCTCGTGTTGTCTTTTTCCCCCTCTTCTTTTCTCTCTTTTTATAGAAGTCAAGAACTGCTTAGTATGACTCAATAGAGAAGTACCATTCTCTGCAGCACTGCTAAAAATTGCACTAAAAAGCACTGGCTCCAAAGAACTGGTCTGCTATTGACCTGAGACTGAAGACACTTTTAATACAATAATGCTATTCCTGTAATATATACGCATAGACAATCATTTCAGACATTAAATATAAGCACATACAATTGTTATAAATGTAATGCAACTAAACACAAGCAGAAAACACACATGATTAAAACAAAGCAGTCTGAGACAAATAAATGCTCACTATTACATGTAATTCCTGTGTTTATCTACATTGACATATCCTGTGCTGGTTATACACATTATGCAATATCAAACGGCTATGCAGCAGTGCATAAATGAATGCATAAACACTAAAATATTTCCTTATTGTGCAATAAAGAACTTCTTTCTTAGAATAAACAAGAAATCCACTTAATGCATTTGCAAGGCAATTATGTTACTTTGCTGCATATATTCTTAATATAACTATGCAACTGGAGACAAAATTTCAAGATAAAATAATACATTTATTTATTGCATTAATACCTAGATGCCCCACTTTTCCTGCCTTCACTCACCCATCAGAAAAGAATTCTTTGGCTGCAGCAACATAAGGGGAGGGAATAGGGAGGAGACAGAAAAAGGAAGTTGTAACAATGGATACAGAGATGAAGTGGTGAGCTGTTTTTTCTGGATTCTGGTACTTATTTTTAAAATTTACATTTAATTGCAATTGTATTTGCCACCTTTTGTACAACTTGGAGTAAAACTATCAGTAATGTCTAAACAATGTGAGAGCCTTAGAAAACCTGAACAAGACCCTTAGAGTAGTTGGGTTCCTTTGAACATTTTCTGCCTAGTTAAGACTCCCTTATCTTTTCCCCTTCCTTCCTTCCTTCCACATCACATCTGCCAAGTTTGTAAGCTAGTATTTAATCAATTACTAGTCTCAGAAAGACCTCTGAATAAATAAAAGATAGTGCTTCTTGCTGCTAGTGAAGGGAGATAGAAGCTGGCTCACATCTCTGTAACTGTGATTTTATTCCCTGTGCTTCGCATTCTTTATTACACTGTAAAAATACTTGTAAGTTATTGAGGTAAGAAGAGCACAAGATTCAATCTCAGGCATTTTCCTCTGCAGTTATTATTTGAATATCTTATCCTAATGTAGTCCCATTAGCTGAAATCTTCTTTCGCTTCATAGCAATGGCTACGTCAACTACTAAGGAAAACTCCAACAGCATGAGAACAGATGTGAAGACTTTATCTAAGGCCTAAATCAGATTTACTTTCAGCTTGTCTGGGCTCCCTCTTGGCTTAATGCCAGGTGAGGATATTGCCAGGGTAACAGAATTATTGAGGTGTAGTTACAAATTAAACATGCTAAGTGTAGCTCATTGTGCAAGAAGGTATTTGCTGCTGGGTAACAAATGGTAAAAAGTAAATTGTTTTGATTTCTAGATTCGTAATCAGCAGTAAGATATATTGAGTTTTAAGTTGGATACACTTCTTAATTCAAAGGTCTTGCTTCAGTCTCAGAAAATTGAGGTGTCTCTAGATGAAATGTGTGCAGACTTCTTTCCTTAGAAATAGCTCATGTAGAAGAATCACAGAAGGCAGTCTTCTTGCAGCAGTTACTCATGTGGAAGTAGCAAGTGCAAAGAAGAAAGGAGGTCATGACCAAGTTATCGGGACTTGTTTCTACAGCAACTGCAACATTAGGAGAGAGGACTTTTTCCATTCATTTACAGGCAATGTGGTAAGTTTGATATCTATATCTTTTACATACAAATGTATGCTAAATATAGATTGAAGCACTTTTTTTTTCCCCCAAGACTTACTGTATAATCTGACTATCCAAAGAGGCAGGAGAGTAAACTGAATGGACTATTAGACTGATTGACTATGAACATTCTTACTGGCCAAACTCATTTCTAACCTTTCAAATAAGTTTGCTAACACTAATAATATCCTTCCTATATGAGTAGGGGAAGTAATCTGACTAAACCAAATCTAATTAAAAAGCGTTAAAAATAAGATGGCCTTCTTCTCATCCATTGTCAGGAAAAAAATGAACTTAGAGTACTGCACAATTTTCTGTTGCAGGCACAGAGATTAAACTGGAATACCTGTGGCTCTTCAGAGGGGACTTCTATATCTGTTATCTTTCTTCAAAAGAGAAGAAAGATTGAACCATACCAGTTAGTGATCAAACCTCTCAAAGTTGAGAGGGCTTCGTTTCGTTGGCTTTTTTTGTTTAGACTGAAACTAGTAAATAACTTCCTGACAAGTCTTTCCAACAAATCTATCTTGTCCAAAATGTATGAATAGCAATGTAGGGTTCAGTCTGAACAGTCCCTAAATCATCCACATAGAATCACAGAATCATAGAATAATAAAATGGCTTGGGTTGCATGGCACCTTAAAGATCACACATTTCCAAACCCTCCCTGATGTGGGCAGGATTTCCAGCCACTAAATCAGGCACCAGCTTGGGCTGCTCAGGGCCCCATCTAGCCTGACCTTGAACACCTCCAGGGATGGGGCATCCACAGTTTCTCAGGGAACCTGTTCCAGCACCACATCATTCTCTGAATGAAATATTTCTTCCTAATTTTCTAATCTTAAATCTAAACCCCTCCCTCTTTTATTTTAAAACTATTCTCCTTTGTCCTATCACTATCAGACCACGTAAAAAATCTGTCTCTCTCCTGATTATAAGCTCCTTTTAAGAACTGGAAGGCTGCAAATAATGTCTTCCTCAAGCCTTCCCCTCTCCAAAATGAAGAAGCTCAGCTTCCTCAGCCTGTCTTTATAAGAGAGGTGCTTCAGACTTCTGGATATCTTTCTGGCCCGCCTCTGAATCCAATCCAGAAGCACTACATCTTTAGACCTCCTTTAGGATATTTCTGGAGCAGCATCAGAAGAAAATTCTGAAAGGATAACTTAGTGTTTTTTGTCTCTAGAGATTTAATTTGATTTAAGTAATTTTTCTGTCATTAGTGATTTTTTTTTTTATCAAGGCAACTGTAATTGATGTGATTAACAATCACAGGTTTTTATCACCCAAAAATGTCCTGCTGCATGCAAACGCATACTTTCCCTGAGTGAAATGTAAAGAACTTTTACAATGTCTATAAGAAAAAAATATCTCATAATTAGACAAAGGTATTCCAGCTATCTCTCCTCTTGTTCCTTACCCATCTCAGATCATCAGTAAGTCATAGTGGCCATTGGGGGCCATGCACAAATTATGAACAGTAGTAGTTCAGCTGATGTTCTCACCTCTTAGAGATCTAGGAACTAGTCTCGTTCAGAGTGCATATGCGACATAATACAGTTTTAAATATCAACTTCCATGAGCTTGCTATTCTAAATTCATTAAGATATTTGACAGCAAAACAAGCTAGAAGTTAGAAATCATTTATATTACTTTAATATTATTTTATATTAAAATTACAAAATTTGCCTCATAAAAGTACTACCATACAGTAGAAAGAAAATGTCAGTACTACTATGTGAAAGGAATTTTATTGTTAGAAAAGATCTTCACAGTTTTCATTGTCAATTTTCTCTATGGCCACTAAATCCTGCTGTGTTAGGGAAACTTTTCCAAAGCAAAATTTTTTTCAACAGGCCCTTCTAACAGGCTTAACATTTACCTATTTGTTCATGTATTTGCTAGATTATGAATATCACATTACAATTAACCTTTCAAACTTTTTGATCTAGGTACTTCCAGCATGCAGGAGAAAACAGCAGAAATGACTTGATACTGAGTTTTACTGGTTCAGCACAAGTAATGATTTTTTTGAATTACATACCATTATTTGTATCTTGTTATATTGCTGTAAAGTAAAAACAATTATATACACAATGGTGAAAAAGAATGATCAACAGATGCTTTTCATACCGTTCCTTGCAACACAACACTTCTTTTATTTAAGACTGATTTGTGTGTGTGTGTTTTTAGACTCTAAAAAGATAATACTTGCTATTAAAACAGTATGCTGTATGCTGCTAGGTACTTGGACCATTCACATTTACTACCCATTTTTACCAGACAGTTCTTGGTACCATCTCATTGCAGGTACTTAGCAAATAACAATATCCCAGGCTTTATTTTGCCTCATAAGGATCCTCACCTATAGCTGCAAATACTATCATTTTTTTGAATTAGTATTGCTACTAAATATAAATGTGTTCACATGCAGAGAAAGAAAAATAGCATCTGTGGGCTCTGTTAAGACATATACTCCAAATGTATGTATGATGTATGATGTGAAAGTAAATAGTTTATAACTACACCAACAGTCATGTATTTTAAAAGACGAGCAGTAGGTATGCAAACAAGAATACACAGCAAGCTAAGTGTAACAGGATTCAAACAAGCTAACCAACCTATGCAGTCATTAAAAGGTCTTATACTTAACTTTACAGAATACAAAAGAGTTCTGAGAAAGATGGGGTACTATAAGAGAAAGCACACAAAGAAATGGGAGATAAATAGATAAAATAGATAAGTACTGCCAGAAGAGCAAATAAAAATTCAAAGTTGTGATAGAATACCTCTCCTGAAAGGGAAAGAAAGACATAATTTTTAAAATAAAGACCAGAAGTTTTTATTTGAGAAGATGAGTAAATAGACTTTTAAAAGCAAATGATGTAGGCAGAGGAAAAAGCTAAGATGATATTAACACCATTAATCAAGTGAAGCAAAGCTTTAAGTTTCAAAGTCAGACAGGAAGATGAGATCATAATAGTCATAGTACTGATATGAGCAGGCCTTCAATGTGAATTATGGCTACAGGGACAAACAAGAGCTCAGAGCTCTCAAACTCAGAGCTGCATAGAGGAAGAATGCATCAGTAAAGAAAACTCTGGAATTGTGTCTGACATGATTGTGTTCAGATGACCACTGAGGACCAAGAAGATTTTCTGAGACAGGTTGAGTTTAACTGGAGTGGAGGTAGACCACAAAAAATACAGTAGCAATATCTTCATAAAGATTGTGTTTATGGCTACATTATCCAAAATTAAGGTGTGAAGGAGAATACAAAGGCTGATAATGGATTCCTGGGTGAAAAACACACCTACATACAGAAAAAGGAGGAGGGGGAGAAGAAGATTTACCTAAAAGGAAATAAAGTCTGGAAAGAGAATCAACAGGAACAAAACGACAGATGCCTAAAACCAACAAAATTTTGTGAAGAATACAGCGTACAAGCTTGGAGATATGACAGATGGAGTGGAGGAGAATAGGGAACTAGCCTGGAAGTCTTCCAGGTATAAGTCAAATTGAACATTAGTAAGATAAATATCAGTGCAAACGACAAACCAGAAGTGAGCAGTGTTTCAGAAAAAAAGGAGGAAGAAGCTTGAATTTTGATGCTGGTTGGTTAATCTTAATAAATTTACATGGAAGCAAGAAGAAATAGATTATTTAAATGGGGGGAGTATAGAGTTCATAACAAAATACAAAACAGGGAAAACTGCAAGCGAAGATACTCATCGCATAACAAAAATCCTAGAAGTATAGAAATCCCTAAGTCAGAAAGTCAGCAAAATCAAAAGATTTCCACCAGAGATACTAAGCAGTATCTCTGCAGCATGGCAGATGGTATTAAGAAATGAGAAAGTAGATATTGAGAGTCAATCAGGACCGTGAATTGTCAGAAGGGTTTGGAAGTGGATGAGAACAACAATTAAAATAGATGAGAAGAGCAAAGAAAACAGAGACTACAAGTGAGTCTATGCTAATAGAGGAAGTTATAGAGAAATAGAGGAAATAAGAGCAGAAAAGAAGTAAAGATTGATTTTAAAAAAATTTTACACACTTCCATTCTTGGAGTGAGAGAATAAAAATGTGGAAAGTTAAAAAAAAAAAAAAGTTATCACAGAAAAGGAATTCAGAGAACACTGCGCTTAGAGGTGACTACTACTACTCAAGTGTGTAGCTGAGTACGTATAATAACGTTCAAATGAAAAACAGCACCAGGGCAGCTACAGAGCTGGATGGTCATCCATATGGAAATCAAAATGTAAGGAATTATTAATGAAAGAGAAGAAAGTTGCAAGTCAAAGTCAGAGACATAGATGGTAGTAGGTAAAGTTGTCTGCACAGCAAATGCTAAAAATGTTAGGCTAGAAAAAAGCAAATAATTATTGTTCAAAAAAGAAAGAAAAAAAAAAGGAAAAAAGCAGAAGAGCTCAGGAACAACATGCCAATTTCTTTGACCCAAATCCAAAGAAAGTACTATCAGAGATAGCAGTCTTCATAAAAATAAAAAAATAAAAAAATAATCCCCCCCCCCCCCCCCCCAAAAAAAAAAAACCACAAAAACCCACAATCATGGATGAACCATTGTTAACAGGAAAAAAGAGAACAGAGAAGGTAATGAAGACAATGGGGGCACCTAAAGGAAAAAAAACACCAAATAGAGGAGGATGAATTTGAGGCAGAGAAATTTAAAGCAATAAGGGTAAGATAGAACTGTGATCTGCACATAGGATGTAGAAGTATGAGAAGTATCAGACAGAACATAAATAAACAAGGACCAATAAAGCAATCAACAATAACAATAGAAAAGAAACTGTGCCATCTTGATTGTTACTCTCCTATATATTCTGAAGTCTCTAAATAACAGAGGCTATTATGTATACTTTCTACATACTCTGTATATTTGCTGTTTAAATAAATTACATGCTAATTTAAAATACTAGTTGATAAGAATGATTTGCTTAAAATTAAATCCTGTTCCTTATATTGTATACCAAGTCCACATAAGCAGTATTGGTGGATGCATTTTATACTGGTGCTCTCTGTAATTATATTAGTAGTTCATGCCAACGTGCACTAATATATCTTTTGTAATGTAGAACTGGCCTAATTTAAGTCCTATTCTCCTGGGAATTTTAATCATATTTATGGATTGTTTGCCAGAATAGCACGCTGATTGCTTAATTCTTCTTATAATATAGTACACAAGAGAATTAAAAATATCACTGATTAAGTGCTCCCCTGCATCCTTGGACATATAGATGTCTGAGTTCTTAGAAAGGGGGACCACAGCTATTGGCTAACACAATAAAAATTCTCACAGTTGATCTGCCTGAGAGGAAAAAGAACAAAAAAAAAAAAAGCGCATTGAAATTCACTCCTTCCCCTCGCTCTGATGCGCTAATCATGCTAGTTACGTATATTTAAAAGACAATGGGAACACTTAAAATTATGTGTAATAATTATATTTTCTTCACAATGTTTGTATTCTAGTATTATTACACCTATGGATTACACCTATGGTTTCAAATTGATTCCAGTTCTAAAGTAGCAGAATTCAACCCAAAGCAGCAGCTTCATAATCCATAAGGTTTTTTATTTGCATTTATTTGCATCAGCCACAAAATCCTGCTGCAAAGTAGAGGAATTCACAGCAATCTGGATCACAACAAAGATATTAATCCACAAAAATACAACTGAGATCCTACATTTATTTGCACCTTGTACAGTTCCAATGTGGTCAGTGGGAATCCAGAAGATACATAACATTCTTGGAAATTTTATTTTAAACAACAGCATTGCTAAAGACTGCCACAGAATACTTGAATATGTAAGAGCTTTCTTCCGCATAGAAGCAGAGTGATACATTTTAAACTGAAGGAGGGCATAGAAGCGTCAACTGGAGACTGGAAAGAGTAATAGGAAGTTAGCAGAACAAAACAAATCTATCTTAATCCATGTTTCAAATCAAAATGGCTGACAGCTTTTATAAAGCAAGTAAAGACTGAAGCCATTTCATCCAGTTCTGCTTATACTGAAACCAAAGAACTTTTGACAAAGGAACAAAAGAAGACAGAACAACTTTCGGAGGAAAGTCCCTACTTCTGCCTTTAGCAGTGGATCTGACTTTCACAGGACAGTCAGTAAGGCTACCCATCCACCAAAGCTTCACAAGCACTATAGAAGCTGGTTCCAGCACAACTAACACTTTATCTGTGCAGTCTATGCGTGTTTCTGATCTATGTGCTAAAAAGGGAAATATTAAAAAAAAAAAAAAAAAAAAAAGGAAGAAAAGAAAAAGTAGCAAGTGATATATTTAATTAAGATAGCTCTCCTTTTCTGTAGCATAAAGACCAAGTCAATAAATCTTGTGCGTAATTCTTGTAATAGATATTACTGTTAATCACTTAAAAACTTAATTCCTGATCATTCACATCCTTCAGTTTTCATCACCCTGAATCAAAGAAGTAATGCTCATTTCAAAGAATTATAAAAGATTAGCAAAGGTGTGATGACTTCTTTGAAGTTGCCCATGAAAAAAAAAAAAAAGCAATTCTGACATTATCTTGTATTTATCTTTCTGATATTTTAAACACTTATTACACATTCCTGCTTCCTCTGTTATTCTTTTTACTGCCATGCTGCACTACATTTCTGTGGAGATCCAGCCTGTGTGGAAGACAATTGCTGTTAAATTTGCATAACCTTCCAATAGAAGTATCAGGATATCTTAGCCAACAAATCCCAGATTATAATACAAGTTCCACAGGTGTGAAATGAATGTAGTGTGCAGCACCCTTGAAGGCATCCATGTACGTTTGAACTGGATGACCATATATAAGGATGTCACCTTTTGCAAAGATTTCTGAACAGTGTTTGTCAATAATCACCCAGTGATCCTGCTATTGGTTAGTAGCAGATTATAAGAGTAAAATTACAAGGCACAGTAGTAATTATGGTATAATGGAAAAGAACTGATCCTGTGGAATCATGCTGTAATTCCTTGAAGGAGTAAAGAAGGATGGTAATGTTAAATGATGACAGCTGGAGTCAGATGTGTACAGAAATATAGTTCTTCACACAGCATGTTGGTGAGCTATGGAACTCCGGTGGATACTAAAAGTTTTGTTCAAGAAATGAGCTGATCAGGGAATAGAAGTCTTTCAAAAGCACCAAATATACGATTTAAGGAACAGACAAGACATTGTTGGAGTCACTGAGAACTGTGAGGTTCTCAGAAAATACCCAGACAGTGTTGTTGTGCACATGCCCCACTTCTGTTTCCCTGGGGTTTTACCACTATCAGAGAGAAGATACTATGGGGAGCTCTTGGTCTGACCCAGCACAACCTCTGCAATCTCAGCAAGAGGCCCTCTGACAAGAGGCTAGAAAACTAGACATGTGTATCTATTCCAACAGGCTAGAATTGCACTAAGAATCTGATGAAGTAAACAAAACACTGCTGCCTTCATTAACAAAAAAAAATCTCCCAATATTAGGTTTACCGAGCACCAGGTACTTCTTGACTTGGAAATGACAAGTTCTCTGTTGTCTTATGAAAAGACTGGTTACACAATTACCTGCCACATCTGCATACATCACTGTGCCTAACATGAACATGCAAACTGTAAAGCAAGAGAGGAACATATCTGTCAATGAACATGCTGGGAGGGCAGGAACGTCTTTATGGGGAACAACAACAGCTGCAGGGCTTGGACAATTTATTTTACAGGCTCACAGCTGCCCTAGGTCTCTATATAATCATGTACTAAAAGTGACCAAAGCCCAAGAGCCTGGTTTACTATGACTGAATAAATTGCAGTTTAACTGAAGAAATTTTACACTGTCCATAGTAGAAGCTAAAGGCACTTTGCTGTACATTTCTATATTAAATTAGGGATCTACAGGTGTGCACAGAATAGCCAAGACAGTAAAATTAAAAGGAAATTATACCAGAAATTGATAATGACATTTTTATAGATATAAAAGGAGGCCCAGAAGGAAAATTGAGTCTGAGCTATTACCAGGGAAATTTGTTTATAGCTGATGATACAGACATTGCTAAAAACATAAATTTAACCTCAGTCTCAACAATTGCAAAGGATGCTAAAAAAGAAACAATTTAACACATCTTCACTATTGAAGCAGGCAAGACCAGGACACAGTGTGTGTCCCAGATCTTTGCTGAAGTTGCCTGTACAATAGATGTTCAGGACACAAGGAAGATCTCGTAACAGCTTCTGACAGCACAGATTACATCTTTCACTGACATCCACAGAAAATATGCACGTTTGCATTAGTAGTTAGATGGCTGAGAAATCTCATCACATCTGCACCCTACAAAACAAAAAACCACTCAGGAAAGAGGTGGAGGAGAGCAGAAGGCGGGCTGGGCAATAATCAACCCCAGTGAGTCACTGGAAGACACTCATTAACAGCAATGAGAAATTCACTTATGATTACATACAAAAGGACTGATGACAGTACACTGAGATCTCGCAGGGGGGACAAGCCTGGCAAATGCAACAAAGCAATCACTTGGTGGAGAAAGTCATCACTGCCAAGAGTGCTTTTCATTCTGATATGCTTCGCCTTTCATTTGTTTACTGGCAATATCCAGTCATCTCCATTAAGACCTGTGCCTCAAGTGGTCTAAGTCATACTTTCACACATATTAGCACAACTACCACAATGGATATTCTAAAGATAAGTTATATCACAGTCACCAGGCATTGAGATTCTTCTGTAACAGTAATGATAGCACTAGGCCTACAACTGCCATGCGATTTAAGCATCCAGGAATAATCTTCAGTGCAATATACAGTGCTATAAGAAATGGTTACGTTACTGACAGTGGAAAAAAAAAAATCTATTGATCTGTGCTTTCTTTATTTATTAGATTTTTCTAATGATCCGATGAACACACACACATATAAATTCTAAAATTTTACATTTCACCAAAATGCTTTCTTGGAATAAGACTAGAAAAGTTAGAAGAAAATCAGGGAGGGGATAAAAAAGGGGAAATAGAAATTCAGTGGTCTGGGGGGGGGGATCTTCTGAATTTAAAGTATTTTGGATTATCTTTGCTGAAATGCTGAATTGTTGGCAAATAGAAAATAAATTCTTAAAAATAAAAATTAAAATTAAAAATAAACCTTAAAAATGGTGCAGCATAGAACTATTTTGAATAAAGAGCAACAGCTGCTGATATAACTAATTTGCATGGCTAACTGCTGGACAGAATCCCCCTAAAGAATAGCTTACCCTCTCACCTAGTCAAGTCTCAATCGCGTAAACTGTTATCACAGAATCACAGAAACACCAAGGTTGGAAAAGACCTACAAGATCATCCAGTCCAACCATCCACCTATCTCCAATAGTTCTCACTAAACCATAACCTTCAACACAAAATCCAAACATTCCTTGAACACTTCCAGGGTTGGTGACTCCACCACCACCCCAGGCAGCCCATTCCAGTGCCTGACCACTCTTTCAGAAAAGTAGTATTTCCTAACGTCCAGCCTGAATCTCCCCTGGCACAGCTTGAAGCCATTCCCTCTAGTTCTATCACCAGTTACACGAGAGAAGAGGCCGACCCCCAGCTCACTACAACCTCCCTTCAGGTAATTATAGAGAGCAGTAAGGTCTCCCCTGAGCCTCCTCTTCTCCAGGCTGAACAATCCCAGCTCCTTCAGCCGCTCCTCATAAGGCCTGTGCTCCAGACCCCTCACCAGCTTTGTCGCCCTTTTTATCAACAAGCACACTCCATACCTGAATGCAATTGCTAGTGTCAGCTTGCTCAGATATCCTTACAAACACAAGGACAAGATAGGGCTCCACTCTTTCCCTTAATTCAGGCAAGTGAAAAAAAAAGTGACAATTTCTGCTGAAAATTTTTTATCACAAGATTGGGGTATAAAACTGATACTGCTTTTGTTAGAATAGTTTTAACTGCATTAAATGTAGATACATAACATATGGATATGATTTATTGCATGCATTTTAATGACTGCATCTGCTTATATAAAATATTTCATAAAGGGAATTCAGATAATAAACTCATTATGTTATCAGAACAGAATTTTTAATCACTGATGGCTCTTGCAGACACTTCTATTTTATTTAGGCAACTGGGGAGACAAAATGGAAGCTATTACAAAAATGAGTAAAGTTTTACAATACCTCAAAATCCTTCTTCGTGTCCCTTAATGCCTGTTTTGCATTTTCACTCAATGCACTCTGTTGAATATTTTGTATCAGCTGATGTTTGCTGCACCAGCTGAGAACACTTGAAAGCATGCTTAATGTTCTAAAGTTCCAACAAAAATCATTTTGGGCAAGTTGACAAGACACAGTTGTAGTTCATATTCCTCAGAGTTCACTTTTTTTTTTTTTAAATTAGCTATTACCATGCCAGATGATGTCTTATTAATCAGTTCTTTAAAATTTACTTAGCTTCAAAAGCCAAAAGTTTAGAAGTTTGCCTTTAGAATTCATTCTCTGCTTATTTCATTTTTTACTTGGGTACTCATACTCCATACTAATTTCTAAATTCTAAATTCTAAATTCTAAAACAAGTTTCATCACTAGTGCAACTGCTACAACTGAAATAAAGCCACTTTCTAAGCTTTTCTTCTCATAGGATTACAAAAAAAAGTATACGCCTTCACTCCTCATTTTTCAAGGATCCCCATCCAAAGCTTCCTATATTTGATGGACTATTTCACACACCATCTAAAGTTCCTTCCCAGACAATAGGAACCATCCTCTCTACTCATCTCAGTGAAGACATATCTGGAGTGCTCTATTTATTTCTGGGCTCCCCTCTTATAAGAAAGATATGGACATATTGGAGGGGAAGCGGACCAGTAAAACAATGAAGTGATTGAAGCTTCTGTCAAGTAAGGACAGGTTGAAGTAACTAGGACTGCACAGCCTGGAGAAAAGCCTCTTTTTCTGTATCAGCCTGGTCACCTTCCTTACTACTCCCTCTTATGAGGCCCTACATTTACGGCAACTGGTTGAGACTATTTCATAGATTACTATGACATTACTGTTTTGATATATTCACATTTTCACGTACTTATAAATTCCTTCAAATAGTTTTCACTCAGATTGATCACATAGTGACGCTCTTGGAACACAAACCGATAAAGAGTTGCTTAGCTGCGTATTTTGTTACTCTGCAGTTAGCTGTTGCACATTTATTTTAAGTTACTCCCTGCCTAGGTCTTTCTGGCATGTTTATTATAAACCCACCCTCATTCAGGTCATTAGGCCCACATACACAAATTCCACTACTAAATAAGAAGAATCTGACCAGAGAACAGAACATCTTCTGGGAGGGAAAGTGATCTAGGACAAAAGAAACAGAATCTCTTCAATTCATCCTGAAAGTACTTCATGCTTCTAACTTTCTTTTGCAGTTTCTGAAAGCTTGGCCACTATCTACCATTCCCTTAAGAACTTGCATTGTAAGGTGTGAGAAAAGTCATTAGTGTGGAATTAGAATGGCAACCAGAAATAGGTAGAAGCACAGGCACATATATAAGCCACGTACATGCGTGTGAGCATTCATGTTTAGAATTCATAAATGACACAAATATTTGGCTTCTCATCCAATTGGCTAGTTAATACAGGTGCTTAAACCCATTGAGAGCCTTGTTTCTTCCTAAGATCTTCACTGAGTTCTGTAAAAAAAAAAAAATGCTTAAAGACTGGGAAACATACACTACACTAAAGAAGTGTATTCTTTATTCCTGATCAAGGGAAACTATCTCTTCAGTTACTGATTTTGCTTTTGAGACAGTAATTGTCATACACTGAAAGGTGCAGTCAACTTGATTTGAGGAGGGGAGGTATAGTTTTAAACTTAAGTGATACCAACACACTGTGTTTGGACTCACTGACTATGGATTTGAACAGTTTTTCCAAATATCAGTAAGTACAGTTTAAACCATGGGTATCCAACCTTCTGGCTTGCCTAGGCAGCTCTGAATGAAGAGGAATCGTCTTGGGCCACACATAAAATCTGTAATACAGTTATTGTATGTAAGTAACTAAAGTTTTTAATATATTTTTAGTTAAAACATTTTTTAAAAGAAAGCAATAAAAACAGAACAGATTGTACACATTTAAAGTTTTGGGGTTGGGTTTGTTTTGTTTTTGTTTTTTTTTTCCGAGGTTGGGTTTGTTTGTCAGCTTTTTGGCAGAACTTAAAATAGAATCATAGAATCACCATGGTTGGAAAAGACCTCCAAGATCATCTAGTCCATTTCCAGCAGTTTCTACACTTATAAATTTTCAGATCACTTCCTTTCTCTTGTGTGTATCTCTACCTTGCTTCCATTACTCATCTTGTAAGAACTTCTCCTCATTAATACACTACTCACAAGCAGTGAATTGGGGCTGTTCAGCCCAGAGAAGGGAAGCCTCCAGAAAGACCTGCAAGCAGCCTTTCAATATCTAAAGGAG
Organism: Lagopus muta; assembly: GCF_023343835.1. Taxonomy (NCBI): domain Eukaryota; kingdom Metazoa; phylum Chordata; class Aves; order Galliformes; family Phasianidae; genus Lagopus; species Lagopus muta. The sequence continues at coordinate 15,639,960 of NC_064440.1, read as the reverse complement.
TCTATAAGAAAGAACAGACACTTCAGCAGGGTCTGTTCTGACAGAACAAAGTGAAGTGGATTCTGTATAAAGGAGGGGAGGTTTTGATTTGATATAGTAAAAAATGTTTTTACAATAAGGTTAGCACTAGAACAGGTTGCCCAGAGAGGTGGTATGTTTCCTGTCCCTGGAAAAGCTTAGGTTCAGACTGGACCAGGCTCTCAGCAACCTAATCTAGGTACAGATGCCCCTGTTCATTGCAGGAGAGTTAGACTAGATGAACCTTTAAAGGTTCCTTCCAATTCAAATGATTCTATGGTTACAGTATAGTCCCACAAATGAAGATGCACCTATAATGGAAATACGTCCCTTGAGTGAAACAACAAACTTATCTAAGGTGGTCAGCAATATTGTTGCTTCAAAATGGAATGGCCTAAACATATACTTCCTGAAGCAAACATTCTTCACCAATTTTTAATTTGTCCTTCTCTATACACACAGTTTCTATCCTAAATACACCATAGCAGATGTCTACTGCATTCTTTGGAAATTATTGTCCACAGAATACAGTTTGCAGAATTGATACAAATGATAAAACACAGTCCAGGGTAAGCACATGGCATACCACTATAGTTTCCAATATTGCAAAATTCCACAGAGATCCAATTATTTTAAATGAGCAAAGAAGACTTCAGGAAGAACTTAGAAACACAGGTAAGTCAGGATTTTAAATAATACTTGAATAAGTAAGGCAAAGACTCTGTGGGGGGAGGGCTGGTTCTATTAAAAAGGCTGTAAATACCTCACAAAGCACCAAAATACCATGAAACCAATACTTTCAGGAATTTCATTCCAATGCCAAGAAACAGAATGTACTCACTAATACATTAAAATACTGAAATAAATTCTAACAGATTAAAAAGATCTTGTATTAAGTGAAAGGTATAGTGAAATCACTCCAGACCTAATCAAGCTTAAGAGTAGGACAGCCTTTCCCTGTTATTAATAAGAATGTAAGCTGGATAAGTAGACTGGTAAACTATAAATTATGGACAGTGAGAGGAATATAACATTTTTTTAGAAATACATTCTTAATTAAAATTGAAAAGACAGCCATTTTACTGAAGCAATTTGCTGCACATGTTTGGTCTTCTGTGGTCTCCCACACATTCATTTCCAACAAAATGCTGGGGGTGGAACTGGAATACAGCTCTAAATCCAAAATCAAAACCATGTTTTGCGTGTTTACATTTCTACGTGGAAATATGAAAATATCTTCAAACCTTGATCACTTAAATCTTGTGCTTTGGGGTCAGGAAATACCACTCACCCCTGCCCATTTTCATTCTAAATAGATACACATGAAGACTACTGTTTCACATGAATAAAGCAAACAGCAGAAAAATTGCACTTTCAGGCTTCAGCTGAGCTCTTAAAACACATGGTCAAATATGTTGCCATGGAAATGTGCTGCAAATACATCTAGAATTTCTTAAGATGGAGCTGATCATAATTTTTGAAAATAAAACTTCTCCTATATAACTGCTGTATGCTGTGTTCAAGGAAAACAAAATAGGAACTCTTCAACAGCTATTATCTACCCTTTGTAATACCTAATGTAGTAACAGTATAACTAATAACACTCTGTGTCCCTAAAAGAAATTAGGCCACTATCTTCCTATGTAAAATACCCATATATTTGTTTTCTTTTATGTACTCGGACTTTCTTATGTCACCACAATACATTTGCAGATCCCAAAGTATCAGCCTTGCAATAAAGTTGGCAACAATTAAAAACAAAAAAGGATGAGACACGATTCAGTAAAATGAATTTAGTTTTAACCATTCTAAATATGTAAGCTATTAATCTCTCATTTTACAGCCCATTAGTATTAGTATGCATCACTGAGCATAATAATTAAAAGGGGGAGCATTACCTTGCCAAACTTTTACTGCTATGTCCAGGGAGATATTTTAAAATCTGATTTGAAATGAACGGGGGAAAAAAAAAAAAAAAAAAAAAAAAAAACTGCTACTGCAAAATGAAGATCTGTGCCTGCAGAATAGCTCTGTCCTGTTACACAATGTGCTACGTTCTTTTAAATAACCTGCCACTGTAGGTAGAATTGCCTTATACTGTGCTTCATATGACAGATAAACACACACACAATAGAACTGTGTTGCCACGTAAAGACAAAGCAAACTAAAAATGCAACACAAGCTTGCCTTATTGCATTACAGCAAGGGTACAACCTTCTACCTTGAGTTAGTTAAATAAAATCATTTTCACAATAAAAGCAGGTTGAAAAGATATATACAGAATAATGTTACGCTGTTCAAATAGCAATTCACAACACATTACATTTGCAAGATATATGTTGCTTTACTTATGTAAACAGTCTACCCTATAAATCCTGTAGCAAATCCAACATGAAGCAATTACGGAGACAAAGAGATCGTAAATGACCTAAAACAGTAAAACAAACCTTTACATTAGAAATATTAGTATAAACTATGAGGTCATACCTGATGACTTAAAGATTGTAATGTCTCACCGGTTCCAAGCTGCATGACCTTTCTATTTCCAGAGACCCCCAAAAATTGCATCTCCTGTCTTACAGAAGTGCATCACAGATTCATCTATCTCTCAGAATCTTCTGGGCTAGCGAAGAAAGCACTAACAGCCATTCTGTCCATCAGTAAGTGCAGGAGTCATTACCCTCCAGATATCAGATCTTAAATATAGTTTCCTCCGTGCAGTTACAGACATCCAGTAGACAAGGAGGCTGACACAGCTATATCACTGATGCTGCTAATGCCATCTGAAAACAGTAAGCTTACTGCTTAAAGCAATCCTGCATCATCCAAACAGAACAAGCCACATCCTTCAACTCCTCACTTGCGTTTTTTATAAAACCCAGCACTGCCATTATAGATTGTTTTCATCTGTGGTCAGCTAAAGGAGAAATTAGATATTATGCAACCAGCTTTGCATTAACAAAAGAAAAGCAGCAGATGAAGTGACATATCGAGGTTATCAAATTTTGCTCGCATGACCACTCCTCAACAAGCAATATCACCATTCAGAAGAAGCCTCAGTCTGATCCAAAGGAAAATTACCAGAAATAAATTACAAACAATTTCCAGGCAGCAAGGCATTAAAATATCTCTGTGGTACTGAAACAGCTGTTTAATGCAGACTTATCTGAGTCCCTATTAAATTAAAAACACTGCTTGCTTAACCATTTTGGTGTTTATTTTCAAGAAATTGCATGATTACTGCATTGTTTCCATTGCTCCCTGCTAGCAGCCAGAAAACAGCATGCTTTGAAAATGTGCCAGTATTATGACAGTATAAATGTGTTTTGCTATCAAACAAAGCAATCATGCATGTTTTTTTTTCTGATACTAGAGACCTTTCAGGCTAACAAATGTACAGTACCCTCCACAGTAATTTTTAAACAGTTAAGACTATGCAGTAATAGCTACATTTTTTATTAAAACACATATTTGATGCAAGTGTAAAGTGAAATAGATTGTTACTTATATTTGTTTATATTTATAGTTATTTTTGCTATTATTGTAGCAACAACTCTTTGCAAAGAAAAAATCTTACCACAGAATTAAGAAGAAATAGTGCAACTTACAAACTGAGAAAGTCTGACCCACCAAAAAATTAGTAGCATTGAGACAAAGTCCTTTTGTGACACAGCCCATATTCTTAAACACACAAGAATATCATCTCAACACATACTAAAATACATTGCTACTGGTTGAATTTTACAAACAAATAAAATGTGGGGGAAGGGTGGGGAAATGACCCCGGATTTAACTATATTGACCCAAATAGATCTCATGTTTTTCAAATTAATGTGAATGTCCTTATTTTATTTTGAAATATAAGCAGATGCTGAAACAAGATGTAAGTGGTCCTAAATTAATTCACCCAAATTCTATTCTGTTCATTTAGAATTATTTTAATACAGTTGTAGTAATTGATTTTTTGAGTGACTTACAGTTAATCGAGTTTGGCTTAGAGTTGTCCCCATTATGGCACTGAGAATAACAAACTAGTCTCATCCATGAATATCAAGTTTCCCTATATAAAGAGAAACTGTCTTCTAATAATTTCTAATTGTTTCACTGTATACAACCAGCCACTGTCTCAACATAAGAACACTTCGCCTACAGGGAACAGCACCTTGTTTTGTCATGCATTTCTAGGAGGTTTGTGGTGACCTGTGCTTAGATGTGCAAAGTTCCTGACTACTGAAGCTATCTTCAGTAGTAGATGCTAGTCAGAGAAGTCCTATGAGGCTTTAAAGTACCAAATCAGGATAGATTTGATGCTTTTTATATTCTCCAAGAGTCATCCAACGGGCCTAACCTACCCTGATATTATCTTTTGAGTGCCAGTGATAGTGCAGGTGCCACTTGAACACTGTGAATATTCTTGGAAGATGCTACTTCTAGAGTTCTTCTAGAATAGTTCATGAGTTCTTTCAAACAAAAGAAAATTACTAAATTATGTGCACAGGATATAAATACATACACAAAGAGACAAACGATCCTTCAAAAAATAGACCAGAGTGATTCAGCGATAGAAGACAAGGAAAATAGCTTTCCCCACTTCTCCTATGGTAATATTTTCATTTCCAAAAGTAAATTAAAAGAAATAGCAATACATCATTACTAAACATTATGTTATTCATTTCTGTGCCAACACTCAGTTCTGCAAACTATTCATATTAGTAGCTGCTTGCACCTATCTAAGGAAGTACAACCACAGGAAGTACAGCCTGTGAGTTACTGACAACCTCTTTCAAGTCCCCACAAGCCACCTAGACAAGATACAGAGGCTAGCAACATGGAATGAAGCAAAGGAAATAGTCCTGTATGGTAACAGGATCCAGGAAGGCTGGATGCTCTGTAAGAAGGAAGTCTTACAGGTGCAGGAGGCAAGCTGTCTCCGTGTACTGCAAGGTGAGTGGGAAGGGAAGAAGACTGGTGTGGAGGAACCGGAAACCTTTCCTGAGGCTCCAGAAGAAAAAGAGAATGCTGTGGAAGAAGGGACAGGCAACTCGAGGAGAGTACAAAGAAGTTCTTAAGATGCATAGGGAGAAAATTAGAAAGGCAAAAGCCCAGCCTGAACTTAACTTGGCCCTTGAGACAAAAGAGGGGAAAAACAAAAGCAAAAACAAAAAAAAACTTCTTTACAAATATATTAGCAGTAAGAAGGGGACGGAGGAGAATCTCCATCCTTATCTGGATACAATAGGGAACGTGACCGCTGAAGATATAAGGATAAGACTGAGGTTCCCGATGCCTTCTTTTTATCTGTCTTTAAAAGTCAGATCAGTTATCCTCAGGGCACCCTAACCCCTGACCTAGAAGTCTCAGATGGGAAGCCGAATAAATTCCTAATGATTCAGGAATCAGAATGTTAGAGACCTACTACTCCACCTGGACTGGAGGGTAGTCCCAAGTCCATGGGGCTGAATAGGATCCACCCAAGGGTGGTGAGGGAGCTGGTGGAAATGATTACCAAGTCACTTTCCATCGTCTATCAGCATTCCTGGTCAATTGGAGAGGTGCTAGACGACTGGAAACTTCCCAGTGTTACTCTGATCTACAAGAAGGGTCACAAGGAGGATCTGGAGAACTACAAGCCTGACGGTGTGACTTTGGTGCCAGGAAAGGTTATAGAGTAGATCATCTTGAGGGAGATTACATGACATGTGAGGGACAATCAGAAGATCCATCCTAGCAAGCATGGGTTCATGAAAGTCAGGTCCTGCTTGACCAATCTGATCTCCTTCTATGATTAAGACACTTTCCTGGTGGATGAGGGCAATGCTGTTGACATAGTCTACCTAGATTTCAGCAAAGCCTTCAGCACTGTTTCCCAGAGTATTCTCCTGGAGAAGCTGGCAGCCCGTGGCTTGAACACATACACTCCTTGCTGGGTAAAGAACTGGCTGGACAGACGGCCCAGAGAGCAGTGGTGAATCAAGTGAAATCCAGGTGGCAACCAGTCATGAGTGGTGTTCCCCAGGGATCAGTATTGGGGCCTGTCCTGTTCAAATCTTTAATGATGACCTGAATAAGGGGATTGAGTACACCCTCAATAAGTTTGCAGATGACACCAAGCTAGGAGGATGTGCCGATCTGCCTGGGGTAGGAAGGCCCTGCACACGGATGTGGACAGGATGGATAGCCAGGCTGAGGCCAATGGGATGCAGCTCAACAAGACCAAGTTCCAAGTCCCCTGCTTTAGCCATAACACCCTCAGGCAATGCTACAAGCTTGGAGCAGAGTTGCTGGAAGATGGTGTAGATGGTGTAGAGAAAACAGATCTGGGGTTATTGGTCGACACAACAGTCAAGGAAATATGAAGAACAAAGTGAAAGAGTACATCATCTTCAGCTTAACAAAGGAAAGGCTGAGGATGAGATCTATGTAACTCTCAAGATACCACCATTAAAGAAAATAATTTAGAACCTTGAATCAATTTTAAAAACTTTAAAAAATTAATTTAAAAAAATTAAAAAAAAAAAAAAAGACTCAACAGTTGGTTTCTCTTGTACTTAAGACATAAACTTTTTTTCTTGAAACACAGAATGGTTTTAACAATATAAGTAGCTCAGCAATTTCTCTTACCCAAAATAATTCATCAGAACTTAATTTTCTGGGGATCTCTTGGACCAACACAGATTAAAAAAAAATCTTTGTACTTGAGGGGAATAAGCTCAAAAGTAATTAATGATAGTCTATTTCCCTTTAATCCTAATGAAGGACTGCTTCTATTACCTTCCTTTAGTCCATATATTTATCACTTACTTAATTCTCCCACTGAATTATTGGAGGTGTTTTTTTATAAAATGGAAGTACACTTCTCAAGACAGAAACGAAATTAATTCAAAAATATAAGTTTAAGTTTATTAAATCAATAAAAACTTGTGATAGTCTGTGGACATGCTTGCTCTATTCAGTTGAATGAAATACTGTCCAAAGACTCCTTTTGTGATTATTTCAATAGGCGTTACATAAGTCTAATCAGCTCATCTATGGACAACCATGATGGTGGTTAAAGGAAACTCAAAGCATTTACAAAAAAAACCAGGAAATAAGCAGAAGCAGACCTGAACCACAGCTGCAGAATCAAAACTTACAAAATAACTGCTTGGCTCCAACTTTTCTAACAGTTAATGTACAGGATCAAAACCTGCCTTTCCAAATATCTCATCACCAGTGATGCTGCATCCTAACACTAAAAATGAAGCTTGTATCTCAAGGTGTTCTTGGTGACACATATGATTGCACTACATGCTGCTGACAAATCAGAACACATACATAACAACCAGTGAAAAGAAAGTGAAAAGATTTCTATCCAGTATCTTATGTTCAAAAACAGATTGAAAATATGAAAATGTCTAATAACCCATTACCCAAAAGATAAGGTAGGAGAAGGCGAACATCTCTTTTCTCTTCAGACTGTTGAAGAGTACATAGTCTAAGATGAAGACATCTACTGACAATACTTTATTTATGGTGTATTTAAAATAGATGGTTGCTTGTAGTTGTATTTAGAAAAATATATATATATAACAACAAAATCTTTCCAAAGTTTGCAGTATTACACTTACTTTCCTAGAAATATTATAATTGTCAAGAAAATATTAATTAGATATTTGTGAAATCAGATTGAAGTGATGATTTTTAAGTTTGTGTCTAGCAAATAGCTTATATGGTCAAATTTAAAATAATCATGACCTTCTTTTTAGACTTTAAAGAAAGCAGAGGTTTCTACCTTTTTAAGCACCTCAGCAATATTCTAACTTGTGCCATGGCATGTGAAAAACTGCCTCCTTTCATATACTGCCAAGGACGTTTGACTAATGGCCTAGCTGACAACTACTGTAGAAGCTAGAACTGAGTGTAAGAACACATTCTCCTCTCCACAAAAATAAGAAGGTGGAGTTTGGACTCAATGTTGTATATTGCAATATTAATTTATTTTCCCCGTGTATGAAGAAATAGCAATACAATGAATAATGCTGGAATCTGATTAACAAAGCAAGTGCTTCTAGAACTTCCAGAGAAGGTAAAGGACAGACGATGTTACTCTGGGTATCTCCCAGATATTATGTAATACTGAAGGTGATCCTAATTATACTGTGCACCTCATACCTTTGACCCTTTTCATCTCTCTCTTGTTCCTGAAGAAGAAGAAAAATTTCTTTTTCTTAAGAAAAAATAATCTCTTCAGTAATCCTAGCTTCTCACCCATCTCAGAATAGATCTGACTTTTCTAAATATTTTGCACTAAAGTTTTTTACTTCAAGGAAAAGAAATGTTACATTTTGACATAATTACCATTAGCCATTCTGCTAGCAGAAAATGATGGCAAAATGCCAACTTGTCTGCTATATATAAGATATTTCCAAGCTTCCGTCCTTCCTTTTAAAGAAAACAGAAGGGGAAGAGCAGCCAGAAGAAAGCCTATTCTGTCAGCTGATCCTATAAGAAAAAAAAAATTAATATTCTCCAAGCAGAAATAATTTTCTTCTGAGCCTTACCATTTATTAAGATGGCCCTTTCAATAATGACAAATGTGATGAAGTTTCCTAGATGGTCTCTCAATTCGATCACTTCTCATTCCCTTCAGCTTCTGCTGGAGGCAAAGCTTCAAGAGGCATAAGTCAGCATAGTATCAACAAATTATATAACTTCTACACTCTGGGGAGTTAGCCCCTTCCACTCCAATGTTAGCACCAAAAAAAGAAGTCCATATTCTTTAATAATCTCTTTGATCTGTGAAGAAATATGCAGAACTACTTTGATGCATTGCTGAGTCTTGACCTGATAACCTCATGGGCAGAGAACTCTAACATTTCTCTTTTTCTAAAAAAATATAGCTAATTACAATATATACACAACTAGCCCTGTATCAGATAAAACTGATTCAATTGAACAAGTGGAAAAAAAAGACAAAAAAGAAAGGTTCATACAGGTGTCTTCAGAATATGTAAAAATATTGGCATACAATTATTTTTACAACAAACTCAGCTGTGCACTTTTTAGTCTAACTATACTTCTAAAGAATCAAATACATGTGCAGTTCCCCAGGTACCAGCTTAGACTGTGCATCACAGCCCTTTAAAAGTTTGACTTTTAATCAATAAAATACAGACAAGAAGGATATACCTGTTGTAAAGACATATTTTTAAAAATCCATTTACATACATATACAAATTTGTTTGCTATAGAATATATTTATTCTACATGAGAGTGATTACAAATGATCATTTAAATCAACATTTCTCAGTCAACAGCGATCCCAAAAGAAATGTGTGCCAACTATCCCTAAAATTTGCAGGTTGTTTTAAATGCTTATTTCAATCATGTAAATCACATTTCATGTGTTTTTCTACCCATAAGTATCAAAGCACAGAACTCATGTCGAGCCTGTGCAATATACCTTTGGAATCCTAAACCAATGTGGGATAAGAATTTCAAAGTTCCGGGAGAAAAGCCACTGCTTTGAAAGCAGACAAAGGGGAAAAAGTTATTAGAAGAGTTTTCATTTAGGATTAGGCTAGTAGACTTAACAAAAACTGTATGTGTATGATGGGAAGAAAGAAAGACAACAAAAGGTACTTCATAAATGCAGTTTACCGCACACATATGCAATAGACAGATTACTATCTAACTTTATCACTCCTGCAACAAAAGTAAAATAATAAATAAAAGGATTGAGTACTTTTTTTCCAAAATTAATTCTGAAATGTGGGCTCTGGAACAAACATTTGCTTTTTTGCAAAATAAATGTCATAACAAAATGGTGCACATGGAGAGCAAGCAGGCTAAGATTAACTGCACCAGATCTGTCTTATCACCTTTCTCTGACAGCAGACACAGAGAAGTTATTCAAGCATCACACACGCTTTACTAAAAGATAAACTTATTTATGACTGAGACCAGACATCCAAAGCCTAGACAGGCTCTAATATAGGGCATTCCTTCCTTTTATTGATATGGGAAGAAGAAGAGAGAGAGAAAGAAAATAAAGGAGAAAAAACAAAACAAAACTAAGAGTAGGCCCTAAGTGTTAGGATACTTTGAATTGAATTATGAAATTGCAGAGACAAACAGGCTATAAAAACTAGACAAATTCATAGATATTTAAAAGTAATAACAGGGAAGAAAACCACAATTTCCTAGAAAACTTCAAAATGCTTTATAAATGTCATTGCCCATATATTGTTTTAATGTTTAAAACACAATTTACACCCAATAATGCAAGGACATGGAAAAAATCATTAAGATTTCAAGAAAGAAAAACAGCCAATGATTGCTTAAAATATATAAAAATGGGACAAAAATCCTGTTGGAAGATACAGAATCTCCCATAAGAGTTTCAAAAGTCAAACACTGCCTGCTTTTAAATTTAGACTGCCTTTCAGCTAACTGCTTCAGTACATTATACTGGCTAAAGAGCCAAAGTGTAAAGGAGAAGGAAAGGCAAAAGAATATTGAGATGAAGAAATATAATACTTTGAGATACATTCCAGACAAGGAAAGTTTTGCAGCTTTGAAGGGGAGGTAGCAATTTCGTATATGCTTGCCTTATAACGATAAGCAATTTTAAGAAGTTTAGTCAGATCTTGTGAATACTATTCAAAAGAAGTGAATTTAGATTAAATGGCTATATTAAATATGGCAATAGCAGATCTTCTTGAACAGTAGCCATTATAAAGACTTTTTACCCTGAAGTAAAAATGTTAACCAGGACACTGCATTAACTGTTACCATTTTGTTTTGCCAAAGGTGCAAGGACTTTTCATAATTCTTCACAATCATTCTTTCTTAAGTACAAATATGCCATTTCCACACACGAGGAATGTACACCACTGCTGATTCTAAAATATTGCATGAACTTGAGCTGCCTGGCAGATTTTGTGCATTACACACAAAATGCAGATACTGGATGCCAGTGTAAAACCTAAATGATCAGATCTACCATGGCTAAGCTTTCCCCATGATAATGAAACTTCTTCATCCTGAAAGAGAAACCCAGAGGCAGCTTATTTTGCTTTTTCTTTTTTCTCCACCTCTGAGAGGGGAAAAAAAAAAAAGAAAAAAAAACAGCAGAAGAACACCTCACTAGGGAATAATGATGGTAGATACAAGGTTTCTGAATTCAACAGAATCCTACTCTTGTATCTCTCTTCAATATCGGTGGAACCATCATATATACACTGTCTTTCTGCTCACATAAAAGCTTACTGTTTTCAAAGTTGGAGAGAAAAAAAACACAAAGTCCTGAAGGACATCCAAGGCTAAGTGATAAGAGATGTCATCCTGCATTTGCAAGGGAGCATTCACTAAATTCCATTATAATAATCCCGTCTCTAAACCTTTATAAAAACTGTTATTTTACAACTGTGAGCCATGCTCCATAAAAAATTTCAGAGAAGATAACTACAAAGCAAGGGCATTCTCATCAGTTGTTCGGCATCTACAGCATACTCTTCATTGGGTACGTGGCTTTCACATGGTGCTATATCCAATGTTTCAACAGATATTATCTTACTGAACTTGCATTTAAACATAATCACTGAGTTCTCAGACCAGACTGCAGAACTAAAAGCAGGTGCATATTAACACCAAATTTGCATTGATAGAAAGATGTAACATCAATCCATCAGATAAAAATTCAATTATAGAATTTCCACTCTTTCCTTCTTTCACTACATTCCCATCTAAAATGCTCATTACTGAGGCATAAGTGCTCTCGTTATTCCTAAAAGCTGTTTCAAAATTCCATATGAAAATGTTATCTTATTTTCTCTGTTTTTATTGGAAGGAAAATTGACATTTAATAGTGTGAAATTCACATAAGTAAATGATTAGAAACTGACTTTGAATTGTATTCCCCATGGAACAATCTCACATGAGAAGTAATGCTAGCTGTACTACCTGGGACATTCAAAACTTGTCTGAATAAAATGCTGTGATCTCCTGAACAAAGCAATCTTTTCTTATCAATGCAGTAAAAAATGTACTCAAATGTCAAATTTCATGACTTATTCAGCCATATCATGCTACATACTGAAGCCTCAATTACCAGGTAATCTAAATATTTTATTTGAATATGTGACTACATCACTAACATCAAATAAGGTATGCTCTAAATTAACTTGGTTCTTGTATCAGCTTACTGAAAGAAGTGTTTTAGACAAAAATAAAAATGCACTTTAGTATGAAAAAAAGTTCTAGAAAAACTAATGTGAATTGCAATTTGCCTATTGTTTTCAATATTGTAAGGAGTTAACAACATCATGAAAACACTTTAAGCATAGCAGCATTTAATATTATCAATCTTGCTTTATATGAATTATTTAAATTCTAGAAGATTATCTCCAAGTTTCGGATTTATTTCTACTTTGATTGCACAGAAAACAAGAAGCAATTAAATGATAATACATTCATAATCTGAAGAGTTTTCACATAAATTGCTAAAAGTATGGTTTTCAGTACAGAGGCAGAAGATAGAAATGAAAAAGAAAACCAAATCTTTGAATTAGTTTAAAATAATTGGTACTCCAAATCCACAAAGTACATGCAAGGAATTATATTTTCAACAGATCCTCCAAAATTTATTTCAAGAAATTTTATACTACCTTTCAAAACAATATATGACAACACAGCTGCTACCTCAGATACAATCCAAGAGCATCTGCACCATTTCATCTGATTATTCTCAAATCATTCCATATAATGACTTGAAATTACCAACCTAATTTTTGTTTCCAAGGAAAATTCTACATTTTAACATGCTCAGTGTTGTGTGCAAACTCATGAGAGAATGGTATACAACAAGAATTATGAAAGGAATCATTCAAATATGGTAACTAACACACACTATTAGCAAAATTTTTGAGCATTTCAACTATGGCACTTTCATTCTGGCTAGTCAGGGAAAATATCAATTCCAATTGCAGTTTCCTTCCTACCCTTGAAAGAAAATAAACTTAATTTGAAAACAAATACATGGCGGTCTACCCATTTGGCAACAAGATGATGAGAGAAGTCTTATCTATTATTTCACAAATTCATCCACATTATTAAAGTTATGCAACTCATACAAAAGCTCATTTACTATAAATCATTTTATATACCATGGTTATTGCTTGAATCTCTAAAAAGAACTCATTCAATTAATTAGTAACAAGAGTTCACTCAATTTTAGCAGGAAAAATATTTAGAATAAATGCAAGAGAAATAATTCATGCCAAATGACAGTACTTCGCATTGAGCCAAGAAAAACATTTCAGACCATATCATAAAATTCTCATAAATGTTTCATACTTTTTTAAATTACTTTTTACTTCACTTAGCCTCCAGCAGTCAATAGACCATAGACTTTATACACAGTCTGCTCTAACTCATCACAAACCATTGGTTCCCTGAAAAAAAAAGAAAGCTGGCTGGAGAAACAAAATCAGAGTCTGCATTTAAGGTAGAATAAATCTGGGCTTTCTCACTTTGAAAATACAAAGACATCTTTCACCATCAGGAGAAACAGAATTAGTTTGACTCAAATAAATGAGTTCTCTATTCAAACAGATGCTCCATGTACTCACCTCGTTATCTTTTCCAAGGATACAATGTCTAAAATCTGTATTTTAAGTAAAAATATAAACCTCCCATTCCCATAACCTAATCATAACCTATTTCAAGAAAAATGCATTGCTTTCCTTTGTTCATGCTCTTAGGCACCTCTACCAACTTGACATTCCTAAATATAAGCCTATTTTCCAGGTCATCAGCATGACCTTTGTGCAAAGCTTTACAGCCACAGTTGTTTATAGCTAGATGGCATTATGCCCACTAGGAAACTTATAATGTCCATCATTTTTGCTACCAATAGGGTACACAAAGCCTTTTGGTCTCCTAAGAAGAAGTTCTAGACACTTTCAAGCTTTATAGATACATGCTTATGTGTGTTAACCATACAAGACATTTTTTGAGCATCCAGCATTCTATCCAGATGGTACACGAGGCAATGCCAAAGGTTTCTCAAAGGTTCAGGAAGCCAATATTTCTTACAAGCCACCAAGCATAGCAGGCCATTCTGGTCACAGAAAACAGGCCCTTGCCTTGTCAGGTCAATGTATTTCCTCACATCAAAAGCTCTTCTTTTCAGTTTTGCAGTTTTTCATGTACATAATTTTGTTTTTCATAACCCAAGACTCATTAAAGCCCAGACAGTTATCAAAAGCCATACTAAAACAGTAAATTCATTTAAAATTTCAAGCAGGTTAAGAAATAGTATTCAAAAGTTATCTTTCTGATTTTAATGGCAGAATTGCAAGAGAGTTTTTTTGAGAGAAATACATGTTTTTTTTTTTGTAATAATTATTAAGTATTTTTGTTTTGAATCCACAGAAGTAATGAACAGAGGTAAAAGGTACAAAAAGCACGAGAAGGCAGAACCACGGGATTTCTTTCACTGCTTCCCCATGCATGACCCCAGATGGCCTCTGTGACATGGCATCAGCAGGGTCTTGATTTAACTTTGTTTTGTCCCCTTCTTTTTCCCCCAGCCAGAGCCTTCCCAGGGTAGATCCTCCAGTTCTTTTCCCAGCAGCCTGACGCTGCCATGCTAAGCACTACCTTTCTATGCAGCCTTTCAGGCTATTCTATATACTAAATTAGTAAATATAAACTGGATTAATTATTCTTACAGTCCAGTCTGGCACATTAGATTGAATGTCATAATTATCCTGAAGGAATAAAGTGTTGAGCTTTACGTAACATGTTTGTTAAATGTAGTGAACTAATTAAAGTATGTTAATTAGGTAACAGATAAAAAGAACTTTGTATTTGGTAGAGACTGGTCACTGTTAATACCCTGTATTTGTTAATACCTTGGCTGTATTTTTATGCTTAATGAGCAAAAGGAAAAGCTGATTATTCAAAAATCAGAAAAAAAAACCCTACACGTATTATGTGTTGGAAAAATAGCCTCATGTGACAGAGGAAATATGTACCAAAGGAACTGGTGTTCTGATAAAGAAAGTGTCATTTCAAAACCCATAAACACTGTGATGTTACGGAGAATTTTACGTGTTCAGATTCTAGAAAACAATACTCATTTGTGGTGTTGTCAATAAAATCGTAAATCTGATTTTATTTGCACAGTGTATCTGATCTCCCTATACTATAAAAACATTTTTTTCCAGACTTGTTTTTTTATTTACTTTATGAAAAATGAGATCAAAGCTTTCATATCATACACTCTGGTTAGTAAAGTTGAGAAGCAAGAAATTATTAATTAAACTACTAGTCAGATAGTGCAAATGTTGAGAAATATACATACATATGCCTGGCAATGAGAACAAAGTTCACACAATACTCTGCATGCAATTAAAACTCTGGGCTTACATTATTTATTTTTATTCCATATCTTAACTCCCTGCTTTTCACAGAATTTGAAAGCACATGATCAAACTTATGAAACATTTTGTTGTAGTGTACTTAGGGGAAAAAAATCCTGTTAGCACTCCCAATAAAACAAAGGCTTATACTTCATCAGGAGACAACTGGAAAAATTATTTTAGCAAAGGAGAGAGATGTTGGTGTTAGTGAACTATTCAGGACAAAATAAACTACTTAATTTCTTTGTGAAGTTCAGTAACATACATTTGGGATCCAGACAAACTGGCAGCCACCTAGATCTACAAGCCTCTTTTTTTTTTTTTTTTTTTTTTTTTTTTTTTGCTTTACATTCAATTTCCATTTGTGGCTAAAACACAGCTGATACATCTCTTGGACTAAACAACGCAAAGAAAGCTCAGTTTCTGACCAGAGACTAAACCCAGTCATGGCCCAGGTTCAGGTGCTGCTCTTGCTTCTTAGGTGCCCAGTCACCTTTAGAATGCTCTCTGAAAAACATAGTCTACACATCCAATAGCACCTAAAATACATGGGTGGCCATTGCTTCATCTTCTAGCAATATTGTAACACCATCTACCCTGTTTCATCCACATTAATACAGGAGATAAACTCCTGTCCAAAATGATTCAAGGATTTACTCCTGCACCTGCAGAAAAAGTTCCCAACTGGAAAGAAGAGAGAGCACTGTTTTACAGTTGCTACACACTTGTGAGATGACAGGAACAGTCTTTTATCCTTTTAAAAAACTGAAAGAAATCAAAGCCAGGTCTTGCTGTGGCCCTCAGTTTATTTTAACTACTGAGCCACTAATAAAAGGCAGGCCATGGGCATCATCATCACTCTCCCCACAGGAGGTTTGCAGGGCACTGGGAAGAGGCCAATGGTTGGCACCCTGATGAGGAGCCTAAACATACCTGGCTTAAACCAGATATGCTAGCACCAACATGCACACCTATCTATGAAATCTGCAACTTGAAATGGAGCTTAAAAGTTTCATGAATACTAGAGAAACTTAGAAGTTACTGTCAATCGTCTGATACTTGGAGACTTGGTTTTGGGTGAGTCAGTGCACCTGAACACAGTGTCAGACACAGGCACAGAAGTAGCAGCTGAACACATGTTCAACATACTCAGACTAATTGGTTGTGTCTCAGAGTGGAGATCATTAGCAGAGGCACAGTACCATACCATTATGGTGAAACTGCCCCAGTTCTGGCATTAACTCAGCTACATGTAGCCAGAAACACTTGAGTCACACCTGCAAATTTTGCCTCAATACCTTTTCTCACACCAAAAGTGTGGCAGTCAGGCAGGGCCAGAAGAAAACTACTGGAACCGACTCAATCTCACAACAGACTGCAAGATTCACAAACAGCATTATCCCTCATGCTCACTGCTTAAGTGTAAGCTTATTAACGCCAATTTCTGAGCTCTCAGTAGCAAGGGCTTTCACCTCTTGCTAGTAATGACCTTTCTGAGAAAATTTAGTTTCAAGTAAACTTCCCTCAAGAACATACCACACCACCATCCAGAACAAACAGCTAATTAAGAGAAGATAACACAGTATGTGTGCAGGGCAGACGACACCAATGTGAGTTAAGCTTGAATTCACAAGATTCACCTCTGTCGTATAAAGTTTCTTAGCTAAAAATTAAGAGAGTCTAAGGAAACAGTTTATTTTGTTTGTGGTTTGTTCTCCAGAAGAATTCATGGAATTGGAATTGAAAAGTCTTTGCCCGCAGCAACATTTCCTATAACCTATTTCTGCAACATATATACATAGCATCAAATTTTTTATCATTGATATATGCCTACTGGATGAATATTTCCCTTGGCATGTGCATCCTTTCCAGTCTTTTGCCTATGCATTTCAGTAAACTCCTTTATTCTTGAAAATAGTTACCTGCAAAGGTTTTATTACAAAGGATTCAAATTACGCCTATAGTATTTTGCAAACAATAGCACCAATGTAATGAAGCACAGTGGGTACAACAAATGCCGAACTTGATGCAGTTCCAATCTTTCAGTGGAAAGATAGACAATTCTTCATTAGATTTCTGATCACAGAATTTCAGAATACACTAAGTTGGAATACAGTAATGAGGATCATTGAGTCCAGCTCCTGGCTTCACACGGGAACACACAAAATTTAAACACTATGTCATAGAGCATTGTCCAAACATTTCTTGAACTCCAGCAGCCTGGTGCCATGACCAGAGCCTTGGGCAGGCCTGTTCCAGTGCCTGACCACCCTCTGGTGAAGAACCTTATCCTAACACCCAACCTGACACAGCTCCATGCCGCTCCCTCCTGTCCTGTCACCATCACCAGAGAGCGGAGCCCAGTGCTGCCCCTTTGATCCTTGTGACAACCAGCAGGCTCTAATAGTTTTATGCCCTTATGTTTTGGCACCCAAAACTGCACACAGTGCTTGAGGTGAGCCATCAAGAGTTAAGCAGGACAATCCCTTCCCTCAGCCAGCTAGCACAGCACTGTGTCTGACGAATCCCAGGTTTTACCAATGACTGCGCTTTAACAGCTAACTGTTTTTAAATTTCCTAACGGTATTTTATAGATCTGTATAATTTACCCTATAGGGTAGGCCTTATTTCTTAAAAGTTACCTTCTGAATTTGGCTCAAAGTGCTTGGGAGGTAAAGGAGTATACTCAAATACTCCGTAACTGTCTTGATTTCATAAGAAACCATTAAGTGTTCAACAATTGTGTTCTTTTTGAAGAGGAAAAGATAATGAACATCCACGGTTTAAGGAGAGATAATAACAAAGTACAGTCTAAACTGAGAGTTGATAAGAATGATTTAAAATGGTTTAAGCAGGCACAGTTCAAAACAAAATAAATTGTAATATTCAGCTTAAATTTAATCAAGAACTTTTGACAAATAAGAAAACCTGAAAAGTCAACTTTCCAGACATCCAGAAGCACTGAACTGAATAAAATGCAAGGTAACAGCTTACTGTTGCCTAGTACAATTACTAAAAACAAGAAAGAAACTGTCTTCATTGTCAGGAAGTAAATATCCTCACTAGTCTTATCTATTTACCTGATAATGGCTCACAGATAAATTAGCTTTTAATTTTAAGCTTTAAGAACATTTCTGGCCTAAAGGAATCAAGTAGAGAGACTCAATCAAATAACAATCAAGCATACATTTCTTTGTTCACTCCTCAGCAGAATATAACCACATAAATAGAGAAAAAATTTCCCTGATGGGTGAAGTAGTTTAGAAAAAGAATTTAATCTTGTCAATAAGACATGAAAATAGGGAAAAAAAAAAAAAAAAAAAAAAAAAAAGGCTGTAAGGACTTACATAAGACAATGACAAATCAAGAAAACTAAAATAAGAAGTATTTTTGAAGTCATAATTAAACATAAAAACAAGGGGATAAAGTTACATATTCCGAACATTTTCAGATGTCATTAAAAATTAATAAGCATCAAAATAACTTTAAAAAAAATTTCCATCTTCATATTTTGTCATCTAAATTTTATACCAATGTGCTGGGGAAAATGCCAAGATCTTGTTATGAATGTGTCAGAGCAATTACTCTTGTGATTCTTCTATAAAAAAAATTACAACTATGATATTTATAACACTGAGTCTAAATATAAGTAAGCCTCCAAGCAAAAATGCATTATTCAGATGATAAATATCTTTCACTACATTTTTTGTCATTTTATTCTAATAACAGTTGCCCTATTTTCAGAAATTTTATATCATTCAATCTTAACAAGTTTTTTCAGAGGGAGAAAGACTATTAAATCCATTTTCCAATCATAACTAGTTGGAGGAAATGTTGGTCCCTTAAGTGAACACAATGCTACAGCAAGTGGAATTTTTTTTTCTTTTAAAGCTTTAGTACTTATGCTAGAAAAATGACCATATTTTTCCCAACTCAAGTAATAATTAATCCAATATTTGATTCTTGTTTTGAAACTAAAACCAACAAATTTGTGTCAAACTCTGAACAGCAAAAATCATCATCACCTAAAAAAAAATCCAACTACAAACATGCTAAGCATGTAA
The DNA here is from genome assembly GCF_023343835.1 of Lagopus muta. Taxonomy (NCBI): domain Eukaryota; kingdom Metazoa; phylum Chordata; class Aves; order Galliformes; family Phasianidae; genus Lagopus; species Lagopus muta. Next base: position 15,620,471 of record NC_064440.1, on the reverse strand, counting down.
AATGTACATATCAGTCAAATTGGAAATACTGCATCTTCCTTGTATGTTAAAAGGAAAAGAGAAAAGAAGGAAAAAAAAAAAAAGAAACCATTACAAGTACACTCAAATATTGTGCTGTAAGACTTCGAGATTTCAGTGAAGTCTCCATTACTGTAGTAACTGGAAGTTCCATGACAATTAATTAGAAAAATGAACAGGAAACAAATCTCATGTAATTATGCAACCTTTTCAATGCATTATACAATATCACAAAACCTCCACAATGCACCAGTAACTCCATCTTTTGCATGGTACCAAACAGGTCCACTAGCAAGTCCAGATGTAATTCTCTGGTGCGGATCAGTTATTCACCTTGGAAGTGGGAGATACCTCTTCAAGTGCTCTCACAGCTGTTGAAGAGAAACTGCTGCTAGATCACTGATGCACTCTAAGGTAAAAAGCAGTCACGTTACAGAATGACAGCATTGCAGGGGTTGGAAGGGACCTCAAGAGATCATTGAGTCCAGCTGCTCTGCTAAAGCAGGTTCTCTACATAACATTTTTCTTGGTCCTATTAAAACATCCATAAAATATTACATTTTTGAAACATTAGAACAAATAATAGCAGCAATTCCAAGATTACTTAAGCAATATGACCTCAAATTTCCTTATTTACCATAAAGAATAAGATCTGTGAAATACACATTATGATTACGCAGTTATCCAGAAGATGTTCCCAAATAAATGAATGCTCCAGAATGTATCTCTTCATCTACAAAGAAGTAAATGAGAAAAGAATGGGTTTTTTGTTTTTTTGTTTTTTTGTTTTTTTTTACATGAAAACCAGTCAACATAATGCATCCCATTAGAGGGGAAAAGAAAAATCACAAAGAAAAATAGTTTGGGAACAGACTCAGTGCTGAAGGGGATGAAAGGTGCCTAGAGAAAGAAGTGTCATTAAGCACTTCACTAACCTAAAGTAAAGCAGACTTTGCCACAAGCACCTTGCCTCTCCAAGTTCCGCACTTACGTACTATGCCCTAAGCAAAGCAGATACAGTTAAAACAAAACCAATACAACTATTATTTAAATGAGTTTGTGGGAAAGCTTAATGGTCAATTTTAATCTTGTTTTGCAGTTAGATTTTTAGATATGTTCCTAAACAGAGATCTATTCTCAATGGTTAGTGTAACACTGCAAATGCCAGATTCTGCACCTGGTACAGGGCAACCCTGGATATATGCACAGACTAGGGCACAAGAGGCTGCAGAGCAGCCCCACAGAAAGGGATCTGAGGGTCCTGGTTGATGATAAGTTAAATGTGAGTCAGTTGTGTGTCCTGGCAGCTGGATTCTCAACTTTGAATGAATCCTAAATTGACCCATCAAGCAGCGCTATCGCACTCAACACGTCTCACATCTGCAGTAATACAGTCTTGGTTTATCTGGCTGAAAGTACACATAGCTGAAGCAGCACAAAACCCAGTGATTAGGATTGTGAGTTTCTAAGTTAATTGCAGACTACTGCTGCTGTAGCTGTCAGGGTTAGAAAACCAATATTGTATAAAACCACATCCACAATTGCACAGTGCTAATCACCTCCTGATAGTGGGTCATAATGGACAAAGAATGAACCACAGAGGAAAACAGAAACAAAAGTAAAAATCGTGAAGATGTTAGCATAAGAAAACAGGATGCTATTACACATTTGTGTAAGCCACAAAAGTACTACAGAAATACCAAGGGATGTGGGAGAGCGTAAGAGATCCCATTTCTTTTAATCTTGGGAAATTTCATTGCTTTCATTCAAGTTACAATGCATTGTACTTTCCGAAACAAAATTTGGCTTACCATTCATAGAAACTGTAGAAAAACTTCTATATCTGAACATTTCTTTATTCTAGAACAGATCCAAACCTAGGTTGAATTTTAGATGTCCTTAAAGATTTTTATGAATTTTTAAGCATAAACATCTAAACCTAAGTATTAACCCTTGAAATACAACTGAAGCTTGGTTTCTCAGTACAGTACAATCCAAAACTGATAAATTCCTTGATCCTGATACAAATAGTATTTTTTAAATTTATTTCTTTGAAATGTTTCAGCATAGGATCCAGTCTTACCCAATATTGCAAGGAAGATGTTTCTTAAGTATCTCTTTTCTACAAGTACTTGCTTTCAGTTTTTATCATAGCTCTTCTGCACAATGTTATAGATACCACTTTTAAGTATTTGCAGTGGTCTAAATTCAAAACCTGTTTTCATGTCTCTCCTAATCATCAAAACATAAATGTGAAACGACAGTCATTGATTCTATGATTCTAATTTTGCATACAGTTGTACGTTCAAATGAACAGTAAAAAAAAAAAAATTGCTTATTCATCAACGTAAAAAATTTTCCTCCCTCTGAAGAATAGATTTTACTAGAGTTGTGCATAACTGTACCACTTAACTGTAAGGACATGAATTCTCTTATGTTATACTGCAGAGTAAGTGGAGATTAAAAAAACTATATCATCACGACAGTAGACTGAAGCATCAAAACTTTGGAAACAATCCTTTCTGTAACTTCTTGAACTGCTGCAATATGGTTTTCACATTACAGCAGTCATGTTATCATTATTTAAGTAAAGAGTGAGCAGAGCAGCAGTAAAGAGACAGACTAGATGTCATTTAGGGCCCATCAGATGAGTTACACATGGCTAGTAACCAAACAAATCAAGCAAGTAAAATCCAGTGTATTAGACTGTCATTAATACAATTAAAACAAAAGCACTGGATGTCCATCATCAGCTCCTTCAATGACTCTTCCTCGCTCAGTGACAGCCTTGTGCCCTTCTTTGAAGTTCAGAACTGAATCTGTAAAAGAATGTGCAACTACTTGCCCATTGTGAAAACGAAGTACTTTGCATGTCCTGCCAAGCTGCATCTTATAAATTGCTTGGCAACACACAGTGAACGCTGAAACTACTTGAAAGTAATCTAGATTAAAAAAATAAGATCTGTGATCACAGCCAAAGCAATTATATTAACAAAGCTCCAGAGATGCAGCAAAGGAAGGTGCTTTGGGGAAGATAGACATAAGTTCACAACCTGTGACGATGTTTAGATGGCTCAGTTAATCGCAAGGAAATATATGGATGGAGCAGAATGAAGCTAAATTTCCTTTGTTACTGAATTCAGCAAGAGCATGGTCAAATAGACCTTTCCAGGCTGATGTTGCCCACTGTGGAAATGGCAAATATTTGATGAGTGACAAACATTCATATGTTTGGAATCTCTGAATTGCTAATAACTTACTCCAGAAATACTCAAAAACATGTAATTATAACTTATCAGAAAGAAAATAAACTCCTTGTCACAAAAAAAAAGTAAAGGCAGTGAGTGCATAGGCAACCCCAACTCATTTTCAGTCAGCTGCTACTTTAAGTGAGCTCATCTACAGATGACTAAGTAAACCGCCACTCTTGAGGCCAAACAAAACTATTTTTCTTTCCACAAAAACATCCAAGATATAACCTGTCACTGCCAACCTAACAATAACAAGCGCTATTTAGTGGGCCCAGGGAAGGACAGCAAAATCAGAACTGCAGAAATCTCAGGTCTTTCTTCTGGTATTCAGTCCCACTTTCTAGTAGGAAGCAGTTCAAAGTTTTCCTAAGCTGATGATTGCATCTGTCAAATTAGGATAATTGAGTTTAATTATCTAATTCCTTTTTAACCTTTTTAAACTTACATCCAGAGTATCCTACATGACTTAAAGTCTTGCACTTGAATTCTGCCCACTGTGAAAAATGTGATTCTCTTTCATTTTTGAATTACCAATAATGTTATTGAGCATCCCAGTTTCTGGTATAATCACATAGTTACAATTCATTTGGTATTCATTTTATTTTTCGCATTATCATATTCTGTCTTCTGAACTGCCTAATTTCCAAAACAACTCCTAATCTGGATAGCTTCAGGAAGCTATTTCAGAAATTATTTCCCCACTAGTCAAGAAATGCTGACATGATTTCAAAGTATGATCAAGATTGTAAAGTCCCAAAATTGAAAGCTGAGGCAAAAACTCACTCTCAGGTTGCCTGCTTTATTTTACTCTTTTAAACAAAAATCTAAAAGATGGGTGTCTTTTGGCGTTGAATCTACAAGATAACAAGATTATGACAGAAACATAGAAGTTAGCAATAATGATTTGATACTGAATTTTCTTTTCTCTCTTTTTTTTTTTTTTTTTAATGTCTTGCTCTCGCAAGCAAGAATTCCTTGCTGTCACAATTCACATGCATGTGTTAGACCCCTCATGTTCATATTACATCTACCATCTTGGAACTTACAAATGATTAAAACTTCCTTAGCACTTGTGCTCCCATCATTTCCAGTCAATAAGTAAGAAATAGAACACTTGACAATTGAGATTTTGTGGATCAATTCATTTCCCACTCAAAGGAGCAAAGGACTTTTTTTTTTTTTTCTTAAATACTGCAACTACTTTTAAAGGCACTTGCTGGAAGCTATTTTAAAGCTTAAAATATTGTAATAAATCTAAGTGTGTATCTACTGCCTTGAAGTTTGGTCTTTAGAGAATGCGATCTCAAAATAAAGCCCAGTTTTAGATAATTCAAAGGAAGTATTACCAATATTAAAACATCAGGCACTACAGTAAACAAAACAAAACAGACAAAAAAAGAAAAAAAATAAAAGGCCAGGCCCTAATAGTTCATTATAATGCTAACATAAAAGCACACAATACAAAATAACAATATTGTTACAGAAAGATGAACTCAAAATAAAAGAAATTTCCTCTACATAAGCCTTAAAATATTTTTGATACCTTCTATCAATTTTGTCACCAACATGATAAGGCATTAATATGGAAACCAAAAGTAAATGTATTTAGTCTTGGACACTGGAAACAAAAACACCATTTCTTAAAGCACAAGAAAATTATGCTGGAAAAAAAAATACTAAATGTTAGCAGGAAAATAATCACTTACGCAGACAGATCAAATAAAAAATCTCTGAATCACTCAAAATAATTATAAATCAATATTATTTTCTTACTTAAAATGTATCCAGCAGAAATAAACTCAATCCTCCTAATATGTACATTTGAAGTCATGGGATTTTGACTAGATACAGAAACCAATTTCATCAGCTCTGCTATATACCCCAATTTGGGCATTCATGGAAGCCCTCTGAGCTTTATACAGGATAGACCTGCCTTTATCTCAATGGCAACCTAAACAGTAATGTTTTCAACATCATAAAAGGGTGGGCTGGTAAATCTCTTCATAATAAGTACTTGTAACAATTTGGTTTGTGATTAAAACGTTTTTCCCACCCTTTGCAGCTTATTTCTCTAGAGAATCCTTTCCACCTCACTCAGTCTCCTTGAGCTAGTGAGATGCATTGCTGAAATTAGCAAGAAAAATAGCTCTACTGATGATGGTGTGCTAGATTTGTAATGATTGCCCTACATAATAGGGTCAATTCTGCAGCTTTGGACAATGAAGAATATAAACTGTACGCCACAAAATCTTCAGAACTCACATCGTATTACCAAAGCCTAGTAGCACAAGCACCAAGAAAGTATTATAAACACCTTCCGCTTATGAAAGAGAACCAACTAAAACAGAACAAAGGACTGGTGAGAACAAGTGGCTAAGCTAACTTTTCTGTTTCTGAACATTTTCTACACGAAGGACAAAGTCTCTGCCACATATACATCTTGACCACTTCATTGATCTTCTGTCTTTCTTCTAGTGTCCTAAGCTCTTACTTAGGTAAAGGAAAGCCAGTAACTCTATTGGTTCATTGCTTGTAACTGAAAGCTTGCAAAAAAAGGAAAAGTTTTTCACTACAAGGTTTGTCAGTCTAGACAGGATGTATGCCCATAAATTTGAGCTTTTAAGTTTAATGTTAGCTTCTTTTTTTCTTCTTAGAAGAGACTGACTCTATTTGCAAAATGATGAAGCACAAAGGAGCAAGGAAGACATCTGGATGATGGACAAAGTATAAGAAGCGAATAATTTAAGGCACTGCAGATTCAGAGTGACTTTTTGCTTACGAGCATCCTATGAAGATCATTGCACAGTGGTTACTTCTTCCAACAAAGCCCTGCTGAGCAGCAACTGTTACTAAGGTCATTCATTTGTTTTTAGTATGTATTTCTGTAAGCTTTCCTGAAAATTTTGGTAAGTTCACACAGGAATTACCAATGTTAGACATTTGTCTGTTTCTCTGTTGTGAAGATGATCATTATAAAATATCAACCTCAAAATGTCCAGTATTCTATGATAACATACTTAAACAATTAAAACAGTACAATGCTCTGCAAACTTTCTTTTTGTAAACTCTTGCATATGTATACTTTGTGTATGTGAGAAAAAGGGCACTTGTGAAGCAAATCCCACAGTCATCCATGTTCACCTCGTGCACGTATGAACACACATCAAGCAGCAGTCTCAATCTGCATTTCTTTCAGATGAAAGCAAAATGGAATACGAGCTTAAGGAGCACAGGTAATCAGAGCATTGTGACTGCTAATGGCAATGCAGTTCCTGGGGGAGAAACTCTCCCTAGGCAAACCTGTCTTATCATAGGTACAGCAGAGATTTGCAGTACTCAAAATCAACCTTTTTTTCCTCCACAAATGTACCTCTGATTGATGGACTCTCCTTGTTAATGTATGCACAGTCTTCAATGATTTTAATATTTTACAAAATTTTGCAAGGAAGTTTTTGTTGTTTCTGTTGTTTTACCCCAAATTAGGCCAACATAGAAGCACTAGAATGAAAAGTAAAAAGAGTCATAGCTCACCAATGTTCAAATTGTGATTGAGAATTACAAGTTTTTGCACATTTCTTTCTTAAGGTTCACTTCAACAGGTCTTCTCCAACCTGAGGTTACAGTAATTTTTTGTTGGTCTGAACAATGTTGAATGGCATTTAAAAACCTCTCAGCTACTCTTACTTATCAGTGGCTGAATAAAAAAATGTATCATGCATTTTTTGGCCAAAAGAAATCAGGTACAGTGGATATGAAGTCCAAAACTTTTAGGCAACTTGAAATGAAACCAATACAATCGAACTATGCAAACAATAGATCACTGAAAAATATCACATCTTATCTGAAACAAAATGTGCTTTTTCCTTAAAAGTTAATGTAATAGTCTTTAACCTTTTCTTACGATGCCTTTTCAGAGCAAAGTCCTGTGAGTTACATGGGGTTTCAGTGAATTAATGGAGAAAGCAAGATGGATGATAGTAGGAAAAAAATCTCTCTTATATGAAACTGTTGAGGATACACATGAGGACCATTGCACAAGTCAGTATTATTTTTGAGAACACAAAACATGTTAACATGTTCTGGATTCATCCACACTCTTCTCTCAAAATGAGATCTGGAATTCAACTACGACTAGAACTTTCACAGGCAAAGATTCTCAGATGTGTATGAGCCTCAGCTTCATGAGTGCCTTTGCTGCTTGTTTCAGTGTTTAATTTCAAAAGTTATTTATAAAGTTGTGACGAAAACAAGTGGACACAGCTATGCATTTCGCTATAATATAATCATCAAGAAGAAAAACAGAGCAACAAGGAAGCTTCCTAAGAGATGCATGATGTGGTCACAACCAAAGTTATGAACTGTTCTGCACAGAAGTGGATTAAGTACTGAAGATGTCTCAGAATACAACAGATTTGGAAAGACTGTATTTATGTTAATGGTGATACTTTTGGAACTTATATGAGTCTCAAGAAGCACAAACTATGCTGGAGAGGCTAGATTAACATGTCTCATTCTATAAATTCAGTTGAAACATCAATCTATGTATTATTCTTTCTCTTTGCTCAATAATGCACTGTTCTAGGACACTCTGATTCTATTCTAGTACTCACATAAGTAGGTCACAAAAACGATTAACAGCACACTGATTTTTCAGAAAAAAAATGATATAGGTTACCCCAATTTCCATGAAATCAAAAAGGGAAGAGAACAATGTTCGCTATTTCACTGACACATTGAGATTATTACTTTTGCTTCAGTCTTCAGACTACAGAGTCTACGAGAGCATACCTCCTACTTAGGAATTTTCAGAACATAAATTTATAATCTTACCAGTATTGCAACAATATGCTTGAGATGCTGTTAGTGAAATCTTACAAAAACTGCTCTGCATTCTCTGTAGATGATACTAAACTTATTTACTTCTAATTTGCACAGAACTGGTAAAAAAAAATGTCATAACAGCAACAGCAGTTCAACCATTTTCCATGTGGCTATTTAGCAATACTTGGAACAACATATCTGTAAGCCGTGTCTTGAACCCAAGGGTAAAGAACAAATCTCCACAGCAACTGAGCAGCTAATACTTGCCATTGAAATTCCCACTGTATTGTTTTCATTACTTAATTGCATGTCAAACGAAAAAACACCAACCTCCTATGATTTGTGGAGTACATTAGTTCTGGATTTAGCTGAAAGTTCAAGATTCACTTTCATTTTATAACTGTTATGGTAGGCTTTGCTTGTGACATGACAAGCAAATAAAATAATAAAATAAGAACAATGCCCTCAACTCTACCAAGTTCAGCTTTGAGAAATAAACATATTAATAAATAAACATATTTCTACAACTGAAGTCAGATTTTACTTACTGTAACATGGGAATTTTGGTAATTTTCTCAAGCTGTTTTTAGACTTCATTTATGCTGGCTAATTCCAAAGAGAAAGCTTTCATAGTTTTCTGTGTTTTCAGTATATGTTTCTAAATAAATAAATAAAACTCTACTTTTGAGGAAACATATTTTTCATTAGTCAAATGTTATCAATGCTACTGATTGGGTTTGTCCAAAACCTACCCACATTGATAGAATCTTTGGTCTGACCAGATGTAAGAAATAGACTGCAAGATCTCACTCTGAAATTACCCACTTTTTTTTTCTGTTTGGTTTTACAACAGAAACTAAGCTTCACAAAATGAAACAAATCTTAGTAGACAGAAGCCAGCCTGATGCTTTGGTCCACTTTATATATATAGTTATAAATATACACATACATATATAGATACATATATATACATATAAAAACATGAAAATTTTACTGACTCTTCCTAACACTGAGCACATCAATATAATGCAGTCTTTCTTTGCCTCCCCCCAGTTTGTATTCTATAATCATAAATCCAATTATTCAAATCTATCAGTAGCATTTTCCTGAATCTGAAAATTAAAATGCTTGAGCAGAACAATTCTGCAGTGTTTTTTATTCCCCTTTGGATTCAGTTCCTTGATTCTAAAAAAAAAAAATTGTGACAAACACAAGTTTGTTGGTACAAATATAAAAATCCAAAGCAGTTATTATCTGATACACAGTCTCCCCACTTTTACCTTTGTTTTCTACTGATTTTTACAATATTACGCATCCTTAATACCACACAACTACCACTGAGCTTTCCGTGTTTCAATAGGAGAGCATAGGCATGAAATCACATTCTTGCTGATAGATCTACATTTCTAAAATAAAACCATGAAACACTTTCATCTGTTGAACAAGAAGTTTACATGTACATAGGATCTTTCTCTCTGGAACTGACATGGCACTTACAATTGAATTTAATTAAACAGTTTGACTGACTAATTATAGCTTAAGTATCTATTTTCCTTTCTTGCCAGAATCTGATAGCAAGGTTTGGGGTTTTTTTTATTTTTACATGACGTGACTGTGAATGCCTCTTGAGAAAAAATAGTGCAATTGCTAGTGACTGATACCTGGAACAATTCCTCAGAACAGCGGCTTCAGATCACTTCTTAATCTATAGTATCTTGCAAGTTTCCCAGAAAAGGTGAAAAGTGATCCCACCCACCCCAAGAAAAATGTACAACACTTCCTAGCATCTTTGAGCATAATAGCTACAAGGAGATCCCAGCAAAACTAGTCCTGGAAGCTCTTGCAGTCCCACCAGTGCAGAAAGATTGCCAGGCTCTTTAGAAAGTAAACAGGACTGCATAAAATCTATTTATGTTAAACAAATAAATAATGGAACATTTTGCATTCCTGTAACATGCATGTTGTAATCACAAAACCACTGACAGTTAGGCACCCACCTTTTTCATATGCTCTCAGTATGTTTATATAAAACATAATTGAAGACTCAGATGGGCTTATTTTATCAACATTTATCTCCTCAATTTGTATATAATGTAAAACAGTACTTCTATAAAGCCAAGAGTGAGCCATTGTCACAATTAGAACAATAGACTTGGTAAAGACCTCACAAGGTCTTCCTGTCTATCACTCAGCCCTAAGCAGGGATAACTGCATGTGCATCTTTCCTGGCTGATATTTGTCTAACTTGTTCTTACTTACAGTTCTCTTAACAGAGATTCAGCAAATAATATCAGACAACTTGTAGCTGCAAATTCTACATACAAGAAGTATGTAGAATATCTTTTTAACTTCTGACTAAGGAATGCCATTCTTCCAAATATTATTTTGTACTTTTAGGCTCATCATGGCTTTTGTTGTACTCATCTAACTGCTCTACCATTGCTATTCTTTTCCTGAAGCGCTACATGCAGTACTGTAGTAAGCAGTTAAGATCTTAGAAGTGCCAAACACTGTCTCGCACATCTTCAGACTTCATTTCTCCCTAAATATGCTAATATGTCTATTTCTTTGTAGCAAGTTCTTGCTGGTTGATTAAAAATGAGAATTTGCAAATCCTGACATATCTTTCACATCTCAGCTGAATTGTAAGATCCACATGTAGTCAACTTCTCAATGCCTCATAAAAAACTACTCATACAAAGTGAAAAGTCTCCAGTGGACAGTCAGGGAAATTAGCAGACAGGGAAGAATGAGGATTCTCAGTCCATTATCTCACCAACTATATGAAGATATGACCTGATTTTCCCACTGCTGTTCCTCCATTTCCTTTCCTGTGCCATAACAAAATAATTTCCTCCTTATGCAACTTAATTAGTTCCCTCATTTTTTCATTCATCACCTCTCCAATGTTGCACAAATTTCTCCACATTCGTTTTTACCCTTTTTTAACGCTCCAATTCCTCCCACCCAAGATACTTCTTTACAACTTTTATAGCAATTGCATGTATTCTCATTTTTATCTTGCCTATCCTGACCAAAAGCTTTACAGAAGCAGGGTGGATTTCAATCATCTTCAAATATTCTAGACATATTTTTTGTTTCACGAGAATAACTTTTAAACTGAACACATTCAGTCCTCCATTGATTTGGTGGACATAAAAATGGTGTTGCTAATGTTAGGGGAGTCCTAATGGCATGATTCTTCAGAAATTCACAGTGATTTTCTTGATTGTTATTTTTGTTGTTGTTGTTGTTTTGTTTTAAATACAGACCTAAAAATGTACTTTTCAGTATGTTACCAAAATGAAAGGAACATCCTATGTTTTTTCTTATCACATACATAAGTAATCGTTAAAGACAGTTCACAATGGATTATGTTTCCTTCACCTGCTTAAAATTTCTCATCCACTAAGGTTGAAAACATTACTTAAGAAGCACTACAAGATGCCAGTGGAAATATTTTGTTTTAGAATTGATTCTGTATTCTTCTAAATGAAAAAGTAGAAAAGGGAGATGTAATTACTAGCAGAGGAAATGGAAACGCATATTTAACAAGCAGAAATTGTGTGAAGTACTCAAAACAGGTATAAACACATTAAAGTAGAATTATTTCCACAGAGTATTCACAGCTTTTGTTATTTTTGCACAAATGTATATCAGATTGCAAATCAGCCTTAGACAGTGACACAACAGCACATCATATGATTCCAATTTTTTAATCATGATGCTGTTGTTGGTAAAAAAAAAAAAAAAAAAAAAAAAAAAAAAAAAAAAAAACCACATTTCTTTTTCCTTTTCACTCAGAACTTGGAATCAGGCAGTAAGAAAGAAAAAGAGAAAAAGCTGCAACTCTATCCTAAATTTATACTTACAATTGGGTTTGAGGTTTTTGTTTTCAATGGTGCCACTATCTCAGTAATCTTGTCATGAAAATGTCACGCTGTCTCCATTATTCTCCAAAAGAACCATGACACACTATAAACTTGCCTTAACTGTTGCTATAATGCTAAATTCTGGGGAGAGAACTGGGAATTAGTCCTTGGATCAGATTCTGACATCCATTCTCGTAATGAGCAATACATTTCAGCTGCAACCCTCACAGGAGGTCCCACTCAGCATTAACAAAAGCAAAAGAATCTGGCCTTTTAATGTGTGTAGCTTCCCACACTCACCTGCTGCATTAAAAATAGCTGTTACCCAAGATCTTGCTATACCATTCTCCCACATACGGAGACCTAAGAAGTGGTATCTGTGTGTCATTTGCAGCAGTGACAAGAGTAGTGGAAACAAACAACGTTTACCTACTACAAGCATAGTACACACATGTCATATTGGTATCTGTGGACATATATCAACAATGTCATGCTTTAAGGTCTTAAATCTCCCAGATTTAAAATTTAAAAAATAAAATAAAATTGAATTTTAAAAGACTGAAAGAGGAAGATGAGAATATGAACTTAGGAAGAGAAGGTTTGGGTTTATGTGGTTAAATACATGGGTATTGCTGTTATCACTGTCTTCAGACAACACAGCAAAGCAATATCCTACGCATAAACACAGTTAACAAAAATCTCTGCTCACTTCATCGATACATGCTTATACATGAGAAGCATCAAACCTCAGTCAGATAACAACCTCTTTTGAAAAGCCAGTTTTTATTTGCATAACAAGAGAAACCTGGAACCAACAGAAACAAACACACTAAAGTCAACTTTTTATATATAAATAAACTGTCTTAAGTGACAATTTGAGAGGATTTCCATGCGTTGAAGTGTACATATATGCACACAACCAACTATATCCGGTCCTCTGATAAGAAATCAATAATCCTTTGGATAGAAGATCAGTAAATTGTTTCTCCCATTCTGTAAACAAACGATGACTTTACAGCAATCTTTCAATTACTCACAACTATTTTAAAGCACTCTGAATAATCACACTGGAAAAGTATACTTGATGGTTGACAAATATAACATTAGACAAAGCATTTTGTTACCATATATGTATTGAATGATAGAAACGGGACAGCATTTATGTATTCAATAACAGTTTGAGCAAACTTATTTTTTAACTTAATACTATAATATTGCTCTTATAGACAATTCCCAATAGATTTCTCAAAACAAAAAAATAAAACCAAAAACAAACAAAAAAAAACACAAGAAGCCTTACTTCTAACAATGGTACTGCAGACTACTAAGAAAGTGCAGAGGAAAAAACTTTAGTCCTCAAAACAACAGGGAACAATGTGTTTTATCCTCTGCAAATTCTGTTTGTCTGGGTTTTTAATTAGAAACTTGTATAATAAAATTAGCAACAACATATCACTACACTACAACAAAAATAGACTCCACTTTGTACAGACTGTGGGGTTTTGGGTGGGAAATGACATTGATGTTTCACAATTTCTGGGCACTATCAGAAGATAAAATTAATCAAGGACTATGCCTTCTATTGTGAATAATAATTACAATGTATCCCACTTTACAGTTTCTCACACATAAACACAAAATCAGTTAGACTAAGATCTTGAAGGAAACCAAAGTCATTTTGCTAAGATTCTCTTTTTCTTCATACTCTGTGGCCATCAGACTCAGATGAAGGTTGGGAACAGAACTGTACCTGTTCTGCAGCTGCATACCAGTTTCCGTTTAATTCCAGTCAAGATGAGGTTTGATTCCTAAAGCAGAAGCACTCTCAAGGGACTGCTATATCATATACTGCTACGTCATCCAGGCTGAAGCACCGAACTAGTACCAATTCATAGAATCACCCAGGTTGGAAAAGACCTCCAGGACAATCTAGCCCAACTGTCCATCTACCACCACCATTTCCCCACTAAACCATGTCCCTTAGCACGACATTAAAATGTTTCTTGAACATTCCTGCTCCTTAAACTCTGCCCTGACCCCAGGTACAAGACATCTCCTATACAAAGGCTATCCCTGCTTCACCATACACAGGGCTAGAGACATCTGCCAGACTGAGGCTGCCAAATCACATTTTGACATTTTTTTGCTTGATGCACAGAAAATATGCCAGCAAGACAGAGAGATCACCAAGATTGAAGGAGGTTTGTCTTTACCATCACTGCTATAGGAGGAAAGCAAGGTTGCCATGTTGAACTGCAGAGGCCCTCTTGGAAACAGCAAGAGCAAGAGAGAAGGATTGAAGATGAATACATGCAATGACAAATACTATGTAAAGTACAGAAGAGTCCCTTCTTCCCATGATATTTGCACAACAGATGCTGAACTAGGCAGCTATACCAAATGGGAGGTGGGATCCAGGCTTTACCTAACAAGCAGCATTGCCAGGGACCAACAGCTCTGCAGACAGGGAAGAGCTCTGCCGCTTAGGACTGCAGATGTAACCAGGGACAATTCTTCCCTAATAGGTACGCAATAAATGCTTTCTTCCATGGTCTTTCCGACAACAGCAGCAGCCTTTCTTCCTGTGCTTAGCCCTGAGAGAACAAATCTAAAGCCAGACAGCATAAGGTAACTGTGTACACCGCCCCTCCCAAAAGAACTCCTCTTGTTCCCCAAGCAACTGGTACCACACAAACAGAGGTGATGCACATTCACAAAGACAGCTGACTGCCTAGAAGCACACTAATAAGAGCTAGCCTGCTACCAACTGCAGGCTGTCATACTGGGATGAAACACAGAGGGCTAAGTCTTCAGAGTCAGAGTCAGCAATCATGAACACTAACACTATAGGTGGAAGCTGGACTGACACGGAATTGCCCCTCAAAGGAAAGGAATTAGACAATTGGCCTGTCAGTAAAAAATACAAGACCATTTCCTACTCCCATGTCAGAAGCTTCAAGAGCAGCAAATGATGAGAATTAAAGCTATTACCCATTAAAGGTATCCAGAGAGCAAAAAGAAAAGATGTCCCTGCCACAAGGAAAAAGGAGATGCTGGAGATAAGCTCACACTGTGTAGCAACCTGCCACCTGACTGCAAAATAGACCACGTCAACAGATGATGGGAACATACCCTACAAAAATAGGCTTGCCGTGAGTGCCTCTTGTCAACCTGCAGCAGCTGAGACTTGGCTCTTTCAAGCTTTGTCAATGCTGTGCAGCTCGTCACGCTAACACAGAACCATTTTGAGAGCTGGAGAATTCTCCGCAGACCAATGCAGAGTGTTCATGTGGATGTGTATGTATAGGCAAACACTTGTGTATGCACGAGTGACTTCTCCCTGCCCCAGACAGTCTGATTTCCAGTACAAGGCAGGAACTACCATTCACAAATCGAATCTCAGTAAAAGACCAAGATCAACATCCACACTAGCACATTGCGTGCATCCACAAATCTGGTATGTGGGGGAAAGCAGGCAGTAAAAAGGATCCCCACTTGCTGTGAAATGCTGACCATAGTTGTGCAAGCTGTTCTTGGAGGCAAAGGTGCATCGTACACCCCCAACCAATAACCCCACAGATATGGAGCTCCACGAGCTCCGAGCACAAGAAACTGCAACATCGTGGCAGGGATAACAGATCAAGATCCGGTGGGAGGCAGACCCCAACGTGCAAGCGCCAGGGCTGGGAAGATTCCTCTGCGGTATGCAAGCAAAGGAGGACCAGGGACCCGCAGAGCCAGGGTCCCTGGGGCGCATTGCACAGATGTTCGCTCCCCAGGGCTGCCACACAGCCAGCGGGTGCCGCGGGAGGGGAAGGAAAAGGGAGATCCTCATGAAGATGCTGTCGGAGGCAAGGGGAATCAGAAAGAAGGGGACCCGGGGGAGCTGGGAAGGACACCGCACACGCTCGTTCCATCGCGCCGCCGCCGCCGCATCGCTCGGCACCGGAGCGAGCCAACCTGTTTCCCCTCGCACAGAGAAGCCCGCTCCGAGCCGTGGCACAATCGGGCAGGAGGTTCCCCCCCGCCGCGCCCCGCTTCCCAGCTGCCTCCCGCGGGGCGCGCCGCATCTCCCGGCGACCGGGGGCCGCGTTGCGGCAGCCGTACCGTGGGCAGCAGCGGCTCCATCTGCGCCCCCTGGTCCTGGGTCTCCATGCGGCGGCGGCGGGGCCGTGGCAGCGCCCTCCCCGCCGCCCGCCCGCCGGCCGGCGCGGAGCCGAGCGCTGCGCTCCCCGGGCACCGTGGGAGCCGCCGGGCTGCGGTGGGTTCCGCGCTCCGCCGCGCTCCGCCGCGGATCAGGTGGCGCGGAGGCAGGAAGCGCGGCAGTCACATGGCTCCGCGCCCCGCCGGGCCCGGTGCGGGGGGAGGCAAGAGCCGGATCCACCTGCGGGATGTGGCTGGATCCTGCCGCCGCCCCCCGTCCCCAGCTCTCGCCGCCGGCTCCTGGCGGGGAGGTGAACGCGGGCGGACCGTGCCGCAGCTCCAAAGAGATGCACGGGCACGGCATCTCTCCTCCTGCTCACCAGTCCCAAGGGGACGAGAAGGGAGCGGTGGGACCTGACCCCAAGCGCAGACCCTCGGCAGGCACCCTTGCGAACGCTTAGGCCGGGATCAGGAGATCTCTGCTTTGCTCCAGCCACAGTTCACCCGGATTGCTTCAATGCACAACAGCTTTTGGACCAAAGCACATCTGGATGTCTAAAGCATCCAAAGAGCGCTGAAAACAGTTCTCGGTCCTGCCAGGCTTTGACCCTTCACCTGGACAGCACCTCCAAAATAGTGCTTTGTCCCATTCTTCACTAAAATTACCCCACCATCTCTTTTTATCTGAAAGTTATTAAAACGCACCTATTTGCCATATTCTTCTGCCCACAGCTAATTAATGGAAGGCTTAAGACCCTTCTTCACCCAATTTTATCATCCAAGCCTGCCACACATCTAGTTGCTCCTGATCCACCTGTCTCTGCACCTTAGCAGTGACATTTGGCCATACGAAAATCCCAGCAAGCACCACAAAAAAACGTTGCAAAGCCTACATTAGCAAACAAGCCAAGGGACAGATGAGCCCCCATAACACCTGTTATAGGTGCAGAGGCCACATTGCCTACCAAGACAGCTGAGCCAGACAAGTTCTTGTATTCATTGCTTCCCAGCCCATCTATCCCAAAAAACACGCCCACAAAGACCTGTGCATGTGAGTCAGGATGAACGGAGACCTGACTAGGAAAAATAAGGTAACAAATAAACCTCTGTCTCCCTGTTAATTTCCTTGCCAAAACAGCAGGCTGTGCTCTACATTTTGGATATCCTCTGCAGTCCAAAAGTAGATCAATCAACAGTTTCGCTAAATATGATTAAATTTCCTCCACCAAGGGTCATATTCTTCAAGCTTTCTGAAGTTCTTCTTCTGAGTCAGTTTATTCATACTGGTCATTCTGTACATATGTACATTCATACATGTCACCTGTACATCAGGTACATAGAAAGAAAGCAGAGTCAAAGTTGGTTCTCACAAAGAGAAGCTTTTCTGAGTGACAGCCAGGAATTTGGTCTTTGTACGAAGTGACATATATACAGAAAGACAAGCACTGCAGTCCAGGTTCAGGAAGAGATCTGAGATACACACTTTCATAATGATTACTGATTTACAGTAATTAACACAGTTGGCCATTCAGGTCACTAGAGGTAAGGCTGTGTCAGCACTTACACAGTAAAACCCTATTTGCAGGAGCTTATAATTAAGCTATAAATGTCATGATGAAGCTTGGAAAGGAATGTGTTTAAAAGTGATTGTTTTTCTTTAAACAAACAAAAAAATGAAAAATAAAGTCAATATACCAATTGTGGTACTGGGAAGATTAGAAATGAATGTTAGCATAAGAGTGCTTTGTCTTTCTATGTAAATATCTCAAAGGTATCCCAGAAGATAAAGTACTACAATCCATCAAGCTCCGTACTATTTCACATGTCATTCACTTCCCATCAGACTCCCTAAAAACACATTCATTTACTCATAAACATCTAAAACCAAAGAGCAAGAACAAATCAGATTTTACCAAGAGTGGGAGGATGGGCATCAGCTTACAGCATACATGATGCTATTCATCCAACACAACTTTTCACAGTGAGAAACAGTATAAAGACCGTGAGCACCATATACAGCAGTAGCTGCAAACAAGCTACTGAATGGGCCATCAAAAGTGAATTAGGATCAGTCAGATCAGTCACACACTCGATTTTGCAATGGTTCTTTCTCAGAATGCTTTACAGAGTAGAGAGTTTGCCATTATTGAATGATGGAAAATGGAAATATGGAAAAACTTTTAGATAACAAACCACCTCAAACTGGTCTGTAACATCCCACTCAAAAATCAGAAAAAAAAAGTACAGAAAACTTAAGAGACCTATATAGCTATAAAGTCACAAATTGGGAAAGTAACTGTGCAAGCCATTCTTTCAACAGCTACATCAAAGATGTTCTGTATAATATTGCAAAATACTGCAAAATACTGGATCCCTAAGAGGGGCTGCAAAGCCAGAGGTTTTCCAGACAGAGAAATTGAAGAATGTTAAGGACTAAAGTGAAAGCTTTATTTTCAATCATACATAACCAAGAGACTTTTTTGTTTGTTTGCCTTTCCCAAAGAGTCTCAAAATAGCTTATCTTCCTCAAAAATAGAAGCAGGTCTAGATAGCTAGTTTCTGAACTTTTAGAATACAATCAGGTCGTTTTCATATTTGCAAGACTTTGTATATGGCAGCTAAGGTAAAAAGTAAGCTCAGGTTCTTAAGTCATCAGTAATTTGAGAAGCTTGACTGCAAGGACGGGAAGTATGAAATCAAAATGCAGATAAGCTGAAGTTTTCAAATTTTAATAATATGCCAGATATACTAACAAAATAAATACCTTTGTAACATTTATGTAAGACCAACTTCATCTTTATATATTTTTGTAGTGTGTCACCTAAATAAGATATGGGCTTCTATGTTTAAAGCAAACCTCAGTAGAGAAGCAGGAGACTTTTTCTTGTGCTCTGAATTTAGGTCAGAAGCTGACCTGAGCCCTGCCTGGTGTCATATTTCAGAAGAAAATTAAAATGGCTGAAGTTCACTTGTATTCTCTTTCCTAACATTACCTCTCCCCTCTTGGGGCTGCAGTGAGCCAGTTAGTCAAATGCTCTCCTGAAACACAATGTTTTTAAACCCCACTGAACAGAGGATTTATTCCTTAAAATCAGTATCTATTTGGGGAAATAGTTCAAAGAGCTCAACTCATTCTTAAAATACTTTGTAGGTATATGGCATGACTTTGGATGCATGTAGCATAGATACAGCTGTCTGTGTTTAACATAAACCATTAACATGGTCTGGGATGTAAACAATTTCTACTAACTTTAACAGTCATACACAGCTTTTTACATACAAATATAGATTTGTTCCAAGATGCAGCCCCAAAACAATGACCTAAAAATCACAGAATTTAAGCTCATGAGAGGTCTCACAGTGCTTCTCCTTTTCTGTCACTGTAATAAGCTGTTTTATTAATGTAAGATATACTCTCTAATTATCAGGAGTGACAAGCTCTCCCAAGAAGGTATTCAGATATAAGTAAGTGATGTTATCTGTGCATTTTAATTTTTTAATATGCATGAGAGCATTTACAGAAGCCTAGCATCATTTACTGGCCTAGCACCACTCACATTTTTGCTCTCATACCTATCTGTCAGTTTTAATTTTATGATCCAAATATAGCTTTATATTGTCAAGATACAATTCCTGCTCTAGGAATACAATACGGGTATATTGGCTTTTCTCCCAGTTTAGCTGTAAAATATGTCACTCTACTGGAATGGATGAGGGAGAAGGAAATCACTAGTAAGCAAGAGCAAATTCTTTATTTTCATGTAGTTGTTAGTTACAAAAGGGAACACAGGAATGGCTTACTTCAAGTTGTCCCCACAATAGGTATGCGTGAAGCCTATCTAATTCACTCATTTACACCCGATACTGTCACCGTCTTCTTAACTCCAAGAACTTGCACTCTGTCAGACCTAACAAGGCTGCCAGTAGATTTAAGCAGCATAGTGAAAAATTTCATGGAACATTCTAAACCAGAAAGGACTTGTATTAGATTAGTTTGCTCTCTCATGATTTCCACCGAAGCTCTAGTTGCAGTTGCACAGGTAAATAGCAGACACAAGACAGATTAGTTTTGAATTCTTGTAATATGCATATTTATCATAAAAATATTTATTTAATGAATGGAAACTTTTTTTAAATTGCAGATCATTTTCAGGTTCTTACAGGCAACTAAATTTCAAGTAAAATGAATTAATTTATAAGCTTCAGAAATAAAAATATGACTAAGCAATCAAAATCCCTTTCTTTCTATTTTTGAAACATGATCATGCAAGGTAAAAAAAAATTAGTTGGTAGACCTCTCAAACCACATTTTGTCCCAAAAAAAGTGAACTATCTTAGGTAGCAAAAGGAACATCCTATGAATCCATTCTAATCCTAGCACATTTTTTTCCTATAATTTGAGAAAGTATTCTGACAAGAAGGTAACAAAGGGATGGAAGGAGAAAAAAAAAAAAAAAAAAACTGGCAGCAGTTTTCCCTTCTCTCTATTATTCTTCTCTATCTGAAAATAAATAACCATCTGCATCATTGTACTGCTTTTGTGACAGGTGGTACTCAGTTATGTTTCTCATTTTATTGGATAGCAGTAATGGCTCTCTTTTCTGCTAATATACTCTATCTGAAAGAATTTGACTTTAAGTTAATTCACCCAAAATCTGATCCAAAAAGTTTCAGTGTTGATTGGGATGTATTCTTTGACTGTGACAATTTCTTTCTTCTGTTGGCATCAAAACCAGAAAAAAAAATATTCTAATAATTGTCTTACTAATATAGCTTCTCACATTCTTGAGCCAAAAAGTAATGCCAACAAAATATGTCTGTGTCCGCAAGCCCAATCATGCAACTCCTGTAAAACAGTGAGACAATCTGTGTTGGTAAAGAGCACCAACTATTTTTCACTTCCTTCATTTTCCCCAGTATGTGTTGTTTATGAAATGCGATGAATTTCAAGGTTTTCAAATTGTAGAATGGGCCTTTAATTTTTGCTATTTGGTACGCTAATATTAGAAAATGCTTTTTATAAATGTAAAATAAAATTAAAAAGTCTGAAGACTTTACACTGATAATGTCTAAAATGTAAAATGAATCAATGTGCTAGTTGCCGATTATTACAGTAGCTACCCTTTCTTCGTGCTATTTTTCAACAAGAACTCTCTCAAGTGAAAGAAATTCCTCAGACATATCATCCATTTAATCCGACTTTCTAAATAAAATATGTTGAACCAGGCCCTGATTAGTCACTGACCTAAATAATCCTTCTGAAGGATTAAGCTAACTTAATTTTGAGTTTGCAACAAAGGGATAACATGCTAGTTTTTGCTCAGTTTTTCAAACAGTCAACTAGAACTACAGACATATCTTATAGATGGAATACAACATTTGCTTAGATTGACCCTCTAGCCACTGGATCTTGCTAAATCTCTTATTCTTAATCCAAGAGGTCTTAAGGGTATATATGCTGCATTAATAATTCTCTACCTTTATAGTGCTTCTAACACCCTTATGTAAGATGGGGCTGTATGCTACTGTCATGTAGTTCTTCTGACCTATTTGAACTCACTCACTATTCTTATTTAGTTCAAGACGACAGCAGTATTCCAAAACTCATCTCAAAAACACAACAGTCAGAAGCCAAACTATAGGCCATTTATCTGTGGATCATCCTGTTTTCCACATCATGGAATAGGATAGCTCCATAAACAGCAATACATGGAAAAATCCTATCAGAGTTTAGTCAGATAACAGTTACTGGGAAAGAAGGATGAGCTGGTTGTGGTTTTGTTTGCAATAGTTAAAATTTGTAAATACATATTAAAGTAAATATTATGAAGTAAACATCCCTCATTTTACTTTTAAATCATATCTTTTGACAGTCACTTGCTTTAGCCCATAAATATTTCAGCAGGGGATCTACAAGCCTCCAATAGACTGTACTGATCACCTGGCCTTACTGTGTTTGTGCAAAAGGCACAAGACTTCAGCCAGTATTCCAAACATACTCATGTAACTGTAAAAAGAAGCATGTCTGGACATGTGTACAATTTATCATAGAATTGTTTGAGTTGGAAGGTGCCTTTAAAGGTCATTTAGTCCAACTCCCCTACAATGAAGAGGGACATCCATAGCTAGAGCAAGTTGCTCAGAGCCCTGTCCAACTTGACCTTGAACGTCTCCAGGGATAGGGAATCCACCATCTCCCTGTTCTGGAATACTGCTTCACCACATGGAATAGTAATATTTTGAATGTGTAACTAAGACAGTAGAGCTATCTGTGTAAATCTCAGAAACAGAAACACTAAGCCATGAGAACTAGGTTAATTAGCACCCAAACCACATGGGTCCTTGAGGAAGTACAGAATTTACATGCTGTCCTATCTCAACTATTGAATTTTAAAAGGAAATTTACTCAGATATTTGTCTTTGTCTCAGCCAGATAGAAAGCTAGGGTTGTATATGAAAGGAATACCAAAATACAATTTGTTTAAGGTGGTAGCATTAACTGATTCTCAGGTACGTGCTCTTCACATCCTAACTACCACATAGCCCTGGGGTAACTTGCTTGCTTTAATTTAATATGGAAAAATAAAACAATGGAAGAAAATATTTCTGTAAAATATATGCTTTATGTAAAACCATACAAACCTAACAAAAATAAATTCTTGACTCTATGGAATAAATGGAAATTTTGCTATGAACTTCTGTTACAGTAAGATCTTCCCTCAAAATTATCTTTTTAAGTTTTTTACAGATCTATAGATTATAGGTAACACTAAAGTTCCTTGGTAATCAAACTAGTGCTACAGTTGATTTACAGAACCAGTAATCTAGCTCCCCCTCTACCCATCGCTTTTGGTAGAAAATTGACCTTAGCATTGTGCAGTTCTTTTACGAAATGTGATTATTCCTTCCCCATCAGGGAGCATATGCAGATATCAAATACAAATTACTGAATACTCACACTCACTGCATTTTCTCATTAACACATTCCTGCCAGACCAAGCAGCTTTCTTGCTATTCCCAAGATTTCTATGACAATTAATTTAAAAATCATATAGTATGGGAAGTGTTCAGTGCAAACATACTTTATTAGTTTTGTAATTCCTACCTCTCTACTGCCTCCTCTTAAAGCAAAAATATCCACATCTAACACATTATTGACAAAGATATAGATGGCATTAGTAGTGTCTTCTCTGTTTCAAAATACCAGCTCTGACTGTTTTGCTGCTTTAACCACTACGCACAGGAAAACCAATGTGCTTTACTCCAGTTTTCTCACTTTTAAAATAATAATGCTGACCTACCAATAAGATAGAAATACATATTCCCTTTTAATTTTCTACATCCTACATTCTTGGAAAAAAATCTCCTACCTGAGATCCAGAATCCGGGGCTCTGACTGATTTGTGATTTCATAAGAACAGCAGCTGTTACAAACTGTCACAGCTCCAATTTAGTTAAATGGACTAGGTCAGATGAACGTGTGTTCCTTACTGAAGTAGCCAACCCCAGTCAATAATAGTGATTTGGAAAGAATTTCCACTGAATTGCAACTGCTTTCCTTCATATTGAAATAATTAATACAATTTAAAGAAATTTTAAAGAGAAATATGTTTCATTTTAGGTTTCAAACCCCGTAAAGAGATGAAATTAATCTGTTTCCCAATAAGAGAGGTAATTAGGATGTAGAAAGTGAAATGACTTCAATGAGAGTAGTAATTCAGTAAGTGACATAATCACTTATTTTGTTAGAACTTCACTGCACAGGATTTCACTTATAATGGTTGTAAAGTAAACAGTAGAGCCCCGTTTCATTATGTTTGATAATACTAATAATAATTTTTAAAAATTGTAATTGGGAATCCCACTACAAATTTTAGTGACATATATTCTGCAAGCTGCTACCATACTTTCAAAACATTTATTCTAAAGCTCAGAACTGAACTAAGTATGTCGGGCCAAACCAACCTGATTGTGTTCCATTATGAAAGCTTGTATTTGTGGACAAGTAGAGAGCAAGCAGTATCAATTTACCTTGACATTAGAAAGGCTTTCAACACAGTAACCAAAAGCATCCTTGCAGAGAAACTGGGGGGATATGAGCCAGATCACAGAATGGTTTGGGTTGAAAAGGACTTTAAAGACCATCTAGGTCCAACCCCCTGCCATGAGCAGGGTTTGCCACTCACCAGATCAGATTGCTCAGGGTCCCATTAAATCTGGCTTTGAATGCCTTCAGGGATGGGACATCCCCCCACCCCTTGAAGCAAACTATTCCAGTGCCACACCACTTTTTGAAGGAAAAATTTCCACATAACATCTAATATAAATCTCCCCTCTTTCAGTTTAAAACTGTTCTCTCTTGTCTTTTCACTAACAGACTATCAGTTAAAAGTCACCACTTCTCCTGATTATAAGCACATTTTAAGTACTGGATGGGTGTACCTCAAAATAGGTGAGAAACTGGATAGGCTGTTAGGCCCAAAGGCTAGCATCACTGGTTCAAAAATCTAACTGAAACCTATGTCCAGATAAATTTGGTGCTGATATTAATGCTTAAAGGGTTTAATATTTGTGACCCACAAGATAGGACAGAGAAAGTCCTCCTGCAGTCTATGCAAAGCACTCAACTGGAACTTACTGAAACGCTGGCAGACCAGCCATTCAAGAATACCTCAACAAAAAGTAGGAGCAGGCTGACAGAAATTTCATGAAGCTTAGTGCAAAATCCTTTACCTGAAATGGATCAGCCCTATGAACTGAATCAGCAAGATCAGAGCCAGCAGATACAGAGATTTCATTATTGCCCCATTTGGTCTTCATGAGATCACATCTGAAACAATACCTCTAATTTTGGGCCCCTAGTACACAGAGAACAATCAAAAAAGTGAAGTCCATTCAGATTATACACTTCCACCATTTGCTACCTAAATTTCCATGAGTAATCTAGGCTTGTTTTGTATTTTATAGAGAAGAAGGATTTCTCATCTATAATTCACCTGATCCAAAGGTAATTATTCAAGGTGAATCATGACCTAGGCATACCTGTTCCTCTCTAATGACTTCAAAGGGATTTCAGACAAATTTCTTGACTGCCATTAGTCACATTTGATTCATCTAACAAACACTATTGGAGAAGCCTCCCACGGTGTCTTGCCTTACATCGGAATAAAAAAAAAGAGCATTTACAGACTAAATATCAGTAAAAAAATCTGAACTCCAGTTTTGGTTTAGTTTCGACTGAAGGTAAACACACCAATCACAGAACTGAGCTCCAAAGTTTTGTCTGGAAAAATACATGAAAATTAAGCCCAGTTATACTTTCCTCCTTGAGACAAAAAGACAAATAAAATTCCAGGTATAAGGAGAAAACTGAGAAGTACTAATACACTAATATTAAAGGAATTATTATTTTAACATTGCATGTATAGATATGGGTATTTGTGCAAACTCTTGCCTGAACAGTGGGGAAATCTAGTAAGAGTTCTTGAAAAATCTTACCTGCATGTCCGTGGAATCTCTAAGACAGCGAGCGTGGGTTTTCTGTGTCTTATCTATTTATAGGTTCTCTAAGCCCATTATGAGATTTAAAAAAAAAAAAAAAAAAACCAGACAAGCCATTTAGTACATGTAATCTGTTCACCATTTCTGCAAATATCACATTATTTCCAGATTTCTAAGTGTAAGGAAACACACAGACCCATTCCCAAACCACTGCACCACGTTCAGCAATGCTGAACATAGTACTCTAGTCTGAGGTATTGATGCAAGTTCCTAAAAAAAACCAGCAACACATTCACGCTTGCAAAATATGTTATAGGATTCTTCTAATACTCTCACTGCACAGATGAAAACTTGAAACTCATTTGAGTAAAAGCACGAGGTTATCAGGATTACCAGAAGCACAAAGCATAACTATCGCACCTACTGCATTGCACAAACAAAACAAATTTGCAAACAAAATGAAGATCACAACAATTAATAGTTCTGTAGGTTAACTTCAAAACCTTCAAAAATTTCTGGAAGTGGGTTTAGCAAATTCAGCAAGGAATTTATCCCATTTCCTCATCGCAAGAAATATTGTAAGAACATGACAATATATCATTATTAATGTTGTACTTTATACTAAATTTTGAAAACAAATTTAAACAAGTATTCTAATACAGAAAATGGAAGAAGCCTATATTTCAAAGGGAAATCTAGGCCAAGATACCCTTGTGAGTACAACTGTCATAAGTTCTGCTGCTTCTTTTACTTCATGAACAAACCCTTAGGTGAGAGGAGTATATTTTTCACCTTGCCTGTTTGCAGCTGTTTGTCCAAATCACAAGGCTATCATCAGTCATAAAGCAATGTGTTTTAATGCCCAGAGGCACTAAGAAACAATTTAGTGAGAGGTATTTTCCCCTTCCTTTTGAAATGTCTGAAATTAATTGTCCATTTTCCAGGCACAACTATTCAGGAATGACAGTGTATCACAGTGCCGGCTTATATATGAGAAGATCATTCACAATGTGGAACAGAAAATAACTCTGGGGGGATATTGAATGGAAGGTACAAAAGATTCTCCAACTCTTAATGAATTTGCAGAACTTGCTGACAGGAAAGAAAGAACACAGTAACCAAGTATAGAAAGGGCACAAAGAACCTCTGAGGTAGATGCTGCCAACATCTATGGTCATTTAAAGCAATCACAATGTACACCGCAAATACAGCTTGTCCAAACTCACAAAATATATTTTGTACAATTTATGCTAACTGTGCAAAGCCATAAGCCTTCATAAGAGAGCAGAGTCTTAGAGTCTTAATGAAAAGCAATTCTGCATATATGAAGTTCAGTACACTGGTGAATTATCTGACGCATGACATATACAGCTACAGCTAAGAATACCTTAGTCATGTAACAAAGGCATGACTAGTCCATTACAACACTGTGAAGAGGGATCCTTGCAGTAGATCTCGTCTGTTACTGCAGAAGAATGAAGTATGACAAAGTATTCCATTTTTGAATAGGAACCCGATGTCATTAGACATGCAACAAGAACGTTTTAATGACTTGCTTCATCAATTCATAAAGAATTCAGAGACTTTATCCAGAAAATGACATTAGAATAGAAATTATATCTGGCATCCCCCTCAGATCTAGACTCCCTGTTTGAACATGAGCGATGAATTTTTTCTTGGCTGTATGGTCATGTCTTTCATCCCAGCAAAATGCATGTAGTCTATGATGTATGAATGCAAGGCACCAAGTATTAAACTGCTGTACTTCCGTGACAATATTATGGGATGTTCTCAACAAATAAACCCATTGGCTTCTAATTCTGCCTAATGCCTAAGATACTTGCTAGTTAGTCTTCAGACATTACAGAAGAGGTGATCTACTTGCAAAGGCACTTTCTAAACTTCTGAACAAGGGTCAGATAAGACTTATCAAAGTCCCGAAGTCTCCCCTTTACATCTCAAACAGAACCATTGAAAAAGGCAGTGCAAACCACAGAAATGAAATACCCTATGGTAGGTAGCTGATTTATGCTTTCCTGCTAAAAATCCCACTATAAGGCACAGCAGCCTTTTGTAACTTAAATTCCACCTGAAACAGTGGTTGGACATGAGGGTATATTTCCCCCTAAGTGCAGGCAAATCATTATGGAAATTGCAGTTTTGCCAGGTGACGCCAGATCTCGCACAGCTCTCCCACTTTCACTTAACTGGAAGAAATTACTGCCTGCCTCAAAGAAGTGTGAACAACTGAGACAATGCCTCGGTGTGCAGCTGAAAGGTCACAAAAAGTAGTACTCAACTCTCCCCTGTCCACTTCAAAATCCTTCTGTACTTAACAATCATCTTTGAACACCACCTGCTAGCTCTGAAGAAAAATAAGGTGTTACTACTCTGAGTAGAAAGAAACATTCCATTTTGTGCATTCATACTAATAGGGCATGCGGCTTGTACACAAAATGCAATGACTGAGGTCAATTGGATTAAATAAAACAGTAAGTATACTGCAACGCATATTTGTATATCCTGTCACTCACCAGAAAGTTTCCATGGGAAATTAAGAAACTGATTCAATGCACAGGGATTAAGTAAGTTTCAATGGCTGCAGTGCCACGGGGAAAGATAGAAAATAAGAAAGGAGAAAAATTGAAGGGATTTTTGTAGTTATCTTCATTTGTCTGATGATCTTCTGTATGTAAGTCATACTCTGAAACAGAACAATGGCTCTACATCTGAAATTGGTGTTTTTCCCCAGATTTTTAAGTACACACTACAGCTACACTTCCATCATTTCAGGTCAGAGTAGGGAGTGCAGTATTGTCCTCATTTCAGGGAACAAGGGTAGTGTGCCAAATCTGGCACAGACTTGATTTCCTGAAAAAGTCATCAAACACTCTGCAGCTACCTAAGGCCAAGTCCCTGTTGCTTTGTCCAAGTGAATGCAAAGTATGTCGTGGCCTGGGCATGTTTTTCAAGAACAGGTTACTTTCAGTATATTGAATCTCCTTGAAACTAAGAATTCAGCACAATTAATTTAAAAAAAAAAAAAAAAAATCAATGTTGTGCGTAGAATTATTCTTGAATAATAGTATCAGCCATAGCAAAACCGTACCATAAGACATTCAAATAATTTTTTCCTCAAAAATGACTAAAGTAGCAAGGTGTCTCAGATACATAACGTGTTACAAGTTTGCCTATATAAAATCTATTTTTAGCTATACAAAAAGTCCTCTCACGTGTTACCGGGTACTTCGTGCTCTTCTGTGCTGCAGACTGTTACGGTACATCTTGTTGTCAGTGACGTGGGCTTTAGTGCCACTCAGTGTTCAAATGGCACAACTGCAGGGAGCTGCTGCAGCGCAGCACTGGTGTATGTAGCGGAATGGTATCTTAGTAATTCGAGTAAAATGGGTGAATTTTAGAAAAGAAGATGATATTTTTCCTCCAAGCGATCTCATTTTCGGCCCTAATAATTCTTTTTTGGGAAAGTCACAGAATTCAAAATGGAGTTTTCAGAGGAAAAAGACAAATAGCATAAAAAATAATTCACAAACTGGTAAATTGCCACAGATGTAGGCAGAAAGGAAGTCTGCAGAAGAGGACAGGTTACAACTATCTGTTGGCTCACATGAGAAAAATTTAACCTTCACTTAAATTAAAGATCTTGAAGTCAGACAATTTAGCCTAAAAGAACAGAGGCAATCCCATATACTAAGTTCTTCTATTCTCTTTTTCTCCATCCTAATTCTAATTATGTTTTGCTAATTTTCCTTCTGTTTGTTGGTGCTGTTTTTAACCTAGAAGCTCTGTCATAGAATGCACTTTCTGAAACAACTTGCTAAGAGTTCTGCTGTCTCTTTTCTTATAAATCAAAAATAATGAACTCGCAAAGGAAAAACAAATATTACTCTTAATGCATTACTGGTTCTATTGGCAATAATTCACATGAAGAGATACATCTTCTAAGAGTTTTGGATCTTTGAAGTTACAAGCAGGCCAAACAAGATGCTCTCCAAGGCCAATAACTTTCAGAAAATTAAAAAATACAAATGAAAACAAAAATTGAGTAGGAGATGTGGCTTACTCTGAAATAAAGGGATATTTCCCTAACCAGAATACAATGAAGATAAGAAATAAGTATAGTGAGAATCAAGCAGGCCAACAAAATCATAAAACTGGACTGGACACTGCCCCTTCCCTACCCTGCCAGACTCACCTGACAAACAGCAGTTCTGCTAAGTCAAGAAACATCTAAGGGCTGTATCAGGACAACTGTTCTTTAAGATATGTCAAGATATCATTATCACATGCAACAATTAACATGCAATATTGCAATCAAGACATTTTCTTCAGCAGATAAGACCTCAAAAATTTACCAGTCTCAGAAATACAGAAGAGCATTGACAGCCCCCGTAGGCTGGCCTCAGGACAATGCATGTCTAACACAGAAGCTGGGTCGCAGAAACACAGCATCACAAAACAGTGCTAAAGGAACACTGATTGTTTGGGGCGTGTATTTTCTTTTCTACTTGAATTTATGTGAAATTGCTAATGAATAGAAGTTAATTAGCTGCACTTAAAACTGATACACAACTATAGCCAAGGGGAATAAACAGGTTCACCAGCTGCTGTATTACTCAAACTACACTGTAATTTGCTGCATGCTATTAACATGCTCTCCTGGCTTCAATAAAGAAAATCTTATTGAAATCAGTAGCACACATTTCCTATTTCAGTGAGACATTGCAAAATTAAAATGATATGTAGTAAAAACAATATGTGTGAGCCACCTGCTTACTGTGTGATAGAATAGATTGGCATAGAATGACAGCTGCTGCACAGCCAACATTTCAGATAGTGTATTACCTTGCCAACTGGACTTAAATTCACACATGATTTCCTTGACTAGCACTGAATGAATTTTTGCTGCTATAAATATGCATTGGCAATTGTGATGAATCATCCTGGATACTAAGGGTCACTTAATTCAAATACATTAAGAACTGTATCTAGTGCAAAAGCCACCAGAGCAGATACTGGTGAGTCAGCACCATTTTGATGACCTACACGTAAAGGACATGCCTTGGCCCCCAGTAAAGGGTGACGATAATGAAGATAGCAGCTGCGGAACTTGTTGGATACTCACAGCACAAAATGCTACATCTTAATACCAGAGAGCTAATTAATGATTGCATGCCATCTCATGCTAGTCTGGAGTCTGGGAGAGTTAATACAGCCAAAATCTTCAAGCATTTTAGGAACCTAGAGCCAAATTCAGATAAATTCCACTTAGTTCTTATGCTTATCCTAGGACTATTCTTCACCTGTGTTCACTTTTTAGCAGACAACTTGAGCCATATCAGTGCTCTGCCCCTTACCTGGGCTTTCCAAATTCCCTCTTCAGGCTCATGCAATACACTGCACTGCTCAGTTACAAGTTTCAGTGAAATGCCAGCTGCGTGACATTGTTTCTAATTCCCATTGATTTCAGTCAGAACTAAGCATTTAATTATGTTTGCAGACCTATTCTTGCTGGTTTTCTACTGAAAGAGGATGCCTGGAAACAGTAAATGTTTTACCTAACTTTCTGTGCTAACAGCTTATGTCTGAAGTCAGTACTGACAGGAGATCTAACAAGAAATCTCTGCTTTGGATTTTCCCAATAATAAAATATTCCTTGCATGTGTAACAATAGATTGTCTAGGCCTTCTACTGGAAATAATTTTTATAAGGAGAATGATTCTACCACAAGCAACAATACCGTAATGTTCATAAAAAGGAAGGTTTGGGGTAAAATCAGTAATCTATTTTAACCAATTCAAATGCCAATATCCCATCTGCTAAGTCTCTTTATTTTATATCAGTCTGCCATTTTTTCTTAGTGGTAGCATCAATAAACATTGTTGGTAATCATCTGCTTGTGCTCTAATGTGGCATATTCAGTTTCACTGAATAAAGCCAGCCTGAAGATCCTTGAAGAAAACAATAAATATGACTTGTTTAGCTGTGATTCAGACCCATGTCTCTGGTTTCAGAATGACTCAAAGTTGTATCATCACCAAACTTGAACACAAATAGTTCTTATCATATACAGAGCTAAATGCTAATAGCAGCTATGTTTTATTTATTCTGAAGAAAATTTCAATGTCACTTTTTTTTTTTTTTTCTTATTTTGCCAAGTGTAGTGGAATATCTCAAAAAAGCCATCAAATTGAGGAGTTCACTGAAAACAACATTTGTATCTGCTGATGTGTAATAGAATTTCAGTTGGAGAACACCCCTTGATTTAAGAAAGGGGTTGTTTTGTTTTTCTTCTTTCAGGCAGATTTGAAATTTACAGAAGTGAAAGGATCAATAACACAACCTGGACT
This sequence comes from Lagopus muta, assembly GCF_023343835.1. NCBI lineage: Eukaryota > Metazoa > Chordata > Aves > Galliformes > Phasianidae > Lagopus > Lagopus muta. The sequence continues at coordinate 15,588,497 of NC_064440.1, read as the reverse complement.
CAGGCTTCTCTTAATCACTATTTGCTATAAAATTCTGAAGTTCATCTAACACATCAACAGTCTGCCACCAGAGACAACATAGAATACTACGACAAGGTAAGGTAAGATTTGCTTCTGTAGCATTCAAAAACTAGTGTTACATTAACATAATTGATTGCAGTAAATAAAAGTTAAAACACGACCTGATGAGATAAACCCTGACTTGCCTAGTAATTTCAAAGCCTCACAGTTTTTGAGTTACCTTTAGGTGGCTAGGGCTTCTGGAGAGGGACCAAGGCAACGTCCTTCAGGCATAAGAGCTCTATCAGTGAGACAGGGAAGAAGTCAAGATCTGAAACTTTCTAGTTGTGAGATCATCCTGATACAGAGATTTTCAGAAACATGGAAGCAGAGAATACCAAGCTGGCAATGAACCATCTGGGAACTGGGTACATTTCTTGGCTTTTTTTGCTTCTTCAATCAAACTATCTCAATTAAAAATGTATTTTTCAACAAATCTTCATTCTCTGATGTGAAAACATTCCATCACAGGTTATTGTCAAGACCTGTCATGACTGGCAATCAACCTCATGAGACACTGGCCCCTTAATTCCATGCTTCCAGAGATTCTCTGTGTGTGTCTCAGGACCAGGAGTTTCAAGGCCTCAGAAGTGGGCTGTATCCTACTTGCTGACAGTGTGATTTAAGCTAATCTATAAAATACCAAATTTCCACACCTATCAGCTAGTACTGGACCATGCCTTGGCACTGTAACAGAAACAGCTGTGCTATCTAAAGGCATCACCATTGATGTGAGATACAAAGCTATGCAGGTTTGTTGTTTTTATTTTTGACTTAATGATCTTGAGTTTCAGGAGGAAGGAGTAGCTTCTGCTGACAGAGACAGGAAATTTCTTTTGGGAGGTGATACATGAAAGTATTCCATCAGAGAAGTTTGGCTTTTAATGAAAGCTATTCTGTTAACAGCACTGTTCTCCATAGTGACTGCAGCTCCTTTTTCTAAGGAAAGACTAAAGAAAGGCAAATACATTAATTTATAAATGATATTCTTGTATACTTGAAATATCTGAATGGTTACTGATGTACATAAATATGCTGACCACCTAAACAATATATTGCATTTATTCTTTATCATTTTCCATAGTGCTTATGTTTTGAAAGAGGCTTATATTGTAGGGAACACATGAAAAAAAAAACAAGTAGATCACCAGAAAAAGTAAATCACTGATATTTTGGAGTGGAAACATTCAAATACCACTATTAAGCAATTGATTTTGTGGCCTGATACTGTTCAGCATAGCATATTATTTAGAGTAAGGGCTTCACCAGGACCATTGTGTAGTCTATAGTCAAGGTTACGTACTTTGTGCAAGAAATAAATGCTGCTTTAAAATATATGAATCTCAGATTTACTACTCAGCAACATTGCCTGTGTCAATTTTCACATATAGTGTAGCCCTAACAAACATAGCAACAAAAGCAGTGTTTTGGCAGAGAAATTGCTGCAAGCAGCACAGGTCCACTAGAGGGCCCAGGGCCATGCCAGGGAGTGCTGCAAGGAACAGCAGAAGGGAGTTGCAGTTAACGCCAGAAAAACAGCAGTAGCAAATTTTACCCATCCTCTCCTGGTGAAAAGAATGTATCATTAGAAGCAAAAAGAAAAAGAACTCTATATTAAGACACTGCTAGTGTTCTAACAAAGTGACACAAACAAGTCACACCACTAACAACTCACCTTCTTCCTACTCTAGGTATTTATAGCAGCCTCTGAAATTTTACTGATGTGCTATGTCCTATTAATTCTGCAGTTCTGCTCCCCCCTGCCTTCCCCCTCAAAAAGACAAAAAAAAAAAAAAGGAAGATAAACAAAGGTCAAAGTGAAATCTGTAAAGCAGTTTCCCCACCGTTTATGTAAGTTAGAGACTTAGGGCTGAGCTGATCAAGGCAATCAGTAGTCAACCCGCACATGGCATGGCACCTTGCACTGACTTTCTGCATGTGCTGAATTACAGCGGCTGATATTTCAGGAATTGGCGGTTCGGTCACATACTACAAAGCAGGAACAAGATTCACATTATGACACTCTCTTAAATAGAAAGGTGACAATACATAAGCAGTAGAAATCACTTGACCCATTATTAAGTGACGTTAGAATAAAATGTGCCATTGCCTTACTTGAGCAGCACAGCACAAGTAAATATCTCTAGAAGAAAAAGCAAAGTCTTCTATGACAGAAACCAATTTGATATGGAAATGGGTCAACAGTTGCTTAAGATGTAGCACAGTTTTGATTTGATCTGCTATATTTGGACTCTATATGAGGCGCTTCCAGTAACATCGGTATTGCTTATACATGAGACTTTTGCATAATCACTGTACAAAGCATTAGAATTCTTCAAATCAAGAATGATTTTCAAAGCAACTATACATAACTATGTTAATAATGTGGATACAACAGTATTTGCTGGAGAAAAAGAACAACTGTTTGCTCAATTAGGATTCATGATAAATTGCCTGGCAGACTATTGTTCAAAAGCCCACACAGTCCTTATCCAAGAGAAGCCCAAACGCATCCATGAGCACCAACTTATGCATACCACTGAGCTCAGTATACATACTAATCAAACAAAGAAAAAATATAAAATAATATAAACATACCAGATAAGTTTATTTTACAAACGAAATCTTGTATCTGTAGCAAACAGGTTGCTTTTCAGAAATGATCACAGTTGGAGTTGTTCTTGCCTCAGGAAAACAACCAGATTCCATTTTAAGATTTTTCTTTCAAGCATATGATATAACCATTTACTTTCAGATACCTCTGCTGCTACCCATCTTGTTCACCTTGCTATTCCTGAGAAGACCCTAGCAGTCCTTTTATCATACTAGAGACTAATCTAATTTCACTCCTGAAAATTATGGAAAAATAATATCATGAAGCTTACCACCACCACATCAGGGAACTTTCTCCAGCCAGTTGTGAAAGCTGCTTCCTTTCAGTTGGTTGACCTTCGCTCACATATGCAATTGGTACTATCACATTGTTTATTCTTTACACTTGTATTTCGTTATCTGACCTTGGAAACAAGAACACAAACATGTAATCATTTCCTCTAAGTACGTGATGACAATGAATATCAGCATTCATATCCTAAAAGCCAAGCACAGGCACTAAGGATCGGCTACTGACTCCTGCAGTGCAAACATGCATGGGAATATAATCTTGCATGAGGCTATGGACAAGGTCCTGGCAGCCCTCACAGACTAGAGCCATTATTATCTCCTGAGCATTGTCAACTTTAAAAAATAAAACTGAGTGGTAGACCATTTTTAATCAATCTCTGTGTGCTGTCTAGCATTGAGAGAGGACACATTCAAATCATATAAGCAGAGGTTATAATGTGAACATATTATCTCCACAGGGATATAAGGAGTTATTATAGCCATAGGAACCCAGAAGATCGCTGAGATCTAATGAGGTGGCAATGCTAAATCTTCAGACAGAAAACAAAATGAGACAAAAATTCATCAGGTTTGTCAATTACAGATTAAAAAGAATGACTTTCAAATCAACATAATTTATGATTACAGAAGCTAATAAGTTTTACAGAGTCCATGTGAATATCCATTCTATTATGCATCCTACACAGCAAACCACCAAAGGAGATACTGTAAGAACAAACACCTCCACAATGCACCTATGCATCTCTCTACGAGGGTACAGCCCATTCAATCCAAGCATATTTTAACCTAACAATTGCTGTAGCATATTGCAATTATAAGACTAGCTGCTATTAGTGGAAACCAAACTATTCAGTCCTATGTCTGGCTCTGTAACAGATGTCATACATAATGTTTAATAAGTAGTTCATGTCTCTTGATACCATTTTACCACTTTTAAAGAAGAATGCTTTCAGATCGTTGAATGGTAGACATTGTAGAAGTAGAAAGCTATGATTATTATTTGTTGTACTATTATTATTTAACGTAACATATGGATGCAAAATTCTGGCTTGTTTGACCAGGAAGACAGCCCTATATGTTTAAAATTAAATTAGCATTAAAAATTTAAGCAAACAGACTATCTCAAATAGGAAATGAAATAAACAGTATGGAGCTCTTTAAATACATAACAAGTAATCAGCGAAAGGGCTGCGAATGGAACCTGAGTGGGAAGCTTGTGACCAGTGAGGCTGATATTGCTAGAAGCCTGAATGAAAGTTAAAAGGCTCCATGACTAGGCCAGACTATGCAGGCAATTAGAACTGCTGAATGTTGCCAAGGCATCAGGCCAACAAGAATTACAACTCAACAAACTGAATGAAGGGGAAGGGCGGGGGGAGGGTGGGGGATAAAAAAAAAAAAAGTAATTCAAAAACATAATATTTTTTTAAAGAGTCTAATTAAATATTTGAGATCTTGCAAGGGATGGGGAAAGTGCCAGGTAACTGGAAGATGGTTAACTAAATTGAAGGGATCTGTGCTCTCATTAATGCGTGGGGGAATTTACAAGTGTAACTTCTAATATCATTAATTGGAGTTACAATAAATGAGTGATTGCGATGTACGCTGCTGGGGGAAGGCTCCTGTTTCCTAGGTTGCTCTTACCTGTTAAGGATTTATTGAAGAGCTACACAGCGATTTTTTGGATGTGGATAAAAGTGATCATTAAGATGGAACCTCCTGAAATAAAACTTTGTTCTACTTTAAATGCAGGATGACCCCAGAATAAACAGTATTTTCATAAGAACTTCTCTTAAGAGCATTCTTTCAGAACTGTGCAAGCATTTACTTCTCTCTACCCTGCACCTCATATATACCAAAATAACCTTGTAGGACATGTGTCAGATTCAAATTGTATAAAGTAGCTGCACTTCTGCCATTCCATGTCAAAAGGGCCACCAGCTAAGATAATTTTATTGTGCTTGTGCAGAAATGAGACAGGGAAATGAATCCAGCAGGTCACTCACCCGCAAAGAGGCAGTCAGAGGGAGCAGAACAGAAGTACTTGTGAAAGGACCTAACGTTGGCAAGGGTAGGGGAAGAGCTGCAAGTGTATCATGTCATGGGATCCAATTAGAAACTCTATAGATGTAGTTATGTCACATAAGAATATACATAGCTTTCTTTAAATAGTTCCAAATTCCACGATTTTCATAACAACTATCATGTTGAATTTGAAATGCAAGCCAGTTACAATAATAATTTTTCCATCCACTGCTCCTGCATTAACTCAGAAATTTCCTCCAAAACAAAAATGTAAACTTTATCACTCATAACACTACAATGAATTCAGGAGTCAAAAGACATTTGTATTTCTTACTTTCAGAGAAAATTGGTGGTATTTAAAATACTTTTTCTAAGATCTACAAAAGCAAACCTGAAATAACAATGTTAATACCTCTTTCAGATACATAAAATGGAGAATTTGGGGCCATAAAGATTATGTCAGGGGTTCCAAGTGGGTTAATATATGAGTATTTGTCTGGAAAGTAGAAACCACTGGATTTCAGAGCACAGCCTCAGAAGAAAAAAGAAGAAGAAAAAAAAAGGTAGAATTCCATATGAATGCATACCCTGGAATGGGTCATAATAAGGAATTTATTTAAAATTAAAAACAACCAAACAAAACAAAAAAAACCTGAAAAGCTAACAAGCTCGTGAAGAAAAAAAAAAAAGAGAGAGAGAGATGTTATGAGGTTTTACAGACCTTAGACTACATAAAATCTTCTTAAAATTCAGACTGCTCTTATAGACCCCAGAATCTGATCTCTTACATAACATGCACCTACATGAGAAACAGGTTTTAAAGGGCTGTATTTCAAACCTTTTACTAGTTCCTTATCAGAAAGATTATCAGGTAACTAATTCAATGCATCCAATATCTTTGAAACTCATAGACCCAATCTGGACTCTTATTTCATGACAGGAATGTTACTACATACTTTAAAGAGTAAAGGAAAACATTGCCAATTGATTAGAATTATGACATAACAAATGAGATAACCATAAAAATATTTACTGTTCCTGAAGATGCAAATCATTTCATACCACCACCACAAGATTACCTTGTGAAAAATAGCAATCAAAAATGATCTGCTTTCTTCTTTTGTCTATTCATACAAAAATACAGACACCTGTAAAGGACAGAACAGACTCACATTTGCAGTTGCTGTGAAAGAGAGTTTTCTTCACAAATACATCCTTTAGGGCCATAACAGAATCAAATACAAGATAACAGTCATGCAGGTAGTATTTTGGTATAGAGCTCAAATACTGACACAAAAGCAAAAGTCAGTTATTACTAACGAAATCTGTTAAATTTCCCAAGATGAAGATGGAAAAAAAAAAGAATTTTCACATTGAGGTAGTGGCTAAATTGTAGCTTAATATATAATTTCTGTGCATATAAGGCAAGCATAGACAGACCATATGTCTTTTCTTGGCCTTTAAATGCTCCTATTTTCCACTAGACTTGCCTTTTTCTCCATCTATTGGCAGTCATACCATTTGCTGTTCAGGTGATTGGCTGTAATGAGCCAACTCTTGTTTCTGTATGAATAACTGCTTTTTCCCCCAATTACTTAAGCTGCCAGCAAGTCATGTTCTTTGATGCAAATTTGACTGTCAGTAAAGAACAGGAGTACATAGAGAGAATTTATGACAATACACTTAATATTTTCCTTAAAAGCTATTCAGTTTAGCTTCCACAGAACATAGAGAAGAAGGCAATGGCCCACAGTAAGAAGCAATAGTATCTCTAATTGGCTTTGTGCTCCACATGCCCCCATAATAAGCTTTTCCATATGGTAGTCTAAAATAAATGCAATAATCTACACTTATGTATTTATGTCACTTTAAAAGATCCATTTTAGTCAACATCAAAACCCATAAAAACAAGAAGTCTTATTTTATTTTACAATTTTATTTTCAAAACTTGAATACTGAATACACAGTACGATATTTACAGTTTTTGGGAATAAGAGAACAAACTGAAAAGCGTAGGAGGGAAGAAGATTCGGAGGCCTAGGAGCACCAGTTATTAACAATATGAGAACCAAGCATATAATTTTAACTCACTTTTTGAAAGGTCATTTTTTTAATTAATCTTTCTTAAGTGAGATTGGATAATATTTCACTAAAAAGCAAACATTATTTTAAGCCAGCATACAGCTTATGCTTTCAAGCCAAAAGATCTATTCTTGGAGTCCACCATGGTCAGCATGATCACGGACAGGGCAATGGGCAGATTCCTGCCTAGTGTTGGCCAGCACCATGTATGACAGCAAATGCTTAGAGAACAGAATTATTTTTCATAGAAAATTGCCATATTAAAATTCTAACACACTACAAAAAAAGTAAAGCTTTTCAATCCTCAAGGCCAAGCCCATGAGTTACATACCTTCATACCTGAGCCATTCCAGGAAATAGCTGTAGATCACTATCAAGAAGGTTTTCCAGGTGTTGCCCATTTCTTCCAGATGGTTCCAATCAGTAATCACTTTAAACCTCTGAGCAATTTCTTGGACATTTACTTCCACATTAGCAGTTATCAGGAGCCTATCTAAAGAGAAAGATAATTTCAGTATATGCTAAAAACTGCTATCTGCTTTGCAAAACTCAGATTCAGTTCTGCATGTTCCAGGCATTTTCAGCTAGGATTTTACCTATGAAGTGATTAGACACTGTACAAAGACCTCTTAGAATAGCAGGTGTCCTAAACACTACTGCTCTTTTGCTGAAAGGGCTTCTGGGTTGTTTTTTCATTAAAAACAAAATAATAAATTATTGTTTACATAAGGTTGACAGCATTTTTTCACAGAGCTGAGACAGAACAAGCAGCCAGCAAAGGGAAGACAGGTGAAAAACAAAATTTAACAGCCTGCTAACAATTACATCATCTTTGATTGTGCCGATTTACAATCAAATAAGGTCTTGTCTAATCTTTCTTTAAGGGAAGAGAAAAAAGCTGCTAAAACTGAAATTCATTAGTGAAATGCATTTAATGTCTAAATTAAACAAATCAGTACTGTTAAATTCAGTGTGGTTAATTAGCTTGTGGAGGAATGCAAATACATGTTTTAAGATTAAATTTGTGGTTTATTATTATCACTATTTTCTCCCCACACATTGAAATAGCACATAACTGAAAACAAATATTGTTTTTAAATTCATTAACTTTGATATAGAAGTTAAGTAGAATTTAAACAAATGGTTTTATACATATCTTTTTTCATCAATGCATTTTAGCAGGTGTTTTAAGAGTGTTGCCTGTTTGTTTTTCTCCTAGACACAAATCATTGACGTCTGTACTCAAGGAAAATTGGCTGCTACAGGCACTAAGGGAGCATTGCTGAGCAGGTTCCAGGTCAAGGAACGAACAAATAGGTACCTAACTGGATTTCCAGAAGTTAGAATGCTACCTTCTCTCTAGCTGCCTTAATGTTTTCAAATCCCTTCATAAATACTAATGGATTAATACAAGTCACAGACTAGCTGGAGCCTGCATTTAAATCTGCTCTCAAACCTCATTTACAGATTGGCCAGATGGTAATTAATGTGGAGGTGTTCTCCAGGCAGAGTTGCTTTCAGGCCGGGGGTTTTTTAAATTTTATTGGGGTTAGAGAAGGAGAAAAGGAAGCCTTTTGGTTTTTTACTTCCCGCAGCTAACTTCAGTAACAGCTAGGAAAGAGTGAACAAAAGCCAAGCTACAACAGAATCTTCTCTAGTTTGTTATATTTAAGAAAGTGCTTGCAATTTAATCCAGAGAGACCAATAAACGGAAGACTAAAATAAAAAGGCAGAAGGCTGCAGTGTCAAAGTGCTGTAAAAGTACACGAGAAAAGCAATTCACTTGGGGTTCATTGTAACACTTCTAATAATGAGCTTCCCATATTTAGACACAAGAGATAGCAAATTCAAACCCCCTGGAAAGGATACAATACAGTTAGACAACAACATAGCAAACAGTATTTGTTTTGTTATTACTACCTATGCACCCTATGGTTTCTTTAGGGAAGATGATATGATATCTTTATACCACGGTGTGTAAAATAGCCTGAAATCTCTCTTTAGCACCACTGTCATACCGCAATATTTCCCAAATAGTGAGACCTCTGCTTGACGCTAAGCTTGATCTTAAGCATCACAAAAAAAATTATATGTTTTGTTACTGCATTTCTTTCTGAGAGGTTTTCAAAATCCTTCTAGTCAGTACATGAGATAGGATACATATTGTCGGGGATAAGTTGTTAAAGTGAATTTGAAATGTGCTTCTCAAAATATCGTTTACACATTTACCAGATGGTAAAATAAACATGTAAATTGTTATCGAGTATACACCAACTTTATACTACAATTTTATCCACTGTAGAAATGGTGTAAAAATGCTGAATATAGTGTTACTTGTTCATTTAATAGTTTATTAACATTTTAAGTACATTTGGAGAATAGGTTGACTTTCAAAGAAAGAAAATACTTACAGAAATAGCATTTTAACTCATTGATTGGGTCAAATTAATATCCTCACTACTGCATTCAACATTGAGCATTTACCTTATCAATAATATGATTAACATAATTATAGTTTGTTTTAAAGTATTTGCCTATGCACAGATGTTACATGTGCTTAATGGAAAAGGATTTTAAAAGATTAATTTAAGTTGTGATGAGGGCTGAAAAAGTAATTTGAATTAGCACAGCTATCCACATCTCAGTGAAAGGTAGCTGTTATTGTAGCAGTGGAACACTTAATAACTGGAATTTACCCTTTCAAGAGCCACCATACGCATTCAGAAATTTAGTAACATGAATACCTCACATATGACAGAAGAGGAGATGTTTGCTAACAAAACCTCGTATCCTCAAAAGAGCCTAATGCACACACCATGTAAAATTACATTGGAATTAAAATCTTCTAGCTCAAAGACTAATGCTTGGTCTTCCCTAAAACAAGAACAAAAGATCTCATTCATGTAACTATTTGTTAATGATCCTGATGGAATACATCAGATGAAGACTCTGATGAAAACCTGTTTGCACAGCCTGTTGATTGGTGTGTCCTTTCCTCCAACACAGTTTTACGGTACTACAGGATTTTCTTTATTACCTTTCAGACTATAATAGCTTCATTATTTTGATGTCTTAGGTTTAGGAATTTTCCTTATCTATGAGGAAATATATTCACTTAGCACATTTTATTTTTAGTCTATGCATCCAACAGACTCCGAACTGCTCCTTAAATATGAGTATGTTAGCTAGTCTGTAAATTTTAAAATATCTAAGGATGTTTTTCATCAATCCACAGTGGAGTTTTGGATTCCCACCTGAACGTTGTTTGAATTATTTTTCAGAGACTTTTCACAGCATCCAAATTCAATCTTGTCCAAGATATTAAGCTCCTGTTGACTATCACACTGCTGCTTTACTATTACATGCCCTTGGCAATATGATGTTATCACATAGATACAAGTAATGGCAGAGTTACATTAAGCGTTTAGTTAATTTTGTTAGTGAGTTCTGAAGGAGCTTCCATATCAAACAAATATCCTGTACTGCCACAGCATAAAACACTGCAAACCAAAATTATCTTTAAAGAATGAGCACTGTACAGAGAGGCAGAGCAAAGCTACTAGATAATAAGGTTCTGTCCAGTTTCTCTAGCTCCAACAATGGAAACTCGTGCTTCATATACTCAGAAGCCCTACTGAAAAACCAAGCACATGTGAGCACTCCTAAAGCATCATCTGCAATGTGCTGCTTTGCCATCCTACCTTCTCAATCAGACTCTCTAACTGAGGCATTTTGCATGAAGATATAGGAATATTTTATGATATTGAAGAGATTACGATAATAAGGTTTTTACATAGGGATAACTAATAATGCAGTTTAATTAGATACCCCAATCCCCCAAATCTCACTAAAGGACTGGTTTCAAATTTATCAGGGAGAAGCACAAGTTCAAACTTAAAGAAGTAACCTAAATGGAATAACATATGCAGATGGGAGGTGCCCAATAGCACACCTGCAATTACCCACATACTTCTACACATGAATCAAAACAGATGTTGGGAATCATGAAAGTCTGACTTCCAAAAAGTATTGGCTTTGGTGTATAAACAAGTGCTACAGACAAAACACTGCACCCGAGAGGAAACTGATAAAGAAGGCACTATCTTCAGAGTCTGTGCCACGAAGCACCAACCACCTCTGCCAGCTAACTTCTAAGCAGAGCCTGAGCCAACAGTTCTATAAAGGATGGGTGAACACTGCAGCATATGTTGCTATTTACATAACTAATTGTAACATGAACAGATGAAAAGCAGCCTCTAGCTTCAGCACGTAGGTGCACAATAAGTGATTGTATTATATATCCAAAAATGGAAACTGTCAGAAGCAAAGCCTCTAGTAACTGTGGCTGGAAAAGAATCTAGAGATGCATCTCTCAGATTGCTAAGGCTATTCTTCACACAGCTGCGTGATTTACAGCTAGAATGCAAATCTAGACAGAACTCAATGAAAGCCGATACCTATGCAAGCTTTCATACATGTGCGCCCCTCAGTCCAACAGTGGAGATGCTCAAGAAAAATTTCCAGCCTCGCAGCAGCTGTGGATTGTCACTGCAAGCATTCTAATACAACACAAAACTTTGCAAAGGGCATTGTAAGTATAATAACCATGCTGATCTTTCTGTACAATGCATACTCAGCCTTAGACACACACACACACACACACACACACACACACACACAAAAAAAAAAAAAGGAAGAAAAATGTAGTGTCTTGGAGTAAAATTCCAGCTGAGTTGCTCCTAAGTAGGAGGCTACAACAATGTGGAAAAATGCAAAATATAGACTAAAGCTTCATTACACTGACTGCTTTTTAGTGAAAAACAGTAAAGAAAAAAGTAGGATAAGATGTATAAAATCCAATATTATCAGGCAAAATAGTGTGTCTATGTAACCCTAGGGAAAAGAAAAAAAAAGAAAAATGAAAAGAAAAAAAGCATATTGCTGCTACAGTATCCTCCTACGATTCAGAAGAAAAATATTGAATTACTAGAGGATGCAAAAGGTGAACATTTTATCCCATAGGTAAAATACAAACCAGGTAGATGTGATATACTTTCAGCTGCAAAATAGACTAGAATTTCTTAAAAGTTAGGTATTTTTATACGAAATAACCCAATTAAAAAGTATTATCAAGGTATCCTCTTGATGATAGTCTTTTAGAAAACAGCGTTAGAAATGCAAAGGGAATAAGTAAGCTCTAAAGAATCAAGTTCAGATCGATGGTGGCCTTATAAATTATAATGCAACCCCTGCCATATGAGGAGTTTCCTGTTACTTGCTGCCTAGCAGAAAACTAACAAAGAAAGCCTGTTAACTCAGATTAAACTCATATACAGACAAACTCATAGAAAAATATATTTTTTTAATAGGAGTGAAATACCTTACAACCACAAGGAACTTGGCAAATGTAAACAAAAGCATTGGGACACAAAAGAAAACAGCCTTCCACACATCTCTTCCTCTTCACTAATCCTGAGTAAGAAAAGGCCCTTGTTACAGCATCCCCCATAAAAGGAGAGAGCACTTGCCCACATGCTCAAGCTCTGAACAGCACCAGCCATGGAAGAAGCCATTGCCAGTGGGGACACAGGTGCAGGACAGCAAGGCAGGTGTTGGAGCTCATGGAACCTCTGGAGATCTTCCATAGAAGGAGACCTGAGGCTGCCTGGGGACTACTGGTGTATTTGCATCAGCTCAGGGACTCCTATTCATCAGCCAGGCATTCAGCAATGCACAAGCTATCCTAAACAACTCTCTGGGGAGAACTTTCCTGCTACGGGTAAACTCATCCCATGCCCACCTGCCTCTGAGTGGGACTGCCGGGTTGCTGCAGCCCTAGGATCACAGCCACCCACCGGGCTGCCTTTCCCCTGCAGCAGCACTATTCCACACAAGTGATTTCAGAACACTGAACTGACAGCAAACCCAGCCTCAAGGAAAGACTCAGTTACACAGAGTAGACTTAAACTCTCCCGCATCCTTATCCAGTGCATCTGTAGGTATCAAAATAATGTCAAAATTAAATACACTTGTACCACATAGCAGAACATGTATTTAGCACCAGCATTGCCCTTCACCAGCATTGCCCTTGACCATCTATCAATGGGAAATCTGAACATGGTGACAGAACTGCAGTTTCATTCCCAAGGGGTAAAAACATCTCAGAATCCATAACAGGCAACACTGCCAGAGCAAAACAGACATAGGTGCTCATCCTAAATACATCGGCATATGTATCTGCTGAACTTTACACTGTAACTGGACTATCATTTGGCTTATTTCTCCAGTATAATATGAAACGAGCTTGTTTTCATGCAAAAATGAGCACAGGCTGCCAATGTACCACTGTGGATTTGACCTTTTAAGCTACATCCACCTAACTGGTATGTAGTGAAATGAATTCCTGAAGCAATCTTACATCCATGTGTCATCATGGTAAGTTTTTATTTCTGCTGTTACACTTCATGTTACTTTAGTTTATGTCTCCTTATAAAAATGAATCAGATTGCAATTAAAAATTAAAACATTTCAAACAGTATCCATTGATATCGATGATCAGACAAAAATTTTAGGTGAACAATGTAAGGAAATACAATGACTGAAACACTGAAGTGCTTAAAAATACAATAGGGAATGTTAACCTCAAGGTTTTTCATCCTATTCAACACAGAAGAAAAAGAGCTACTCTAAATAAGACTTTAAAATGTGTAAAAAGAAAAATGGACATTGCAAAATTTTTGACACGTATAAGAGTGAAAATATCTGATTAATTTCTCCCATTCGACTTCTGAACATTTCTTTAATACTAAAGGAATCCAGCTGGCCTAAACACTGCCCCTAAAAGGGGGATGAATTCTTGCACAGCATACATCAGCCGGACTGGTTTTGATCTAACTATAAAGACAATTAAAGCATCAAAATCAGCTTTGACAATAAGCACAAATGAAGCTTCAATTATTCCTATAATCTAATCAGAGATAATTGTAAAAGTAATATATACAAAAAATACCAATCCTCTATTAGTGCCTGAAGTCGCTGCTCGATAATTTGTCCCAAAAAAAAGAGCTGTCAGAAGGACAAGCAGACTTCAGAAGCACTGCAAGTTTCTCGGTGAGATTTTCATAATATCTTAGCAGAGGCTACTAAACAATTCAGAGCCTTTTGAACAATGCCCATACCCCTCACACAGTGTTTTCAATGTCTTGATGCAGGATCTGTCAATAGAAAGCAAAACCTTTCACCTTTTATTCGGCACCTTGCAGCTCATCCAAGCCCAATGCTCTCTTCTGCTAACACAAGAAGCTGAGGGTGCTTTAGAAGAACAGTGATAAAGTGGTGGCAATGCAAGGAGGGGGGAAATTTTGTAAAGGTTTGATGACAGAGAGCATAGTGCAGCAAGCAGTCATTTATGTGTGGTGCTGCACCGTAAATCAAATCTAATAAAATGCAGACAATGATGCAAGAGCAACAGGCAGAAGGGCAGTGCTGCTGTGAGGCCCTGAGGTGCAGTTCCCAGCAGACGTGGCCACATGTGGGAATGAGCCCCGATTTTCCTCAGGCAGACAGCAAGCACAGCCAGCCCCATACTGTGTCAGCACCTTCAACAGGAGAGCCCCACAGATGGAGAGCCCATGGTTGAGCTGTGGTCTATCCCGGGTAGATTATATCTCCCCTTAAGTTAACGTTTCCACAAAGGTAAATAGGCTGTAGCAAGGTGCTAAGAAATCACCAAAAGCATTTCTTAATTTACATTTGTCATTTCAGTTTAATTCTTGGTGGGTGGGTGTCTCCATCTAAACTAGGACATCTTCCTGCAGCCTGAATTTTTCTCTCGGCTGCAAATATTGGTGCTGTATTCTCCCATTCAGTCCCAGACCAATGCTGTCAGCTTTTGGATAAACAGAAGTGGTCAATGTGTAACTAAATGTACAATGAGGAAAAAGCCTGCTTACAGAAATCAGTTCTGTAGCATGCCCCGTGGAAATTAAGATGTGACTTTTAAAAATAAGTTTAAATGCAGTGTCAGCGCCAGGACTAGAAAATTAAAATTTGTATACATATGTACAAGTATATATGTATATAGACCCAAATAAGCCAGAAAACGTATTACAGATGATTGAAGTGAGAGCCTGTCTGATGTGCTCAGATAACTCATCAATGCGGTGTTTCTACTATATTAAAAAAAATCAAATTATTAAGTGTATTCTAAATGAGTCAGTCACTTCAAGGTACATGAATATCACAATTATAGAAAAAGGCCTTGATCCTGAAAACATTTATGTCTGTGAATTTTTAGACAAGAGAATAGTCTTTGTAGGACTGACCTCTTACTTTACATTATTCACACATATGAACTTGCATGCACGATCAGAGACTAAGGCAGGAATACACATTTACAAGCTATCAACATTTTACCTAAAATGTCTCTTAAAACAGATTCAAAGTCATAACCAGCTGTTTCTTATTTAAAGCTTAAGAAATAAATGCTCGTTAATACGATCTAATAGTGTAGACACTTCTACACAGAAGGAATGCACCTGATGTTTTCACCCATTCCGTCTCAAATTTTGGGAAAAAAAATTAATTGATCTAAAATAAGTCATATTAAGACCATTCATACTCATATCAGCCCCTTCGTGTTAGAAACACAGCAACCCTGGGGAACTGCACTGATAGCATGAATAAAACATCACCAATTTTATTGTGTCATTTTTTTTGAACAGGCCAAAAGTTGTACCTAATCAGGAATGGCTGCGTTGGATCTTTGAGAATTAATGATTATCCTAGCTCTGTAAGAAGGAAAATATTGCCTGTGCTTCAAAACATACATGTATATATACACATTTCAAAGATGCACACATATTTCAGATGCACAAATCTGAACAAATGGAAAGCTTTTGGGTGACGCAGTGCTTTTATTTGTGCATTCCCAAATTAATATGCGTTCTGATAAATGCGCAAAATGTTATCATTGAGCTGAGTGGCTCTCTGGACTACTACAAACATATTACATCTATCTAGCTGAGAAGATGGGGCACTGAACGCAAACAGTCTGCTGCCTTCCATCTACTTATCACTCTGCTATTTCCATTTTTTTCTTTAACTTTGCCCTCCGTTCCTAGCCAGTCACACCTTCCCCACCAGAGACCACATCCATGGCAAGTTTTAATACTTAAAATGAAGACTTGGATCCATTTTGCTCAGAAACAGTACCTGGAAAGCATACTTTCACACAAAATCCTTTTTTTTCTGCTTTTCCCAGTACACAGACATTCTATTTTTGTATCTCAGTGAATTTAAAATTCTCCTATGCAATTCAAATAAGATTTCCAAAATCAGTAACCTTTCACAGGGACAAACCAGAGCATTTCCAGTTGATAAAGTAATTTGTGAGGGCCGTACAAAGCACCTGAAAGCACAGACAGCAAGGAAAGCTATCGCAACAGAACTCACTACATAACATTAAAAGGAAAATTTTGCAATTAGGATTCTTATCAGTCATATAAAAATCCAGATTTATGCCAGCTGGGGGGAAAAAAAAATCATTGTTCACCACAGCTCCCTCAAGCACTACCTAAGGGAGGGAAGTGATGACCAGACAGCGAAAATTAAGAAGAACGTGTCCCACCTTACGCCTATTCTGCCAATCTGTCGCGGTTGTTCTTCTAGCTCCATAGGTTTACATGAGGTTTTTTTTCCTTTTTTTTTTTTTTCTTTTGCTGACAAGTAATACAAGACAGATTCTTGCCTTCTTAGGATCTTGCAATCTAGTTTAGACATAGCACGTCAAGTGGTGATGAAAGAAGGTTAGGGTGGGTTTGAAAAGATGAGGATTCCAACAGTAAACGATGCAGAGACATCAGTTTAGTAATGTACACATGTTTTGCATGATTCATTGGACCAAAATGGCCAAAGGAACTTAAAAAGCTGTCAAAGGCATCTTTACCTCTGACCTACCTAGTCATCCATCTGCTTCCTCATGCTGTCAATCAAAGCCCTCCCATCCTTATCACTATTCTATTACACACATTTTCCACAACCATTTCTCCTCCAGCTCTTAAAAAATATCTTAGCAAACATTTCAATCAGTCATTAAAAACCTTGTTAAAATATGCAATGTGTCATCAAATATGCATAACGTACCCGTGCAAAATCTGCAGAGCATATATGGCTGTATTGCATTCCGTGCAGCGTTAATGTGAAGCATCGCAGAAAGTATTAGCAAAAAAACTTCGGGTTACTTTCTGAGGACCACCTTGTTTGGAGCTCGACTTCTCTTAGCTTAAAAAAGCAAAGGAGGGGCAATTGACCAGGTTATTTTCCAGAATAATTAATTTAAAAGCCGGCTCGGCGTGGACAGAATAAGATTACACTCCACATGAAACGCACGCGGTTAGCTGCCGCTCCGACAAATCAGACGCAGGGTTTGCTTCAGCCGCACGGAGCACACCGGGTCAGAGCCGCGTGCTGCGCTCGGGGGCACGCAGGCACCTTCAGGTGTCAGCAAACACGGGTGTGACAGATATGCACCCGCACGTACAGCAGTAATAATAATGTAATAATAGTGTAATAGTAGCAGGTTGACCTACCGATAGGAAATAGCCCTTCTGCAGCCTTTCTCTCTTCCAGCCTCTCGCAGGAGTAGTTACTGGTTTCTAACCTCCTGTTGGAATAGTTACGGAACACCGTTATCTCTGAGGCACGGGAGGGGATTTGGCTCAGATCTGTCGCACGTTGCGTGCCCATCCCGGACCCAACAGGCGCCGGGTCCGCTTCCCCGCAGCAACGCCCGCACTCGGCGGCCGCGGGCTCACCTCAGCGGGGCCGCGCGTGGAAGCACGGCGCGTGGCAGGGCCGGGCCTTCGCACCCCACGGGGCGGGGGACAGCGCGGGCTGCCGGCGTCGGTGTCGTTAACGTCGCACAGCCCGTCCGCGGGCCGGGGCGGACGGGGCGGCGGGCGCGGGCTGAACGCAGTTCGGCGCGGGGCCGCATCTCTCCGAGCGGTTCGGTACCGCGTCACGGCCCGGGCGCCGAGCGTCCCCGCGGGCGGTGCCCCAACGCCCCGACGGGGCACGCGCTGCCCTCGCGCGACCTCTCTCCCGCAGCGCGAGGGCGGCTCGAGCCCCGCGTGGAGTTGTGCGAGCGCGCGGCAGCGGAGGGGCAGCGCCACGAGCCTCGGAAGCGCGAGAAAAGAAAGCGCGCGCCCTCGGGCCTGCGGCCGGGTGTCAGCAGCACGCTCAGAACGACGGACGACAGGGGAGAGCCGCTGGGCGCCCGTGGCGCGCAACAAAGCGCCGTCGGGGTTTTCACGGGAGATCCCTCCGCCTCACGACCCGACGGCGCTCCTCCCGTCCGCGCGCACAGCTCTCGCTCCCGGCCCCGGGCGGCCCCGCCGGCTGCTCTCGCGGACGGCGCAGCGCTGCCTCACAGACGTGAGCGTTTTGCCAGGTTTATTTTACTTGTCATACACAGACGATACAAACGGGCAAAAACCGAAACATTTCTCAATGGAGCATGTACTGGTATAAAGTATTCAGTTCCACGGACATAACAGAACGAATATAAAAATCACAACATTCGATTTACAGAAGAGTCAAAAATATACACACGTTTATGACCCTGAATTTCTATTAGGAAACTTCCCCGCCGAGTGTAACCTAGACCGAATACTTAGCCCGATGCATATTTCGGTTTGTAATTGTTTCTCATATAAAAACGCGTTAATTTTATGGATTTGCTACTCGAAATCCGAAGTCTTTACTGTTGTGCTTCGCCGGGAGGAGCCGCGGGAGGCACCGCTCTGCCATGGCACAGCCGGGGCTGCGCGGCGGGGCGTTCGGCCCTCGCGGTGCGTCCGCAAGGCGGACAGGCAAAGCTCGGTCAGCTACTTGATGAAAAAGTCAATTTCAAAACTAAATGCAGTAAAATATACAACTCACGATTCATCTCCACTGGACTACACTATGGTTACCAACAATTCAGTCGTCTATAGCTTTTTTTTTTTTTTTTTTTTTTTGTCTTTTTTTTTTTTCCCAAGATTATTCATTACAAAGATTTACAGCGATATAAAGAAAGAGGGGAAAACTGCAAAGAAATTTGAGAAGAGTTTGTCAGCATTTTTGGCACCTGCAGGGACCGGTAATGGATTTGGCACTCGGGGGCAAGGGGAGGAGGAATATCACGAAAATAATGGTATTGCTGCTGTCGAGCTATTCCTTTTAAAGAAAGATACAGAGGCAGTTAATTTTGCTTTGGGAAGGCGTCATGCTACTTTAATCGACTTTCCTACGAGAAGTATTTCTGTTCTGCCGGAGGAAAGCTCGGTTGCGCCCCAGCCTTGGCGGCCCGGGGCAGGGCGGGGTTCGATCATGCGAGGAGCTGTGGAGAAAGGCGGACAGAACTCCGCTCGTGGTCACCTGAGGGCGGGCCGGGGAAGGGCGCGGGGGCAGAAGAGGGAGATTTAAACAGGATCTAAGTGTTACGACTTAACAGTGAAAACAAAATTAAAACCGCAACGAATAGGAAACAAAACTAAAGAAAAGTAATAAATTAAGTACTATGTACAGGCATTTCACAGGCTCTTTTTCCCCACTAGCACTATCGTCCCCCGGTATCCATCCGTGGTGAGAGGAAGGAAGCGCTGTACGGTTGGAGGCTGAGCATCCTACTGCCAGTGGGGTGCGGCGGGGCCGCCCGGGGCCTCGCGGGGGCGGGCGGGGAGGGGGGCGGCGGCGGCGGCTCTGCCTCCCTCCCTGCCGGGCCGGGGCGGATGGGGAGGGGGTCAGTGCGCTAACCGCGGAGAGGTTCTTGTGCAAAACGGCGGCGGGGCCGGGCCGGGCCGCGCCTAGCTGTGCGAATAGAAGCCGTAGTAGCCGATGTCCTTGGCGCAGGTCTTATCGCAGTCCCGCTGGGTGAGAACCTCGCTCTTGAGGGGCGAGGAGCTCTCGGACACCGGGGTGTCCGAGGGGGAGATCCGCCTCCTTTTGGCCTGCTCGTAAATCCCAGAATCGGTGGAATCGATGGACTTAATGGACGACGGAGTCTCGATCCAGCTAGAGTCGGACAAATCTTTGGGCTTGGAGTCCTCGGCGCCCGGCAGAGGGGAGCGCTCGGGAGCCAGGCTCTCCGCCTCCTCCCCCAGGTAGGGGTTGCCGGCCGCCATGCGCGCTGCCGCCGCGCTGTTGGGCCAGCAGGAGAGCACGGAGCCCGACTTGCTGCAGTACTGCGGGGGGCTGCGGGCCCCCCAGCCCGACGGGTCGGCGTAGTAGCCAAGCGGCCGCCCCGCGCAACCGGCCGCCTGCAGAGGCAGCGCCTTGACGCCGGCCGCCGCGTAGGAGAGCAGCGTGGCAGCGTTGCCGGCGAAGTCGGTGGCCGTGTCGTAGGCGGAGGCGGCGAAGTCGAGGCGGTTGTTGGCGGGGGCGACGAACCAGCGCTGCGGCGAGGGGGCCCCCGGGTCCTCGGCTTGCTGTGGGGAGAGCAGCCCGTTGGTGTGGGGCACGCTGCGGTCGGCGCCGGGTCCCGGGCCGGCTCCTGCCCCGGGGTGGAAGCGGGACTTGGCGTAGTTACTCACGAACTGGTCCTGGAGGAAGGAGCCGGCCATGGCGTAGCGGGCCCCGGGCACGATCTGCGAGCGGGGCGAGTCGTTGGGGGAAGGCGTCAGCCGGTCCATGTCGCAGCCCGTGTAGATCCTGCGGGAGCGAAGGGGACAGAGCTGGGTACCAGCCGCCACGGCCTGGGCACGGACGGCCGACTCGCGGCCCCACGCCCTCAGCCCCGCTCTGAACGGGGATCCCCGAGCGCTGGGCTCCGTCTCCGAGCCCCGAGAGCGTCTGTGCCGCACAGCCGCAACTCCCGCTACGAGCGCAACAGTCGGCCCGGTCCGGCCACTGCGGAGAGCAGTCTATGGGATTGTGGCGGCTGCTTAACACTTATTATTGAGAATCACAGACGAACCGTCAACGTTTTACAGATTTTAAATTAAGCTAATCTTTAAACACCTACTGTAGGAAAAGAGGAACCAGACGCATCCCTGCGTGGCCTATATATAATTCTCCCATGCTGGGCTGCAATTTGCGATTATAAAAACTTTAATGGATGAATAACTACTATCTGTATTTAATTCAGGCTAAAACTGTGCTTTAATTAACCCTCCACGCCTCCTGGAATTTCTTATCCAAAATAAACTTGGCCCTTAAACAAATCCAACGTGCGAGACAACATCAAGCTTCCCCCTCCCCCCGTTTCCTTCGCAGCAACTCCCCGTCAAGTTTTTCCCTCCAAAAAGGGCGAAGGCCCTCTCGGCCGAAGGCTACCGGGCCTCTCGGAAAGCCACACGCGGTGATCCCAGGGCAGCGCGGGGCGAGAGGACTCTCCCAGGGGCAGCGGAGACGGCGGAGCCCCACGAGTATCAAACCGGGCGGACGCGCCTGGCGCTCAGCTGCACGAAACGAATACGGCGGCCGCAACCGCGCCCTCCCCGCTGCGCGCACCGGGAGTCGCGGGCCGCCCCCGCCCGCTGCCCCGGAGGCCGCTCTGAGGCGCGGCGCGGCCACTTACGTGTCGTAGTTGTCCCGGAAGCCTTTGGCGAAGGGGTTGTGGTCGATTTTCAGCTGCGTGATCTGGGGAAGGGGAGCAGAGCGCGGCGTAAGAGAGGGAACGTCCACCCCGCTGCCGCCTGCGGCGTTCAGACGGGACCGAGCCGCGCTCCGGCGGCCGGATCGCCGCTAAGGCGCGGAGATAACGCGGCGGCGTGCCCACAGACATCGCAAAGGGAACGCTAAGATTTACTTTATTCTAAAAATTACGATTAATATCCCATTTAACCCCATGTTTTCAGAAATATCGTTACTCGATCTGCGTCCCGTAATACACCCAGGCGCGGGCAGAGACGCGATCTCTCGCCGCGTTGAACACACGGAGCCCGGGGCCGCGCGGTCAGGGCAGGGCGCGGCGGGCACTGAGACCGAGAACGACGCCGCGGAACGCTCAGCTCGGCCGCGCTAACGGTCCCCGCGGGGCCGCTCCGAGCGGAGCACGGGGAAACGCCGCGCTCGGCCCCGGGGGAAGGCAAAGCGGAGGGCTCAGAGCGGGGGAGAAGCGGCCGCGCCCTGCGGGGAGCGCCTTACATCGGTGTTCTGGTAGGCGGTGACCGCAATGAACTGCGTCTCGGGGAAGGTGAAGGTCTGCACCCTGCCCGGCTGGTTGGTGTCCTCCGTGCCGTCTTCGTTCACCTCCACCACGTGCAGGCGGGGCTGGTACTTGTGCAGGGACTGCAGGACCACCATCTGTCGGGCACAGGGACGGGAGCGGGGAGAAGCGGGGATCAGAGCGGGAAGGACGGGGCCGGGAAGGACCCGCCGCCGCCCTCCGGAGCGCCTCTGCCCCGGCAGCCGGCCGCGGTCACGTAAAATCATGACTAAAATACGTATATACGTCCGATCGGGCAGTGCGGGGTTCTCCCGGGGCAACAAAAATAAGCGGAGCCGTTCCCCCCACTGACCTGCCCGTTGTTGTTCGATGCTCCTTTATTGTTGGTAAGTTTGAGCTTCCCAAAGGAGATCTCCTGGCGCATCCAGTGCGCTCCCGTGTTGGGGGAGTCGGGGTGCATGTACACGCGGTTCCCTGGGCAGAACGACAGAGCAGCATCGCGGTTCGCACCGGGCCCGCAGAGCGCGGAGCCCCCGCGCAGGCAGCGCCGGTCTCCGCGGCCCCGCTCGCACCGCGCTCCCTATCGCCCTCCGCTTTCTCCTCCACCCTCTCCTTTCTCAAAGCATCGCCGGCCTTTCCTCGTACGAACCGGCTCACAAAGGCTTTAATTAATCGTTCTCACCTACATATGTGTCGAGAAAAGTGTTAATTAGAGAAACTTGCCTTGTACATTGGTGTCTGCCTTGCCGCAAGGAACCCATTTGCCTCCCTGAAACCTCCAGTGGTTAGGATCCGCCAAAATTACATCCACAAAAATATTGTAGTGAGCCGTGGGGTCGAGACCAGAAATATTAAAACTTAGGAAAGGGAACATGCGCCTATAAAAAAAAAAAAAAAAAAAGGCAAAAAAAGGAAAAAAAAAAAAAAAAAGGAAAAAGAAAGCAAGCGGCGATTCGTGCCCGCGGAGGAGCCGTCCGGCGATGCCATCCTCGCAGCTCCCGGCAGCGAGCGGGGAATAAAATCCCGGCGTGGGTCCGTGCCCGGGGCGCAGCGCTGCGCGTGGGGATGGGCGCGGGGCTGCCCGGGTCCCGGCGGCTCCCCCGGGGCGGTGGCGGCGGGCGGCTCCCGCGGCGGCTCCGCGCGGCGGCGGCGGCGGCTTACCTGCCCTGCTTGGTGATGATCATCTCCGTCTGGTGCCGGTGGAATTTCAGCCAGAGCGGCCTGTTGCACAGGTAGACCTGCGCCTTGCCCGGCACTAGCCCCGGCTGGGCGGAGGAGAACTGGTAGAACGGGGCGCCCTGGTAGGAATGGCCATACTGCTGGGGGTAGGGGTAGCCCGGCGCCGGGTAGCCCTGCGGCGAGGAGTTGGACAGGAGGCTGTTATAGGCGCCGTTGGTGATGACGGGGTGGTGAGCCATGTAGCGGCTGGGGCTGGCGATGGAGAAGGCCGGGTGAGCAGGTCCGTGCTGGCCGGGGTAGGGGAACATGGCACTGGGCGCGGAGGCAGCAGACTGGGGCTGGCTGGACTGAGAGAGCAGATAGCGATCTGCGGCAGATCCATCGAAACTGTGACGAAGCTCGGAGACCCCGTCCAAGACGGGAGAGAGTTTATTTCTCTGGACGTCCCCTGGTGTGTCCTTGGAGTCGGGAAAATTGTCTGTATCTGACTGATTCGTCATCCCCCTGGTAATTTTTTTCAAAGGTGAACTTCTCTCCAGGTTGTCAGTGGTCGAGATAATGGGATGATCATGCAAGGCAAGCTCGGATCCGCCTGCGTGTGGGTAACTGCTGCTCACATTGAGAAATTTCTTGGAGAGCATGATAGAGGGAGAAAGACAATGCTCCAGCTGCATCGCTCTGCACCGCAGCAATAACCCTTCCGTCCCTGGAGCTGAGGGCTGCTCGCTACCAGAAGCGAGACATCCTGGGACCCTCGGTAGGCAGAAAGCACTTCATCCACCAAATGCTTCCCAAACGTTTGATTTACTTTTTTTTTTTTTTTTTTTTTTTTTTTTTTTTTTTTTTTTTTTCTTCCCTGGGAGAAGAGATTGGCCAATTGACACTATGCAGCAATCAGGAAAGACTCACTTTTGATCTCGCTGCTTGTGGAGAGGATGAAACGACTCCTGCCATTGGTTAACCGCTGACAGTAATTTAATTAGATAGACATTAATTAGGATAATCACCTGGCTCCCGGTCGCGACGATCATGGCAAATTGAAGGAGATGATTTTATTGTGAGATAGAAGGAAGGCGAAGGGGGAAGGGAAGACCGTGTTTGCTGTGAGAGCTCGTTATTCTGTGACCTTTCCCGCATTTCGGTTCTTTTTCGACCGCGGCTGGAACGCGGCCCCAATGCCGCGCGCCCCCGCCCCGCCTGCGGGGACGGCCGCCGGGCCCCGGGGCTCGTCCCCGAGTTGGAGAATAGTGAGAACCGTGCAGCCCGGCTGCCCCGACGCGTCCGCCGCGCGTTCACGGGTTCCGTGGAAATAAATATCGGGGCGCCGTAATGCCGGGGATTATCAGCAAAACAACGCGGACGGCGTCCAGCCATCCGTTCTTGCTTCGGGGCTCGCGCCTCTCGCCGCCGTTTCCCCTCGGTGTGACTCAGTCCCGCACGCGGCTCTGTGAGGGGAGGGAGAGCTTCGGTAGCACGTTGCCGGCACGGCTCGGCGCCTCGCGGCAGCGCACGGCCTCCTCCCGCCGGGCCGCGGCCGCAGACCGGAGCCGCCCGAGCCCTCGGGGCGGAGAGGAGGGGGAACCCGGGGAAGGCCGCGGAGGAGCCTCTGGGGCCCCCGGTGCGCCCACTGCCCTCCCTGGGCGAACTGAAGAGCTGTTAAAAGCCCCGCTTGCGTCCGTATTATTATTATTATTGCTCCGGAGGGAAGCACACTCGGTTGATTTTTCTTGCTATTTTCCCCTTAGCGCTTTGGACCCCGGGGATGCCTCCCACCCTCTCTCTTCCCAGTTGACACCAGCTTCCAATTCTACACCCGGCTAACGCAACCGGGGCCGCCCCACCGCCAGATGCACACCGGCGGCAACTTCGCGCATTCAGCCCGGGGTGTGCCGGCAGCACCGTGACCCATCACAGGGCAGGTTCAGACTCCCACCTCTCGCAGCCATTTGGGAATCGCTCAGCAGCCCGTCCCAGCGGCTGATGTATCAGAGAAGCTATTCTGCACACTCTGCGTGGAAATTATTCGAACAAAATCATGCATGAAGCAAAAAGCAGGTGTTTGCTCACAGTCTGGTGGTATGGCACAGGCAACTTTCTGTACTGTGTCTTCCCCATTTGGTGCTTTATCCCTCTCAGCCCTAATTCTGCCCCTGACCTATCTCACCCACGTGCCTGCCTCCGCATTTCTCTGCTCAACCCCAGTGCAAAGGGAATGGGGTTGGGTACATAGGCAGAAGCTATGTTGAAACATAGCTCGACCCCACGAAATGCGGCCTTGAATTGTGTCGCTACCCCCATACATGCGCAGAGCTGCAATGAATTCAGTGGTGTACTGCCAATCACATGGAAGTGTTAATGTATGCCAAAAATCCTCAGTGCACAACTCCTAAACTGGTATAATGGGAAGAGATGCAATGGCAGGTGGTGCTCCAGAACCATCACAGACAGGAGGAGAGGTTCACTGATACAGGTGATGAGGGGTCAGGCTGCTAATGAAGGGCTGTGGCTGCAGGCTCTGAAGGCAGCTGCTCACAGACCTCTTTCCGCTGGGCTGGGTGGCTGCCTTTCAGGTTACTGCACGCACACATGCACTCTTCCAAATCCTCTGTGTAGCTCCTAAAGCACTGGACAAAAATGAGGAGAGATGCCCCCAAAAACAGCTTTTTGATTATTCATGAAACATCTCAGTAAATGGAAAATCATGCCTCTGCAAGTGAAACCGGGTACTGGATGGAAAGAGTGGCATTGCAGCATAAGCTCATGCTGCAGGGGATCTGCATCTCCAAGACTCTCTTCAGCCACCCTCTATAAAATGTACATTTGTCAAAATAAATTTAGAATGTGCACAAACTACAGGTTTAGCTGCCTACTTGCCCTGGCCTTACATGCATGTTACATGGAGCACTGCCAAGAACTCCCCCCATTCTGCAGCACTACGTTACCCCAGCCCCCAGTAGCCGTGTCCCTCCCAATGCAAGGGGGACACACGAGACAAGCGCCTGGCCCTTGTAAGCCTTCTTCAAGGGATGGCCAGAAAGCACTTCCACTGATCTTAACCGCAGGCAAACGTGGTTTGTTGTCTCCATTTTCTGCTGCCTACTGTGGGGGCAGAGGGAAGGCCATAAGGAGGGCAGCTGTAAAAATCTACATGTTTCCATCTGAAGTAAATGCATGCTAAATATACTTTGAGAGAGAGCTACTTGAAAATAGTTAGAAGCCTAAATAAGAAAACAGAAGAATGTTTGAATGATAATGAACAAATAAATAGAAAATTCCTCAGCACCATGTCGGAAATAAGACATAATTTTAGGGTCTATTCGTTTACCATGTAAATAGTCAATTTGCTTAAAATACTTCAAAACAAAACAAAAAGATGTATCTAGGAGTTTTAAAATACTCATCTGCTACAGTTTTTTAACAATTCCAGCAGTTGAAACATTATGAATGAGTGACACAGAAAGAGAACACTTCCACCAGACAAAAGGCTCAAAGCCACCTCATCACCTCCAACACCAAAAATCCAACCAAACTCCCCAGCACCTGCCCAAACCCAGAGGCACCCCCTAAAGCCCAGTACTTTGCTTTGTCTGCCTTAAACTACACAGCCAAACGCACTCGCCCTGTGGGAAGCATTTTCCTCTCCAGTCTGTGGAAAGGGTTTCAAATGTCACATTCCAGCTGGGACTCTTTCCTTATATTTATACATACGGGCACCTCATGTACCTCCTCTTTCACAGGAGGAAAGGTTCCTATAACCTTAGAGCAGCCTCTGCCACTTCAGTGTTTATTCTCAGAATACTGCTATTTATGACACCGCTGGTGAGCGTTGTGTGAATCAGTTATCAGCATAACTGAATGCATTTTCTTAAGGTTAGTTGTCTTCTGTGGATATTACAGTTTAAATACTATTGAAAGAGAGCTGTTAGCATAACTTTAAGCATTTTGGTTTTTCTATAGCCTTGGAATTCAGTGCTAGTACCTTTTTTTTTTTTTTTAAATCTGAAAAAGAATATTTGACAATCAATGGGAGCCAAGTTTCATTAGAAAATTTTTTTTGCTGTCCTAGCAACTACTATCTCAGTAGTGCGACAGTGGGTAGAAATGTGTTTCACCAGCACTTCTTCTACATCATTAATTCCCCCCACAAAGAAGGGGGGAATTTCTTTCTTTCACAAAGAAGATCTTCCAGAACTTAAGACAGGCTTGTAAATGTATTTTTATTATGTTGCAACAATCAAAATATATATGTACTACTGATTTTTTTTCCCCCAAATATCAAATGAAAATTTAATACACTTTTGCCCACATTGTGTTCTTAAATTGCTTTGGAATCTGTAAAGACCCTGATGTAAGGAAACTGAAGCAACTGCACAGTTAGAGACTGGAGGGTGTTAGAGAGCTGCTTAGACTTAGACTGCAAATGAAGTCAGATGTCGCTGTTTAACCAAATATTGCCTCAACAGTCTCTGTTTGTGAGTATTAGAAACAATAAACAAATATACACAGAAAGCATCACAAACAGGAAATGGGTTATTTAAATACAACTGTATCCAACATAGCAGCTAAACACTGGACAATGTTTGAAGTCATCAGCACATCCACATGCTCTTCTAAATGACGTTTGGGGTCCTGAAACACAAAAGATGCCATAAGAGAAATGAGTAAAATGTCTCCATGAATACTTGTAATTACATCATTTCTATGCAAAACCACTGCAAGTTTAAGAGGCTGGTGATGCTCCAGAATATTGTTTTCTAATTAGACTTATCATATAGAAATTCAGAAATTGCTTAGTCCATACCATCACTCAGAGAAATTGAGAATCAGTTTAGGGACTGCATTTCTATACAGCCTCTGAAGAGTACCACAACAGCTGTGAGTTTTAAAAACAAAATACTACATGAGGAATTCACCTCAGTTTCAATTTGTTTTCAGATATTTGTGCAAAAGTGCAACCTAGTCCTGTAAAATCTTTGAGTAGTTGTAGGACCATGAGAAAATCAGCTCACAAATGCCCACAAAAAATAAACACAAGTGCACAACGAGGTGTTCAAAGTTCTGAAAAATGCAACGTTAAACCTGAGTAGCATTCTCAAAATACCCATCCCTCCAGGCTATTGCTCAAAGGAGTGGGCACTTCTGGGCATTCACATAGAATATTTTGATTATTTGGGGGTTCAACATTTGACCACATTCATAAACTTTTTCAGAAATGAAATTAATTAATATGAAAGTGCCACAACATTATCTGGCACATTTTAAAAACTTTATTTTTAGTATTTTATTTACATTGCAGCATTGTCACCTTCTTGTGCATAAAGAAAATATGGAAGGCAATCACATGTTGGAATTTGAACTTGTACTTAAAAAGAATTTTTGTCAAAATCTAATGAACCAATTCAACTTACATAAGTATGAACTAGAAAATCAGTGTAAAGAATGCCATAAAACATATGGTATCTTTCTTTAAACAATTCAAAGATCATGTAGTTCTCCAATATTCTCTGTTCCAAGTAACCTGACAAACCTATTGTGAGCAGCTGTCTGTTTACAAAATTTTCTATATAAGTTGCAGAGAAATAAAAACAGGTGAAAATTACTTAGTAATTTTATCAGGAAAAATGGCTTTTCTTTAGAAAGAACTTAATCAAAACATATTTTTTCCCCCTCATAATGATTTAAAAGATGAGTGAAGCCCAAATCATGTTTAAGATGACATCAAAGCTCTTAAAATACAAACCTTGTTACATGTTTTATTATATATATTTATGTTTGTGTAGATGAGCATACACTCCATTGTTCTGACTGCTACAGAAATACATGTGTGACCGAACAATAGTGTAGATGTGCTATGACACAGTTGCTAGAAGCTGACACGTAAGAGCTATCCAGAATCCTTCAAATTCTTCTGTTATTAGCAATACAATAAATACTGGTTCTTCAAGGATTTACTCTTCACTTATAAAGTTATTTCTTGTTTCCACTGCCTTTCTTGAATTATGAACACAATCTCTTACCAACTTGTTTTGCTTGTTTATCCTTTTTTTTTTTCCAGAGCACATTTCCTCAGCTTGTAGGTCAAAGTCATACATGTAAGTATTTTTCTGTGAAGTCCTCTGCATCCGGACATTGCAAAGGGATGGAATGATTTGAATAGAGGTTTTCAGTTTCAGTTACGGTTCTCAAGTGTTTCACTCCAATAGTGATAGGAAGCAATGCAGCTTACTTGCACTCACACATACTGGAGCTCAGCACTGACAGTGTGCTTATGAAGGAGGATGGGGTGAGCTGGCTCTTTAGCCACAATAAGGTACAAAGTATGCTCTCATCTTTTCAATATTGCTGGTCTTTAAAAGCCTTCCTGGTTTTGACCTCCCTGACAGTACAACAGATTAGGATATCTTCGTGTACCTCCTTGGAAAGGAGAATAAAAAGGAAAAGCTACCAAATCTCAACAGTGCTCCTCAGCATCTAATACAAATGCATACAGAGTGCAACTTGCTGATATTCTAAAGATTACCTAAGGCCAAAAGCCTTGTGCCCTACACAACACTCTTCAGCAAAAATAAATTCATTATTTGGAGCATTGAGAATATCTTGCATGTAGAAATAAAATCACCTATGCACATGTAAGGAAATTAATATTTAGAATGAAGGAAGCGTATCATTCCACCTCTAATTCATCACACCTCACCTGCTTGCCAACATTTTTTATTGCCAGCTGTTCAGGTGTCATCTTATCTTCTTCTTCAACAGCCTGTGAACGAAACACAGAAAAGGTCAATGTTTCAGATTTCATTTACTTTTTCCCCAAGCCATGAGATTCTCAAGTATATTTCAATTTCACAAAAAAAAAAAAAAAAAAAAATCAAACAGCGACACTTTTAGAAAGTCAAAAAGAAAGGGACTTCAGCTTTTCAGCAGACATAGGTTTAATTACCAAGTGCCAGCGCAAAAGATCAAGGCAAATACTCATGAATAGTTTCATTGTCAGATAAGCAAAATGGATTCACAAATCTCTTTTAAGCAAAAATGCTGAAAGATTAAGGTTGAACTGGTACAACAAAAAGCAAAAAGAAAGTTGTCTACATTGTTTCAATATATATTAGAGGTTTGATCACAAGTACATTTTATAGTGCTTACAGTCACCAATACATTTTTATCATATTCTGTTGTCTTCAGATACAGTATCTGTACTATGCAAATCCACTAACTCACCTAGTGAATGAAATTCTGAATTTTACTTTTAAGGGCTTCTTAGAAGATTTAAGAAAAAAACAGCCCTCATCAATAATGACTGACAAGCTTACTACTTCTGGAATGGTTGTTGAGATCTAATATTTCAAAAAATGGCCAGTATTAAAACAGTACAGATAACTGATTCTTCTTTCAGCCCCAATAACAATTTCTTTCTCTAAAAAGAGCATGCAATCAGGCTTTAGAATGAGTTCTAAATATTTACTACCTGCCTATCTACTGTAATGATACCAATAAACAACCTTTCTTCTGCTATTCTGAAGTCTGGCCAAGTAGACCTTAGCTGAAGGAATGAAGAGCACAATTTCATTTTGAACTGAGAGAGAGAATCTGAGATTCTCTTCACCAAGTACAAAATTAATTTAATTACTCACATTTCAAAGGGAAACACGTAATTAAACATTTTGCTTATCTGGGGCAAAAACTTTGTGACAAAGCCTGAAAAAGTATCACAGCGCTTTAATAATTACCAAGGTCCAAAGAGTTCCTGCAACAATTTCTTCATTCTTACAGCCAAATCTTTTACAATTCATTTTGAATAGGGCTTAAGACAAACACCTCCTTACTTCTGAAATCAAGGATTAATTTCTTCATAAACATTGCAATTACATCATTATGGGATATGAATACCTTGTTATAATTCTTAGCTAATTCTAACATCTCCTTCACTACAGTTTCATTGAGTTTGCAGTGTTCACTGTAGTCCTGAAGTGTCAAACCTTCCATCCAACTCTTCTTATGCAAATTTAGCAACATCTGCAAAATAAAACCTGTTTAGAGCATGCATCATAAACTACATTCAAATACCATGGCAATGTCTGATTTACAGTACTAAGACTGTAATAAAAATTATTGATCTTGCAGTATCTAAGGAAATACAATTATCAAGTATTCCATTAAAGCAGACAATAGATTTCCCCTAAGTTTTTAAGGATCAAAAATTTTGGAAGCCTAAATTCAAAAACGAAGTGCAGAAACCAGGGTCACATCTACAGCTACACAAACTCTTTTCTTTGGTAATTTAGTGGTTTTGCTGGAGGCTGAGTATGCACAAGTGTATTGCTAAAGAAGTAGCACGTAGGTGAACATTTTAGCAGCCACATGAAGAAGAGTTGAAGCTTTTGGCCTGCGTTAAATGTGAAAAAATATTTTAATGCTTTGATTAAATGTATTTGGGCTTAACTTATCCTAAACTGTACAAAGCAGCTGCTGCAGTTGTGAAGAAATGAACATCAAGGCAACCAAAATATGACTTTTGTTGGTCCTCCTAAAAAGTGCCTTAAAAACACGACAAAATGAAGCACATTTTTGATGGCAATAAAAGCATGGGCTATTAGAAATATCTGAAACGTGCCTGGCTCTCTGATAACATTCTGACATTTGTGAAAAAAAAGAAATAGTTGCAAACAGTTTCAGCTTGCCTTTAATTTGCAAGCATTTATTACAGAGGTTTTTAAGAATCCATAAACCCTGCAGTTCCCATTACCTGAATGAAATAAAGAAGCTATTTCATCCAATGTACTGCTTCCAAAGAATCCTGGCTTTTGAACATATGAACCAAACTGAAAGTGTCATAATTCTTATTAGCAAGATTTTAGTTACTGACAGAAGGAGTTGTGGGCAAACTGCATATGGACAGTTTAGCTAGGCTATCTGGATTTTAAAGCATGGTTTTGTGCAATGGGCTCCTCCTTTAATAGATGAAGCATGTACTTTTCTTTCTACAGATGGAAGTAACAGATCACCACCAGCACCATGAGGGTGTTCTGTCATCTAAACCTGCCTTAGGAGAGCGAGGTAGAAATAACTCTGCATCACAGACTGAAGCTTCCTTAACTCGGTCACGATTGTTCTCCTACTTGCAAAATCCATTTACATATGTAGACCCTTAAACCAAATTCAGACTAAGAACTTCAGATAAGAAGTCGTACTTTAATAGAAATAGTAGCCTCTGGATGCTGTATAGGCATTTCCCAAGACATCCAGTTCTTCTGAATCAGTAACTCTCCTACATAATAGCACAGTCTTGCAAGCATATTCCTCCATTATTCAAAATTGTTTCTCTTTTTATTACTTCTAGCTCTCTAAAAGTAGAAAATAAGAAAACTATTCTGACTTCTGCATTACAAAATCCAACTATTCATGGCAACACAGCCACGAACATGCAGTCGTAACTGAGCCTTAGAACCTGGGTTTTCAAGAATTAACTTTTGTAGTTGATAAATAAGATTCCTTCCCTGTTTGTTCTCCTGGCTGAGACTGTCAAGCTAGAGAATTTTACTTGCGATTGAGGAATTTTGATACAAAAGACATTTTTTCTCAGTTACTGAATACTTTTTACTTTCTGTAAACATGTGAAAGTAAGAAGGACATCACTACCTTCCTGATACTCAGTGGTGTCTTCAAGAGCTCTATTCATGCCAACTGGATGCATCTTCTGTTGAAGTGATTACAGCCAATAAAAACCTAAGACTCCTTGGTCATACAATTTATTTTAGAAAATATAGCCATCCAGCATCTGTAATTCCTGCCAAAAAATCCTAAAGCAGCTAGTATGTCTTTGAGCCTACATCATTGATAACTCAACTTTGCACAAACCCATTAAGCGTGGAGAACAGCACAAGGACTTTCTGTGAAACATGGACACAAATGTTACAAAAATCCTTACATGAACGTTAGAATGAATTTTCAGAAGGTTTCATCAACAGTACTACATATTTAAGTGCTTTCTAGAAGATAAGCCAGGAACTGTTAAAACAACTCCTGAAAGAATCAGCAATTAAAATCAGAGTTCACAAATCCCATGTAATTTGTGCAGTGTTCTTTGTTCTCTGAATAAAAGCAAAAATAATTACCTTCTGTTCTAGTTCATTCTTCCTGTAGTTGATAGTGATGGAATAGTAATGTCTGTTCAGTCCATGAATTAGTGCCTGTAAAGTTCAGGGTAAAGTTAGCATAAAAATTATCCGCCATTGAAATGAAGAGATATTAGAAGAGTTCATTAAGACACAGCCATCTTCAGACATCACTTCAAGTAAATGCACCTTTTCTTACTCGTCTCTTTCAAAGTTAACTGACAGTTATACTTTCTCTTTCTGAAACTGGACTTATTCCATGCAGTAACACCCATCCATTGTAAGAAAAAGCAGTAGCTGCCTGCAAATGCTGAGCAATACATATGCACAGATATTTCCTCCAGATCTTACCTCACTCAATAAATTTGGGTATCATTTCTACTAAAACTCACCTCTTTCTGTTAGAAACAGAAGAATGCTGACTATGCGCATCACATTCACCCTACATACCAAAGCTCATTTTAAAATTTTTAATACAAAAATATCCTCTGACAATTGCACCTTTGCCAAATCTGTCTTTAAACTTCATAATCTGAGTGACCGAGATGAGGTGATACGCCATCTTTAAGCACTGATTTTCTATTTTATTCATGTGGATTACTTTTTTTTTTGTGAGTAAAGAGTGATTTGGATTAGGATTTGGTGCAGCGGAGTTTAAAAAAATTATGTGATAAATCTACAGCAAAACTATAATTTGCTATTTTCAATTAAAACTTTACATACAAAGCACATATTTAGAAAACAGATAAACCATACTTAAGCCACAGTCACAAATGTTTCTTATGTTTCAATTGTTCCACCTGTCTATGTTTAAATATATTCTTTAGAGCAATCCAGAATGCATGTGCATTTGCATCTTACGCAACTTAATATTTCAGCATTCCAAAATTATCTGGATGAAAGCTGGAAATGTTCTCAGACATGCATTTTTTAACACATTTCTTTTCAAAGATACACAGACTTGAAAAAAACCAACTGATTACTTTTACAAGAATTAATAGTTCAGGATAAGCACTACTCATTTTACTGATTATAATTAGAATTATCAAATACAGATTTTATCATGAATAAAGAACTTTATGGCAGAAGCTATTAGCAATAAGAAGTTTCCACTGTAATTTCCTTAACACCAATTGCTGCATAAGTATTTGCTTTGTTTTAAAAACAGTTGTAGATACTGTGGGAGTGTTGCAAATCTCCTATAATACATAGGATTTGACAGGTGCCTTACTTTCTCCAACTTTCCTTCCATACACCCAAACCATTCCTTTATAGTATGGACAAACACAAAAGGTAAACAACCACTCTACTTTAACACTGAGAGGAGTTGTGATTTGGCAAATGCAACAGCATAAACTGAAGCCCATAAAATAAACACTTGCTTTACATTCTAAAGCAAACCCTACTCTTAGCACACCATTTCAATGGGAACTGCCATTCCTACATGCCTTACAAACTGGATGCACAGACAGAGAACAAATAAAAAAGCTTCTCATAAAAGAAAAAAAAGAAATAGAGAAAAAACAACAACAACAAAGGATGAAGCGAAGTAATTCAGTGTTCTTATTATAAAAGCAAGACCAAACTGAGTCCTTGCAGGAAAAAAGCAGCTGTGTATTAAGACCAAGCCATGGCTTTTAGCTTAGTGGTGACACTGCAACAGTTCACTGCCAATTTGCAAAAAAATTACGCAAATAACTCTCTAACAACAGAAACCCAGAACTCCCATGGCTAAAATTTGCCACAGTGTAGTGACAGTGATCTTAAAATAATGAAACTTAACAATACTTCAGGGGCTTACAAGGGAGGTCATTACACACGATCCAGAGAAGCTCAGTTAGGATATTAACCTGAAAGATGCAAGCATGGGCTTGCCTATACCCAGTCAAGACAGCAGCTGTTTCAAACTTATTCATGTTCATGATTTTTGCCAATTCAAAAATCAAAAGTAAAATACAACAATCTTGTTTAATAAGCTGGTTTTAATAATTTATTTTAATAAGAAAGGGTTTCAATACATAAGTAATAAAAATGAATAGATCTTTTGAAAGCTAAGAGTATGGTGATCTAGTCTCTCAAAGGTCATTTCTCCCCTCCATGAGTTCTATCATGACTAGCATACTGTCATTTTTCTAGCATGCTTATCTAGCAGGTATTATTTTTATTAAGTAAAGGATCAAAAGAAAAGGAATTTAGAAACATGGATGCAAGTACACATGCCTGTTAGAATGCACAGTAAAGGGAAAAAGTTTTCTGAAGAGAAAAAACAGAAAGACATTGAGGCAGAAGAATGATAGATAAAAACATTAAATTACTCTAGGGAATACTTGCTTCAGACCAGAAGCTGTATCTTGAAACACTGGTTTGTTTCATTCAAGAAAAACATTTTTTGTCTTACTAGCAAAATTGTTAATTTTGGAATTCAAACTCTGAATATCAAGTTTCAAAATGGTTCCAAAGACATATAAGACAACATTCCCAAAGGACAGAAATGTTATAGTTGAGACAACCAATCAAACGACCTATTGATCTACTGAATCTCCTATTCCACCTTTTTTTTTCCCAGCAAACTACTGTATCTTATCAAAATCAGAGACAAATTTTAAGACAAAATGCAAGTTTAAATCCAAATTGCATGTTACACAACAACGTGCAATGCATACAGCAGAAAGGCAATATTATTTCCATAATTTGTTCCAGAATAATTTAAGAAGGTTTAGACAAGTTAATAAGAAAGTTTTAATTTAAAATTGCAATACTGAAAAAGGTTAATAGCCCACCTATTTCATGTCACGTGGTGTGATATCAATCCTTACTTTTAGAAGTTTACATTTAAAAAAAATTATACTCTAACCTCTGCAGTAAATAATTACACAGAAATTCACACTTTGCTAGTTAATTTAGGGCTCAGTTTTGAACTCTTCATATACATAACTCCACTGATGATTCACATCACTTTTAAAGGCATGCAGAAAAATGCTATAGAGAGAACAATAAACAACTTGTAGTGTACTGTCTTCAGGCACCTTCCCCCCAAAATGCTGAAAAGGTCCTGCAATTTACAGGATTATCAACACTGGTTTTACCTGGATAGATGGCTTATTTAAGTGACCCAGATTTGAAGTTGTTTGTCTTGGTTCATGTCCCAAGACCATCATATTAGCATTGATCAATCTGAAGGCATCAATAACAACCTGTAAAAACAAGATGTCAAGTCAATTCTTTTTAGAAAATGCAACTAATAGTGCCAAGCAACAGTGGACAAGGCACAATCAACTCTCATCTGTTTTTGGCCTTTATCCAGAAAATCATTTAATTATAATATTAATAAAAAAGAGCCTCCTGCTGGCTATGCTATCAGCACACTACACTACCTTGCATTGTAAGGTGACACCAATTACTATCTTTTCCATGAAGCTGCAAGTTTTATATACATTATATAATCAGATAACAAATTTTAATGTACATTTACTCTTAATCTTCAAAGGTATGCATATGTTAGTCACCTAAATCTTATCCAGTCATAGTGAGTGACAGAGAGAGACTAAAACTGAAAGTGAGCACAAGCTAAGGGACTGAATCTAAAGCCCAGTCCTGTCACATCAATTATACTACCACAATACTTGAAATGACAAGAAAATTATAGCTAGCAAGGAACTTGCCCCATGTATTCCCTTCTAGTCAGATGCTTTTTGCTTCTTGTGACTACAGAAGGGTCTATAAACTGTCTGATGGATTAAAAAGTCCTTGTCAGTGTCATGCTCAGGAGTAAAAAATAGAGTATATGAAAACCAAGGTCATTTATGATTTAAAGATACACAGTAGGTATTATTCAGAGCCATTTCTTTGCAAATAAAGTAAATTCATCACTGATTTTTGTTCTGCCCTGTGCTGAATTTGACTATGAAAATATTTGGAGATGGTATTTCATGGCCCAAAGAATAAAATCCAATCACCTATCCAACTCTACACCAGACGTGATGGAACTGAGGACGTACCAGCAATACACACAAAAAGTTAACTCTCACCAGGCACTCGCCATTACAAGCCAACCATTCCTGTTCAGGCCCCAGCCTTCTGACAAGGCCCAGTATCACATAGCCACACAAATAGCTCTTGCCAGTCTTTGCAGACAACTTTTCTGCCTAGCATTGAAGAGTTATTCCAGATCTTCGAGCTAAATATTTTCAATCTAAGCTGCTTTTACTGCAATCATTTTTATTCTCTCCCATACTACAGGCTGGTCAACAACAGATACATTTATAGGATTAGTCTGATATTTTGAGGTATTAGAGCTGAACTAAGTCTTTTGTCATGAATCAACAAGAAATCAACCACTGTCTCCTACCAAAAGTCTGTGGAGAAGGCGAGACTGGGTTTTCCACACTGTCCTAACATTTTCCTCTTGATTAACACCAGTAATAACTAAATACATATGAAGTTTGTTAGGATTATAATTATTAAGGATTATTAGGATTATAATTGTTAATTATAATTGATGTTTAAATGAAATTAGTAAGCAAGTATTTATCACAAAATACTTATCAAATTGTAAACTTAAAAAGCCTATTAACTCATCACCTTTACTTTTCAGGCCCCACTATTTCAGCCATGCTGAGTGACGAAGTACCACTCACTATCACTACAGCCTACTGAGTGGCCTCTCAGCTGCCAGACCTGTCTGCATCTATCATAGCTTAGAATATACTGTAGAAAATATATGAAACAATTTTATGTTAAAAATATTAGGCTGTGACCCAATTAACATCAGTTAACAGTGATAATTCATTTCTGGACAACAATAAAGCCAAACTAAATAAGCAGCAAATGCAAACCACGTTATATTAATACTACAAAATTATTTTAAAAAACCCTTAATTCTCAATAGCTTACATACATCTCATTGACCTCAAATAAATGTATTTTTCCTCTTATTACTATCAGATTTTTTAAGTACCTTAAAATACTCATGACAAGCCATTTTATTTACATTCTGTGTTCCATTTTAAACAGATGCTCCAATTTATGAACACCTGGAAATGCCCAACCATAACAAACAGGCAGTATAAATTAAAAAGTTGAGTGAAGAAAAAAAAAAAGAAAAAATCCACACTGCAGGTCTCCTGAGACAAGCTGGCTAAGAGGGGAAAAAAAATCAAGCAAATAATAACTGGCTCTAAGGAGCAAGCAAGGCTAGCAGGGCAGCGCAGTGCCAGGCCAGGCAGGACTCAAGGCCTCTCCAGACTGCAACCAGCACTGCTTCAGCTGGGCAGCATAACAAAGCTGTGCGAAGAACTGAAATCACAAACTGCACACTTTGCACAGGGATAAAACCATAATTCCTATAATGTAGAAGGGCAGAACAATGCACACGGATGGTATTTCTCATCTTAGTTGCACTATGACGAGCAATGGTAAATACTTTAACTACACTAAGATTAAAGGAATTTGCTGCTATCACTATAGCAACCATCTTACAGAAACTAACATGCTCAACAACCTGGAGGCTAAATTTAGACCTAATACGCAATAAAAGCATAAACAAAAACAAATCCTATATATTGGCTTCCACAAAATGTAATTGCTTTGTTCTTGGTGAGAACAAATCAGTTCCTCTGTTAAAGGACTACATAAAAATAAATACTCATTAATGTCCAGTGTACTAATGAGCAATGGGTGAACTAGGTGTTAATTATGCTGCAGTAAGATTAGAGAAAAGAACCCCTGTGGGTGAGCGCTCGGAGGTGCATGGGGCTGAAGTCAGCTTACTACATTTGTGTATTCTGAAGTACAGCATGATGCAATCAGGTGACGGCAATGTGGTCACTCACTGTTGGACTATGGAAACTTCGGAGACAGTTCATCAAAAAATGAACCTCTAAGGTTTAATTAAAAGCAGCACAAACCCACACTTCACTACTCAGAATTTCACAAAGAAGTCAGTATGTCTCATCCAAATTTTTTAAGCTGTCACTGCACTTCAATTATCTAATGCATCTTGCAGTGTGTTAGTAAAAACCACAGTTTTCAAGCTTCATGCTAAATTCTCTTTCTGTAAAGACATAAAAAGTTAAAGAAAAGTCTGTGGCATTGGGATATTTTCCAGAAATAAGGTGGTAAGGTTTTCCTCAAATGCAATTCCATAGTGCATCTCTTTCACCGCTCTGACCAGTTAATTTCTCTGAGTACAAGTGTCTTCAGACTTTACAGGGGTCACTTCAATAGCAGACAGCTTATAACAAAACCATTAGCAGTTTGGCTAGCTTAAGGAAACCTCTTACTTTCCTTTTTTGTTTATTATCACTGCATGAATCTGCAGCATATGAGAGTTTATAATTTCTCGGGCTTGTTAAATTCATGTTAAAGGTCTGTTTTCTTGTTGAATAAATTTTGTTCATATAATGCTGCCTATTTCATATACTGAGTCTTTAATAGCACCTTTGGTCTATGCGCAACTCACAGATCAAAACAGAGGACTAAAATAGGGGTTGATGATGCTATTTACATGTGTGATTCCTGCTGTCTTCTTGTTAGTAGCTTTAATATAATAGAAGACCTTGTCTGTTTTGTAATTAACACATCTTTACTGGAGAGATATTTGGAAGTGATTGCTGTGAATATACTGGTTAGTAAAATAAACACAATCACACACCACTTTCTGTTATCAGACAAATTTGTGAATTGTACACATTATACTCCAGATCAACAAACTGTGATATAACAGCCAAGTAGAAGACACATTTATATAACCCTTTATTTTTCTGAAAATATGTATTCAATCTGACCTTGCAAATATAATTAGCTTGTGGGATGTGTGGATTTCAGTACCATGGATGCTTTACTAATTGCAGCTCTTGGAAATAGATACTAAATATTTGGAAGCTGCCAATACAAAATAAAAACTGCATCTTTTTGTACATCTGTCTTAGCTTCAAAAAAGCATAATAATCTAGAAAACAATAACTATACAGTATTTTCCAAACATTTTCCTGGGGTCATTAACCACAATAGAGACCACATAATTGACTTCCAGAAACAAAATTCATAATTATGCTCAGTCTACTTTATAGATTTGAGAATAGCTATAATTAATACAATTCATGGCTACTCACAAGTGTTGGATTCTTCAACTGGTAACTAGATAGAAATCTGGTCTTTTCTAATCTGTGCATATTTATTAAAAATAATGGCATGATTAAAAATTGACGATGTTCAGTAGCCAGATATGTTTTAGCTTCTTCAGACACCGTGTGCCAGGTACATAACCACTGTTTCTAAAGCAGCCTTCAAAACTTTGTGTTTGAAAAAAATTTATGAGAAATTTGGGAGTAATTTATAGACGTGATTCTATTAAATTCCTCCAACATCAAATCTACAAATAAGACTTAAACACTTAAGGCAAGGTCTACCATATTTTAATGCTGAAGTTCTGTAAGAAGTAAGCCAGTCTTTTTTATTTTAATTACATTTTTTCTAGCATCAATATTTTTTCCACTGAAGATTCTATCACATATGGTGACTATCTTTACAAATGTATTGTATCCTTTAAACTCAAATAGCAATGCATTGTTTATGCCATATGTTTGTGAACAAATACGCCAGTGCTTAAAGAAAATTCTGCAAAAGATATAATGTGGTTATGCCAGGTGTGGAAAAAGAAGTAATGTCCCATCTAAAATATCTTTTATCACCTGCAACTGACCTGTTATCGACTGCTTAGTTTGCTTCTAGATTCTTTAAAAATGAAATGGAACATGTGACCTGAGAAGTGCAGCTATGGTTTATGACCATTTCGTTATTTATGCTGCCATGCACTGTTAGACAACTACAAGTGAAGAACATCTTCTGTCCCCTGTAAGCCCACAACATAAAAAATTAAAAGAAATCTTACTTTTTATGCCATTTCCAATGAAAAGCACTAAGAACTGAAACTGACTCATGCCAAATGCATACCACTGAATTGCTGTGATTGTGAGTTTGAAGTTTGCAACATGGAAATTATTTATAAAATGTCAATTTTAGCTCTGGAAAATATATTCCTAGGAGTATGTGCATTTTCCTTCTCTATCCTTAGAGAATTGCTTATTTGTGGTCAAATCTGCTATACAACTTCAACATCCATATTGGGAGGGGAGAGGACTACAGTATAATACATTTATTTTGACAAGTGAGGGCATGCATCCATAACTCACAAGCAGCAAACCACAAGTTTTAAAGCTATATGCCTTAATGAAGATAAATGGACTATTCTACATCCACTATGGCAAAAGGAAATTAAACATTTAATGCTTTCCAACAAAAAGTCGTCTTGAAATTTTTTTTTGTTTTAAGGAAGGGCATGAACTGAAGTAACCTGTGAAAATGGTTTCATAGGTAAGTATACATTGCTAATTTAAACACAGCAAATCCAAAGGATGTTGTTTTAAAAATCTGGAACACCAGCATTGATATTAACAGTTTTGGCATCACACTAAGAAAAATTGAGACTTAAAATATGCAAAACATGTTATTCTGAATATACGCAATTATAATAAAAATGTTGGCTTTCATACAAACCGTAGCAAATGCATGGAAGAGTGGCAGTGATAAAGCAGCTCAATGCAAATGTGGTTTATGCCTACGTTCAGAAAAATCATATCCTCAACTGAAATGCACATGCATGAACACCAAGTGGCCTACTCTGTAGTGCAGATGCAATTCATCTCCTACAAACGTGATTCTTCAGGGAAAAAAAATGCATCAGCCTTTATTGAATCAACAGTAATCAACAGCAACACGAATGTTATTTTATTCCTTATTCTCCAAATCAGGCTGCTATTAAAAATCTAGATATAAGTTGGTTCCTACCTAGATCCAAGCCAGTTGTTTCAGCCCCAGTAAGCAGTCTCTGCTATAACAAATGCACTGTCCTGGCAATGGTAAGAAATGTCACAGTTCAACAGTCATTTGGTGGTCACTTAGCTGTTTGTTACATGAAACTGGCAATCCCACTCTTGCTGAATACGGTTGCCCTCCTTATGCCACAGGCTACTATGGCAGCTGACAGAGTCAAGTCCTGTTGACCAACATTAGTGACAGAAGCAAACAGAGAAACACACAGGCAGAAAGATTCAACATTGTCAAAAAAGCTTTTTCTAATAAAGAAAGAAAGACTTTGTCTTCAAGCTTCGGCAACTGAAAGACTAAAATCACACTACAAAAACATATTACTGTGTTCCTGTAATTATTTATGACAATAGCCTCAACAGTGCAAATTGTTAATGACAAAGTATCCTCCACTATTATTTCTCAGCTGTTGTGGTTCTCCCCTTTAATTTCAAAAACTACAAATTACTAACAATCAATCATAGAACCATAGAATCCTTAAAGTTGGAAGGGACCTCTGAAGGCCATTTAGTCCAACTCCCTTGCAAAGACCAGGGACATCACAGCTACATCAGGCTGCCCAAGGCCTTATTCAGCCTCACCTTGAAAGCCTCCAAGGACATGACATCAACCACATCACTGGGCAACCTGTTCCAGGGCCTTACCATCCTCACTGTTCAGTAGCATACCAATACTCAAGGCGTTTATACAAGTACTCAAAGTTTATACACACAATTAAGTACATAAGAGTACTTAATTGCTGTACAAAGCGTACAGAATGATATAATCTCCATCTCTGAACAGTTTCAAACAAAACTACACACTGTAAAGTTCCCTTCTGTATTTTACAATTTTTCCTTTTCAACAGAAAATAACGTTAAGTCCAGTTCTAATAATGAAAATTGTCCAGGTAAAAAATGTTCTGATATAAAATCGTATATATTCTACATGCTTTAAAAGGAATTTTATTGTAAAATATGAAGTGCATAATAACTCAAAGTCAACAACTGCATCTCAAATCAGTAGTGGACAACACAATCCATTACATGTTTTGTTTAGTTTTTTACTAATACTTGCAAGCTGTACTCTTGTGACTTGATTTTGCCTGTTTCTGGGGAAGATTTATTAAGAAAACCATTATTAAGATAACCATTATTAAGATAAATGTGTGAACTGAGGAGGGGAAGTTGTGCATGTGAAAAAAAAGTCCTGATGGCTAGCTCCTACCTACTTCTCAAAGTTCTCATAAATTTAATCCCTAGTGGGCTATTTTCAATTTCAAATTTCACGTGTTACCCTAGTCTCTCCATACATCTCATTTTAAGTATTGCTTTTTTTCTCCTTTAAAAGTAGCCACTACCTCCCAACAAACAAGGGAACAGGAAAAGTATGAAGAGGAAAGAAAACAGTGCCCCAATGAAAGGGGGTACTGTTCTAGTATTGACTGTGGAGGATGGTGGCCCTGTATGTGACAGAGGGGTTGGAGATACATGATCCTTGAGGTCCCTTCCAACCCTGGCTATTCTGTGATTCTGTGAAAGAATGGAGGTCTGAAAGTGTGTGTTTTAGAAAACTAGTGTAAGACTTATGTTCAGCCAAAGGAAATTTTTGAGGATAGGTGGCAATTCCAACATCCAGAAGAGTCATTATTTGTTTTCTGCCTCCTTTTGGTTTCATTCCTTTAGAGTAACAAGTTATAAAATCAAAATCACTCTTGTTATGTTAATTATTGAACAATAACAAAAAAAAACCAAACCCAACCTACTAAGTTAAAAAGTTAAAAACTAAAATCAAGTACTGCCAAAACCATATCATTCTATACATAACAAACTGCACACGAGTTGACACCTAGATCTAGAATTAACACATGTACCAATGAGAGGGGAAGAGAAATAGTACTGGAACATGTCATTCAGTAATGAACTCTGTTTGACCGTATGTAAGTTTTGTGATGGCACTTTACTCTTTTATCCTATGCCTGCATAAATTTTGTCTATTTCAAAAACAGACACTGCAAGAATAATAAAGCATTAGAACAGATATCCCACGAGTCTGTTGCATCTCAAGATTCGAGTGGACAAAATCTTAGAGTGATTTCATCTGAACTCAGTACTGAGCCTGTGTTGTGCACAAAGCTGGACTCGTTCTCCAGAGATCACTTCCTACCAGAATGACTGCTACCACCCGACTAGTTAAAACTTAAGGTTTTTTTCTCCTCATTCCTTCTGAATGAGATTTGGGTAATAATAAAATAGCAAAGCAAAAACCTCTTCTATAAAAGTTACAGGATATGGTCTGAGCATGGGATTAAGATGCACAGCATGTTTATCTGCCAGGAGGTGA
This sequence comes from Lagopus muta, assembly GCF_023343835.1. Taxonomy (NCBI): domain Eukaryota; kingdom Metazoa; phylum Chordata; class Aves; order Galliformes; family Phasianidae; genus Lagopus; species Lagopus muta. Next base: position 15,543,779 of record NC_064440.1, on the reverse strand, counting down.
CAAACATGCAAAGTGCAATTTATAAAGAGTTATCACAAAGACAAGTTTTCTTCAGAAAACAACAGATTTTCCTACCAGGGTTTCTGACAGTGCCTTGCTAGGAAAGATTACAGTGCAACAGACAGGAAATTTTGCTCTATGAACAAGAGGTTTGTTAGGGACAATACTCAAAACCATTAATGGCAAAACTTCATCAACTTTATTTCACAAAATTTTGTCAGCAATTATTAATTGACAGAAACCAGTGAACTACCTCTCAGGAAAGCACACCATTATAAACGGTGACTTCTTCTAAATAAAGATTTCTAACAGTGTAAGTAAACTAAACAAATCTTAAGGCTTTAAAGAATTTTAAAAAGAAAACATCACCCTTTTTCTTAGCATAAATGAGTATTAATGTATAGTTAATACTTGTAGAGTAAAAACTATAACTATGACATTTACTGTAATGTAGTATTTTCCTCAAGAAGTAAGGAACAGCTGCTAACCTAAGGTCAAAAAAAAAAATTTTTTTTTTTTAACCTTTGGCAAAAGTATATAATTCTCTGTACAGAGATTTAAAAATGTATGTCGGAAATAAATATAAAATGTCAATATTTAACTTTATTCGAGAACTTTAATTATATTACTTCTGTGCAATATTCAAAATATGTATCACAACTCCCATTTCACAGACTGAAAAACTGGAGGGGAGATTAAACAAAAAGTTTGGTAATAAGTACAAGATCAAGCAACAGCTAGCCAGATTGTCCACTGTCCATATTTTACCATGTTTGACTTCATTCACAGAATGGAAAAAAAAAATGCCAACACAAAGCTGCTTCTCTCTGGTTTCTGGCAACACTGACCTCAGTTAAAATTCACTGATCTGCTGTGAGTTTGTTCTACAGTCAGCAGAAACATTATCAGCCTCAATATATGTAAAGATCAGTATTTAGAATCCTGTATTTCGTGTGTCCTACTATATTTATGTAAAAAAACCCCATTCCTAAAATGGCCACAGTGGTCCATAAATGGTCCTAAAATGGCATTTAACCCATGAGCCTACACGAGAATTTTTTTTTAATGCAAATTTCATATTTTGTTCAAGGCCATTAAGACGACATAATGCATCTTTTTTGAAACTGGTGAAAATTTTACATCTTCTTGTCTTTGAACTGCAGTCACCAACGCCAGTCCCAGCAGATCTTTGGAATCAGAACACGCATGGCCAGATAAGGACAGCTAACAAGTTAATAAGTTGTACTTTTCCACCAGTGACAGAGCAAACCACTTTTTAATTCTTTGGATAGACAAGATGGACCTGAAGCTCCTCACCAGAATTCATTTCATCTTCCCGATGCGTGAAAATTACCTCTGCCCCATTTCCTTCCTCCCCAGCACCAGCTGCCTCGCCGGCTGCAGGCTGCAGCCATTTATCTGGGCACGGACTGCTCTCCGGCAGGTTTAAAATCAGCTACTGTGTTATTTTGGACTTTGTTTTTAAATACTTCTAATCTCAGTCAAAACACACCATATTAAAATCTTCTATGCCACATGTTCACTGTAATTTTTGCCAGATAGTTATGTTGGTAAAAGGTATAATGAGTAATGATCTTGGACTCACATAGCTACACACATCCGCAAAAGCCCCCCACTGTAGTGGCTACTACAGCAAGAAAACTACCTCTGCCAGCATTTCTTGTTCTGCTGGCAGTGGGGAAACACAGGCCCTGAGAAAGGCACAGCTCAAATCGCCCAGCATACCAAGATGCACCAGACAGCCACACACATGAAGCAGTCAAACCTGACCTACAAAACCTCACCAACTCTAATAAGTCCGTTCTTCTTACAGTTCATCTAAAACCAAACACATTCTAATCTAAGTAAGTGAACTTCTCAAACAAAGACATAAAAATCATACAGACTCAATAACCCAGTCTCACACCCCAAAACCTAGAGATTAATCAGAAGTAGTAGACACAATTTGGGGGGTTCAAATTCAAAGATTTAGGGATGCACTGCCAGAAACATGACAGATGTAATTTATTTTTTTTTTCCTTAAGATACAAAACCTGAGGATGTAATTTAATGACTGTAGCAGCTAGACTTGCATGGAAAACAAACATTGCAAGACTTCCAGTGATCTTAAGTACCAGCAGCAATGCCATACAAAAAGCTGTAACTGAGAAACATCTAGATGGACAAAAATTCAAAATAAAAATGCCAAAGCTTTTTTCATGAAGAGAACAAAGACCTTCATTTAAGGTGGCATCTCTGTCAAACAACACTAGAAAAAAAAAAAAAAAAAAAAAAAAAGCAGCTCATAGTGAGCAAATGTGGTACAGCATAGCAGCAGCATAGCATGACTTACTGGGAGGCTTTTCTCCTCAATGGATTTAACAGCTAGTTAGCTCTACATTATTAGTACACACCCCCAAATTATAGTTTGACAAAATAAAAATAATGTTTCAATATTTATATTGGAAAGAGAAAATTAAAGCAAGCTAAGCAAACCTACAAAAAAAGTTCTAGGAAAAAGTCAGCACAAATTAAATAGCATAATGCAACAATTGTCTCCCCCAAAACTATCAAAATACATCAATTACACAATTTAGAAGGAAGCAGAATTGATTCAGATATCTAATATCTTCCAAACAACCACAAGCTATTCATTTTTCAAATGCTTCTGTTTTACATAAGCAACTACAAGATGAAAATCAGAATCTGAGTAAAACAAACCAAGAAAACAATTTAGGTGCAGCACAACTGTAGCTTCAGAATATTTTGTTATGAAATTAAAAGAAAGCTTAGCAGAATCATTCGATAGCTTCTCTATAGTCTGTCTCACAGGAAATATGGTACTACAGCTTTACAGAAAATGAACACTTTTAAAATATTTATAAAATTACATTAATACAATCCATAGATATATATCATGATGTATTTCAATAATTATTCCACAATACAATGGGAGTGCATGCTCAAACAAAACACCTCAGCAGTATTTTAAAGCAGTAAACCACCTAGCCAATTTCTGTGCGTTCTGTAGTTTTTCTAATCCACTCTCCCTGTGGTTGAGCAAAATCGAATTGCCTCTCACATTTGCAGACAGCTCTGTGAAGGTGATAATAGAGCTGCTCCCTGCTGTCATGAGGCAGGAAATAGGAAAATGGCATATGGGGCTAGAAAGAAATAAAAAGAGAACTAAACAAGAACAAAAGAGATTTCAACAAAGGACAACTATAACCCAATACGCTTTGCAAGTTAATCTCTTTTCATAATCATTCAACATATTTAATCATTTATCGGCATGTTTTCTAGAAAACTTGAATGCTTGATACCAAGTCTTCTGTAAAGTTTTATTCCATAAAACATTTTGGAATAGAAATGCTACTAAGAGCCAACATATGTAACGCCTATAAATCAATGCCTTATTAGTACCTACGTTAAGGGGCTAAATCTATTCCAATCTGTTAGTAATTCATCATAGATTTTGTGGCTAAAATAAAATCTCCAAAACAATGCACACTTGGATTATCAGTTGTTCGTACCCACAGTGCCTTCATACTAATTCTTACTGAAGTACCTTTAAAAAAGAAAAGCCTACTATACCTTTCCTTTTACACTCTGAATGGGATCCACCACCACAGCAACCGCTCTTTCCGATAACGCTTCAAAGCTCTGCTGAGTATTGATATCTACGCCAGACAACCAACAGCCAAAGCCAGGGTGACTGTGATACCAACCAACAACCATCTCAGGTCTGAAATGAAGAGGACATTGAAATTCTTGAAAAATAAAAACGTGTAACAGAAGAAGAAACAGTTACGTTTCAGGGCAAAAATTAGGGTGACTTGTGAAAAAATGCCATTAGAAATACTTAAATTACTCACCATAGTATGGTGAAAACATGGACACGAATAAATCCAACAAAAGAGTGTTATCATTAAGGGATGCACATTAGCAGAGGAAAATCATGCTTTCAGTTTTTCACCCTGTTACCACACCTTCCCTGAACCAGTTTTTACCCTTTCAGCACTTGAGTAAATACCTACTCTTTAACTCCTTGGCATCGAGGGCTGAATTTTCACTGCAGAAAGTCCATTTCAGACATGGACAACGGAAACCAACAGTAGGAAAGGATTAAATATCAATTAAACCAGCAGTAGAACTAGGAACTCAGTCAAAAAGCAATTTGCACTGTTCTGTTCAGCTGCTGAGCCTTTTGCTAACATTAATTTTGAAGTTTTTCCCACAGTAAAAGAATTTGAGCAAGCAGGCGACAACTGTTGAGAGGTAGGAGTGAAAAAAGATTCATTTAAATACTACGGTATTTTTACCCAATTATTTTTCTTTTCATTAAAATTGCACGAAAGTAGGCTAAAACAATGTGCTTTTTTTGTCCTAATTGAAAAAGAAAATCAATCTTTTACTAAATTGAGCAGCATTCTAATCTTTTTGTGCAATAATCAAAGATGTAAGTTTAATGTGAGTGACAACCTCCTGACAATGGAAAGGCATGAGGTGAATTACATGCTACGCTACTCAGCCATTTTCTGGGACAATTATTTCTTGTCAAAAATTACAAACAGCCCCGTGTTCACTAATTTTGCAGAGAGCCAACTGTTTCTTCTAAACAATACGCAGAAAGTATTTATTATTCCCAGCTATTCTCAGGGTGACTTACCTTCCTGTCTGTTTCAGCATATCCAACATTTTTGCTTGAAACACAGGATCAACTGCCTCCACACTGACTCCCTAATGTAAAGGGAAACAACAATCACAGCAATTGCACATAAAGTCATACTTCAAAACTTTTAACTTGTTACTTTTCACAAACAAAAATTTAACACAATCTCACTAGCATATGTTAAAGAAGTGAAATGATTATTTTAGAATACCTTTAAACGTAAAATACAGTTTTATAATATAAATGTATTTCAATGGAATTTTTAAAATGCTAAAAAGACTCTGAATTGACTTTTATGTCTAATTTCTACTATGAGCAAACACGAGTGAATGGGCACAAGGATTCATTTTTTCCTCCTCTTTCTTTCAATTATGTAAACTTTGGCCTGTTTTTTCTGAAATTCAGCTCTAGAGATTTTTTTCCAAGATAAGTAACAGCAGCTTTTTGATAATTCTACATAACTGACTACATAACTGGCTACATACTACTACTGCACACAAACAGCACAAAATAATTCAAATGCTTCGTTTCGCAGCTTTGAGCTACAAAGAGATGTGGGCAAATTTTAAGAGCAATATCTTAAGTTACACAAGAAAAGCATCATAAGCTCCAGTTATGCTTTTTATACTCTTTAAAATATCTGTCCATTGCATTAATTTATTCAAAATTAAAATACATATTTTTTCATATCACAGTAATATCACTTAAGAGATGTGCCACTGTGAGGTCTATCACAGAGATTAAGTTTGAAGCATATCCACAGCACTGTCACAATTAAGGGTATGATAGACTTCTAATCAAATCTTTACATTCTTTAATTCCTCCCTCGGCTCCTACTATGAGTTTTTGAAGTTATCAATTTATACATCTTGTAAGTGATGTTATAACCACATATTTATACATACACAAAGTGATCTCCATATTGATATATTCACCCACATGTATATCAACAAGTCACTTTTTTTTTTTTTACTGAAATCCATGAACACGAATGATCAAGCAGGATCCAAGTATAATAAACTGTCTAAAATGGTATCAATATGTGAATTACGCATGTTCACACTATACCTAATAGGTAGGCAGTGTTTGCTCAAATAAGAGTTGCATGAATTGGTAAGGAAGGAAAAGCTTTTACAAATTTACTATATAGGAGAAGAAAGAAAAAGGTCTAACTACAAAGAACTCACCGTTCCAGACTGTGGCATAGCAAAAACATCAATCACTCTCACAGTGTAATCATCAACAAATTCCCCAAGCATCAGCCCCATAACTTCCATAGGGACACCAGCACGACCATGTTTCAACATCTGGAATGAAGATGACATGACATTATTTAACTATGGAAGTTTAAGCAGTAGAAGGCTCAAGTTTGACCTGGGAGAGTTCTTGTAGCTTTTCTTGCTCTATTGATAATTTGAAACCGGTAGCACTTTTGGAAACTGTAAGGCACTATACAAAGTAGAACTAATTAAGCCATAAAAAAGAGAAACATCAAGTTTCTTATTCTGAATGTTTCACTTAGTGTTAAATATATTGTAAAAATCAGTCTGAGCAGCATTAAGGAGCCCAAGGGCACAGAGCCTGGGGAGGTGCCAGGTGCTCAGCCTGCAGCACCACTCAGAGCTGGAGCACAAACACACTTACTTTCAGCAGTGCCAGGGATGAGATATACACCTGTTCCGCTGTGTCGACTGCAGGAGCATCTGTTGGTGGCCCCTATGAAAAGAATAAATCATCAAGTATTTTCTCCACTGTTGTTATGCTGCCGTTTCTAAACCTTTTGTACTCTGTATTATGAAATTAAAGAAAAACGTGTAAGATCAAGAACTCGTGTGCAAGATGCAGATCTTACAAACAAGCAAACAAGCACAGCCAAGCCCCCATTACATCTTTATAGTGCCTTCCAACACTAAACTACTTTGTAATAAAAGTCACTGAGCCCCCATCCTGTATTCCCCAGCCCCAGATCAACACCACCCCAAAGAGCAATCTTAACAGAGAACATCACATACAAAGCTGGCAAGCACTGCACCGGCACAAACCTGTTACAAGGACCCAGGCTAACAGTCAGATAAGTTTCCATTAGTCAGCCTTGCTGCAATGCTAACCTTCGTCAGCTGTAAAATACGGCCAGATCTCCAATTAACTATGTGTTTCTTACAGTGGTGTGAATGTAAATGCTGCTGGGCTAGCATGATTAACTGGCACCAACACAAACAGCAATTTCCCTTTGCTTCATCAGCTTTCTGCTAAAGAGGACTTGCAGATAAAGGCTAAGGGAGTACTTCGCATATACACTGGTAGAGCGAGAGAAAAAATGGACCTCCGATCCCTAGGTGGAAAGCTGTGAACAAAATACTTTGCTCTTTGCCTCATGAGTAGTTATTCAAAAATTAGCACAACTGTCCCAGGTGTGAATGATTGGTTGAAACGGGTTCTCTATATTGCTGAAAATGAAAAACACAGGAGGCAGCAGTTTAACTGTCCCTTTCATGAAGAGCAAGAGACATATTGCTCTTACATACAGAATTCCGTATCACCTTACCTCATTACAGCCAATTAGCAGTACATTCATTATTTTGTTAACAAATTGCACGCATGCAGCAGATTTCCACTGAAAAGACAAAAGGTTACCTCTGCACCAAGTGACACAGAACAAACTTGTGAAGGCTACAAAGCAACCACAGAGCAAGGGGAAAAAAAGATGCTCACCATTACATTAAGAGAGGAAAATAAACGTTTTATAGATTTAGAAATTTGATTCTACGCTTACAAGCAATAGAACAGTTACAGTGAAAAAATCTACAAGCAGTTCACCAGAACGTGCCATGGGACCAGAGTACCAGAATCACTTGTCCCTTAGCTATGACCAAACCACTTGGCTGGTGAGGCTTCAAATGCCTCACCATTTTCCAGAATTACATTTTTCCTCCAAATACATCATTTTACATTCTTAAGTGCATCTTTCTTGCTTCATCCTAGAAATTTTCTTCTTTTCCCTTAGCATATTGGAAATCACACAGACTGAGATTTCCATTTAACCATAGATAAGAAGAAAGCACAGATGAAAAAAACAAACAAAAAAAACCAACCGCCAAACTTGAGTTTGATAACATTTCCCTCCTATGCATCCATGACTATATATAGCATTAAGCTATTCTCTTATTTTTGTATCTGTTTTAGACCAGAGAGAGTAAAAAGTGAGTGCAGAAGTACAAATGCAGTGACCTTGGCTGTCTTCTGAAGAACCATAACACCAATGCTGTGACATCACCATGTACATATTCATTTGTCCCAGATTTATCTTAAAACTTCACTGCAAGCAAGCATCCATTTTAACACGCATTATTAACTAAAGAATTGGGATTTTGGGGAAACTAATGTTCAGGTTTGACAAAACTCAGGAACTGTAACTGAAGTTTATTCTGCAGGTTATGACATTTAAATTGGCTCTCATGCGTGGACTCTCCATTGCCTGTTAGAGAGGCAGATCACACTGACACCCTTCCAGCAGCTGAAGCATTAATCACAGCTTTGTTCCCTGCACAGACACCTGCATTCACAACTTGTAAGAGTTTAATTATTCTTCCTAACTTTTCCCTCTTTATTTAAAATCAGTCAGTAGGCCAACACTGACAGCAAAGAGACAAAGACAAATATTATTACATTTTGTTTCTGTAATAAGACAGCTAAAATACTGTTAGCTTAAGCAAAGGTAAAAAATAAATCTGGGCCTTAGCCTATTAAGCTCGTTCCTAATCTTTCTCTTTCATTATTTCTGTACTACTTGGAGCTTTCAAATTGTGGTGGTTTTTTTTGTTTGTTTGTTTTTGTGGTGGTAATATTCCAGAAGTATTAAATGTCAATATTGCTGTTGATCCCTTCAGCTTTTTGGAAGCTAAGTTTGAAAAACAGAAATCTCTGATAAGTTCTGTCCATACTCTGTCCATACCCATAGCCAACGATTCATCTTCAGCACAGGAAGTATTGTTAATGCAAAAGGAAACACTCCAGTGGTGTAAATCAACTTTTTTCCCCCACATCCTTTTTTCCCCCTCATGTCTTTTAAGCCATGGCATTTACTAAGAATGATTTTGTACACTATGTGTGAGATTAGCTGTATGTAAATAAAAGGACTACACTAAGGGTTAGCAGACAGCAACCATAAATTCATTGTTTCACTTTAAGGAAAGATCAGCTGCAACTCTTCTCATACAATTTATGTAATTTACTTGAACTCTTAAAAATTAACTAATGGTAATATTCATTGCAAATATACTGTAGATTTATCGATAACCAATTTTCCTACATAATATAGCACATATCAACTAAATATTTCCTTGCTCCCTAGCTGTTCGTTTGGGAGATCTAACAATTTCCTTTTACTATGTTTTCCCCATAGATTACAATTCCAATCTAAATATGAGAAAATGAGACAACTTGTTGTAGTGTATGAATTATTATATGTATGAATTCTCAATCTATACAGAAAACAAAGACTAGAATATCAGCATAAAATAAACTGCCCAACATTTTGAATTGATTCTTAAGTACTGATCTAGGAATTTTGAGGAAGAATTGGGTTAAATCTTGTCCACAATTACCTTTGTAACAGTTTAATTACCTTTTATTTTATACCATAGGCAAAATGGAATACAAAACAGTACTGGAAGACAATCGTCCATCAACAGAAAAATATAAAACCCAACTTTCATTAAAGATTCTTAGCACAAAGCTTTTAAAGATTTGACAAACAAAATCACCTGAATAAATCTTGAAAGATCCAAGTAGTTTACTGGGCTTTAAATAATGTCAATTGAAAGAAACAGGCATTTGGAAACAGGAACCATCTGACTTTCAGCTCTGACCATTTCCTTTTCTGAAAGAGATGACACTCTATAGGACAGTGCCAGGGTGGCAGTCACAGCTGGGCACCACTTACTCAGTATGTGGCAGCCACATAGCCACTACATGTTTAGAGACTTCTTCAGCTGGCTCTGCTCATCTTCCACAGAATTTTACACACTTCTTTCATGAAAGAAGGGAACAAATAAGAAGACTTTATTAACTGATCTTCACGAGGAGACAAAGTATTTTACACTGACCTGCACATGTACTGTTCTATTATCATTGTTCATAAACTTCCCTGCCTGCTGACTTTGCTTTATGAGGATGATGATCCTTTGTTAGAGTACTAAATTAATTTAACTGGTGTCAGAAACCCAAACAAGAAAGCTTCGTATCTGTAGTACAGAAGATCTGTTGATATTTTTGGTTTCATTGTGGCAAAGGTCACAGTTTTCCCATTACACAGACTTTCAGGCTGGCCATCCTGCTGCAAAACAGCATACTGTCTTCTTTCTGCAGACCCACAGCTTACTGAGTAATTTACTGCAGAACTAGGACTTGGGGAACTGCAGGAAAATGCTATTTAGAAATGTCAGGGAATATTCAGCATTTTTAATCACTCCTGTATAGGCCAAATTATTAGAATTCAAAAACCGTTGAAAAAAAAAAAAGAAAAGAAAAAGTTATTATGCTATGTATTGAAAAACAATGTTTTTTCTGAAGCACTTGTGCACGTTGTGACCGTCTAAAGGTCAGTGACACTGATTCAATCAAACTCTGGCTTTGCTTAGAATGGCAGAACCCCAATTCGTAACACTGTGTATAATTAAAATGCCTTTTATTTTTGGTGTTCCTAATATGACTTATAATTCAGAAGGAATCGCATTCAAATTATGAACAGATGATTACACTGAAGTATTAAAATTATGCATGATGTGCATAATTTTATTTCAAACAGTTAAAGGGATAATCCAATATAAAAAGCAGCCCTTTACTTGGGCAGCCCTTGTTGATGAAGTGTTAAAGGCGTTTGCCATTCTAACAGCATAAAAACGAACGTCTCAAAGTGTTACCTACTTGGGACTTTTAGCAAATTTGTTAACACTTTTAGGTATATTACTCCATCTTTCTCTTGGTGTGAACTGGTATCAATTATTTAGCCAATTTTATTATGTTATTAAAATACCTGCTGATTAAATGTGAACTAAAATGTCATTTCAGAGCACTGCTCCTTATTTGTACTATTTTACATTTTTCCAGATAGGTATAAGAGGTGGACTCAATTACGCCAGCAACTGAGAAATATTCTGCAAATGGAGACAGCTCCTATTGTCTAAATAAATCTTAAATACTGTTCCAGTGTCATGCTAATAGAACAAAAGATGATTTTGAAATATAGCACAGCAGTTCCAACAAAGAAACACGGTTTTACAGGGGCAGCTGAAATAAAAAAGGCAGCAAAGTGAAGTGCTGTAGAGCAAATCTTATCTTTATTGTGTCAAACAGCATTGCTGTGTAAAATATATAAGAAACACTACCATCATTCCTTTTTTTTTTTTTTTTGGCAATTGGAACAATTTAAATGTGAACATAGAACACAAAAGCAAACAGTGACTGCTGTAGTGTATATTTCTTCCCTAGTAAGGGAAGAAGGAACCTTTTAATAGTTTAATTTTGTGAGTATTAAACAACTAGTGTGAAAAACAAGCTGCATGTAAACTATTTCTACTGCCTCTGCTTCAATGACTAGCTGAGGCAACCTGTTATAGGAGGTGTTAATTGGCAATAGGAGTACAAGTCAGAAGCATGTTCCCCATCGTCCTAACCCAGCAAGGCTAGGTCATTAAAGTGGAAATGAATTCTTTCATGCCGATTTAACCCTTTCAGTACGTATTTGCAGCTGTTATAACTCAAGACAATTGAGAAAGACAAAGTAAAACTTGCACTACTTTAGAATGCAAGTAAGTATTCACTAACCCTTTTCCTTTAGTCCTCTACTTCCTTCATAGTAACCATTTCAGATAATCACATTTGTTTTGAAGGTGGGAGAAAAGGAACATTAAGGGTATAAAAGCAATGACAACCATCAAAAAATAGTAATTTAGCATATTAAAGGATACATGTAAAGATCAGGTACTTGAAGTGAGCTTCGAGCTACTGTTTTCACTGAGGTAAACCCAGTAGTGAATGTATAGCTCAGAATGGGAGGAAAAGCACTATAGAATACATGCAAAAAGGACACAAAAACCTGAGAAGTGAGTAAAGAGAGAGGTGGGGTGATAATAAAAAAAGACTTAAAAGCCACCTAAGCATTTCTGCTCTTCTCTACTTCGCCTTTGTAGAGAAGAGGTGTAACCTGATATGCTGACATATACACTAAGAAAACCATACCTCTTTTTACACATTTGCTAAACTTAAAAATCTTATCTAAATTATGACTGTGGAACAGTTCCTCTGTACTGAGACAATACACTTCAAAACAAACAACTGGAGTTCAATCGGGGAAGTGACAAAGTGAATAAGTCACCAACCGGGCCCCAAAGGTTTAACAAGGCAGTCATGACAAACACCAGAAGCAATGTGTTTTATTCCCCGTAGCACAGGGCAATCAGTCATGATCGAGCAAATGATCTTACTCATTTAAAAAAAAAAAAAAAAAAATCCTATGGCATTCATAGGAAGGGGAAAATACACTGATTTGCACTGTAAATCACACACTAATTAGTAGGAATTTAAAATTTTGTTGCAGTTTTCCAGCTAGTACACACACAATTTTACAGTCAGTTCCACACCAACAGGATTATATTTTGAAGCAAGCATTATGTCTAAACAGTTTGTATGTTTAGGCCCATTTTTATACCAATTATAATCAAGCATACATAACAGACCACAAAATACCATAAGCCTCAACAAACAGCCTAGATTTCTGAAAGGATCACATTGTCTTGTTACACCATATGTCAGATGAAATAAAAATTACAGTAATATGTTTAGTTTGAGTCTTGTAGACTCCAAAATGGAGTAGGGATGCTAGGGAAATATTATGGCATCAATCGTTACTTTAAATTAAAAATATCTTTGTGAAAATCTTTAACAGGCTGGATTAAAGAAAAACTGCCTCAGTATGTTTAACAAAACCCTGTCTCCTACCAAAAAAAAAAAAAAAAAAAAAAAAAAAAAAAAAAATCCAGGTTCACATTTACAGCAGAACTCAACAACAACAATATAGATGGATTTGAAACATTCAACATTTCCCACCTTCCTCCTCTTCAAAACCCAAAGTTACAGAACATAGAACTTTGTATAGCTCTGAGCAGTTGGCTCAATGGGTTGGGATCATCAGTTTGCAAACACCCCTTCAGCAGAGCCAAAATTTTACTACTTCTTTGTTTTAAATTAAACAGAATTACCAACAGAGAACATGGCCAAAATTTTAGTTTTGTGTACATACAGGAATCATCCAACAAAATTTAGCTTATGTTTCTAGCATGTCCATTCACAAGTTCTTGAGTAGAAAAAAGAACCCTCAATGATATCCCTTGCATAACTAACAATTGCATGGAAGCACAGCAATCCATCTACAAGGGCAATGCAAGATTTCCCACATACAGTCAATGTCCAAAATAGTCAAAATTACTTTATAATATTTTTTACCAACAGTGCTCCTGTTTCTGACATTCCCATTCCCATGACATTCTGACATGATAGGAAATATCATTTGAGGTGGAGGCTTACAGCTTAGTAAGAGAAAATATATATTTAGCAGGATTTAGCAGTGATATGATGCCAGTTTAGTTTATTTTGAGATAAGGTAAGCTTAGTTTTGCTACACTGTACTTCGTATAAAGAGACTTTTTCTAATTATTCTTTTAGTTAATGTTTTTATAAGAAATATATATTATCCAATATTCAAATGTATTAGAAATACACTGATATTTACATATTTGATGCAAATTGCAATATTCTGATTTTTGTTACGTTGCTAATAGTAATAGCTGTAGCACGAAGTGGCTGCTTACATTTACCCATTTAAAATTCGTTGAGACACACAGAAAAGCATGAGATGCTTTTGACTATGTCTGATGTATGATGAGTATGCCGCATCACTGCATTAACCACAGATATCCATATGAATAGGGTGACAAAGCAAGTATTGTTTTGTGCGTGTACATATGTTTTTGAGAACTACTGCTCTTCACAGCTTGAAATTATAGAGGGAAGAAAGAGGAAAAATTCAGAAAATACTATATGTTGGTTTCACTCCAGAATAGAACTAACACTAACTCATTATCTATTCCTATCAATACATAAACTACTAAGGTTTAGAAATGAAACACTGAAGGAATCAGGATTTGTGAATTTTTCTCTTCCTCCAGGAAGCTGTGCTCAAAGCTATGCTTGACGCTGTCTTATTCTAAACAACTGTGTCAAGCAGTTCAGGTAGCCCTCTGTGGGCCATGCCTGAGGTCAACCTAAAGCACACCAAAACCCACCAATACTAACACACAAAGAACACCTCTAACATATGGTCCTAGTAAAATCTGAAGAGAAGCCTTCATCACCACAGGAAGAAAACAGACCATTGCTCAAATGGCACTCTTTAAATGGCTGCACAGTGGCACAGCAACTTATTATTCAATAGCACAGCATTTCAGATGAAGAAAATTTTGATCACTATATGGGAGCTGTTTTCTGCTTACAGAACAAAATATTACAAGTGAACAAGCATAATGACAGAGGCACAAAGATGACTGCTCTCGTTTAGTCTTTTTTCCTGTTTTCTCATTATGACTACACTCATTTCCTTGCCTAAGTTTCCTTTGTCTTTTCTATGGAAAGTCAGCTGGACTGCAATGGCAATTATGTTGAGGAAAAAGAAACTAATTGCCTAATTATTAGAAATAAAGAAGTTTAAAATCTGAGGCCAAGAGTAGAGTGCTAAAAATGGTCTCCAAAGCTTACAGGAAAATAGTAGATCACAGGAAGCTGATAATGCTCAGGCACAACCCACTAGCTTTGTTATTTTTAGTAAAGCATGACTGTAGAGTGGCACTTTAAGGCATGTTTTACACCACGAAGAAAGTACACACTGTGGGCAAGTTCCCCGTCAGCTCAGACAATTGTATGACAGTTCCTGAAGTGACTCCAGAATGCCCCTGTACCCCTGCCCCCATTAGCACTGTTGGATATAAATAATGTTACAATTACTCAACTATATTTCAAATGTAGGCAAACTCTATCAGCTTTTAGCAATTCCCAGCAACTTTCAAGTAAGCCTACGCTATCCACGAGGCTGGCATCTTCTGAGCATAAGCAGATCTGAGCCACACTGGTGCCTTAAACATGACACACAACTTTCGCTGCTTTAACAAAGGACTGTTCAACCAATCAATGCAATAAGATACTCAGCTCAGTCAATTGAAGTAAAATAGCATGGTTTACTTTATCATAGGTGCTTTTCTCCCTTCCTGAAAATGGTCAGCTATGTAAAACACGTAACAAGCACATATATCTGCCTGAGCAAGGAGGGACTAGCTGACCTCCAGAGGTCTCTTTCAATCTTAACCATGCTGTGATTTTAGATATGAAAGCTGAGAATTTCTGTAGGAGATACTGCAGGCCATTAAGTTCTTCAAAAATTTTACAGGAATTGATGTTGGATGGTTTTCAGTGGACAACTACTGTTTGTCACTGAGAAAATGTTAACGCTTGCTGCTCTTTACAAGGATTGATATCTTCTGGGGAAATAAGTAAAATCAGAAGAAGTCACACGAGCTGTATTTTTTTTTTTTTTTTTTTTTTTTTTTTAACTTCCCTCCACCAATCAGCTGGGATGTATATTGACTATTTTAGCAATAAAAACATTCTGAGTACTTGGAGACTTCAGTGGAAAACGTCACACAAACAGTGGCACAGTAAAGACGCATAACTTCTAGAGCTGCAAATTCGGACTTCTTGCTCTTGTACAGTACTCTCAGAAGGAACATCAGAAGTTTGAAATACATGGGAAGCAGAGAACTGTGTGCCATCACAATTCAGGCCACAAGGTTTACACACCCAGGGGATACAGGAATGAGAAAGTCACTGAGGTGAAATAGATACCAAAAACTATAAGAAACGCTCCAAGCTTTTTGAAGAAAAAGCAGACAAAACAACCCAGTTCCTTATATTAAAGGCAACAGCATTCAATAGACACACTTGTATCCTCCAAACTAAGAACAAGCTGTTTCAAAAAGCAATTAACTAAAATAATGTTCTATAAGTTGCCTTATTACACAAGGGGATATTAGCATGCAGATTAGCCAGCTAGAACATGCCATTTACTTAAAGACACATCAGTTTATTCCAATGAAGTAAATCAAGAAAACCTGCATTTAATTGATAATTGGAAATGAGCTAATGTGAGTCTGACCCTCCTTTGTCTGCCAGCTCACCAACTCTTATTCTGAAGCCTTGCAGAAAACCAAACCAGTAGTGCTCTTTTCTAATAACCATCCTGGCTACATTAGCAGATGCAACAGAACTTCGTATCAGTGGCAGGTCTCCCAAGTTCCCACGGTGCCATAGATTTACTCAATGGGATCAGTATGTTCTGAAAACCCATGATAATATGAGGGAAAAGGTTCCACCGAATCAGAAACTGCAATGCTTTAAACCTCATAATCAAAGTGACAGTTTTCAAGTGCCATTTACAATGCCCTAATCTGGAAACATCCCAGCTAACCCATCTGATCAACTATTTCACAGATGGAAGCACTTGATGGCTAATTGGCAAGTCCATTATTCAAATAAAATAGCTATCTGCACTTCTATTTCCTATATTCCACGTCAAGGTGTAAGCATTCCTTGTAAGCCACAGGTCACTCCTCTCTGTCTTCCATCCCATTTTTATATTTGCCCCTCCCCCCACCATCAAATATGCTAATTCAGAAAGACACAAATAAATTTTCCATTTAATGCACTAGAACATTTGTATACACCAACACAACAATGTAAACCATTATTTTCAAATAAAATGAAAAATAATTTTTAGAAGTATTACTTATTTCTCTGCTCCCTATCACACCTAGACAGAAATAGAGCAGGTGTGTTCATGTGGACAAGAACTTGCATAGCTTTGGTTATTCTTCCAGTAGTCTTAGGCAAACAGCTCTGCTCTCTTCATTTACTCACACTCTGAATCAACATCCAGGAGGATTGTCTAATAGAGACATATGTGGAACTCATTTCACTAGCAAACAATAGCTCAGCATACAAAATGAAGAGGAGTGTTGCTCCAAATTCCTGCCTACTGCTTAAGAAGAATGCTTTCACGTACCCCACAAAGCCTGTTGATTTGTCTGCAGCAAATGTACAATGCAGCACCAAGTACTAAGTCACCAGTGAAATACAGTGGTGGGCAGTATTTCAGGGGAAACAACAGCGAGATGGAAATGAACAAACCAGAAAAGGGGAAGAAAAAAAACATGACAAAGCAAAGACGCTGGAAGAGAACATACAAGAAAAGGAAAATAAAGGTATTTCCAAAATCTGAACTCCTATGATCAACAGAAGGAAAATGAAAGGAATAATAAGTATCATATCCCTTTCTAACAGGTCCCCCACATCTTTTTAAAATCCCTCAACCACTCACTCTTCTCGGTGTATATCACACAAGCAGAAATTCAAATGCTAAACTGCCAGGCAGCTGGGAACCAAATTACACACAAAGAATTGCTTCAAAGAAGGTCTTACTTATCGTACCAAGGTCAAAACTAACATAGGTATCTTCTCATACAAGGAACACAAAGTAAATAACTAAGTTTACTGCCAGACAGAAAACACTGTGGACTGCTTATGTGACACCAAAGCATCTTCGTTCCTCTTCTCTGTAAGAACACAGTCCTTGTCAATATATGACTAAGAAAGAAAGAAACTGTTTATAAGATGTCTAAACCATAAGTCAATGGGTGAAAAACACAGCTAAAATATGCATGTGGTTATTCTTATAGTGATGTCGTCTTTCTCAGATATTTAGCAGCCACATGAAGACATATATGGTCATTGATATTTAGCACTGACCACCTCTGGACAATTCAACATTGAAAGCAAATGATTTGCCTTCAAATAACAACTCAATAATATGTTGATAAAGCAAGCAGTAAATAGAGAAAAAAATGGATTTGCTAGAAGTAGGTCCCAAGTAGAATACAAGACATCTAAAGACTTCTGAAAAGAAAGATGTAAGAACAAATCCAACTGGCTGTAGGAATAGCATCTTGGAGTTTCAAAGTAATGTGGAAAGCAAATAATATAATACAGGTGGTATTAGAAGGGTGAAAGAGACAGGTGCTGTTGAAGAAACTAAGGCAAGTCAGTGAAAAAGAATCCCATGGTAGAGATCAAACAGTAACTGTGCTTATCAGGCTGATGCGCAAATATTTGTTAAAAAGTAAATCAAATCGACTACTAACTGATCTTATTTGATACAGTTCTCCCACTAAGAAATCAAAACTTTAGCTAAAAGAAAAATAAATGCTGAATTGAATTAGATGGCATTCCTTTGAAAGTGCTTCTTTTTTTCATATGTCTCTACACACAGATGTTTCTTGCATAATTCCAACAGGTAGTTTTACTATGTTCAACCTTAAAAGCAAAACTTTCAAAGAAAAACAAAGTTCTATACAATTGTTTAGTACACTATAGAGTTACTTCCAGTGGGTTGCCCTATTTATCCTATAGTGGGAAAATAAATGCCCAACTTCTTTCTTCCACCTCAAAGTCCTCTGATTCACTTTCAATTACATCTCAGTCAACACTCAGAACAGAAGTGATCTTTGAATGTCCATCAAAACACCATATTCTAAGGACACAAGATTATTCTGGTTAAATATCCTTCCTACTGCTTCAGTAAGCCAAAGACTACAAAAGTAGCCAAGAGATTCAGTGCAAGCAGCAACTTGCATAAAGAGCAATTCAGTTTTCCACTTTCTTTTCAATCCAACACATTCTCATCAATTCATTTAAGAGACAATTCCATATTTAAACAAACAGAGCAGCCTTGCAGGCCAAAGCTGCCAGAGGAGTTCATCAAGCTTCTTTTGGCTGTTATGTTCTATTGTCTGCTGCAGTTTCCTATCAAGCCTTAAATTATAGCTGAGAAATTCAGAAAACACCCGAGAAAGTTAACTGTAAATTTGAAAAACAGCTTTGATATGCGTCAAGTTCAGAGAGGACCAAGAAGTGAAAGCTTGAGTGATTAGACTGCGCAGATGTTAAAAAACTGAAGAGTCATGAAGCAGGCTGGCAGCTCGGAGGAACAAGAGAAATAACTGCTTAAGAAAGTGAAACTAAAAATAACTGAGGACTGCTTGAAGATTCACTAAGAGAGTGTGAATAGAATTTTAGCTATAAAAAGGGAAAAAAAATACTCATAAAAAGTTGCAGCTAATTTAACCAAACACCTAGAGGCTGTGATCACTTTAGAATATGCACCAAGTGCTTCAGGATTACACCACCGGACACAGACACGTCATACGCAACCAAAAGAAGCTGTAGGTTTCCCAATCTCAGTGATTCCAGAAGAAAACACACACATCACTAAGGTTAAGACAAACAGAACTGATTTTTCCCAAAGCACAACAGCCTGGATTCCAGGCTTCGAACAGAGGAGGAGAGAAGGAAAAGGCCTTCTACTGTGTACAGCTGGAACCAATGGGACCATGGAGTGCTGTCCTGTCCAAAAGGAAAGGATTCTTCCCAGAAGCCTCAGACAAAGAAGTTCTTTTCCTTCCCCACCCCACCGTATCAATGGTAGGCAGGAAAAAGCCTGGCAGCCCAACGTGGTAAGATCAGCTTCGTTTTATTTTTGAAGACACCAACTGGCCAAGAGAAAAAAAAGCACCTGAGACACAAAGGAGGTAGGAGAAACCACACACATGTGGGCTTCATGCTGGAAGAGGATGGCTGCCAGAGGGGCCTTTCTGCTGTGAGCTGAGTTACAGGAGCAAGGGCAATAGCCAGCGACATGCAGGTGGCTACAGCTACCTTCAAGTGATGAAATACATACATGGCTCAGACATAATGCCTACCACAACCTCGTTTAAGAACTGAATTATTTATTTTGCAAAAAGAAGCAAACGGGAACACTCAGTCACTTAGAGTAACAGTAATGCTCTGAAAACCCCTATTATTGGAAATCCATTTTGAATTTTGTTTTCTATTTCCATGGCTTTTGAATTCAAACTAGAACTGTTCAAACACTAAATTAAAGGTTAATAAACATTCTGTAAAACCACAGTGCCAACACAAGCGTTCACACCAACAAAAGCAGTCAGACTGTAACAACCAGTGATTTGCATACACATATAGCATCTCTGAAGTCAGATATTATTCCTATGAATTCTGTTTTTTGGGGGGGAGGGTGTTGATTTAAATAATTAAAGGCATATTCCAGTAACTGATTAATATCAAAAAGAGAAGATGTTGACAAGCTATATACTAACCTGTCCCAGGCCAGGCATACCTCCTCCAAGTCGCAGAAGTCTATCCATATTTCTAGAGAAACAGAAACAAAGGAAAAAAATGTTCCCAGGCTCTGAAGTGTTTACTAAATTGCTATCTATATAATTCACCTTCAGTCACTCAGTATGTCAAAAATATTGGTGGTAATTACAACACAACATCAGACTTCCTGTTAATTAACACCACATATTAATTCAAGAAGCTGTCTTCCATGCTAATTAACAGACCTTGTTTTATTGCTTTGGTTTTGGGTTATCCCCATTTCTGAAGATGAGTACTCTTGTCAACTTCTCAAAACTTCCCTGTCATTCAATTAACTGCAGGAGTTTTGTTGCTTAAGAACAGCACCTACATCCAGGAAGTTCCTAAAACTTAAGACATACATACAAGCTTACTCTAATTTGTTCAAAAAGCATCAATAAAAATGTGAAAGTAAGGATTTTAGCATCCTCATTAGTAAGTTCTGTGCTAATTAACTTACAGCTTGTCAGTTACCATCAAAACTACATGTGAAAGACACTGAGCAGATTATGGATCTCTGAATTAGCATCAAAAGCTTTTTTTTTTAATGAACTCATTATACTAAAAGAAATACTGTAAAGTAAACATTTAGTGTGTATATAGTTAGAACATTAGTGACAGTGCAGTCCCTTAATACATTTCCAGTGTTGCATGTGGCATTGCTTCAGTGCAAGATTATTCCAATCAAGGCAACCAACTCATTACTGCCTTGGAGAGAAAAAAGTCATTTTTATGCTGCAGATTTTCAAGGATTGAACTCTAGGAATGAGAAATGCCAAGGTGTCCAACTAAAGAATTGAGCAGATGCTTATTACTCTGCAGTTTATTCACTTACATTGCTGAAAAGCAATTTAATCTTTCATCCTCATCATCTAAGTAAGGATTCTGTTCCAGGTGTAACAGTACTTTAACCTGCTTGACTCATTCAGTTTCTTAGTAAAAGGAAACAAAGGAAACAAGATATACTGAATATTGTTTTTAAAACAACGGCTTTTACAGTTCCAAGTCTCACAGAAATTACACTGTATTTTAATTGTAAAATAGAAGGGCTTATTTTAATTGTAAAATAGAAGGAATGTAGTGAAGAATCAGAAACCATACTCTTAACTGCAGAAGTTTTAATCCAGTACAAGAAAGCCTGTAAAGTGATGTAAGAGTATTCAAGAAAAATCAGTAGTGGTATTTCCAAACTACATTCATCCTCAAAACATATGTTACATCACATATATCAGAACCATACACAGCCTGAGGTTATGTACATTAAAAATATAGAAGTCCTTATGCTGAAGGAATTAGGATACTTATCTTCTGAAATGTGTTAGTATTTGTACTGATTAAATACTAGCAGGCTTTATTTCAGTTTAAAACAAATATTTTGAGCTTCTAGTAACACCATTAGAACCTATAGCAAGATACATTCTTTAAACTCCTATTGTAGCTACATCCATCCAACCATTTCAAACACCACCACCTAAGGCACAGATCAATAACACAAGCTATTTGCTAATCTCACTCCAGTTCAGCATTTGTAGGACACGCTTCTAAGGCAAGCAAACCTTACAACTGCAGCCTCAGCCACTAGTAAATGCTTTCTGAAAACCACCTCAGCACTACGTGAATTAAAAAGGAATTTATTGAAAGGTTAGAGCTGCCTCTTCAGGTAGCCAATGAAAGCAGTTTCTTTCCTATAGGCAAAAGCCAAACACAGTGTATACACCCCTTTGTCCCAAACTACAACAAACTGCAAATCAAGAATTTTGATCGAAAGGTAAAGTTCCTGATTAAAGCTATTATGTGAGTAAATCATAAATGGCTTCTACAAAACACCCATGGGAAACAAAGCCAAATGTCTCGCTTTCTAGGGTAGACAAGCCTCCACTAAAATCCAAACAATTATTCATCTTTATGACACTGTCAATGGCTGAAGAGTGGTGGCAAAAAAAGCAGAGTTAAGGTATGAAAAATAGAGTTTTAATCAATCATGACTGTGTGCTTATTTTGAGAAATCTCTCTCTATAATCAGTAATCATAAAATGCATTGGAAGCTTTTCCTGTAAGCGGTAGAGGTGTTTTACCTACCTGCATTTAAGAAATAATATCAGATAACAAATTTTATACCTCCTTACCTTTTGCTTTAGCAAGTGACACACAACAGCTATTACCAGCTCATTAATGTTTTATTTATAGCATTTATTCTTGTTTCAAAACCAACAGAATATCTTAAATGTTAAAGTAGAAATTATGCAAGAACATTGTTTAATACAACAAAACATGCTTATATACAGTGAGACTGGAACAACTAGCTACACAAACTGTTTATTTGTCAGTATATATTCCCAGTTTTTGGAACATCAAAAATCCCATTTTCTAATGGAACTGTAGGGATATAACATACTATAGCTACCACTACACTGAAGATGTTCAGATTCTCGAAGCAGCAGCACATGCAGAATCTCCAGAAATGAACTGTAGGTGCTACGTAAATCATTTCAGTAGTTCCATAGATTGACTCTGCTTAGAGCTTTGGCAGCTAATAT
Source organism: Lagopus muta (assembly GCF_023343835.1). Taxonomy (NCBI): domain Eukaryota; kingdom Metazoa; phylum Chordata; class Aves; order Galliformes; family Phasianidae; genus Lagopus; species Lagopus muta. The sequence goes on along the minus strand of NC_064440.1, from coordinate 15,521,198 downwards.
TTTCCTTTCTTGTTTGCAAGTGAAGATGCTTTAGTGGGTTAGAACATATTTAGTCATTCATAAATATAAACATCTGAACAATTTCTATATACCATCCAAATTTAAAAAAATTGTTAATCAATCCACCGTGCCCAAATATTATTTCAGCAATCATTTCAGTGCGAGTGATGATGCTTTTTAAAACTTAAGCAACATTTTAGACTCTAACTCAGATAACTTCAGATTTACAAACAAAGCAAATCTGCATTTCTAACCTGGTGCCCAACAAGAGATGACCGCAGAACAAACTCAGCAGCAACTCCCACAGTTTGATTATGAAGATGTCAGTTTCTTTCCTACAAAGGAAAAAAGGAAGGAGGGGAAGGAGAGAAAAAATAGTAAAATTAGAAACAGTAGCATATGTAACCAGAAATGTTGCACTGACGTTCTCTGAAAGGATAAAGCATCACTTCAGAACATCCTCTTTTTTAGAAGTTTTATTTCCATGAAATTTCTGAAGGGTATATTTGCCATGTGCAACCCAAACCTCTGCAATACAGAAAGAAGTTTAAGAATGAAAGGATACGGTAATTATTAAGTGCTTCAAAGGGAAGCCACTTACAATTTCACATTCATACCACCTTAACAGCTTCACAAATCCTACCAAGTCTGTGTTAACAATTTAAAGCTAATGAATAATTTCTGGTGCTGTTAGAATGAAAGTACGGCTCCTCGTTACTATTTGAGAACTGTGCTGTACAGAGCCCTTGGTGTGCCCAAGTAGTGAGGGAGGCCTCCACGTTCACCTGATCTCCAGTTGAGAAAGCCTGCTTTACACCCAGTGTAGGAGCTCATAGCTGTGTTATCTTTCTCCCAGAGAACACTGCCCACTAATTGCATCCACTCAATCACTCACAGTGCAGTGTTTTAAAACAGATCTGTGGCCATGATTTGATAGACATTTTTTTGCAATGTCACTGTTACCATAAGGAGCGCTGGGGAAGCTGCTGCTGCTTAACAACTTGATGCCGCTTTTCTCAGTGCTGCCAGAGCAGCCGTTTGTGCAGCCCTGCAACAAACTGATAGGCTAAGAACAATGTTGGTTTTAACCCCATTCATTTCTCTGATAGAATTCATGCTGCATACCAGAAGCAGTTGTCCTACAACAACAGAAAATGAGGTCTTGGAAGAGCCAGCCGCTCTAAAGCTAGTCCAAATTCCAGAAGAAATTTATGTCAAACTACTCTTGAAGTTAAAGTTGCCCAAAGAATGTCTCTGCCTATCTGTTATGTTTGTATACTTGCAGCCAGCTGGGCACCCAGCAGTCCTGCACTCCCTTCTCCATCCTCTCCTGGGATATAAGAAATAGTTCATTAGATGCTTGATTTAGTGTTAGACCATGAAGTGCAGCAATACAGAAACTGTTATCCATCTCTGCCTGGGTCGGTCTGGGGCACAGTGGGTAACAGACATGCAGTTGCACAAAGGTAAGCACAGGAAAGAGGATGACACAGAACAGCAGCTTGGCCAGCCTTCAGCCATCAGACACAGTGTATAATCAATGGATATTAAGATGTTATAATCACAAAATAAACAAGAGAGTTAGGCAAAGTAGACTATGATAACAAAAGAGAATAAATGAAAGGCTTACCCTTATGCTGGGCTCACCACAAAACACCAGTAGAGGCAATCTCCAGAAGAGATCCTTCCCCACTGGTAGCCAGCAATTAAATAGGTCTAGCAGGGGTGGAGCCTGGCTCCACCCCTTCCGGCAGCACAGGTGAATTGCCTTCAGCTGTGCTTCTCTGGCTGGCTCATGGCTCGCCTCAGGTGATCAATCAGAGGTTCAGGCCATGACTCAGCAGTTCCCATACACACAGCTACCAAAGATGCACAAAAACCTACATTATTGTATTTGACATCCCTCCACAAACACACACACACACTTCCACTCCAAGCCATTCTAAGATAACTTTAGGTCAGTATTCAGACAAAAACTCCTCCGCATGACAAATTGAGAAAGCGTACAGGTAGGAAATACTAATGATATTCTCCTCTTTTCAAAAAGAAACAGGAATTCATAGTGCAAAATGTCTATCATTCATGAGCAGTGTTAATGCTACTTTATGGGCAGCTCCTGTCACAGAACACTACTGTAAAATACAGACAAATCAGACATCAAAAAGTACAGATACCAATTCACATTTCAAAAGCATATTTTAACTAGATCTTCCACTTCAAACACAATCCAATAATATCTGAGAGAAAGCTTAGAAGCACCAGAATGCAGCTTATGCTTCTGTCCTGATACCAGCTGCCTGATCTGTCCTCTCACTTCTCCCCTGGTGAATGCATACAGCACAGTAACACACAGCTGAAAGTTTTCCCATCTCTGCTGTCAAATGCAAAAAGCTAGCATTGATTACACACCTACCTACATTTATTTCATATTTTATACTCATAAAATGAACATATAAAAATTAAAACAGAGAAAAGTAAACAGAAAATTCACAGCATCTCTCATTCCCTTCTTTTCGAAGGACAGAAAGTATTTCAATAATCATAGAATCATTATGGCTGGAAAAAATCTCTAACAACATCTTGTCCAACTGTCCACCTACCACCAATACTGCCCACTAAAACATGTTCCTTAGTACCACATCTACAAGTTTCTTGAACATCTTTAGGGACAGTGGCTCCACTGCCCCCCTGGGCAGCCCGTTCCAGTGCCTAATTACTCTCCTGGAGAATAAATTTTTCCTAATATCCAGTCTGAACCTCACCTGGTGCAACTTGATGCCTTTAGCCCTAGTCCTATCGCTGTTACCTAGGAGAAGAGGCCAACCCCCACCTTGCCACAACCTCCTTTCAAGGAGTTGCAGAGAGCAAAAAGGTCTCCACTGAGCCTCCTCTTTTCTAGACTGAACAATCCCAGCTCCCTCAGCTGCTCCTTGTAAGACTTGTGCACCAGACCCCTCATCATATTTGCTGCCCTTCTCTGGACATGCCCCAGGGCCTCAGTGTCTTTCTTGTAGTGAGGGGTCCAAAACTGAACACAGTACTCATGATGAAGCCTAACCAGAGCTGAGTACAGAGCAATAATCTCTTCCCTGCTCCTGCTGGATGCACTATTTCTTATTCAAGCCAGGACGTTATTGGCCTTCTTGGCCACTGGGCACACTGCTGGCTCATGTTCAGTCAAGCATCAACCAACACCCCTAGGTCTATTTCCTTTACATGGTCTTCCAGCCACTCTGCCCCAAGTCTGTAGTGTTGCCTAAGGTTGTTGTGACCAAAGTATAGGACTTGGCACTAGGTCTTGTTGAGCTTCATCCTACTGGTCTCAGCCCAACTATCCAGACTGCCCACATCCCTCTGTAAGGCTTTCTTACCTTCAAGCAGATCAACACTTTCTCCAAACTTGCTGTCATCTGCAAACTTACTGAGGGTGCACTCAATCCCCTCACCCAGATCATCAGTAAAGACACTGAACGTGACTTAGCATATTTCAGCACATATTCTGAAATTAACTTGAAATAGTCTTAAATTGCTGAATCTCTTTGCATGACTTCCATACCACAGTAAATTACTTTCTATCTGGTACTAAAAATCCATGGTGCGAGCCCTCAACGAAAGAGAATTCTACTGGATTGGAAACTCTGGAGTTGGTAAAACACCACCAGAGCGCCCTAACAGCAACAAGAACATTGGGCTAGGCTCAGGTAACAAGAACTTAATCCAGTCTGAAATTGCTACATTGAGTAGCTTCATGCTACACAGTGTAACTTCCATTTCCCCTCTGGTAACTGTTTCTCCACCTGCCCTAGGAGGACTACAAGACTCAGTTTTGTGTAAATACTGTTAGACCTCCCGCTGAAAAGCCCTACACAGCAGACAGATTAACTACTTTATCAACAGTAACTGAAAAAGTGGTTTAAGGTTTTTGCTGCAAATGTAACACAATTCCAAGAAGCAGCTATGAAGGCAGAAAAAGTTAAGGAACTGCAACTTGGAAAGAAGCATCATTTCACTCAGAAAAGAACAAAAATCCAGTGCAGGTAAAGTCAACAAACATGGAACAAAAGCAAAACCTGAACAAAAACAGATGTTTCACATGTTTGGGGGGGGGGGGGGAAGAAAGAAAGCTTCTTTTATATTTTGTACAAAAATGAAAAGAAAAAAAAAATCTATTAAGACAATTCTTAGTTATTTGTTCTTTAAAGATTAACAGACCAGAACCACACTAAAGCAGGCAGGTTGGGTCCCCTGATTCTGCTTTTTCCAAAAGTACAGCAAACATGTCTAATCCTGCAACACCATTGCTGAGCTGCAGTTACAGAGGTAACCCAGAGTGAAGTCAAACACTCTGTACTGCTGAGTACACCAACTTACAAGTTTAAATTACATGAAGTACGAGTTAGCAGTTAAGGGAACAGTCATTAACGAATTGCATCACCCTAAAATGAACATTTAAAGTTATACATAGACAATGATCTCCTCAAAACTGTGCAGTAGGGAGAGCAGACATACAGGTGTTCTGGAACAGTTCCTCCCCACCAAGCAGTCATCATGCAGATTCCTGCTGTTCAAAATAGCCAAACTACCTGTCCTTGCCAATTATCCCAGGTGTCGGCTTATCCCAGAGGACAGGGTATAAACAGAACCTGCTTAAATCCTTTCCTTGCCTGCACAACAGAAACTCTCAGCCAGTGCTCTTTTTGTCCAAGCAGAAACTTTGTCCAACTGCACCCCGTGCATGTGAGGTACACCTTGGATGCATGCTCGGAGGACTAAGCTTTTAAGCTTCACGCAAACCTATAGGGCTGTTCAGATTGCCTCATACCCTTCTGGCTATTTATAGTTTTCAAATACGTTTTGTACAGCTCAAGAAAAAGAAACGTCTACGTCAGTCCTTGCTGTCCTGGAGGACTTGCTGGTTGTAACGCAAACAAATACCTCTTTAAGCAATGACCTCAGCCCGCACTCAGCTCTGTCTGCTGTTTACAAGCAGCCAGCTTCCTAACTTAAGTTCTACGAACAAGAGTGAGCTCTGCCGCATGCAAGGAACAGCGCTGCCGCTCGTGATGGTGTCTCAGTTCCTACGCAATCTCACACCCCCCAGCCCGCCGCGGACATTCCTTCTCCCCACCTTCAGCAACGCTTCGGCCCACGAGGTCCCCGACAGACAGCTCCTAGAAGCTCCGCGCTGAGGCAGCCTAAAGGAAAGGGGCGGAGGAGCTCTGTTGCCCGTGCCGACCGGTGCCCGGCTCGGCCCCTCCGCCGCGGCTCCTTCGGGCTCCTCCCGCCGGGGCCCGGCCGCCTCTCCTCCCGGCACTCCGCCCGGCCGCAGCCTCGCATGAAGAAGGCCCTCGCCGTCCCGCCCGCCGCCCGGGCCCGCTCCCGCCGCCACGGAGAGGCCACCCCACAGCCAGGCGAGGCCCCGGACGCCTCTCTGAGACGAGCGGGCCGCCCCGCCTCCCCTTACCTCCGTCCGGAGCCCACACCGAGCGCGCCGCCTCGGCCCGGGCCGCCGTGAATCAGCCGGATCTCATTCAAAGCCGGTCCGCCCAGGCCCCCGCGTGTGCTTCCCGGTTCAGAGGGCGCGCGGCGGGACTTCCGGTGCCGGAGTCGGGTTTGGGGGTGGGGGGAGCAGGAAGCCGTGGCAAAGCAGTTTGCTTGGCAACGGCGCGCGCCGTCGGCGGGAACGCGCTGAGCGCTCGTGCGCGAGAGCTGCTGCGGCCGTTAAACTGCCTTTCGTGTGGCGCGAGGCGCGTAGGCGAGACGTCAGCGGGACTTGAGGGCCTGAGAGCGTGAGAGGAGTCCGGGGACCCTCGGGTGCCCCAGCTCCGCTCGTTTTGGCCGTTATTCTGTCCACCTACAAATCCGCAGCTGTCACAAAGTTACCTGGAGCTCTTGGAGCGGTGACATTCAGAAGGACGCTGTCCGTAAAGTGACACTGAGTGCTGAGGTGAAGCACTCAGGAGGCTTTGCTCTGAAGTACTGTACCTTAAGCTTGTCTCTAGCTCAGAGCCCGGCTGCGTCCAACTGGCACCTATGTGCAGATAAGCAGCAAATAGGATGGCTTTATGTTCCAAAAATGCATCATCAAATCAAAAAGAGAATGATTAGTAGGAACACCGCATGCAGCCATCTCAAAAGTGATGTCATGAGGATTGAGAGGATTCAGAGGAAAGTAATGAAGTGCACATAGACATGAAAAATCACATGTGCAGAAATGGAAAAGAGTGGAATGGTAACAATCTTTTTCCATACAAAGAAGACAAATTTGAGATAAGATGGAAGCATGCACACTAATGAATGATGTGAAGGAAACAAACTGGAGTTTTCAATTACCTTTATGGTACACAGGAGAAAAATGAACAACAAAAAGATTGGTAAATGAAAAGAGGAAAATACAAGGCTGAGGAATCACAAATAGTTCTTCAGATAATAAGTGACTGTTCTGAATCCTGGTGTCTCAGGAACTCACTCTGACTAGAACAATGCTTTTCTTAAACTGCATGTTTATATATAGTTGCTAAAATATTATGAATATTTATTGATTGAACAACTGAAGAACCTAAAAGGCAATTTCTTGTGTTTCCACAATGAATGACCAAGAACAGCATTACGATTTGGTTCTGAAGCTCCTTTAAGGATTGAGAATGTAAAATTAGAAGATGGTCAGCACTTCACCGCACAGATGGTTACAAGGAAGCAAGTGGAAAGGTACTGTGTTATAAATTACACTTCAGCCAGATACAGTTACCCCTTCCATGGCACATTAGCCTCTTCGGAAATCTTATGTTTTTATACTGCGCTGTGTAAAATGAATGAAAAGAGAAAAATTCAATTAACATCATATCTACTATTCTGCTCTTTAAGAGGGTGATCTTTCTGAAAAACAGTATGCTTTTAATAGTCTCTTCCATCTCTTTTCAGATCTTTGCTGGTCTGAGAGAATTGCTAGAGTTAAAATTCCCAAAATATTCTTAAAAAGATAAAGAATAGAAATGTAGTTTATACCATGAACCTGCCATCTCTATTACATGCAATTAAGACAAAACCTATTAGTGCATTTTGTCATTGCAATCCCAGCCAGATTATTCAGGAAAAAAAGGAAAACAAACGACAACAACAACGAAAACAGCAATAAAAAAAAAAAAACAAAACGGAGAGTATATGTGTGTGTTTGCATGTTTGTCTCACACAAAAGAAAATATGGGACATACTTCTAGGAGGTAGTTATATTCTTTATTATTTTACCTGGAAAATTCAAGCTGCTACAGTCTTGTCCTTAATACTTCAAGATTTTTGTGTATTTAAGTGTCTTCTAAAGTCGTAAAAATTATTACAAGGTCAAAAACCTTTTTTTTTTTTTTTTTTTTAGATTACATTAATGAGGTAAGTATTGAAATGCATTCTATATTTTTCTAATTTGCACTGTATTTTCATAATTTTACTCTCCCAGTGGACTGGAATTCTGTCACCTTAGTAAGAGATACACATCACATTTCATTTTTTTACTCTGCAAACATGTGTCTTTATGGAACACTGCAGTTCTGGAAGAAAAAATATCTACAAAATTCTTTAGAAGAGGAAGCATCCCCCTGGATTAACATATACAGCAAGGAAATGTAGTCAATGTAGTCAGATTCTGTACTTCACCTTTACCCACTGATTTGAATGAGTTATGTCAGTTCAAACCATCTGAAGATTTGGGCCTTCTTTGAAATACAAAGTGGAACAGACTTTCATTGTTATTCTTAATTACATTTCACATCGTAGTATTGACTCTCATAAAACATACATTTATTGAAATTTTATAAATAATATACTTAGAGAAGAAGGAAAAAAGGAGAAAATAGAAGAAATATTTACATTAAAAAGTATAGTGAATTAATTGGATATATAGAGCCAGTATCATCTTTGGTACTTACAACAGATGGTATTTTATATTTTGATATAAAAAAGATATATTCTTAATCGTATATGTCAAAGAAAAGAGACCATATGTTGTTAAACACTTCCAAATTGTCATTTAATCTGAAGGGCACTCTCTTGCATGATACTAAATCCCGCATTGTTTTTATCTAACTAGTGCTAATCTACAGAATATTTGTATTTATTATTTAGCTGTAAGGAAGTGCTGAATTAAAATGTTATGATTTTGTTCTTTTCATTTTTATTACTTGGATGGATGTCGTAAGTGGTAAAAGCTTGTTTTGGTTGGCCCCTTACATTCTTCCAGTTGTCCTCGTACCTTTCTGTCTTTACTGTCCTAGTAAAGTGATCAACAATGATCAGACTTGCTAAGAGATCACTCCATTATTTCCTAGTTTCCAGTGTATCTGGAATGTGATTTTCCCCCAGGTCTGTAATTTAGTTAAAGCAGCAGTAATCCTGCTGCTCTGTAATTAATGGGTTTAATTTTTCAGAGCTGAATGACAAAACTGAAGTGTTGTCTATAGAACATGAGAATATACACTGAGAGATTGGCCACAGTTTTTGTGCTGGAACAAGGGAAATCTCCAGTACTTTGTTACAATTATTTATGTTAAAAATATATACAAATATAAAGTCTGGGATTAGAATACAGTGTATACTGTAGAACTGGATGAGACACTAGAGTTTTGAACAAGTACATCTCTATTTGAGAACATAAATGGGAGCACAGGGAATGCAAATATACTGCAGAGACCTGATTTTGACCTTGTGAGGAAATAAGTTAGAAAAAGCACACTTGTTTTTCTTTGTTTAGCTACAAACCATGTTTGGTAGTCAAACATTGAATAGATAACAATAGAGGAATTGGAGTTTTTAAAACTGCAGCATTTTACCCTAGACTGGAGCTCTGTACATAGAGATTTGGCAAATCTGTATGTGGGGAAATGATTTCTTCTGTCAAACTTGGCGAGCACTCAAAATGGTTAGGAGTGCTTATTATGACCTCTGTGACATCCACAACAGCTTGTGAAATGCCTGAACAACTCTTTGATGCATGCAGACTAATAAGAGGTCTTGTCACAGACAATGAATTAAATTTTACAAGAATATAGGTTAAAGACAGTAAATAAAAGTGAGAATGCTTTTTTCAGTCATCTGAACATTCTACAATCAGCTACCAAATGCTGATAGAGGTTTGAAAAAGGCTCCATTAATCATAAAGCATATGATTAATTAAAACTTGCAAAAAAACCCGCTATTTTCATGTTTTCAAGAATATAGTTTTGCCCATTAAATTATGACAAGTATAAACCCAGCATAATTTTGAGTGAGAATGGTAGCGATGTATTTGGATAGAATCTGTCACAGTTTAGAAGGTAAAGAATATTAAGAATGCAAACATTCACTTCTGTATGCAATAGAACTGCCCTGGAATATCAGGGCCAAAAGATAGTGTTTATATTGAAAGTTTCTGTATACAGGAGACAATACAAATCTCCTATACTATTCTACAGGAAACTGGACTTTTGTCTTTTTATGTCTATTTAAAGTGGCTGAGTTGTGAGAACCATCTACAAACCATCTGGAGAAGATAAGGCCAAGAAAAAATCAGTCTTGCTGGAAATACTTGTGTTGGGGGTGTCTATGGAAAATTTTTATGAGACAACAGAGGAGTGGGTTTGTGTCCCTGGCAATTGCAAAGGTGCTACTCTGTGAGAGACAGATTATTTAAATAACCACGTAGAAGACTGTAAATTGACGACTGCAAATTAAGAGAAAGGTGGTGTGTAAAGTGGACATACTGTGGTTTTTTTCTGGATTACTGTGGGATGGAGCAATGTTCAACTTTTTTTCTATTTTTTTTTTTCTTTTTATTCAGTGGGAGTTTTCCCCCTTATTTGTGACACAATAAAAATAAATTTTACACTTCCTTTAGCACTTAAGATGTTCTTGTAGCTGAACTGAAACACTTCTTTACAAAATGCTATGTAGCTGGTACAATGCTTTGTGTCAGTGTCAGGAAGCAAGAGCTAAGAAATTGACTATTGCAGTCATTTCTGCGGCTCTGTCTGCATTAGGACATAGTACAGAATAGTAGGAATTAGTTGGTAGGTCTAGACAGGCAACACAATATTTTTGTCAGCCTTTTTTTGTCCTTTGGATAGCTCTAGTTTCAACCCATTAATTGAATGAGCATTTGCAAGTGAAGTGTTTTAGGCATGTTCCTGGTCTGCAGTTTTTCATGTGAATGAATCCAGTTTCAGTGTTCCTAAGAGAGATTAGCACAGCAAATCAAAACACCCAAGCAGAGACAATCAAGGCTTTAAAGGCATGCTCCTGATCCAAACTTAAACATGCATCATGTAGATGCTCAATATATGCCTTTATTTTTCCTTCCAAAAAGTATCCCACAGTATGAAAAGAAAACATGTCAGAAAGCTGGAGAAGAGTGAAATAAGATTGAAGAAGGTGAGGTCCTCTACATTACTACACATGGCATGCCCAAAGCACTGGGTATATACAATATGTTCTATGGAGAGCCTGAGGGACCTGTAAACTGCGAGATAAGCCCCATTCAGTGAATATTTTGATCCTCGCAAGAATGTCGCTTGGGAAAGGCACATTTTTTACAAGAAAGCAGCTGCCAGATGAGACCATTGACCATTGTTAAGATCTTTAAAATAAAGCCAAGTAATGTGAATTGGAGCAGTTAACAGATGGATGAATTACTTGTGATATAAGTGATAACCAAGTCAAAGCAAGGTGAGAAAAGGACTTGACATTGCAAAGAACAGCGGATATTTGCAGGGCTAGTAAAGACTGCTTCCCAAATAAAAGTGTTAGCTAGTGGTGAAGGAACTGGAGTCTATCTAATTAAAAATGCATACCAAAGCATAAAGAGAAAATACTAGGGTAAACAAATGGCAGAGACCAGACTTGTTTTCAATAAATGTAAAATCACAACATGGTGAAAAGGTCCCGCACAAGAGGTTCAGTGTCCTGTATACAATGAAAGCAGCCATTTTGCAGAAAATAGATTGCTCTTGACTCAACGAGTAAAGATAAGCTAAAGAAAAGTGATCTGTGTTCATACTACTGGAAAACATAACAATGGTGACAACACTGAAAGTCATTATAATGATGTTTTAAAGGGGTGATCAGGATGGCATTATTGTAAAACATAAAAATAAAAAATAAAAATAAAAAGATTTTTCTGCTGGGCCAGAACCTTTTCGTTTGAAACTATATCACAAACAGAGATGCAATTTGTGGATTTTGGAAATTCTCTGATGACACAAAAGTAATAAAGAATCGTTACATACGCACTGCTCCACAAAGGAGTTATATCTGTGGATACTGCATTAATAATCACAGTGATGTGGCAGAGAAAGAAGTAGAGTCTTTGTGCCTGTTCAGAATAAGGTTCTGTCCATTCTTTCTTATTTACACTATCAGGAAGTGAATGGACATGTGCTTTCTATTTTAATAGGAACAGGAAAACATTAATCTAACATAAATACTAAATTTGTGAATTCCCAGTAGACTTCATCTTTGGATTCATGCAAGGTATTGATCAGATTATTTTAATCTTTTCTCAGTAGGGTTGCTTTGGTCCTTGGAGTACATCCAGATACACCCAATGGCATTTTTCCCCCGTCATTGCCCCGCCTGTTTCTTCCTTGTCCTCCTTGATAGAATTCTCTGCTATGGTTTTATGACTTGGTGGGTCCACTTCATTGTGGTTGCAAATTTTTCTGAGGTAATGCAAATTATTAATAGCTATCTGGGGGAAGATTTCTGCTAGTCATTTCATTTAGAAAATAGTTATTTTATTGATCAAACATACACATCACACCTCAGCCACTTCAGCTTTCTGTAATATGAGTCACTGGTAGAAGGAAAAGGTAAATAGCAGAATCGCTTCTTGACTACACACAATTTGTACGGTTGTCATCATGTCTTATTCTATGTATTCACCACAATAATGGAAGCTTATAGAAAGGCTTTCCTCATTCTTTCTCATCGTATCTGAATTGGTAAAAATAATATTTTTAATGTTCTTCTTCTGCCAAGTAGGCAGGTAATTTGAATAGACAAAGTATTTGCATCTAACAATAGACTACTCAGGTAAGGCAAGATCATTATTTTAGTTACATTGGCTGTCTGCCATAAATAAATACAGTAACAATTTATCTCATCTCACTAGCTATCTTGATTCAGTTGATTAAAGGCTATAAATTAACTTTAATTACAAGTTGTAACAGTTGGCATTTGGAGACCTACATGTTTGAGACCACGTGGTGGAAATTTTATTCTCCATTGTAGAAATAAACCAAGGAAACTCTCTGCCTAGATTTCTAATTTCATCCTTTTATCCTTTTTTTTTTTTTTTTTTTCATTTGCCTACAGATTTTTTTCCTGCATTTAAAGTAAGGTTGAGTGTTCTTTTTTTTTTAGCTCAAATGACTAAAAAAAATTTTAATATCTTATTTTAGGTCCTGAGTGCATTCAGGCACCAACTGAACCTAAGTCTTCCCTCTGCAAAGGTAGGATGTGAAAATTTTCATCCTTCTCTGATTTTTATTGTTAAGGTAAACAAACTTGCAGATATTTTTATCCCCTACAAAGAAGGTATATGTAAATTTTGCACTTGTATATGGTGCTTTTGTGAAGAGATCTGCATCTCTGTCTTTCGGGTTTCTAAGGGCTGATGACAGAAGTCTCAGTATCAGACATCTTAGGCATCATTGATCTGTTCTTTGAATTGTTTATGTTGAAAGAAAGTTAATTTAAATTACATTTTAGTTTATTTTATTTCAGATTTCTTTGTTCCGATAAAAAGAGTGAACATGACTTCTTTGTTTATCCTTGCTATTGAAGTGCTAACCATGACAGCACTGCCTCAGTGTTGTGTAACTGGTAAAAATGAGACTAAATCCAGATAGATAAAATATCACAGAGATAAGCAGAATGTTCAAAGTGAGAGTAAATACAAAAGCTTTGTTGTAATTAAATAAAGACATGGAAACCAGATAATTAAAAATGAATATTTTTAAAGTATTTTAAAATTATTGTACTGCTGGCATCTGACTTATGTGGTTGTAAAAGTGGAATGCAATACGAAACATGATGTAAGCTGTAATGAAGACATTTCACGTACTCGTACGTTATATATGTTTGAGCTTTTTAAGGATAACGTATTTGAATTAACATGGTATGAAAACATCTTGTGTTTACATACTTGTCTTGTTGCATTGGTTAATTCACCATACCTGGCTTCATAGCCTGGAGAATGTCATGATTAGCCATTAATGACTAGTTTTTGAAGTCCAAGAAGAGACTTCAGTATCTGCTGCCTGATTTTTTAGAAATTCCATTTGTTTTGATACTCAGTGAAGCCTTAAAATTTGCTTTTGGCTCTTGTTTTAGTTCAGCAAACCAATTATATCAGTTTCAGGCATAACTTTTAATCTCTATTAACTGGTGGAGTCTTGAAAAAAAACCAATGGACTTGTTTAGGTATGTCATACATGTTGATTGACTTACTGATATTGATGTGTAGAACTCGCTGCTCTTTATTGCCACTTACAGATTGCTTTAGAAGTCCCGTGCAAGGGCTAAGAATTAGTTCAGATACTTTGCAGATCACAACTGTAACATCGGTGCTTTTAAAGTTCTTTGGAGTCTTTGAGTAGTTCTCATGTATAGGTCACAATGTTAACACGCTTTAATACCTGAGATATATTATGGTAATCCATACAGCGTGTGTGCAATGTGAAATTCTGGTGAAATAAATGCAGTCATTAGTCTAAAAAATCTCTTCCTTACAGTAATTATGCTCCCAGAAAACTGCTTTATGGCATTAAAGCCTCATAATAGTATTTCTGTGTCTTTTAGGAGCTTTGGAATTTTGTCTAGTGTTTGTCTACTTAAAATTCCCACTGCTTTAGCTTTTCTTTAGTACTCCTTTCAGCATTTGTCCAGTTAACTAACATAGTTATTTGCTCCTTTCATTTCAGTTTTATACTCAGTAATGGGAGGACATTTCCTTTCTCCACAAAACCTGAATTTAGAAATTAATTAAATGATGGATTTCCAGGCTACTTGAAAAAATAAACTCAAGCAAGAGCAATGATCTCATCTAGCTAGTAATTATCCTTTGTGTTCAATGCTCTTCACTCAGTGTTTCAGCAACTGCAAATAGCCTTTAAATAATCATGAATCCATTGTTGCACATATATATGTCTTACAAGCACAGATGCTTAAGACTTCTACTGACCGGCTGCAAATAACATCACTTTTAATTAGAAATGCACTGATATAAATCTGCCTGCTCATCCTTAGCTTCATCTTTCAGGTAACTGGAGCTGCTAATTACTTTAAAAAATGCAGGTCAAATGCTCAGTATCTGAATTCATTAACTCAGTAGAATATGGCTCTCTCTATGAAAAACAGGATAAATTTACAAATGTTTTTAGAGGTCGCATTTTGTGCCCTACATTACCCATTGACTTTATTTGTTCCTAGTAATAGATCTAAGATTTTGTAGGCGTAGTAATAAACAAACATTCTTTAAATGAACGGCTGTTAATCTAGCTCCATTCTTTTTTAATGGAAGACAGCACAGTGTACTGTTAATGGTATATATGTAAGCAGTGACATTAGGGGTCTTCATCCCACCAAAGAAATATCAAAGCCAGCTCATTCAGATTTTATCCATACATTGTTTTGGTTTTGTTTCTCAAGCAAGTAAAAGAAAATGATTCTCACTGCCAATCATCACATGTGCCTACCAAGTAGTCTTTTAAAATAATCAATTCTGAATGTAAAGCCCAGGTCTTCTAAACCACTTTACATACTGATAGCATGCCAGGTGTGCAATCCTCTTCCTTACATTCCTGTAAAAAATATTTTTATATACACAAATGCATAAGTAACCAAGAATTTTATAAATGCAAACCTTCCTTACTGTCTTGAAAGATAAGAATAGACTGCCTGCTGTGTGAAAATAATCACACTTCTCATTATTTGAAAGTACTCTTAATATTGCAGTTAATTTTCTAACAGCTGTTAGATTTATAGTTGTGAACTATTTACAATGTTAGTATGGTTCAGGCCTTTTAATTTGTATAGTACTTCTTTCAGCTCTTCCTGAACTTTTCTAGTTCTTCCTTTCATTTCCCAAACATATGATAAATTTTATTCATTTCTCACCAGTAAAATTCTAACTAGTCTTGTTATGTCCCTTGTAATTTAAAATTGGCTTCAGATAGATTTGATTGATGTGGATCATATTTATGTCACAAATGACTTAGAATAAGATAATTTTACTTTAATGCAATATTGTGGTGTAGGTAAGTTTTGTTCCTTGTTGATTCTTGGATTATATCTCACTATATAAATTGAAAAAAATAATAATACCAAGTATTTCTTATCACAGAGAAAGGAGCTATCTCACATATTTTAAATGAAGTGGTATTTTTAAGGAGGAAGAATCTCCTCTGCCTAAATTTGGGCATACAGTCTCTATTGCCTTTTGAGGTATTTGTCATTTTGCCAGTTAAATAAGTGGGATGGGCATTTTTTTTATTATTTTTTTTATTTTTATTTTTTTTGTAGAAGAAGCTAAGAATGCTAAATGCCATTTCATAAAGCTTACTAAGGAATGCTGGCTTTATTTAATTTCACAGTGACTGATATCCGTAGGAGGCGAAGGCACGTAATATTATGTAGTGTTGCACACATTTATTTCGTGCTTGCATGGAGTATATATTTATATTTCTTTAGGAAAAGATAGGCCTTCAAACATAGAAAAATACTGTATGTTTTGACATTCTCTCATGAGAGTTACAAATATTCTATATGACTCAAGCCATCCCTTAATAAAACCTTCTTAAATGTCCAAGGGATTAAACCAATATTTGGTCTTATTCGTTATATTTGATCTCTTTTGGTCTTTAAAGATGAGAAATTCCAGAGTGCCATTATCAGCTCAGCTGCCCGTCCTCTTATTTTGAACCAGAAGTGCCAATACGTGCCAGAGCAGCACACAACAGAGGTCCTGACTACAAATGGTCATTCAAATTTGTCAGTATTCTGTGTGTTAGCTGGATGCTAAATTCTCCTTTAGTTAATTCTTTATGTAATTTGTGATCCTGCATTCAATAGGTATCCTATTACTATTTTATTATTATCAACTGATAGCAAGGCCTTTTTGGGTACAACATTTTCCTTTTTGGACGTTAAAACGTTGCAAGTAATGGCTACTAAACAGCTGTATATCAGACAGGCAAAACACAAAGTGTGCCATATAAAAAAAAGTGATTAACTTTGTAACTGATTCTGATGAAAAAAAGATTAGATTCCAGGTACATTATTGTTTATTACCGTATGTATTAAGTATCTATGAAAGCTGCAAGCACTTATTCTGCAAATGGTGGTGGAAAATAAGGCCATGCATATTCCTACAACAAAGCTGTTCATTGTATAATTTAGTTTTCAGCTGAGTCTGAACTTACTGCAGGTGAAAATAAGATGATCCAGATCTGTCAGCACTGATATACATGTAGGTGGTTCCATTATTATAATTTGTGAAATGCTCACAAGCTGTCTTTGTGAGGGTGCTTATATAGAGTAATGTATTAAAAAGAAGCAAGATGTTCTACCTTATGATGGCATTGCAGTTGTGCAGTTTGTGTAAAGCAATCAAATGTTTCTAATATACACACAGAAAAATTTTTGAGCAGAAAAAATGAGTGTTACTGTTTTGTGATTTTGTATGTAAGGTAATATCACAAAATTGAAGAAGGAATTTCCTACTTTTGATGTGAGAGGTATGTTTATAGCATATGGGACTGATAAGTATTTATAAACCAGATGCTCTTTTCATGAGCTCTGAGTTAGTTTAAGAATAATACTGATTTTCTTACGTAGAACATTAGTATAGCAAGTCTGTCCCTCTTCCTTGAATCTAGAGCTGTTGTGCCAGTACCAGTAGGTCTTCTGGACTTTTTTCCACTATTTCAAGAAGACTGCTCTGCTTCTTCCAGTCTTTTCTTAAACTGTACTTTTGGCTGTTATTTAAATCAAATATTCAGGGATGAGTACGAACAGTAAGCTCAATTGGTGCTGAAAGTGTCTGCAAGTCCGATTAAATTAATGATCAAACAAAATAAAATTCCTACTTCAAATATCTACTTTTAATAAGCTTATTTAACATTTTAAAATATGACATGATAAAACACCAAATAGAATCTAGTACCTCATAAGTAGAATTTCAGTTTTTCCCTTCCCCTTTCCCTCCACCTCATAGTTAAGAAATGTAGTAAAACAATGTTTGCATGAAGAGGTCACCCATTTTATCAAGACTGACAGATATACCCAGAAAATAAAGGATGAGGTTTTGGACTCCTGGTCTTTTCATCAAGTCATTTTGTTTCATTTACTTTATTCTTCATTACGCGAAATTGAGGGCAAAGTGTGTACTACCTGTCCCTCAAAACAAAATGCCTGCACTGAAGTGTAGTTGAAGATTTGGAAAATAAGCATTGAAAAACAGCTTCAAATTCTATTGCCCTTTTTTCACCTACCTGAAATACGAATAGTGGAACCATCAAAGTTTCAAACAAATAGCAGTTCTGCTTTTCTTTTTAGTTCTGGCCAGTGTGCCATTTTTGAAATATTCTAACAAAGAAACCACAAACCGCTAGTCACACCACAATACCAGCTTGTGTTTACATTTTCAGCTCTCCAGATCATGATCCTATTGAGTGTGCATAGAGCGAGTGCGTGTACACGCGCCCATCCACCATCAGGAGAAATGAAACTGTAAACACAAGCTGGTATTTTGGTGGGGGCACACTAATATGGCGGTTGGTAGGGTCGGAAGGTGGAGGGTGAATTATGGATCCAGAATTTCCTTGTATTTTTCTTTTTAAGTGAGGCTGCTTGTACAGTAACTGCTATTCAAACCTAAATGTTCACTTTTAGAGCAGTAGAACCCAGCCTCATTGATTTTAAGCTGTGTATTCGGACTTGAACAAAAATGAATGAAAGCACTACTTCTTAACATACTTAAACTAGGCAGTGAAATACAAACTATTTTACAGGGAGTTCTTGTATCAGAGGACAGTGGGCAAGAGTAATCTCACAGTCTTTATCGTTTATGGTAAATCACCTTGTTTAGTACTAGGCAAACACTAACAAAATCACTAACAATTGTAACATGGTGAGAGAAAACTGACTGCCTTTAAACTTGAAGAATCTAAGACTCATATTTGAAAGTAAACTGTTCAAATAGGAAACACCTGATGCGTAGACAGAAGAGATATCTCTAAAATCTCTTCTATGTCATCTACTGCTTAATTTAAATATATTTGCAAGTTCCTAGTCCTTCTCTATTACTGAATTAAAGTTACAGTGCTTGAAAAAATCTTTTATCTGGAGAAAATTTGTGACTGCTGTTTACAGAACAGATGTTGCCATCAGTCTGTATGGAAATCTCATGAAAAATTAAGATCCTTTTGCCACTGTCTGAATTTGATAACATTTTTGTATTGGCCATTTGTAGCCATTTTACCCTGCTTTCTCCAAATAGAAGGAGAAAGAGGAATATTGCTGAAAGAACATTGTCATTTTGAGAGAACATAACACTTAAATGCATGATGAGGCCCTAGCTTCAAGAAACAAAACAGATGCA
The DNA here is from genome assembly GCF_023343835.1 of Lagopus muta. Taxonomy (NCBI): domain Eukaryota; kingdom Metazoa; phylum Chordata; class Aves; order Galliformes; family Phasianidae; genus Lagopus; species Lagopus muta. The sequence goes on along the minus strand of NC_064440.1, from coordinate 15,502,573 downwards.
AGTGACAAAAGAAAGGCTGTTATCTTCAGAAGAAAAACACAATTTCCCTTCAAAACCTAACTTTTCTGATAGCTTCTTCTAGGATGACAACATACCCTAACTTTCAGTCCTGCTATCATGTTAACGTGTGTCAACATCAGCATTTCTGAGCTTACTCTTTCATAAGCTATCTGCCATTCTCTGTGCCACAGTAGAAATTTTAAAGCCTTGTGAAAGAGATGAGACTACATACTAAAGCAACTAAATTAATTAAAAAATAAATCATCTTAAAAACAGTAAAATACGATCTTTTTTTTTTTCCAAAAGCTCTAAATGCATGTTATTAGTGACACCAGTAGCGCATAGCGCCTGCCTTTATGTGACCTTTAAAACAAATTTATGTTAAAGGCATGCAAGTCTCAATACACAAAATCATATTCTCCATTGTTAGCTCTCTATGCTTCATGGAAATAACGTAGCATCATTGCTCCTAGTACATGGCTAGATAAATACAGTGCAAAAAGCTGATTACGTGCTATAAAGGACCTGTGAAATTTGATATGTATATACTTTGAGCATTTGGGATTGCTCTCTAGAACATATTAAACGTAATAAATTCCTATATTTAAAAGCATTTTGATCTTTTGGGAACAATAATATTCGGAAGACAAAAATTCAGAATCTCATCCTGAAAATTACAGTGAAGTTTTAAAGTATAAGATCAGCCTGATTAAGATAATTAGGTTAGTCTAACCTCAAGATACCTTCAGCCACACTTTTATGGACTCCATTTACTATGAGAGATATTACAGGGGGTGACCAAAAGAGATATATTTTCATTCCTAGTACCCTCAGGCTTTTGACACAAACTCATTAATATTTTTTAAAGGTAAGCTTTAAGTTATTTGTGTGAAAATCGTGTTCTGGTTTGATTTAATGGAAGCTGAGATTCTCAGTATTACCCATTACACAATATTGGGTAATTGTACAAGAAATCCTTGTTGGGTAATAATGTAGGAGTTAGCAAACTACTTGAATCTTTATAGACTAGAATTGAATGAGTTGGTAGATACCTTTGTATTAGTAAGTTTCTGGATTTTTTTTGTTTGTTTGTTATGTTGCTTTGGTTTTATTTTTATATTTAGATCTTTCACTCTGTTAGTCAACATGATGTACCTATTTTGGGGGGGATTTCACCATTCTATCCATCTAGACTTGCTACCTGTTTCTGTGAATCTTTCATTCTGATCATTCTGATCTCTCTATGCGTGGTCAGGGATGCCACAGAACAGCAGCAAGGAGCTGTTTAAGCTGTTTACCTTTTTAAGACTGGCCTAATGTAAAGATAGAACATTTCTGTTCTGGCAGGGCAGAGTAATAGCAATTCATTTTGCAACCCATCAGCAATGCAGAAAGATGTTGGTGGAAGAGAGATCTGCTCGGTGCTTTTCCCAGACCTTAGGAAAGGAGCAGTTGGCTGGGCGGCATCAGAACTGATGACTGTGAATCCTGCTAATGTTTCTCCTGTATCCATGTTTTCTACTTGTACCTTTAAAGAATAACTTTTCTACAAGATCTGGTCCATCCAATCCTTAATCTCATTTGCAGCATCGTATCTTTTTCTTGGAGTTACTACAATAACATACAAATGACCATTAGACTAATGATAGAAAATACTTTAGCAACAATAATAGCTATAGCAGCATAAATATTAGTCATATAAAACCACTCTCCTGTTTCTGATTTAAATTCTTTCTTTTATATAAAGCAGAACAAAAGAAAATTGGGAACATCAATATATCTGCATGCTACGGCTGATAGAATTAGCAGAGAATTGTCAGTCTTTAATTCCTGCTAGGAAATTCACTGAAGTTTAAAAGCAAATAAACAAATCAAATAAATTAATTTAAATAATAAGAAGAAAATTCCCAGATCTGATACACAATTGAATGACCGGAGTGAGGAGAAACAGTGTAGCCAAATCCCACCTGCATAAGCTTTTATCTTCTGCCAACATACTGCTATGATAATTTTGATTTATTTGTTAATAAATATTATAATAACATATAACCACATATAATAACTGTGAAATTATGTGGATTGTCTCTTTCATATTTACTAGGCATATATTGCATATGTTTGTATGCAGTACATAAAAAAAACCACTGTTTTGAAGTCATATGTCTTTACATAATTTCAGATTTTATATTCAAATGTAGAAGTAGTAGTAAAAACATTCGGAGGATACAGATACAATGTAGTAAACAGTTTCATAATCTAAAAACTGCAGTGCTTAACACATAGCAGACACCAAAAGATTACATTCAATATTATTTGAATGGAAAATTTCTTCCACAAGAGTTATTCTTTCAAAAGACTTTTACTGACATTTCAAATAGAGTGATGTATATCTGCAAATAGTAACAAGAAAATGCTTTTAAAAATACACTGCATTGAACTTGAAATTATTTGTTTTTAAAATATTTTTTCTAGGGCCAGATTAAATCTTACATGGTAAGACTTAGTTAAGCACCAAGTGTAGTTAGCTGGTAGACTCACATGTTGTATGCCAAGTGACTGAAAACACTTTAGGTGAAATAAGTTACTATTACTATTACTGTAATTGATTTTTCTTTGGGGAAGGAGTATGGAATGACTTGCCTTATGTTTGTTTTGAAGAAGTTCCTTCAGAATTAGATCTTATTTACAGTAAATCTAAGGCTGTGGTTCCACTGGAGCCGAAGCCAATCTAAATGTTGATTGCTGCAAACCCTACTTTTGGCCATATGTTACCACTGCTTTCCCTTGAGCTTTCTTTGCTGTGCTCTTCTCCAGCATTTGTACTGGCACCTTCATTCATCTGACTTTAAAGTGAATCTATTGCAACTCAATGGCCTGCTGCTAACCCAGAAAAAGTGTATTTTGTAAGACTGGCTTCCCCACAGGATCAGATTAATACCAATATCAGGGAAGTGTGCAACCAGTTTGTGGAACCAAAAAAAAAAAAAAAAAAAAAGCAGCAAGATTATCTCTTTAGATATGGGCTTCCTCTTCTCACTCTTTTTTTCTTTTCTTCTTTTTTCTTTCTTTTTTTTTTTTTTTTTTTTTTTTTTTTTTTTTTTTTGGACCAACCTAGCTGTATTGTCAAACTGCAGCAATTCTGCCATGAAACAGCTCACCTCTGTGGGAAGATGGGAGAGAATGGCATCATCCAAACACTACTGCTGTTGCAAGGGTGTAGGCTGAAACACTTGGCAGAAAACAGCCTAGCAGCTCTGATTTGGAGCAGTTCGAAGTGTCATGAAACCACAGCTTTACCTAATGAAATGGGATAGTTGGTCAGGTATTGATAGGGATTATTAGAAAATATTAGCTTTTATTTAAGACAGTGTGTTTATATTTAAACAGAAATGGTGTATTAAGCAGTTAAATGACTCGTTCTTGTTATCCTTGGATGGCATAATGGAATGGTCTGAAATGAGACGGCTAACATTATTTAATTATTGTATGGTAATTGTTGTATGTTTATTATAGTTCGTATTTTTAAATATTAAGAGTGCTGATTTCTTCCCCATCCCTGAAAATTCTGTTTCTCAGTTCAGGGTTAGACATTCTCTCAAATTCCCTAGAATTCACAAATGATAGGTGAGTTGTGTTACAGCTATGTGTTAGAGCAGTACAACCTGGCAGACGTTAAACATTTAGATCTCCCTGTCATCGAGGCTTCCTCCTCGTGTAAGAATGTCCTCTTATTGCATCAATTATTCTAAGATAAATGGTTCTCCTAAATTTATACACAAGGGTTTTTAAAAATACAATAAATAAGGCATTATTTCCAAAGTATTTACAAAAATATGAATAGTGTCAAATTAGTGTATCAAATTAGAGACACAGTATTGCATCATCTTAATTATCCCAAAGTCTTGTATCTAAATAGTATTAATGAGGTTAATATCCATAAGAGGACAGATTTAGAATCTCATTGCTAAAACCGGTCAAATAATTCATAATGAATTATTCACCTTGGGTTTTTTTTGTTTTTTTTTTTTGTTTTTTTGTTTTTTTGTTTTTTTTTCCCATGAACTCTCAGTGAACAGATTGTGGTTTTCTCAGAAGAATTAATTATTCAAAGTTATTCACCAAAAAACTTAATAATTCTCGGGCTCAGTTTCTTGGTGAGCAATATATTGTGAACATCTGACTGGCCCCAGTAGTGCAGATCTTGCAAAAGTCTCCTCCCCCACCCCCACCCCCATAGTAACCCACCCTTATAAGCTCAGGTCTCTGAGAGAAAATGTTTCTAAAACTTTTTTTTTCCTATCTTGTCCAGGGAACTCTCCCTCTCACTGTGACAGAGGCATACAGTAGCATTCCTAAAACTAATGCAATATTGTCTCTGCCTTTTGGTTACCACATATTGTGTACCGTATTACGCTTGTACTTAGTTCCCCATTTCTTGTGCTTCAAGAGATGACTCACTGTCAGTTACATATGGATGATGTGGTTTAATGTGTTGAATTACACTTACAATTTTTTTTGTAGAATTATTGCTAAAAATGTTTCTGAATAGGTGTATAATATTTAGATAATTTATCTAAATCAAGTGACTTAATTTCAAAACATATTACTATTATCTAATCTATGTAATATTCAGGATATGATTTTTTCTTCCATACAGTAGTGTTTTTCTATAGACATGCTCTTTCTCCAGCTCGCAGACAAGGAAGTTCTCTAAAATGTCTCCATTAGATCAACTACAGTTGCTGGAATAAGCCATGGAATAGCCAAACTTGTTATGGTTTTGTCAATACTATGTGGAAAAGACGGTTCAGTCCCAGCTTATATTACTTTTCTGTATGACTTTTCTTTCTTGAGGAAACCCCACTTCCAAAGCTGACTCCCCCTCACTGAGGAGAAGCTCTGTCTTCCAAGGCAGCAGTATTCTAGATAATCTTCCTGTGACTCTTTTCTCTTCTTTTTCTTTTTCTTTTTCTTTTTCTTTTTCTTTTTCTTTTTCTTTTTCTTTTTCTTTTTCTTTTTCTTTTTCTTTTTCTTTTTCTTTTTCTTTTTCTTTTTCTTTTTCTTTTTCTTTTTCTTTTTCTTTTTCTTTTTCTTTTTCTTTTTCTTTTTCTTTTTCTCTTTCTCTTTCTCTTTCTCTTTCTCTTTCTCTTTCTCTTTCTTTTCTCTTTTTCCCCTGGACTTTTTCCTTTATTTTTAAATTTCATAAGTACTTTGGTCTGTAGTGTTCAATTCTTGTCCTTCAAATGCAACAAAACAGCATCACCTCTTCGCACTAGAAGACTGTATCATTAAAATGTTTGAATAGCATCAGGAAAACAAAAGTAAGGAAACAAAGTCTTTTGCTTCTGTTCCCATGAATCAAATGTCAGCAGCCTGTTGGCTCTGTGACTCTTTATTAACATCATACTTTACTGACCTGTTTTCCTCTTCAACCTCTGCTTTTCACAGCTTCTCTTTAGTAACAAGTCAGGAAAATATACTGGTAAAAGTCCATCCAGTTATCTTCTGCCCTAATGTATTGGTGTAAAATTTGAAGGATTGCTTTCTATAATACAGAAATTTATAATGAAAAGGCAGACAAAATTCTGGAATTCACTGTGAGTGATTTGTCATTCTCATCTGTTGTCCCAGGACCATAGAAATGTGTTCAGTGATGAAACAGCAGATACCCAGAGGATAGAGCTGTTCAATTAACAGTAAAATCAATTAATTACACTTCTGTTTCCTATATCCTCCTATACCCTTTACTTTTCCTGCTCCCATCCTCTCTGTGTCTCAAGTAATCCTTAGATCACATCTATATATATTACAGAAAGTATTTCTGAAGGGCATCCTCTGTCCCCTTAATGGGATGTTCTCAGAATATTTCTAGCTTTTCCCTTAACCTGTACTTTTGGGTTCTGTCCACATTAGAGACATTATGAGGGGAGATTTGTATTTATTTATTTATTTATTGGTCCACTAACTTCTGGCAAATAATGCTTGGAACCATTTCTTCTGTTCCTTACTATTACAGGCTTATTCTTATACCCATCAAAGAATAATAATAATAAAAAGCAATATCTTCACATCAACTTCTGAAATGTGGTTGAAATTTGCCAATAGAACTACAAATGGTTGGGCCACAGGCCATAACCTAACATCTTTTTTTTTCATACTGTCTTTGGGAAACAGTGTTAAAGAAATCAGAAAACCACCAAGCACATTTTTTTCCTAAATCTGGACAAACAATACCTTATGAATGTCTGAGTGGCAGTGCTCGGCGAATGAAAAGAATCTTTCTACTGCTTGCAGTTATGTATACACCTCTTTCTGGTGAATGGCTCCTAGCTAACAGTCAGATGGAAACCATACCCAAAGCAGTGAGAGACATTATATTCTGAAACCCCAGGTGCTCCAGAGCTGTCCAAGCAATGCAGTTTCAATGCACTGCACACTTTGCAGTGTGCTCTTATAATCAAGTGAACTAAGGATGAAGGCCCAAATGCTGTTTTCCTTAATCTTGATTAAGGAGATTGCTGGAGATTTTATGTTCAATGTCACTTAAGCCCGTTTCTTAAACTGAGCTGTCTGAGGAGATTTATGTCATCAGTAGAGCAGAAGCAAAGGAGTTGTATGAATGCATTAAATTCTTTAATGGGAATAATAATCAGGTGCCATGACATTTGATATTAACGTTGGGATGCTGATGTGAGTAACACAAAATTTTACACCATATTTGCACTACAGCGCTTTTAGAGACCCCTTGTATTCTGTATATGTTTGTGAAGCACTGGGAAAAAGACCAGAGTGGCTCAACAAAGATGTTGAGGAAGCGTTTGCAGTCCGGAGAAAGGCATCGCAAATAATAGCTAACACAAAGGCGGCTTTCAGCTCCAGCTCAGAGCGTGTGGGATCTGTTTCTGTCTCCACTTTTGTCCAACTTCTGTGCAGTATCGATTCGGCTGTGGAACAGAGTAGCGAGGACTTGCGTTCTTAGCCTGAAGATCTTTTCTTTGTCTGACTGAGCTGCTGGGTGCCGGCTGCAGAGCTGCCGTTGGGCTCGGGGAGGAAGGGCCGTTCGGAAGCCGGAGGGCAGGCGGGCTCCAGGCCCGGCGTGCCGAGGAGGCAGAAGGCGGCGGAGCGCCGCGCGGTGCCTCTGCCCGCCCCGCGGGGGCTGCTGCGTTCCGCGCCGCTCTGCCCGCGGGCGCCATGGGCGTCGCGTGTGCTCGTCGGTACCCCTCCGAAACGGCGCTCTTTGTGGCTGAAACACGGCTGAAGCACCGCAACGCGAAGGTGTTTCGACTACAAATGCAGTTACTGAGAAATATAATGGAAATGAATTCGTAAGAGAGCGCACGTGAGAGCGAAAAAGGACGGCAGAAGTGTCGAGTCCTGCCGCCCGGCGAGCCGCAGCACGGCTGCGCCGAGCCGCTCCTCCAGGCACCTGCCCCGGGAGCAGCGCTCCCCGGCCTGCCGCCTCCCGCAGCCAAGCCGCCGGCGTCTTTCTTCCTGAAAATAAGGCCGGGAAGAATTCGCAGATTAACGCAAACGTCGGCTAATCACCCCATGCCTGTCCTAGAAGAGGCAGACGGACAGACACCGGGGAAAGCGCTGGGGACAAGCTGGTGTGAAATGCAGTAGCCCTGGAGAGCCTTCCCAGCTCCAGTCTGCTGTTACAAGAAAAGGATCATGTGAGGATCCTTTGAAAGGAAATGTTCTAACTAGAGCAAGCAACTGCATTAATTGGGAGGCTTGTATTCATACATGCTGAGCTAAATAAAGCAGGCTGCTTTGCTGCAGCAGGCTGGGGAAAACGTACAAAACTAATCCTTTCAATGACTTTGCCGTTGATTAGAGTATCCGTAACAAACGCGCAGCTCTAAGAGTTTCACTTAGCACGAACTTTTTTTTTTTTTTCCTCAGAAGCATCTTAAAGCTAAACAAACAAATAAACTGGGGGGAAGGGGAGGTATGGCCACGATTCTCGAGCTCGTAGAGCCGAAGCGACAAATTATTCCCCTTCTTACGGCATGAAGTTAACTTTCCTGATGGAGAGAAACTCGGCAGGACAACAAGCTTTGATCTTTGTGTGAAGAAGGAAAGTAATAGAGTGACAACCTCTCCAGAGCGTAATTATTCTTTGGCCGCTCAGACAAGAAGTTTCCTGTCACTGTTAAGGTTAATATTAAGGTAGCTCCGCTATACTTTCCCATATTAAAAAAAAAAAATCCTTCCCAGAATGTTATACTATTAATTGCCAATTTGCATATGTGTGCAGCTGCTGTTTTGGCTCCGATCTTCCATCCGATAAGCTTGCTGGAGGTATCACAGAGCACTTGGCAGCTTTCCTATTTGAAAAGAAAGCCTTCCTAACTACAGAACAGCTGATAGTCTATCAGTGATAGACCCTGATGGCGTGAATTACAATTACACTACTTTTCACACTAAATCTGGGTGATAGCTACTTGGAAAGAAGTTTCATCATTTTTTACCACAAACTGGAAAAAGAATTACATGGTCATGCTGTGCTTTTAAAGGCAGTTTGGTTCACTTTTGTCTATTTAACACCTAATTCCGAGGAGTCCATAGGCATCTGGAGATCTGAACGTCGCGTAATGAATTCACTGTTTAGATGGGAGATTTTTTAAATCTACCTCAAATTACATTTATTAACAAGGCGAGCGGGAAGTGTTAGAGTTGTTAGACGCTTCATTTATTAAATAATTTGTGGGTATTTTCAGTTGTCATATCCAGAGTCATGGGGGTTTACTTATTTTTTAATTAGCAATTCCAAAACAATGCTACTGCAATTTAACAATTCATCACGTAATCTGGGGCTGTTCAGTTCAGCCACTAATGCTAGATAATTCAGATTGTTATTTTGATCTGTTTATAACTCATTTTGTTGTGATAAGAGAACTGCTGCCTTGAAATGAAGAGGCACGATTTTCTATGGACCTTGTTGCGACATAGAAGCTAACTATATCGTCTTTATCTACCTATTCCTAACACTATACGTGCTATACCGAAGCAATGGGTATTTAAAAATGTAAAAAAATCTCTTGTTCTCCCATTTCACAATCGGACTATATTTCGCCTAAGTATGTTCTTATGTACGACTGCGGAGGAGGGCTGGGGGAAATGCAAGTGTCAAAGTAAATTGAATTGGAAGAGTGAGTCACCCACATTGCTGCCGAGGTCACGGTGCCTAAACTTTTTCCTTTATATGTCAGCAAGTTAATTTAGCGAGGTGCTGCCCTGATACTTAAATGTAGCTGCTCAAATATAATTAAAAGGCACGGTGGAAAGCCTGACTCCTGACGTAGCTAACCTAACAGAAAATAGACGTTGTTTTCCTTTTTTAGTTGCTTGCTTTATTAGATTTCTCACTCTCGCAGATTATCCAAAAACTACCCATTGATTGATCGCCCGTAGAGCTGCATTTGGTGTAAAGAAAAACTTCACAGCTTTATTGGCTCCCAAGAGACAAAACAAACATAACAAGATATTCGTATTAATACAAACAATGCAGCAAATGAGAAAAATCATCACATTTAAATAAGACGGTAGAGTCAGTCCAGTGTACACCCCATCCTCTGATGCACCACACATGGCAGATCAGCTCCTCACCATCGCTCTGAGGCACGAGTCCCCACGGGAGTTACGTTATTGCTCACAGCATCTCAACACAGTGAACACAGTCAACCTAAGAAAATGCCACCGACTAAAACTTTAAGAACCCAGTTTAACGGTATTTCACTGCAAGCTTGCGGCTCTAAACAAGAAGGTTGAGATTAATCTGTTTCTTCAAAAACATTTTGAATGGTTATTTGAGCAGACTTGGACCTGGAAGCTGTTGATCTTTTTTTAAATTATTATTATTTTTTCTTTCTTTTTTTTCTTTCTTTTTTTTTCCTTCCCCCCTCCTCCCCCCCCCCCCCCCCCCCAATCTCTCTACATACAACTAATCGTAACAACGCATTTATTTGGGGAAGAGAAAGCAAAAAGGTTCGAACTTTCTGCTATTCCTTGTGAAGACAAAGAAAGGAACGTGTTCCTTTAACCTTGGTAAAAGTTTTGGAGGAATTAGTTTTATTTAAAAAAAAAAAAAATCTTCCCCTCCCAACACCCCTCCCCCAAACACACACGCGCACACCTACACATGGCAAGAACTTTCTTGAAAAGAAAGCTAATGCCCTCTTAGCTTCATGTCGGCAAAACATCTAACTTGATACATGGTCAGGAAGAATGGGATCCGATTTAGAGGACAGCGAGTCAAGTCGGGATTACTTCCTGCAAACTATTTATTAAAAGATGCGACCTGGCTATTTATTACACAGTAGCATTTTCTCCACCGACATTTTCCTATAATAGCCCTTTTCTTCACCCTATAATGGAAAAGGCACTTAGACCCGGTGGGAAATATGGACCTTCTGGAACGCTGTGAAAGTCTTAGCATCCTTGTGGTCTTGTTACCCCCACGCAAAGTGCGAGGTAATTAATTGCTTTTCTGTCATTCTAGTAATCTCTTCTCTTTGATAACCTGGGTAAAACCAAAATGAAACTGGATTTGTTGGCCATACGATTCCCTTGCAGTCCATAAAAGATTTGACACTTCTGAGATTCGTATCACGTTCCAGGTCTTGCATCCATTTTCTACCGTATGATGGGGTTGAAAAAAAAACAGAAACCCTTTATTTTTATGCTTGTAGCGTGTTTGGGCTCGACGAGCATTTCTTGGCAACCCCGGTATTCTCTAGGGACTAAAAAGCAAGGCACGCTTAAAAACGCTTACTGCATTTAAGGCCCATTGATGTTAATGGGCTTGTGGACTTGAATGAATGACTGCAGACTCCCTGCTAATAACGTTCACGTGGGTCTTTTTTTCACACTTGGCCATCTATACGAGCACACACCCCGCCACAGAGCATTGCCTAAAACTGGGGGTGCGCAGGGCACGCAGGGCAGTCCTCCGTGCGGGTATCGCTCGTGCGGCCTCTTTGCTGCGTGGGGCAATGACGCTTTCGGGAAGGAGCAGCATGCGCGTTTGAATAATAAAGCAAGAGTGTAAACTGAACTAACTTCAAACTAATTTGCAAAGCGTTCAGCATTTTGTCCTCTTCTTTTAAGAGGCGTTCACAGATAACTACATGCGTGTCCTCAAGAAGTTGCAGTTGTCATCATGAGCTACAGCGCCAAGGTATCCTTACGCAAAGTAGATTTTGTAATGATCACTTCAAAAACTTTGTTAAGGGGCACGATACTATTTCATGACTAAATGGTGCCGTATCTTATATTGGTTTTCCTCTCAGATTTATGTCTCCCGAAATACATGTGCGTCTACACACACAAAATTACATATATCTATAAAGGTTCAGAGAAATGCGTGGAGAAGTACGCTGAAGGAGATTTCAGAAATGATACAAAAGAATGGAAGGACACTTTAGAGGTGGAAGAAAATCTGCTGTTCCAATTCCTCGGGCAGAAGAAAGGCTAGACAGACCTGGCAGACTGATGCTGGAAAAGGTTTATCAAGCTTGGAATACTTAGGGGCTCTAAACTCCCTGAATAAGAAAATCAGATGAATCCATTTTAATTAGGGATCTTCCTGGTGCTACCGTCTTGTATCACTTGAGGCAACTGGGAATCTAAAAGTAACAAGCTTATTTGATCTGTATCAACTGCAGTTAAATGGACACATGGATGAGAACTCTATTAAAAAATCAGTGTGTGCGATTTTGGCTGCTGAGCCTCCGTGGGCTTTCACATCTCGGATGGCATGGAGCCCGAGGTTTCTCTCCAGTGCTCCCATTGAGCTTGGACCTGGCTTTTTTACGCCCCCACCCTTATGTCCAGAGTTACGTACACGTTTCCACATATTAAAAATGGAGTCTACGCTGCTCGGGTTGACAACATGAGCAGAGCCTCTGCAGCCGTACCCATCACCGGGTCTAGCTGTGCGCCCTGGGACGTATCGCTGCAGTCAGCCGCTTCCATCGGGCCGGCTCCGCGCCTGCAGATAACCTGCACGCGACCACAGCGGTGTTTTTTTCCTACCCTCTTCCCGTTCTGTTCCTCCTCCGACAACTTCTGTAACCCCTGTCACCCAAGAAAACCCTCCAGCACTCGGCTGTTGACAAACTGGTGGGTCGGGCGGCCTTTCGCTTGATCGTCACCTCTGGAAAAAGTGCTAATGGCCATTTTTAGACAGGATTCTCCCCAGACTCAGTTTCTGCTTTGCGAGCGCGGTCCGGTCACGCAAAGGCTGGGCTCCACACAAGGTCCTCACCTCCGCTCTCCGGCACGCACACTGACCCTACGGACAGTTGGCGTGGGCTTCGCGGGGCACCTGTTGCACGCAGATGTACTGGCAGCCCCACGGTCCGCGATCCCAACAGCTCCTTTCATTCCCTTACCCCGTGTACGCGAGGAACCCCTGCACGGGAGTTCCCCGATGGCGAGAAGGGCAGCTAATCAATACAAAAATAAATAGAACATTATTTGCCACTCTTTTTTGACGATCAATTATGAAGAAGCTTTCCGTGGAGCACATCGGTAGTGTCAGGAGGGGCGGCAGCGCAGCTGCCCGAGCTGCCGTGCTTCATCCATCATTACTTAGCAAATGAGCCGACTGGCTGGTGGGCAGGTACTGAAGCCCTGGCAGGCAAGCGGGAGAAGAGATTATTTTTGCATATCTTCTGTGAATCTCCAGGGAATTCAGTGGCGTTCCTAATCTCAAATGCTAGTAATTAAGAGGATGGCATCTTTGGGCTGGAGAATTCAGAAGAAAATCATTTTCACGGCACCTAAAGGGCTCGATGTCGCGCTTAATGACAGATGGGAAACCTTTATGAAGGCTTCGTAACCTCTTGCCCTGAGAGACTATACTTTTTGACACTGCTGGCTTGAGAGGATATAGATGTTTTTACTCGGGTGATAGTGCGGTGATTTTGTAAAGCAATGAGTGGTTTATTAAAGTATTTTAATGAACTGTGCGAGCAGCGAACACCTGACAAAGCTTGTTGTCGCTGCTGAGAGCAAAAACATAAGTATTAACCACAGAGTGCTTTTGTGTATGGAGAGTTTTATATTGCACAGAAATAAGATGTAGGGAGGGAAAAAAAAAACACAAAACAAACAAACAAACAAACAAACAAAAGCAAAAAACACCTGACTTAGGAAGTAAGATTCCATGTTTCGTCTTTTTAGATCACGGCCTCAGGAATGCCACGCTGCTTCTATTAATCCCTTTATTGACTTGAGGGTCTCTGTATCCGAATACAGTTGTATTTAAAAAGCAGTAGAGAGAAAAAGGAGACTCATTCACATTCCGAGTCTGCTTTCTGTCTCACACGTATTACATTTCACCAAACAGATAGAAACAATAGAGCTTATTAAGAAAAACTTGTTTTGAATGGTAAATTAAGCATAATGAAAATACACACGTTTTTACAAGCAGTGATTTTTTCACCGACTGAATATTTAAAACCTTTTGAAAATATATACTCGTCTCTGCAAAATGGTTTTCTTTAAGCTTATTTTCACCGTATCAGCCCGCTCTATGTATCTATTTGTATTTTGTATTTCGGTCAGCTCACAAACCTTACGAAGCCCGATGCGCTGCTCGCGGGCCGGCGTTACGCAGCGGGGTGCCCTGCGAGCAGTGCCAGCGCTGCCTTCCAGCCTGAGCGGGCGGCGCGCAGCCTCCGCAATGGTGCTTGTTAGGCACAAAAGAAGTCATCATTTTATTTGGAAAAGTCTTCGACTCCAATACCTTCGGTCCGCAGTGCAAACAATCGCAACGGACACAACTGTTTGTCACCGCTTTGGAAAATCGTGTGTTATCAATAGGCAAACCAAGAATCTTTTCAGGAAAAGTAAGCCTGACCTACTAGAAGGTCTTTCTCTCACCCTTATGTACAAAGTATGAAAAAAAAAAGTCTTTATAAATCGCAGGAAAAAACAAAGGCATGTTTTTTATCTCCATCTCCCAAAACTCTGAACTGAGAAGGGGCAGGGGAAAAAAATCTGCTTTGAGAAAAGGGTGCAGAAGTTATCTTAAACGTTGCTTTGTAGTGTAAATCCATTAAATCACTATTCTCGGTACACACCAACTTCTGTATCAGGAGTTACAAAGTCTCTCAAAGGTAAAGCACTTCAGAGCTGAGTATTAAGGTGGACCGGATTTTTCTACTCCGTAGGTATCACAGCGATCTGGGATTTTTTTTTTTTTTTTTTACAGCCTGGGATGTCAGAATGGCACGGAAGCATGAAAATCTCACCATCTGTATGCTCACGGACAATTCATCGAGAACGCTCAACGACAGACTTGGAATAACAAAACGTGAGCGCTCTTACTACCGCTCAGACCTCATTTAAATAGCACTTAACCTGCGTTGCCGTGCCGCTTACCTCGGGCCCAAACCTCCCCTGCCACTGTTCGCCTACCCGCACGAATCCTGCCATAGAACAGCCACGTGCCGTTTGGAATAACACTTGTTAGATGAAACGGGAGGTTACACGCAGACGCACATGATTTAATTTCGCCGAGTGCTGTCGTGCAGCCCACGGAAGGTTCGGGAGCTGAGCGGTGGCTTCACCTGGAGCTTAGCTAGCGCCGGGCAGTGTCCTTCTGGCTGCGTGTTCCCTATCGCTGCCAGGAGATAAGGACTTGTTTTAGTTGGAATTCTTAAAGCAGACACTACGTAGTTTAGATTAACTCCTTTCAGTAGTACAGCGTCAATGTGTTATTCCCTTAACATAAAACATACAGATTATGTAAATCTGTAATAAATACTATTTTGAAGTGTATAGTAATCAGAAATCTTTCAGGGCAGGATGGAATGGAAACTGAGAAATATTGGAGAGTAAACATTCCAACGCTCATTCCTCTGCTTCTTCCTGGCAGAGCGGAGCGCAGCGCTGGCTGCCGCCGGGCTGTCAGCGCTCCGGCTTCGGGCTTAGCCCCGCGGCTCCCGGGCAGAGGGGGCTTCGCAGGAGCCGGGACCGACGCGATCCCGTGCGGGGCTCCCCCCGCTCCGCTGCCCCCGTCGCACCGCCCGTGAGCGGGAGCCTGACCGCTCGGAGAGGAGGGCAGCTCTTTCTGCACCTGCTCATCATAGGGTGCGAACTAGGTGCGTGCTTGCAAGGCCAAGCAATCAGAGAGGCGAAAGGCGGCCGTGCAACTTGCTTACGACCTGTTTAGCATTCCAGACTCTAGTCCCTGTGCAGAGCCGAGGACAGCGGAAACCTGGAACCCAGCAGTAATTGGCACAGCTCTGCGTTTCCCTCGCATTTGCGGGCCTCGCCTGGCTGCGGCGGCGGATCGGCTCCGGCCGGCAGCCTCGCTCGGAGCTGCCTCTGCGCTGCGGCTGCGGCTGTACTCTGGGGGGTCACTGGGAGCGGAGCGCCGGCCAAGGAACCTTTGGGGCTGGCGGGCTCGATAATTCCGCTTACCACGGGCGAGCTCCGCGAGCTACCACGGGTAGCAATGGGCCTGCTGGCCCTCCCCGTTGCCGCCCGCCGCGCTGTGTGCTCTCCCCTAGGATCCCTCTGGATTCCCACCTCGGCCAGCTGTGGGGCTACGAGTTGCGGAGGGGCCCGGGAGCGTTGGGCTTGCCATGCGGCCGGTGGGAAGGAGGGATCGCGGCAGGCAGGCGGAGGGAAGGAGGGAGGGAAGGAAGGAAGGAGGCCGGGCTGATTAGCATGCAACAGCGCTCGCAAGCCCGGCTCCATTGTTTTAACACCTCCCCTCTCCTCCGCGCCAATCTGTCACCGTTCAGCAGGCGAACGCTGCTGCCTCGAATGCTGCTCTTCTCAAATGAGACGGATAATTAGCTGCCCCGCACGAATGGCGCACTCTTCTCACCCCTGATTGCTATCACCTTCTTGCTCCTGGCAGTTTTGACACCTCGTAATCAGCCTGCTGCTTTTTCTCTTTTCTTTCCCTATTTCTGTTTTTTTTTTTTTTTTTTTTCCTCCCCCTTCCTTCAGTGCTGTTTTTTTTTTTTTTTTTTTTTTTTTTTTTTTTTTTTTTTTTTTTAATGCAATCCCGGTTGCCATTTGGATTGAGACTCCTCTGTTGAGTTAACCTTGTATGATTGTGGGGGAAAGGGGAATGTACGGAAGGGAGGAAAAGAAATCGCCTCTTCTCTCTCATCTGCTGGGTGGGAGCAGGAGCAGCTCGGCGTGATCTTCCCGTGCTTTTGTTCGGCAGGGAATAGCCCCTTCTGAGCATCTCCCGAATTAACATTAGCTCGGATGGGAAGAAGAGTCCGAGCCTCCGCTCAGTTAATGGAGTTCTCAGTTAGTGGAGAAAAGGCTGTATATCTTCTTTTAGTTAAATTTAGCAAAACGAGGAGGAGATTTTAAAAGTAAGTTCGCACGGCCTGGAAGCTCTCTCTTCCTGCCGGGTAGGTATGAAAGGCATTCAACTTCTCCTGAGGCTCAGAGAGTGAATTAACCGCGTTCCATGGGAGGTGGGAGAGGGCTCTGATTGGAGTACAAAGCAGCAGAGGGAACTTCTTCCCTTCTGATTCCAGAGAAATAAGAGATCTCAATTAATGCTCTGGTGATTTCTGTGAGGTCTTAAAAAACAGAGGACTCGTGGAATCTGTCATAGGAGCATTTTCCTATCCTCTAACAAGCAATGACAGTCTAATTACTGGAGCTACGAGCAGCTGTCGAGCTCGCCAGAGAGACAGAGCAGCTACATGTGTTGTGCCCAGCCGCCAGCACGGAGCCCTCGCACCAGGCTGAGGCAGCCCCTCGGAAACTCCCTGATAGGAAGCACTTTGCTTCCCTGCCTTCAAGTCAGAGCCAGGAGTCAGTTCCGTGACTCCTGGCTGGGAACCGGGGCTCCCATGTCGTGTGCAGTCACCGCAGGGTGGCTTGGAGAGCGAGCCCACCCAGCAGCCCTGCATTACCCCGGGGTGCTGCAGGCTCTGAGGCAGCCAGGAGCAGCCTTGGCCAGCAGGCCTGCTGTTCTCTTTTCTCTCGAGTTCTACTTTCTTCCTTCAGATTTATTATTATTATTATTAATGAATTCACATTTCCTATTTGGATTCAACCTCCTCTGCCTGAGCTGAGTTTGTGTGAAAGGGGAAGAGAAGGGGAGGAATGCTGAACCTCCTCTGGTGTATGTAATAAAGCAGATGTCCCTGCTGGCAACAGCAGCCTCCTCCAGGAAAGCTGTACGAGTGGGGCCTACTCAGGGACAGCACTCACCTCCCACCTCAAATCCCTCGCAACTGCTTGGTGTGAGTTTTGCTATTCCTCAAACTCAGACTGAGCCTATCTGGACCCCCTTGGGCAGGCAGTTTTAAATACCCAATATGAAGCATGTCCTTCAGATGCCGCCCTGGCAGGAACGGGAGAGGGATGGAGTGTGCTGGGTGAGTAGGCTTCAGCCAATAGTATCCTGCAGCTCAGCCCAGCAGGGCCTCGGGCTGCTGCTGGGTTCCCACCTCTGCTGATAGTGGTGCTCATGGGAAAAACGCTTCCACGCAGAGTGGTGTGTGCCAGGGGACAGATGACTTTATTTTCTTTAAAGGTGAATCACAGGTGATGCAGGCTTAATAATGTGAGCTTCTGAGCTAGGATTTCATGGTAGAGAGGACAAGTTGGTTTCGTGTGGGTTAGGCTGGAGACGTGCAAATCCCCACCTTCCCTCCCAGTGCTGGAAACTGGGCTCCTCAGCAGCCTCCTGGTTGTACTGCAAGGTACATCACAGCCACACGGGCAGTCGGGTGCTGAACGAACCCTCAGCACTGCTACCAGTGGGGGCTGAGAGCTGCTAACAGGAACAAAGTCTTTCTCCAGGTCACAACGCAGACGTGCACTGTGCACTGCTGTTTATTACAGTACACTCTGTTGACAGCCAGTCACAAACATGAGATATTTAAAATAGAGCAAATAACTGCAAAAAAATCCATTCTAAAAATTATGCAGGTATATATTTTTTCCCCACAGAAAAAGATCATCTGCAAAAAAATCTTTAAAAAGTGTTGTACTTTGCTGCTATACAAATATTAATGCTAATTTTATCAAAAATCAGGGCTAAAAATCATACTCAGTTCAAATGCCAAAAGCTCTAAGTCACTCATTATCATTAATATAAATTGTTTAGTAAAAAACCCATGACTTAAATTTGAACCCAATAAATCTATAAAATGTGCAAACTCTATCAAAATGCAATGTTTCAGCCAAATGCATTTAACTTCCATTGAGAAAACCATTCTGCATATTCAGGTTAGAACTGAAGTTACTGAGATTTCTGTGCTTAGGTTTTCCTCTGGCCTGTCTAAGCCATAACAGACTTGAACAATCCTTCATAGCAGACCAGAAGAAAAGGTAAACCTTTCCATCTTTGATATTCTTACTTACCTTTAGGGACCCTTCAGGCTTTTCTTATTCCATCCTTCATATTAATATTTACCATGAAATAGTTTAACTAATGATTAATGCTAGAAAGGTATATTATCACAATTGTTATTTTTTATAACAAATTTTATAAAAGAAACTAGAAATGAGAGCCTGCCTCTCCTTCACATTCCCTTCAATTAGAGAATCATATCACTGGATATTGAGAAGAAATCCTAGCAGTACACCAATTTCTCTTCCAGATTAAAGACTTAATCCTGCAAATCTGTACTGATAAATATAATCATGACTTCGAGCCTATTCAGGCAAACATTAACTGGGAAAAAAAAAAATTTAACCACAATCCCAATGGCAATATTGAAGCATGACAAGCAGTAATGCGAATTACAGTACTGACTTGCAGTTTCATTCTACCTCGTCAAACGACAATGAAAAAAATGTGCTTATCTGACAACTTCAGTTAGTTCTTGTTACAAGAAGTCTCAATTCTTAAATTCTTAGCAAATCTATTCAATAATAATAATAAAAAAACACAAACAAGTGTATGCAAAAACAGTGACCCACTGAATTCTCGTATATTAAGACTGTACTTTAAAGTGGGAATTCAGATGCCGAAGAAAATCTTCCTTAGATGTTAGAGATGGTGGGAAAACTTCTCGACAGAATTCACATACTCCGCGCTGATTCAGTTCAGAGTCTGTGTAAGTTTGTGCCAGCAAATCATTGTCCTGTGGCTGCCAAATGAGCTAAAAGAAACAGAAAACGATTACTGCTGGAGTTTCTAATGTGAATTACATTATGCTGTGGTTTATCTTTATATTAAAAATATACCCGCCTCTTTAAACTAGGTTTACTTAACATATGCCTGGCAGAGGCATTAACTGGAGAATTCTCACTTAAGAAAGACAAGCTTTTTCTTTTGAAGTCCCAGAGCCATACTACCTTTGCAAATACCTGATGTTTTAACATCTATTAATGATAAATGCTGCAGTGAGCAGAATTCTGTAATATCAGTCTGATATAAATTCTTTTCTCTAACGTCGTATTTCTATTCCTTTTATGATAGAAGTCTTAGTACATAATATCCATCTTTAGTACCATTTTTTTTTAACCTTAAAATAAATATTTATTGCACAAAGGCAATATGAAGTATTTCTATTCTTATTGGTATACGTTGAATTTTCAGTTTACTTGCAAAAGAACTAGAGCAATGTCATGTGGTCTAAGTTACTTAATTGTTTTGACTGCCATTTAGTGTAAACATGTCTCAGGTGGTCTCAGTTTTGGGATTCTTTCTGCCATGACAGCAATGAACTCACCATGGCCATTGGAATATCCATCCATACACTCAGGCAAACTATGCAAACTATGCTAAATTTGGTTCAGCAGCTGTTGCTGCTTTTGCTACCTGAGCGAGCTAGTTGAAAGCCAGCAAGTCTGTTTACAGACCATGGGGACATGAGCCTGAGTGCATGCCAGTTATATGGCTTGATAATACTCAGGATTCAGAAATTCAGTTTTCAAAGCAAAGTTAAAAATAAAATTTCGCTACTTCAGCATTAGCAACAAACCCAAGATAAAATACATAGCTATGGTACGTGGCCAGGACAATTAGGTGTTGAGTAAACTGAAAATCAAATGCATGCTGCTGTGACTACAAAGTGGACAAACTGGCAGCAAATTGATATCAGATCTATGTGGGACTAGAACCTAAAAAGGGAGAGCGCCCTCCAGTTTTTTGGTTCGTCTTTCTTCTCTTTTTCTTAAATTGCATGTGGAAAGGTGAGCAAGAATACTTCAGAAAGTAGTTTCTTTTGAAATTCCAAAGTTCTAGCTATCCATTCTAATCCAAGAGTTTTAATTTTTAGGAAATTATCATGTCAAATACTTAGAATCTGTTGTACACCCCCCCCCCCCCCCCCCCCCGCTCTGGTAATTCACTGTACAATGAATGTAGCTTTCACAGTAGTTGATCCCTGTGTTTAAACCAGCTGCAACTTCCTGGAGTCAAGTCCTTGTGCTTTCCATATTTAAACAGTGTTTAGCTTATCAGACAGCGGTAGCAGATTTACCATCTTTCATTATGGTCAGCAATCCATATAATTAAATTGGCTAATTAGTAATTAAGTGCAATCACACCACTTCTTTTCAGCTAAAAGAGCCTACTTACTGTACATTGCTGGTGTAAATTGCATATTAAATTTTCTAGACACAGACACAGTCAAACATCCCTCCAGGAATGTGTTTAGAATTACTTGTTTTTAATACCAAATCATGTAAGTTGCCATTTAAAAATATATACTATTGTAAAAATCCACTAAGGACACAATAAGATTTCCAGTCTTAGAACCACGACATAGAAAGAAAAATACTCATCCAGCAAAATGCTGAAACAAGCACTTAACTTTAGTTTCTTTCTCCGAGTGTTCAGCATGTGCTTAAAATGTTTTTCAGTACAGAGATTTATTTAAGCAGATGTTTTATTTTTAAAACAACATCTAGATTAAGATCAATAGACTACTGACTTGACTTGTAATCATGAACATTCTCAGAAATGTTTTTGGCTGAAACAACCCCCGCAAATTGTGAATACTGGTAAACATAATGCATCTCTGTGCAAGTCTCAATTAACAGTAGTCTGTAAAATCCTAGGTCCACTAATAGCCATGCTTATTTTAATCTGCTGCTCTTTTCAGTCACTCTTTTTTTTTTTTTTTTTTTTTTTTAAGTTACATCCAAAGAAAACAGTACTGAGTTTTCACATTTAGTATCCACAAAGAAGGAAAGAGCTAAATTTATTACAGCAACTGAGAGCAGTTCCAAGAACTTACTGTTGCCAAATCTACTGCATTTATGGGGTTTTCCATTTTATAAGTTAACATATGTAGTAAATACTTGAAAGTTTTATCTACACTAGGAAAAAAATAGTCAGGTATCTCATTCTTCCCCACTGGAGCTTTACCAGCGGTAGGGATGATGTCACTGGAACTACTCCCTAAAAAAGTCATAAAAATCCCAGGAACAAATATTATTCACAGTTGTTGTTGTTTTAATTTAGTACAATAAATAGACATGTATGCAAGTAACATTAAAAGGAACCTAGTGTTTTAATCTACATAGATATTATCTATAAATCCAGTTCACTAGGAATTGGAACCGAGTCCCATTCACTCGGAAAAGTACATTAAAAACTGTTTTGTAGGCAGCTAATTAAAGTTGATGGATGTTGAGAGAGAGATAGATGTATATTTAATAAATTCTAAAGTATTACTGGCTTAGTTCAAACAAACTTTCGGATAAGATGCATTCTGATCTACATCCTGAATGTTCTATAGTGCTATGTAGATATGACATTAACACTGAAATAGTTTCTCATTGCCTTTTTCCCTCCAAAAGTTGCACTTATTATATTTTTTCCACAAAGCAAATAATTTACATTTTAAGTGGTGGTCCCAAATTAATTTCTTCATTGCAGAGATACCAATGATCGAACCAAAGCCTTACTGCTATTCAACCACAATTTTTCTCCACTTTTTGAAGCTGCATACTACCCTATCAATTTATAATCACATACCAGCTGTTTCACTGGCTGTAATATACAATGCAGGGTGCCATCTATTGAAAAATGAATACACAGACTAACTAGTAAAAGAACACGCTGGAGAGAAAATACAGATAAAGAGAAGAGTAACAAGGAATGGAGCGAATGCTTCACAGCTCTGCAGGAATTCTACTAGTAACAAAATAAGTGAATTAATTTGTTTAACTCAGGCACAGCTTTAACAGAAGATCCAATGAAAAATAAAGCACAATAAAAAACTAAAATTAGTAAGTTAGTGTAATTGAGACCCCCTATGCTACAGACAGGTATTTAAAACATATTTAAAAACTCAGGCATACAGTTCAAAATAACAGAAACAGTAAACTTTCTGTATTTTAAACTTTCACTCAAAACTGATTTGCAATGGAAAACTGAACTTAGTCTGGGTAAGTTTTAGCAGAGGAAATCATCATAACTAGGAGGTAAAGCTCTTTTGCTGCATGTCATTAGGAAAAAACACAAAATTGTGTCAAAGTAAATGGTGAAAATATTCAAAATCCACCCTCTCCAAATTCCTAAACATCACTATTTGCGTAGTTTTGAGAAGCTCTCCTTTCATGAGGTCTGAGAAAAGCCTCAGAAATACAATAAATAAATAAATCAATTGGAGTCTACAAAGGTCTGCAATAAATACATGAGCAATTTCAGTCGAGACAGAATGCTACACAAAGAAAGCGAAATATTCAGAGACACAACTGATAGAAGCTGCCAAACCATTATTCTGCCTTACAGTAATTGGGCCTTGCTTTCAGGAACTTCCCTGGACTTTGAGTAGTAAGGACTTACATTCAAGCTCAAAATACCTACGGAAACGTGAATTATTTTAGTGTACTTCCATACATTTGTCAAAAGAAATAATTATGCTTTCCTACTTGACTGCTTAAACTATGACAAACATATTTTTGTTGTGGACAGTAGGAATAGGGTTCTGTTTATAACTCAGATAAAGATAAAAAGTAGATCATTTTTCCACAGTGTACGTTTATGTTTAGTTTTCTAATTAATTCTTCATACTCTCTGATGTACACCTGAAACAATTAAAACAATTACATGCCCTATTCATCTAAGATAAAGAGTAGAAAGAAAGAAAGTGATCTAGGTGACAGCTTAGGATTAATGAAAGCTTTGAAACAAATATAGAAGCAGTTAATATCTACACAAACTGAAATTTGGGTGATATTTATTTAAAGTCTTGTCCTATTTCCCTGGAAAAGCGCCTTGTACACATATTTCAGCATCAGTGAGAAGAACTGGCAAAATGTATTCTCTTAAACAGAAGACTGGTGAGATATCTCAGAGAATATGTTAAGTGTCAAAGACCTTAGCAATACGGTTGATCACATCATTACCTTCTTTCAAAGTCTACAGTATTTAGAGAAAGATACCTGATGAGGACCTCTGACGGTTGTTCCAGGAGCTTCTAAAGAAGGAAAAATCACTTCAGGCGCACCTTGGCTTGCGTGCTTAGATATAAACGTGAAAGCAGTGTCTGCTGTTTTCAAGCATGTTTTGTCACGAGTATTTTCTATGGGCGTGTTTGCATGATTTGGAGGGTTTGTTTTGTCAACAGTAGTTAAGCTTTGTAAAGCTGAGGTCACGAGATCAACTCCATGAGCTTCAAATGAGTTAGGTTCCAATTTACTGAGGTTAACAGCACGGTCTCTGTGCTCCCGGTTAAAATGATGATCTTGAAGCATGTTTTCAGCTATACCAGAGCAAGGAACTGTTACTTTTTCCTGAGTGCTCTGCAAGAAAGCAGAGTCATTGTCTGTAGGTGGAAACTTGACATTAAATTTAGAAAGTGATTCTACAGAGTTGTTGTCCTCATCTTGGCCCACTCCTCTTGGTGTGATAGATGTGATGCATGATGCACCTCTATTTATATCCTGCATAACCCGAGGCTTAAAAAGCTCTTCTGCTTGTTCATCAGTTTTATCAGTACACTGTATTGGCATGGAAAACTGTATTTCTGTGAAGAAAGAATGAGGAGAACATTAAGAAAAATATCATTATAAAAGGTGTGATATTTTTTCTCCACAAGATTTTTGATTTTCCTTCTTGGCTTTTTAACCTTTGTTTTGTCTCTTTGAAATTGGTTCAAGGTGTATTTCTCTTCCATAACCATTTGCTCTGACTCCAAAAATATCAGAACAGAAATAAAAGAAAATAATTGTTTTATTAATTAGATTTCTCTTACATTTTTGGCTACAAACACTTCCATTTAATTGTAACCTATGTCATCCCATACGCTTAACATATACCTGCATGTTCTGACAGAAATAAAAGTTGGAACCAAAAATATTTCACACAGCACCAAGAACATTCTAGGCCCCATGAACAAGATTTGAGAAGGCACTCAGGTACCAAACTCCCAGCAAATTCCAAATTAAGAAAATATTTAAACTGAGCAGCTATTCAGAAGAGGGATCGTATTTCCCTGTGCTTCAAGAATCTCATGTTCATTTTTGGCACTTTGTACATTCATTGTACAAAGATCTTCTGATAGCAGTCAGATACCATAGCAAATGTGAGCTGCAGAAGTGATAGAAGTCACACAGATTAAATCTATATGATGTAAAACTTTCTGCACAGATGAGTTAGGCATATTTTTAAATAAAATAAATGAATTCTGGAATAAACTGCCAAGCACCCACTTCTCAAACAACAAAGTTTAGTAGAATGTAACACTACAGTTTCAACTTGGTCCTCTGAAGCTACAGGCTTCAAAGACAAACTTAAATTAGAAGCAAATGCTGGAATTAATGTGTTTGCTTCAATGATGTAAATTTGGCAAGTGGTTTTTGAAATCACTGAAGAATCTGACCTTACTATCAAGCAAAGCTAGAAAGAATACCCACAATAGCCTTCATTACATTAAATATAAGCATTAGCAAACTGGATGTCCAGGATCTCTTCCATCAGCTATATAAATCAAGTCTGTCTTTTGTTTTCAGGGAAGAGTTGAGTTAAGCTCTTGTCTGATATAACTAAACACCATGTAAAAGTCTGAATGAGGAAGTCTAGAAAATCAGTACTCCGAGTGTCCTCGGTTCAGAAGTTTTCCTCTAACAAATATGAGGCTACAGACATTTGAAACAGACATCTTTTGAACTGACAGCTAAATTAAAAGCAAGCAAGTTCTGTATTTCACACGGTACGATGGGATATCACATGCAGTAAGTGCCTGCCTCTCACTCCAAGGGACAAAACAATTCTAAGAGTTACTGATGTGACGACTGTCTTCATAGCATGTGATTTGGAGCATTCGTCATAGAATGCCAAAACTGGCGGTGCGTTTTCTTGGTGAAATACTGAGCACCATGTGAACAGACTTGAAAAAGGCAGATGGTAAACAGTGGAAGTACTTCTATGTATGTGTAATTTACAGTATTTTCAAATATAAAGCAAAGCTTTCAAACAGTTGAATCACAATAAGAGCTTAAGTATGATATTACCAGTTTCAGGTTCTGGCTTTATTTTAAATTTACTCAGTTGGTCTGTTTGTTCTCTGGCTAGCATACATATTCGATGACACTCTTCTTTCATCTCCTGAAAAATAGTCTCCAGATTCTCCCTAGAAGATTGAAATTGTAAATTAGACCCTCAATCAATTCAGCTTGTTGTGACCTTTATTGTAGTCACACCCACAAAGAGAAAAACAATAGTGTATGCTACTTTTCTTGGATACCTTGTTCTTCAACATATGTATATACATTTCTGTTCTCAGAAAAAAAGCAAGCGGAAAAAGGAAAAACAATATAGTCAAGGAGCTGTTTAGTCATAACAGATACACACATTCAAGTTTAGGGCCTGACTCTGCAAGGACCCTGAGACAATCCAGCCTTTACACTTCTTTTCCAGCTTCCTCAGGTATCAGTGGGACAGCTTGTGCAAGACACTGCTTATATTCCATTCTAAGCAAAATAGGGCACTGCTGCTGCTATGAACACTATTTTTTTTTTTTTTTTTTGTGGTCTTCAGACTTTACAGGACAAGGAACACACAAGCATCTGTTACTGCTCCTTCCTTCTCTGTCTACCTCACATCTTGGAGCTGTGCTAGTAAACTTATTCCTCTGCTTTATAAAATAAAAGTCGTTTATAAAACGACTCAACTCCTTTTTTTTTCTTTTTTTTTTTTGAGGAGTATTTTTTATTACATCTTTTCCAGATTATATGATTATCCAAAATTTAGTTATCTGCACTAAGACTGATAGGCATTGCTCTTCATGCTGATTTGAGATTTTTTTTACCCTAAGGCACTAGACATCACATTTTGCATAAATTTCCATTGAGAAATTTTGATACATTTGCTGAATACTTTATATTTCTAAGAACAATAGCACAGATATTATAAAATTGACTTTAATGATGAAAAAGTTAAGTTTGTGTGTATCTTTGTCTCAAAAAAAGCTCAGAGGGGTCGTTTTTCTTTATCTCGATACATTGTTTTCCTTTCTATTGCTATTCATACAGCAATCAGGACTGTCATGAGTTGTGCTCTTACTCCCCCTGCGCTTCTCTTTTTGAATACAAATGTCTACCCGGACCTCATTTCAAAAAAGAAACTCCTAGAGAAGAAGCTAAAGTTCTGACCATTTTTCAAGTGTTTCAATAAATAAGAAATGGGAAAATTCTCTTAATACGTTTTTAATTGGAGCATTAAAATATACGTATGATTAGATGAACCAATCTTCATTTGCTAGACATGTGATAGCATAATTTTTCTACAGAAAAAAAAAGTTATACTAGAATCACAGGATCTTTTGAGTTGGAAAAGATGTTTAAAAGTCATCTCATCCAATTCTCCTGCAGTGAGCACAGACACCTACAGCTCCATCAGGTGCTCAGAGCCTGGTCCTGCCTGACCTCTCAGAGGATGGGCATCCGCCACCCTCTGAGCAACCTGTGCCAGTGCCTCACCACTCTTATCATAAAAGACTTCTTCCTTATATCCAATCAAAATCTCCCGTTTTAGTTTAAAATCATTTCCTCCTGTTCTATCACAACAATAGTCTGTCACCCTCCTTCTTACAGCCCCCTCCTTAGAAAGGACGCTCTCATGTCTCCCTGGATCTTTCTCTTCTCCAGGCTGAACAGCCCCAGCTCTCTCAGCCTGTCCTCATCGGGGAGATGTTCCATCCCTTGGATCATTTTTGTGGCCCTCTGGATGCACTTTAACAGCTCTGCATCTCCCCTGTACTGAGGACTCCACATCTGGACACATGCTCCAAGTGAGGTCTCACCAGTGCAGAGTAAGGGAGTTATTTGAGAGTGAGAGAGGGGACAGGCAGAAGTTTTTATTCTTTAAATATACATAAATAAGGACATTAAGTCTTTACCACAGACTTATTTCCCTTTTCTTATTGTACAGCAGTAATGATTTAGTCTAAAGATCCATCTGGTTCACCTAGTCTATGTCAGAGCATGGCCAAAATCAGATGCTTAAGTAAGAGTAATAAGACAGCAAGAGTTCACAATACTTTTTTCCCTAATTCTCTCCAATCCTCTTCAAGAATATTTGACTTGACATTTGCAAAGGTTGTAAGAAGCGGTGTTATTGTCTACCTGGTGAAAAGTGCAAACCTAAGAGCATGGTCAATATCTTTCTCAAAACACTGGCTGAAGGAGGAATGTTTGCATAGGAAATATACTGCTTTTGGTCCCTTGGTCATTGTCAGGGCTGGATGCTTTCAGTTTACAGATAAACTGGTTTCAACCCCTCTCATTTAGGACAAGAATTATTTCTTCACGCTATCAGACCTCCTCCTGTCAGTGCAGCAGGCTACTCTACTGTGCTGCCATCAGTTAATCCATTACAGTTGTATGTTCCTGTTTTGAAGAAAGCTAATGCAAGGGAGTTAATGCTAATCCAAAACCCAGCATTAAATTCCACTGTAATATCCTGTAGAGTTTAATCTCCTGCTGAACTCAGCAGCTATTCTTCTTCTCGGCTTATCTGTACATACTTGTAAAGCTCTTTTGTGATTCTACATGGCTTTTTTTCCTTCCAACTTCAGCCCTGCTGCTCCCCAGTACTTTTTAAGGTACTGTGCAGAAAGGATGGAAAATGAGAGGTCATAATTAGTAGCAGAAAAGACAATTGTAAGTAAGTTGCAGAAATAATGCAGAAGTATTTACCTTTCAGGCAAAGGTGAAATACCAGAAATCCCTATAGATAATTCAGGCTTATCTGGAACAACTTTCTTACTTTTCACCTTGAAGTAAAACATGAAATTATGGATCACAGGTTAGCATATTCATTTTGCTCTTCGGCCTGATATGATTAAAAACGCCGCAGTACCCTTCATCCAGTCCTTCCGGAAGCACTCAAAACATTCACAAAACAACAAAAGAATTTTTTTACTATTTCGTGAAATCCCTATTTTTAGTTCAGCTTTTAGCAACTCAGTGTGGCATTCCTCTGCTCATACTTCCTAAAAGGAAACTTTTTCTATGAAATTCTAAGAATCTTCCTTCGCTGTAAGTCTGTTTCAATCATATATAAGATTCAGATTATGTATTATGTATAAGCTCGTTAATGAGGCACCCAGAAATTCCAGCTCTTAGAAAAAAAAGTAATCAATTTATTCACAAAAACAATCAATGAAGACATCAAAAGCGAATACGACAGGAGTTCTCTCGGGTTTTCAAATGTTCTTAGCTTTGACTACCACCTTGTGGTTCGTTCTAGTATTACATTGCTTTAAGTCAATGCCAGGTATTAAAAGATTCTACAATAAACGGCCATTAAGCTCAGTTCCACTAAATCTACATTACCAGATGACCTGGATATGTTCATATGTGCTCCACACCAGACTCATAATATGATCATATGTCTGTCAAATTAGCTGGTTTCAGTGATACATTGCTTATAACCACTGACTAGTAGCCTACCTGGTGGTAAAGCGCATCTGTGGCTCCTACTGGCATATTTAAGCTGCTTTATTCCTAACAGCATTGTTTACAAATGTCTGCTGTAAGACAAAAATGCTTGGAAAGTCTGATAGCAACAAGTTCTGTGTTGCTGTGCTAATTCTCTTATCTATATTCAATTTAAATTAGCTGGCTAAAAGGCACTTACAAGATTACATTTACACCAGCGACTGCAGTATAGCTATCCCCTAACTGTATTTCACCCTAGATGCTATTCTGTAACAAAAATAGAGTGGGGTAAAAGCAAAAAAAATCAACTCAATCTTGATGAAAACTCCCAACTGAAGATTATAAAACTGAAATGCTGATCTCCAGTTTTTGCAAATGCTAGTATAATGATGACAGAATGTAAAAATAACTAACATAAAATCAACCAATGTATTGAATAGTTCACAGTTTCTACGTGCTTTGTGCGCTTTAACAATTTCCTAGTAATGATATAATGTTGAAATTTAAAATCACTTTCTTAGAATAATTAGCATAAACATGTTTGAAAAGAGTGGTATTTTACAGAAGATTGGTTTTTCATTTTATCTCCACTTGGTTTCTTATCTTACCTCTATTTTGTATGTTGGCATCTGTGTACCCTTTTGGACGTCATTTAATTCTTTCAATTTGTTTTTCAGAGTTCGTATTTTATCTTCTTGGTTGGAAATAATGGACATAAGCTTCCTTTCCTTTTGACTGTTTCTGTCCTCCAGTTGCTTCAACTTCATGCTCTCATTTTCTAACTGTTCCTAAAAAAAACAATTTAAGAAATTCCAGTGTATTCACTAGAACTGAGGTGTGTGGAATTTCACTATTCAGCGGTCCAAAAAAACCTAAATTGAGCTTCTCCAACTTAAGTCAGGGACACTTATTTACTACAGTACTAATTTTGAACAGATAGTAAGAACCTTCTACTGCTAAACACAGATATATCTGAGCATATATGATTAGTCAAAACAATTGATTTTTCTGAATTTATGACAGTCATATTAATGTTTTTAGTCATTTTACTGCTGAGAGTGCCCCCGAGGAATCCCAGACCCTGTAGATAAGAGAGAATTTGGATATCAGAAGGAGGTTCTTCACTGAGAAGGCAGTTGGGCCCTGGAATATGCTTCCCAGAGAAGTGGTCATGGCACTGAGCTTTCTGGAGTTCAAAAAGCATCTGAACAACACTCTCAGATATATCAGATTTTTGTGTGGTCCTGTGTGGAGCCAGGAGTTGGACTCAGGATCCTTATGGACCCCTTCCAACATGGGATATGCTATGGAAGAGTCTGGGGAAAGGAGGAATTCCTTTCTGTTGAGGAGAATCTGGCCAAAGAATGCCTATGGAAACTTGATGCACACAAATCCATGAGCTCCAATGGGATGCACCCACAAGCACCGATGGAGCTGGCAGAAGTGGTTGCCAAGCCGCTCTCTATCATCTTGGAGAAGTCATGGTGAAATGGAGATATGCCTGCGAACTAAAGGAAAGCTGATGTCACTCTTGTCCTCAAAAAGAGCAAGAAGAATGAACAGGGAAACTACAAGCCAGTCAACCTCACCTCCATCCGTGGGAAGGTGATGGAATAGTTTATTCTGGATGTCATCTCCAAGCAAGTGGAAGAAAAATTGGTTATCAAGAACAGTCAGTATGAATTCATCAGGGGGAAATCATGCTTTACCAATCTGGTAGCCTTCTATGATGTCATGACTGGCTGAGTAGATGGGAGGAAAGCAGTGGATGTTTGCGTAGTTGGACTTCAGCAAGACTTTTGACATGGTCTCCCATTACATCCTTGCAGGTAGCCTTGGAAGTGTGGGATAGATGATTTGACAGAGATGTGGATTAAGAACTGGCTGGCCAGCAGGGCTCAGAGGGCTGAGATCAGTGGCACAGAGTATACTTGGAGGCCTGTAGCTAATGGTGTTTCCCAGCAGTTGGTACTGGGTCTGGTCTTTTTCAACATCTTCATCGATGATATTATAATAGGTCGTCAACAGTCTGTAAAAAGGTCATGGAATGTGAAGAGGAAAGAAGAAAATAAAAAGAACACTGTTCTTTTGAGAAGAATGTTTTTTTTTACAAATGGGATCTAAATAGATTGATGTTGTCTGTTTGGAGATTAGATAGGTAAAGGTTAACCTAAACTATAAGATATTGAGATATTATCAGCGAGATAACCAAAATGAGACAATAGCAGCCATGATGGATCCATAGCTAGTCTATGCACACACACTGCGTGGTTAAGAATGGGTGCGTACACATACAGCTGAAACAATAGTTACGTGCCAAGTAGCTATTCTACCTACCTAAATTAAGTCGGAAAAAATAGCATTGAAGGCAGTTTTTTCTTTAGTATCAGTTGTGACTTTATACAGTAAACTTAAGGTCAGAGTTTCAATGCAATTCTGGAACTTGCTGGAATCCCAGAGATTCAGGTTAAACAACTTCTTAGGGGGTTCAAAACACTGTCTAAAAATAGGTTGTTCTTATCCTAGAAAAAATCCTCTCTCACAACCATTTGCAGATATTACAAATCCATTCATTCAAACACCTTTGAAGTGACAAGGTATTTCTGCTCTTTAGGTATTACAAACTTCCTAATTTCTAAGGCTTAGGGACCTTTCCCTCTGCACTTTGCACTTTACAGGACAGATCAAACACTTTCAGTAGTCTTCTAATGTAGAATCTGTACTCTGTATCATTGTAGGTAAGAACCCAGGGAAGTGTGTGAATCAAATAGCAGCAAAGGAGGAAAAAATGAGAAAGATTTCTGTTCTGAAAAGAACAAGGTGTCTGAAGATTTTAGGCCAATGAATCCTAAATAACATAAATTTCTATAATTGATGCTGCAGCAGCTACATTTAATTTTTTCAAGAGGCATGAGAACATTAAAGGCATAAAAAGTAAAGAACATGTAAACATCTGATGAATGAGAAATCAATCAATTCATCAATTTGGGAAAAAATAGCTTCTATTAAGCAGAGATGGAGGCACACATTTTCAAGAGATCTGAAAATACTTCGAAGAAAATTAAAGCAGAGACAAAAGCTGGACATTGTTTTACAATTATATACTTTTCCACGTTATTTAAAGACTACAAAAGTCTGAAAAGCATTATGCAGCATGAGAATAAAAATAAAATCATAGCAGCTACAAAGAAGACTTCAGTATTGTTCTGTGTACGAAAAAAACGTGAAAGCATATAGCAGCTCAACTCATGACCTATTTACTGAATACATCAAGCCACAGTTAAATATGAACAGGGCTACACTGTTATTCTTCTACCTGAATAATACAGACTAAATCAGAAATAGTTACCAGAAGGTACCAGGGAGTGCTCTGATCATCTAAGACAAAACAAAACAAACATGAGGAATGGTACGAGGAACTGATTTTTGCTATTCCAGTAATAGAAGGGCAGTAACATTCCATGGTGCAAGTTCACAAACACCAAGCCACACAGAGCCACTGAGTTCCCAAATATTCCCTGCTCAAATTCAATTTCCATTAAAGCAAACAAACAAACAAACAAACAAACAAACAACAACAACAACAAAAATCAACAGCACACAGCTACTCTGGTATTTTTCTTTGAAAATAAGCTGCTTGGAAACCCAAACGCCTTGGAAAAAGCTTATGTCAAACACAACAGTTGCCCTTAAACAACTCTATCTTAATGACAGCAAATTAATTCTTTCACTGAGCCTGTGATATAGCATTGATCAGCACACAGCATTTATCCATTTGAAACTAAGCTTCAAAAAATATGCACTTTTAAAAACTTCTGGACAGCCAGTAGCTTTCTTCCACCTTCTCCTGCAGGCAGCAGGGACAAGATTTAAGAGATGAAAAAAAGTTATGCGGGAATCAATGTTGGAAGAGCTTTTCCAACAAGTTTCAATGAAGATATATCAGATTTAAGTACCATTTTTGTGCAACTTTGGGATATCATCCTAGGAAAAAGACTGGAAATTGCTTTTGGGGATCTTGTAGTAATACAAGCCTTCACAGCTTGATCATCTTACAGTTTCTAATACTGTCAGAGTTTGGATTTTGCAAACAATGTGGTAACATTATAAAGTGCATTAAGTTTTAGGTTAATGTCATGACAGGCATGCCACATAGGTGGCACCTGCTCAGTTAAGTACTTGGCTGCACAACTTATCTTTTAAGAATGCTTGTATTAGCACACAGCAAAGAGGTTATTTCTGTATTATGAAAAGGTTAACTCTTCAATGACACTTGTTTTGGGGAGGTTTATCTCACAGACCATTCAAGTTGGAAGGGACCTCAAAAGGTTCTCCAAATCAACCTACTAATCAAAGCAGCAGTCATAATGCTTGACCAGGTCTTGAATTCCTCCAAGGACGGAGATGGAAAAATCTTTCTTGACAACCTTTCCTGTCTGTCCTCACGGTTAAAAATTTTCCCTTTTATTCAGTTTGAACCTTTCACATTTCAAATGCCTATTGTCTCTAGCCCTCTTGCCATGCACAATTGTGAAGATAACCTCTATGGAGAGCTATTAGCTTTCTCTAAAGCCACTTTTTCTCCATGCTAAATAAGCCTACGTTCTGCATTTTCTTCTCATGGGGTTTCTCAATCCCCTGACTACTCCTGTGGGCTCCTTGCTGAACTCCATTGTTTCATCATCCCTCCTGTATGGGAGGCATCCACACTGGATATGGTATTCCAGATGCAGTCTACTGAATGCTGAATAAAGGGGCTACTCACTTCCCTGAGATTTGCTAGCTGTGCTCTCAGGAAGCTGCTGCCTTTTTTTGCTGCTGGGGCTCATTGCTGGCTCATGCTCATCTTATTGTCTAACAAGATCCCAGGTCCTTTCCAGCAGAGTTGCTCCACAGCACAGCCCTCAAATTGTACTGCTGCAAAGACTGGTCCCTTTACTTTTCCCCTGAAGTGCGCTATAATGGCCTTCCCCTTCTCATCCCCTCCCCTCCCCTCCCCTCCCCTCCCCCCCCCCCCCCCCCCCCCCCCGAGTTCCTAGGATAAAACAGCTTAGCCACATCCATTATTTTGGGGCAGAGGTACACTAAACAGATAAAGAAATAGGCTATACCATAATTTCTTAAATCACAAAGATAGGTCTAATTAACGTTACAAAATGCATCCTATTACTAAGCTAAATGCATAGACTTGTTAGCTACCATGAAAATCTTAAAGCACAGCTTTCTATGCAACAAAGACAGAAAACAGTGACACCAGAGAAGCTGACACTGATTCTACAAGATGGATGTAGTAGCTGCTCTTAGATATCTAAGTCATTTTATTCCCACAATTCTGAGCACAAAG
Organism: Lagopus muta; assembly: GCF_023343835.1. Classification (NCBI taxonomy): domain Eukaryota; kingdom Metazoa; phylum Chordata; class Aves; order Galliformes; family Phasianidae; genus Lagopus; species Lagopus muta. The sequence goes on along the minus strand of NC_064440.1, from coordinate 15,468,381 downwards.
AAGACTGCCATACATTGTCATTCTTTTTACTATGCTAACAGCCCACAAGACAAACATTTACTGCAGAATAAAAAATTATGTATATTATGTGCATCAGTCATTCCTGATACACAATTGCTTCCATCTTTTTGTGGCACAGGAAATTCTGATCATCATGCTCCATGTAGCATTCAACACTAACACTTCTGACCAAGGAAAACATGAACATGAGTGTGTCTTCTTGCCACAGGTACTGACTTTAGCTTCCTGGTTTATGGACATTGATGACTGACTACTAAAAATAGCACACAGAAGAAGCTTTACTTGACACTGGTTAATTGACATGTCTCCTGGATAACTTTGATGCAGTTACTAGAGACACATTCTTCCTTCTTAATAATGTTGAACCAGGCAGTACCTAAAAACAGCCTCAGAAAAACCAGCAGTTCAGGTCCCTTTGGCCTCCTCAAGCAGGGATCTGAAGAAAATGTGGTAATTTTGTATGTAGCCTGGTAATGACCACCAAGCCTGACTCAGTGAAGATGAATGAGAACAAGGAAAACATTTTATGACACCCTGGCAACAACATTTGATAACAGCAGATAAAATGGACAAGTCTGGCCAAGTTTTTGAAGCTGGAAGACAGAAAAGCAAATCCCTACATCATTTTGAACTTCCGAAATGTAAGGCCTGGCCATACACCTATCACAATCAATCCAGCACTTCTATTAACTGTGCTGGAAGACGGATCACAGTTTTGCAGAGAAACTATATTGGACTTAGCAGAAGACAGTTTCAATGGGTTTGGGTAAACCTAATTTACTATTCTGACTTGAACATTTTGCAAGCCTAAAAATTTCACTGGAAAAGTAGAATAAAGGACTTAATACAATAGAGGACAGTATTTATAGATATCATTTATTTGGTTTAGAGCAAAACGTGGATAGAATATAGTTAGAAAAACATAGGCTTTCAAATAAAATATATAAACGTACAAATTTGAATACCTGAAAAAGGCCAACAATTTTGAATTGAGTTAGATTGTATCTAATTAGTTGAATTAGATACAACTGAATCAGTGGTAAGATGATTACTGTTTTTTGTCTAACAGAAGTCAAAAGATAATGTCTTGAGAAGAGTGCAGTAAAGGAGAAGGTGTTCCTGATGCATCCCTTAATAAATCCCCAGATTTTCATATCCACACTTCCCATGTTTTTATTAACTTAATAGATTTATCTCCCAAGAAGTTTCGCAGTTTTCCCTTGAAACATGAAATTCTACTGGTTGACTGCTAACCCCATGAATAATTCTCTCTCTCTCTTCTTTTTTTTTTTGTCAACCTGGCCTGTAATAATGATTATTATTTGTACTTCATTTGTTCAGGAAGACAGGGATTGTGCCTGATGTAAGTGCACATGGACTATATATATATATAGTTTACTTTACATGGAGTTTTATCAGAAATCTTACCATTAGTGGCACAAAAGAACAAAATCCAGATGAACTGGCTGAGAGGCAACCACAATAACTGACTAAACCAGAATGCAGGCAAATACAAATAACATATTCCATTAAGAAAACAGCACCTGAAACAACGACTCCTGGCTTTCATGCACTGTACTGTATAGATGGCATAATTTTGCAGTGTTTTCCCATATGAGAAGAGTAGATAACACAGCTCACATTTTCAGCCATTATACAACTAAGCTGCTAAGTGAAGCTACTGCCCTGGAGTGCTCAGAAACAAGAGCACGGAATATTAGGCTTGGTCACATCTTCATATGCAACTGTAAAGCTGAATATATCCAATTCAAGACAGAGAAATGCAAAAATATGCAAAGGTGTTCCATCAAAGAATTAACCCTTCAACTGCACTGCACTACAAATAAATGTGGAGTTTAGGAAAGAAAGTTCAGGAAATGTAAAGTTTAGAAAAGTTTGTGATTATATATTTTTCTATGTAAAATCTGTAAAGACTCCTTTTTATTTAAAAAGTAATGCATAGAAATCTTTGACAATAACAAATTTAAAATGTTAGCAAAGGCTTAGTTTTAAAGAAGGTTCCTTCAAGATAATTAAATAAACATCAGTAATCTACTGCAATTATTAATTAGCATAAATTAATTACTTTCTGATTTGAAAACTGCATTTCTGTGAATTTAGCATAGCATGTTTGTTCATAGCTATGGCTTAGGAAACAAATCCTAAAATTAACTGTTTTTAAATCCAGGACATGATAGTCATAGGTCTTTTTAAGGTTGTCTTACAGGGTCTCTGTTAGGAAGCTTCATACTCTAAACCAAGAGATTTCTGCATTACATAGCAGCTCTCAAAAACACAACAGAATGACATAGAATAAGAACAATGTGACTTTGTGCATCTCTGTCCCTGTCTTTACTGAACATACAAAATCCACCCACTTTACTGCCTATTCTACAGAACTGATTTATTCTTATTCCTGTTACTTTAAACAGACTGTACTGAAAACTTCCATGTTATTTCAGTGAATAGAGAAGAAGAGACGCTGTATTAAAATTGTCTGCTTAAAATCAGACAAATCATCAGTGTCTCCAGAGCAATGGGGAGTTTATTTACCACTCCATCACTTCTTGAGTGCAGATTCTCCACTTCTTGTGAAAAAAACACACAGACTGGCTGCAATCTGAAAACTCTTCTGAGAGAATGAGAAAACACCTTCTTGACCACTGGTTTGGGCAGATACAGAAAAAGTAAGCAAGTTCCTACTTTCTAATCAAAATTATTATTCTAGGGAGCTGGAGCAAATGACAACTACACTGGGAAGTTTCAAAGACAGATGCTCAGTTCAACTAACTAGGCTACAGGGCACAATGCTCACACACTTAAGGATCTTGTATTGGAAGAACAGTTCTAAGACACCTGTCCTTAGGTTCTCACAGTATAATCACAGAACAAACGTAGTCTTACACTCAGCATGCAGCAGATGACCATACCTTTAAGAGCCTTTCTCTTCGCTTTGCTACATTCAGTTTTTCAGAGAGCTGGCTAAAAGATAAGTTGGAGGTTTCAGTGTCTTCATGCCTCAGAATGTAGGGATGCACATTACCTTAAAACAAAAAGCAGCTGATTGTCACTGTATCTTCCCACAGACAGTTTCTAAGTACAAGCAAAAATTAAGATTTGCTAGGCTTATATTAACTTCTTTATTTTCTTTCTAAAAATCTTCATATTAAACAAGCAAAATAAACCCAATTGTGCGCTTTTACAGACAATGTGAGACTAATCTAGCCGTAAGAAGTGTACAGGTATTCTTAAAAATAAAAGCCAACCGCTTTGCTAGAATTTATGAAAACCAGAAGTGTTAGGCTAGTGTGAATAAATATTAAATGAGCATGGCAGACAAACACATGGTTACAGTGACTCTTTTCTATTATTTTTGTAATACAGTAAAACAGTAGAAAATTATCAATCAGTGACTATTTGATTTGAAAGAGAATTATGTGCTTATAAACCCTTTAGTTATCCAATAAAATCAGCGTTACGAGACCTCCTGATGTAAAAGACATCTAACTACAGCATTCACATCTAGAACAACCCATGGGCTAAACTTATTAGCAGACAGCTGTACAGTTAATACGCAACTGTTTTAATCTAGTGAATGATTTGAACCCATATTTTCATAACTTCTTTTTTTTTAGTTCAGTGTGAGCAGGTTCTACATAAAAAGAAAATCTCACAATTTCTTGAAGAGGATACAGAAGTGTTGCATTTTATAAATAGATTTTGAAACGGCACATTTGCGTTAACTCTCACGTTCACAGAAAAGCATGATAGTGCTTTGAAAGATGTATATTGTGAAAGCTGAAGCCACAAAGTCAAAACTATTCATCAATGCAGCACAGCATAAGAAGAAATAATGTGCAGACTGGAGTACATACCTCTATTAGCATTCAGAGCAGCTAACTGTGAATTCAGTTTTGCAATAATGCTGTTTTGAAGCTCTATCTGTTCCTGCTGTTCACATATTTGCTGCATGTAGTTCTCTGTCTGCAAATACAATTTAATTAGCATTAATCTTGTTTTGTTTTGACTAGGGGTCTCCTATTTAGCATATAAAAAACAGCTCTGACTTTTAAAGATGACTGTAGTTGTGGACCTCTGCATGAGAAACCAACTACAGCCACCTTCGGCAAGTCTGTACTTCTGAAACTTTGCTGACTAGAAAAGATACAGTAGTAAATAAGAACTAATTTTCAGTAACTGTTTCAACTACAGCACTTATAAAGGACAAGATGGCTTCAGTCTAGGAGTGTTCATTCACAGCCACAGAACATAGCAGGCTTAAAGTTAGAAATACTTTATTTATTTCTTCAAAATGCCGGTCAGTTAGCTTATCCATAGAAAGATATAACTTTCTTTCTCTGTCTTTTCTAACAAGCAAACAACATTACTTATCCCATACAATGGATCCTTTGTAAGTAACAAACTGCCTACCTACACAGCTCCTGTGATGTACACTTATTTTTCTAATCCGAACAATGGGAGGGAAAGCAAGCAAAGAAGTGGCCAATCAGCTCTGTTCATTATCTAATCAGAGTTGTGCTATCACCAGGCCATAAAGATCCTAATAACCAGACATACAGAACCTAATAAAGCCACTCACATTTCAATGAAGTGTATAAATGTTGTTAGACGGCCAGTTAATTGCACAAATGGTGGCAGGAAGATGCTACTACTCAAAAACTATTATTCAGTTAGCACAGCCCTAATGTTGCAGTTACAGTAGCACTAAAAAGAAGTGAGAAAACTTGTGAAATCCCAGCAAGAAAGCTTACAAGGTTGCACTAAATTAAGAATATGCCTATTACTGAACAGGTCAACACCCAGCACAAAAGCAGGTACATTTTCACTTCTATTTATAATGAATCCATACTGATTTCTAATTCTCTAATCTCAGTCACATTTGAATTTCACACTCCTCTACTGCTCAATGTGCTTGTCTGCAAAGTAGGCAGGAATAAACCTAGAAGCAAAATTTATTTTAAAAGGTTGGGTAGTAGTTGTACTATGAGAGTTTATATAAAAAAAAAAAAAAAGTGATCAAAGAGCAGTACTCTCCAGCAGCTACAAGAGACCTCATGAAGCAGAAAAATCACTGAGAACCAAATTGAAAATGTACAACAGCAATGTCTTGTCAACACTTCTGTACAGAGCACAGACATGACAGCTAAAACAGACAGAAGAGAAGATGCTTTTGACAGCCAGTGTGCACAAATTATTCCTTGAGTCAGATGGCAGCAACAAGTTACCAACTAGAAGATCTGCATGACAACCAACCATCCATCTGTATCAAACACCATCTGGCCGAGATGACTCTGGCTTCTGTGTGCTTGACATGGCTCCCAGCTCTAGAGACTGGCAAAACAAGTGGCCTATTGGTAACTTAAGTAGTAAACTGTTAACAACAGAATGGTGGACAATCCAACAATGTGTGAAGGCCACACAATGAACAGAGGAATTTACTAGAACAAGGCACTGTATGAAGATGATTCAAAACCCATGAGTTTGGCTTAAAAAAAAAACTGAAAATGAATCCAAAACAAAAATACTCCAATTCTTCCTGAAAAGATACTTCAATTCTCTTCTGAAGTTATGGAATCCAACTACTGAAAGTTTGACTAAAGCAAAAATTTGGCCTAGTTGGTAATTCTTTATGAAAGGCTTTTGGTTTTTATTTCGGAACAAGAGAAAACATGAAGGGAAATACTGCAAACATTTGGTTCTCTTAACACTGATGATCTCACACACTTGCCTACCTTTCTTCTATGGACTTAGAAAGGCTATTGCCTGACCTTGTATTCAGTGTTTTGTTTCTAGGGCAGAAATTTCTGACATTTTAGATGGCCTAGAAGTATTACCTTGATTGCTTTTCCTTAAAGTAATTAATTTTTCATCTTTATTTGAAACAGCAAAAGTGGTAAAAATTCAGAGGTGCTCCTTACAAATTAGAATGCCTCTAGAATCTGTTTCCTTAACTTCATAATTAAAGAACAATTGTATAGTTTTGTCTTTTTCTTTTTTTCTTTTCTTTTCTTTTTTTTTTAATAAAACAATGCATATTCTAATAGTTTTCAAGTAAGTTTACTGTAAATGTTGAAAGAAAGCTCCATTGTCCTAATAGCTTGCCAGTGCTTAATACACTGGAGTCTTTAACCTATTCACAATAACAACTCAAAAAATCACTTTCGAGTAAAGCAAATTAAACTTCAAAATGTACTTCATTAAAGATGGGTAACATGCATATACTTCACTGCAGTTTACATTAATCCTTCTTCAAAACAGAAAATTCTCACCTTTAATGTTTCAGGGAGAAAAAAAGTTGAAACCCACCCATTCCATTCACACCTTAATGAGCTGCTCTCCAGCTTAGTGGCCTGGTCTCATAACTGCTCTTCTCAACTCCAGTGCACTCAAGTGAGTAGCTGAAGTGAAACCAAAATCTATATGTACCACAATCCTCGACTGAAAGAACTGCTTTACAAACACAACTGAAAACCCACCACATACTTTTTGCTGTAGTTCTTTCACAGCATGGTCCCTATCCATGCATGCTTGTCGATAGGCTTCATAAGCTTTGTTAAGTTGTTCTCCAATGTTTTTGTCCATAACTCCCAACGTTGTTTCATCACTGAAAGGATGGTCAAGTCAAGAGATCTGAAAAGTAATCAGAAGGGAGAGAAAGCCAAGAAAAAGAAGTATATAACTAAAAATATACATAACATCACTCTTTTTATTATCAGCTTCAAGTAATATGTGCAGTAATCTTGAGCATTAACTCACAAAACAGACAGAACTACAGCTCTGCTCATCTCAACATTTTAACTCTATGTATAGGGGTATCTACTCCTATCTATCTATAGGGGTATGTTCAATCATAAGCTAAGTAAAAACAGGTTAACAATGAATCAAATTCTGGACATACAGAATTTAAAATTGAGGCAAATCACCAGTTACCTGTTTTTACAACATTTCAGACAGCTTAATGTTTACTCAATTGTAAAATAACAGGAACCATTTAAACAAGCCAGAACAGAATGCAGCTTTTTGCATTAAACATTTTAAAGATAAGAATTCAATAACATTAGGTCACATCAGCCTATCTTACTCTTTGCCACACTTGAAAATGGCAACACACTCAACACCAAAAGTTGAATAAAACAAATTTTATCTAAAAAAAAAACCAAAACCAACAGTATTCCCAACCAGTAAAAATTAGCAAGAATTTTTTCCACATTATTATCAACTTTTTATACTTAGAGAGCAATTTTATTAGCAGCTCCTGAAACTAAACCTGCTGGTCACTGAGGCATAACAGAACAATACTGACTGGTTACAGACTTCAATTTCAAGACAGAATGAACTTTGGAAACACAGATGCTTTGCTTCCATAATCACAGATGACATAAATTTTAAGATTTCAGATTAAAATTTATGATAGGGTAAGTACAGTAGAGGATAGATGAGTGAAGTCACAAATAAAGGCAAAAAAGGGCCAATATTATGAAAACAAACAAGCAAAAAAGAGAAACCTACAGCTCCTCTCCTAGTTAAATATTAGCATGGTTACCTCACAGTACAAAGAATGGACAGCCACTATCATCTATCACTGTCTTCCGGGTTCATGCAAAAACCACAGACACTCTTAGAGATAGTGGAGCTACCAAGAAAATAAAGCAAGAAGGGTACGAGCATAACCTATCTAAGACCCTGCTCAAAATCCTAAAGGACTACAGCTTTAAGTTTTGTTCATTTTTTCTTGCTCTTGGATATCTTTAATGCAGAAAAGAGGTTTGATTTTCCTAAAAGATTCAGCTGTCTACTGCACAGATGTTGTACCTTTTTGTCCTGTTAGCTTTACTGCAAAGATGTGTGCATATTGCAAAAGCAACTGTATCCCAATTGTATCTCAGGATGGCTGCACTTTATTAATAGCAAAGTGAATTCTTTAACAGGGCCTTTTGCTACAAGAAGTATTACAACAGTGAATGGGCTTCAATCCAGAGTACCCACAGTTCATAGAAAATGAAGGCATTCATTTCATTCACGGAAATTCAAATTTCAGTTTGGAAAAAAACAATGCTTAAAAACAATGCTTAAAACTGATACGTAACTTCCAGCCTTCTACTGACTGATTGACTGAATTGATGGAGGCTGGCAATATTAACAAACATTCTTACTCTTATCTAACCTACAGTAGCAGGAGACAGAATTGTAGCACTACACCCAATTTTCTGTTTGGTAGATAATAATAATAAAAAAACAACAGTTGTTTGTAGTCCAACTCTATGGAAAAAGGCCCATGAATCTCAACTTACAGGTAGCTACCTAAAAGCCAGGCTCCATGTAAGAAAAGAGGAATAGAAATAGTCCATAATGATATTTTAAAATGGAATTGCCACAGAGGAATTGGTCCTGTATACCCTATACCCTGGACACCGGCTTCTGCTTCTACTCCTCCCTTCTCTTTCTGCAAGCACAAGTGGCTTTACTGTAAAATGTATCAGCAATCCAATCCAGCTTAAAACTGAACACTTACAGGTGTTTTGGCTGTGCTATTTTAATGCAGGTCAGCTTCATGGACCTCTTCAAATTGCATGATAACACAAACACCCGTGTCAGTAGAAGGATGCCAACGTAAGGAAGGAAACATCAGCAAAAGGCAGACAAAATTCCTGTTTTCATTCATAGCAGTGACTTCAAAATTGTAACATAAAATCCTGGTTACGTAATAGCGATAAAAGCCTGCACAGACACAGAACATGATACTCCACCTTCTCTCACGTCAGGTCATGCATTTTTGCCATCTATTTGTACCGTGTCAGCATTTCTATGCTGTATGGTTGAGCCGTGCCAGTGAACTAGCACCCTGCTGCCTCTAAACAAACAAACAGGACGAGGCTGCTGGAGCCCCACTACCAACACAAGGAGGCAGTGGGAACGTGAGATGAGCTGTGGGTAGGATTGCTGCAGTCTGGAGTCTAGATTTACACTGGATTAAACTGCTCAGTAGTCACATCCCGAGTTGTCTGGAATAAATAGATAATGTGAGAAGCAGTAATATCCAGAAATCCTGAAAATTTGAAAAACTTGATCTTTTTTCTGCTTCTCCTTCATATGCATCAATATCTATCAGGAAAATTGCCAGTTGTTCCTTGTAATTTTCTCTGTTCCTTTCAACCAGTTAGGAAGAAAAAAGTCACCAAAATATCCTCTCTATTTTAACCAAGCTTAGTTATGTTGCATCCACTGAACAACTGGAACACATTCAACTCAAAGCTGACAACCCTGATCACCAACATTCTAGATTCATTAGATCCTGAAGACCCTGGGCTGGATGTGGCTTTGGGCAGCCTGGTCTGGTGGCTGGCGACCCTGCACATGGCAGGGGGTTGAAACTCGATGATCATTACGGCCCTTTTCAACCCAGGCCATTCTATGATTCTTTCGCCACCAACCTTTTGGAGTCAGAGCAGAAGCAGCAATACAGAACGCTCTGTTTATTCTACCAATGACAGACTTACGGAGATTAACACCAGAGTCTGTCTGATAAGGGAGTCCTGTAAAAGCAAGCAGCTGGGTGTTGTGCTCCATGGCAATGAGAACATGAATTCCATCTCTGAGTAACGTCTTGAACACTGGAAAACAACTGGGTAGTGAAAATGGCGTAAGACAAACCTGTGTGTAAACAAACTCAGGGAAACCTGCAGAAGCTCTTAAAATCCTTGCTTCCAGCAAAACACATTTCACTCATACAGGTGGAGAAAGACAGCAGCTGTAATATGAATTTTCCAACGCCAAAAAACCTTGTCACAAAGATCAGCAACATTCTGCTGCACACATCTGAAACCGCAGCAGCACAGAGTGCTGCACACACTGAGTTTCCACTGTGCCTCAGAAAACACCTTCCATTCTGAAAAATAAGATTTTAGCTAATTATGTGCACATAGGCTTTCATTCATAACGTACTTGCCTACCTCTCGTAGGTTCACATAACAACACAGATGCCATCCAGACACAAGTACTTCTCTATGTACTTCTGCTTTCAAAACAGTTTTTTTCAATGGAAATATTTATAAAAGTTACACTGCCATCGTCTTAGGAACTGGAAACCTGTCGAGACGATCCCTTGGCAGCCACCGCGCGTACAGCTCGGAGCGGCGGCGGCTCTCCCGGGCTCGGGGGGCGATGCCGGTTAGCGGTGAGCTGGGCCGCCCCAGCCGCCCTCGGCCGCCACCCGGCTCAGCCGCACGCTTCCGTCCGCCCCTCCGCTCGCCGCCCCACTGCTTCCGCGGCCTTCCCGGCAGCGCCGGGGGCGGGTGAGGCCGCCCGGGCCCTTCCGAGGGCGCCGAGAACCGCTCGGCGCGGCTCCGTCCCGCTTCTGACCAAGGCGGAGCGCCGCCGGGAGGAACCGGCGTTCCCAGGGGCGGGCGGCGGAAGCGCGGAGGGGGCGAGGGCAGGGCTGGGGGGGAAGGCCTGCGGCCGGGCGCCACGACACGCGCCCCGGTCCCGAGACCGAGCGCCCGCCGCTCCCCCCGCGGCTTTGGAAACGACTCAGACTTACGAGCGCCTCGAGGAGCCCGCGGCCGCTCCCGACACGGGGCGCTGGGTCCCGCCGGAGCGCCTTAACCCAGGAACCAGAACTCACTTCCTGTTGTGCCTCTCCCCGCCCGCCCGTCCGCCATGTGACGGCTCCGCGTGCGGGGCGGCTGCCGGTCGGGGGCAACTGCAGGCCTGGCCTCGGCGCCTCCCCGCCGGTCTCGCGCTCCGCCTGGCGGCTCTGGGCGCCCCTCGGCTGCCCCGCCGTGCTGCTGGGCTTCTCTCTTCCGAGCGGGACTGTGCTCTGTGCTCGTGGCTAGCGGCTTCCAAGCGATTTCTGTTTCAGGTTTTCTATGAATGTGTTATTTGTAAAGAGGGGTACTTATGTTCATAACATAATTAAACTTTCCGTTTTCACTCTACTTTTGCTTTTTACTTTTGAAACTTAACGAAGTGGCATTTTTTTCCTGCGTTTGATTCATGTGGGCAACATTGTGTATTCTTAGGAATATATGGGAAAAGACATTTAATAATTTTATTTTTGCTGCTGTTACAAGCCCTTTTTTCTTCAGGTCACACGTGGGAATCATTTTTCTTTGAGTTATGAGAGTCGATGGGAGAAAATGTAGAGTTCTTTACATATGCTTAACACAGGGCTCTGGCCATGAAGCCAGCGGTAGGGAAGCAGCCTGGATTTTGTGTTGGCCTCAGCTGTGCCTGAGCCCCAGGGCTGTGTACATGCAGGCTGTGGTGCTTTTTATTCTGGGGCATCTCTTTGCCTGCTGATGGATCAGAACCTGCTGTACTGGCTCTCATGTTCTCGATGAGGCCTTGTGTGTGAGCACTGAAGCCCAAACATAGCCACTGGTACAGCTGTATGTCTTGGAAGATTATTTCCATTATAATTTATTTTTCCTGCTGAGTGTTTTGAGCTGTTTTGGCCTTTGTTAAGACAAATAGACTTGTAGGCAGGTAGTTTAACGAGCTAATACATGCATTTCCTGCTCAGCCACTTTCAAGAATTTGGGGTTTAGTTCTGATGAACCACTGGGATTCCAAGTGGGTTTGCTTTGTTAACGTGTTTCCAAGAAAGGTGGATTAATTTCGTCCTTCAGAAGCCTTTAGCTTAACAAGCTGCTTGAGGCGTCCGACTTTGGGTTTCATTTAACCAGGTCTTTGATTAAAAAAAAGAAGAGAGAAGGGAAGAAAAATGAAACTATTGTTTCTTCTAAATCTCTACGTTTCTTAATTTATTCAGTCTTCCCAAGTAGTTCTGCGCTTAAAGTTATAATGGGTATCTCCTTTAGTAACTGAAAAAAACATTTTTTCTCCGTGTGAGATCAATGTATGGAAATATAATTTAACTGACGCTATGTTTTAAAAGGGTCAACATGTAGAAAAATATGAGTAGGTTATCTGATGGTGAGAAGTATCAGCTAAGATTATGGGCATGTGAACTTGAGCGGAGACCTAACATACATGCCATCTGTGAGACATGGCCATTGTATGTGTTGGTGGTTCAGTAGCAAACCAAAGTTTGTTAATTAAATTCTAGAAATGTACTTGATGTAATTTTGCTGTGAAGGTCTCAAACCTGTCAGCAAAGCTGACAACCATCTACAAACAGAGCTTTGCTTTTCCAAGTGAAATGCATTATTCTCTTCATACTGTAATACTGTATTAGAAATATCACAATAAAATACAAGAGAAGCTGTCTTTCCTTGAGCTTTTTTTTTTTTTTTTTTTTTTTTTTTTAAATTTATTACAATTCCTGGCCACCACAAGAAAATGTATGTTACAAACTTCACAGTAGCAGTAGCCTGTGCTGACCTTAGAGATTTCCTACACTTTGAATAAATTGTTAAATAGAAGAAAGGACTGTCTGAGAAAGTAACATACAATCTCTATTTGGTAGCTAACTTGATGTCTAAGTTTGACCTTTTAAAAGAAGATCAGCTTCTGCTTTACAACCAATTGTTTATGTCCTTTTCTTCCTCATCCTGTTTTCTTTTTCTGTTTCTCACCTTCTTCCTCATTCTCTGTATTTCTCTCCCAACAGCTATTTCAATAATGAATTTCTGTAGTCCTCACATTGGCCTTTGCCATTTTTATGTCATTATTAAGGCAGGGTTGCTTTTTTAGGTGTAAATATATATAAGTGGGAAGAGTAAGGCTATTTCAGTATAGTTGATAAGAGCTGAAGATTTCAATAATCTGCTAATCTTAAAGACTGTTGCAAGTGACTAATCTGGAGCCTGGGAGTGGCAGGAAAGAGGTCTGTGTCTGTACTGTTTCATGTCACTGTCTTCAGACTCAGAGTCTTCTTTTGACTAAATATATTTAGAAACATCACTAATATTATTGTAATTGGTAATTAGCAAATTGATTTTTTTTCAGAGTGAAAATTTAAGAGTTTGCACTGACCAAGTCAAGCAGTCCATACTGATATCTCACATTATCTGTGTTGTTTAGTGTCTGATGTTACCAGAAAGGAACATGTATTTTATGTAGTTTTTACCCTGGGATAACATGGGGTGAGCAGTGTATTGATTTGGTGCTTAAACTGTGATAAGGCATGGAGAGGAATGGACTGCCGAAGGTGGACTTGCCAAAATGCTGTATTTCAGCATCGGGTTAAATCGGATTCCTTCGCGCAGTTTTAAGCTTATTATTAGTTTTAAGCTAATTGACTTCTGCCAACTGTCGGAAAGGTTCCAATGTTTCTAGAACGCCCTTCTTGTAGGCACTGGCGGAGGCGCTAGGGGGCTCACGTCAGATGTTTAAACCTTTCCCAGCGCTGCTGCGTTCGGGCTCCGTAAGGCTGTGCGGCACAGCGCGAGCTGCCTGCGGGGCCTGCGTGCCCCTCTGGTGTGACTCCATTTAGAGACATGAGGAGCCCGTTGCGCTATTGGAGTACCTTGGGTCAGGAAGGAAGAGCTGTGGATTAATTTAGAATGAATTTTGTTTCATTGTAGGAAAGTGAGAGTGGATTTTGCTTTTTGTTTTACCAACAGCTAAATTAGTTAGCTGGTGAGCCTGTGGAAACCTAATGATGTGCAGTGCAAATAAGGTTGCCTATGGGTAGCAACAGACAAAACCTGGCTTCCAGAAACTGAAGAATATTTATTCAAACAAGCAAACCAAGTGCAATAGTAGCAATTGAAAAGCAATGTTAGTACAATTATAAAGTTTGCAACTCATCTTGTACTTTTTCTATGAGTTAGGTTGTTGAAGTTGATAAGTATAACTTACCTGTTCTATTTACAAAATGTAGGAATCAAAGGTTTGAATCTCCTTATAAAGTCTTCAAGAGTATTTTCTTTTCTCTCTCTCTTTCTTTCTTTCTTTTATTTTTCATAAGAGTAAAGGCAGTTTTTTTGTTATCTGAAGGAGTGTCAACAGGATTATGAAATACAGTTCCGTGTTTCAGCACTGGTTATGACTAATATTAGCAGGGAACTTCCACTGAGAAATACCCAACTGGAGAACTTCCTGAGTGCAGCCTGCAAGCAGGCAGCCATCCTGTGATATAGGTGTGAGCTGCAGCAGCCTGCGAACTGCCTTTGGGCCGTGCTTGGCTTCCATGTGCGATTCCAGCTGTTTCTGGAGGCTCGCTGTTCTGAGCAGGCGTTACCTTGCATGTAAAGGGAGCAGTGCAACCTATGTGTTTGGAAACAGCTGTACACAGTAATTACTGTAGCAAACGTGTACCTTTAAACTGGATTTTAAGAGCCAGTAATGATAATGGCAACAGTAGAAAGTGGCAACCACTTTGTCAACACAATGCTATCAACGTAGGGAGAATGCTATCAGTGTAATAGAGAATGTAACTTGTGGTACATCCAGAAAGAGTGCAACAAGATGGAACCTTAAATACATCTTCCAAGAGAATAGCACAAAGCCAGTCCACTGATCCTCAGTTAAGATCCAAAGGAAATTAATTATGCAGAGCCTTAAGTCCAGGTTAGTTTTGAAAGTTTTTTTTTTTTTTTTTTTTTTTTTTTTTGCCATGAAGGCAAATACTCAGGAGCTTTTATACCTAAAAGTTAATTTCTCAGGCCTGCCAGTGTAAAGAACTAAGGTGTTTTGATATCAACTACACTACATAGTCCTTCTCCCTAAGTTCCTTGTTAAAATTCAGTAAATCTCATGGCTGTTTTAGACAGAGCTACATTATATTCAGCATCTAATTTAAGAAAACAAGGCTGATACAAGGAGCTTTTGCACTTTTGGCTGAACGTTTGATTCCAAGCCATTTATCAGGCTATCAGTGTGGAGTGAGAATGGAGGAAGGAGAGAATAAAGAGAAGTATTTGAAATAAAGCATTTAGTTTGTGGGATTTTTTGACCTCCTTCCCTCTCCTGCAAAAAGGTGGAGTTATGTAGTGCATGGTATTACTTTTGTTTCTGCAGTCTGGGGAAAAGGAAGAGACAGCTGCTAATGCAAAGTCATTAGGTTTAATGGACTTGTGTTAGTGTACCTGTGGAACTTCTTGTCAAAGCTGTTCAGGATGTGAAAATGTTGGACGTGTTCAAGGGGAGACTGGTCAAGTAAATACTGGAGAGATTCACTGAGGGAAACTAAAGAGACAGGCAGCATCAATCTCAGGAAGTTCTCTGACCTGAAAATAGCTGGCAGCTGGGAGAAGACTCTGAGGAAACATTACATATGCTTGCCCTGTTCTTATTCTTCCCAGGGCATTGATTTTTAGCCACTGCTGAAGAGAAGATGGGCCTGAACCAATGTGGCATATGTTCTTATGTTAATGACTTCATGCTGATACAAACATGTAGGAATTTTTCTGCGTTAAATGATCTTCTGTAAAAGAGACCGTACTGTAGGATAGAGAACATTGTAACTGCAGCAGTTCCAAAAGATATTGCAATGTCCATTCTGAATGTATATTTTTTATTATTTCAGAATATTCAATTGAAAAATGAAACATTTTGAAACTTTTGTAGATGGTGTAACGTTATAATGGGATGGAAAGTAGTACAATAATAGCAGGGTGGGAAAGTCTTTGGCTGCAGCAAACAAGAATGAGGCTAAGTGCTACAGAGCTGAAATGGAAGAAATGAGCTGCTTACCTTTGGAAGGCCTCAGGTAGGCAAAGATCTCCAGCAAGAGATGCCCTCACCTCCACTGCCCACCCTTAAATGAGGTCTGGGAAGAAGTGGATCCTGGCTCCACCCCTTCTGGTCACTCAATGCATTGCATGCACCTGAGCTGCCCCGGATTGGCCCTGCCTTCCCACCAAGTGCTCCATCACTGGTTCAGGCTGTGGTTTAACATTTCTGCTACAGATGGTGATCAGTGAATTATAGCAGGTTTCTAAAGATGCTTTCCATAGTTTTTCTTTGTCTGTGCTTACAGTTACACTATAATAATACACTATAACTAACAGTGACAAACAGATCAGCTCCATAAAAAGAGAAAAGTTTGGTGAAATCAAATGGTGAAAGTTTTCCCCATTATTTAAATGGTGATGACATCTAAAATTTTGATGCTGCTTATTTAATCCAGGACCTTTGAACAGAATCTCCAAGCATAGAAGTTAATTTTTCCTAGTTTTCTTTAGATTTAGATCTTTGTGGATCTAATCAACTATACATAAAATCCATACAATAGCATAAACATTCCAAGCTTCCTCCTAAAGAAAAATTTGTAGGGAAAGCTACTAAAATGCTTTGATTTGTTTTCTTTTTCTTTTTAGTTAATTAATTAATTATTTATTATTATTTTAAAGGAAAATACATGTCCACTTTAGTAATTATTTTTGTAGGATGATATAGCAACTGAAAATATACCTATAACTTCCCTAACGCAGTGGGTTGGTGTACTTTCAATATTGCTTGATTGAATGATATTGTGGAATTCAAAAAGAAATATTTCTGTTTCTGTGCATACTGAAAAAAATTTTGGAGTGATTCATCTCTTCAGTCTTTCTCCTGTTGGTGCAGTTGTTCCAGGTCCTCCTGTTTTATTTTAAATTGTTTTATAAATGAAAAAATAGATTTGTGACTTCAACAGCATGCCTTTCTTCTTCGCTCACTCTCATCCTCTGAGAATTTAGTGATCTGAGCTTGACTACCCAGAGTGTGCAAGACAAAATAAGGTGCTCAGGTGAGGGTTCCTGTAAATCTTACTGTGTACCACTGCACTGAAATTCTATCAACAGGGGAAACAAAAAGGTATGAACAGTTATCAAATAATCATTCCTCTCAAGTTTTAACTAAAATTTGTTGATATCCTCATGCACCAAAGATAAATCGTCATGCTGAATTTCTGTGGTAAATCTTTCTCAACTTCAAGAAGAGAAAGCTTCAAGTTATATCTTGTATAGGTTAGGTGTGCTGGCACTGCACTTATTTGAACACAGCCTCATCTGTAAAGCTAAGAAAACTAAATATCAAACAAAAATGCAGACCAGCTTCGTGCAAATGGTTGTTCTCACTGTGCTGTAAACAGGAATGGAGAGAAGAAGGTCTGAAAAAAAGAAGAAATATATTCCCAGTTACAACACAGAAAATGTATCACTAGTAATAAGTGGCTTTCTGAAATAGTTATGCCACTTAAATATTTATTCCTGGTGAAGCAGGGATAGAAGTACATGATCAATGAGTTTGGGCCTTTTTGTATAATCAGTGGTAAAATGAAAGCACACACACACACTCACTTACTTTGTCTGGCACAGCTTCAGTCTTCTTATTCACCAGCTGCTAAGTCATTTTCATATCCGTAGCTGCTTCCTCTGAGTGAAAACACACCTGCTCTTCTCACATTGTTTCCATTTATTGTTGGCTTCCTGGAAGCAAAAGATTTAAAAGAATTTTGGCTTGTATTGGAGATCTGAATAATCACAGAAAGACTCAAAACTGCCACACTCTTAAAAAGTGATTATATGTTAATGTATCTGTATCAATTAACAATTTCCATCAGTATATTTACACTGAAGGCTTAGAATTACATTTTGCAATTGGCATTTTTGCTCACATTATTTTCTGCCTACGCCATTTGGAAATATACTTATTTGGCTAGGTTTTGACTGTTGCTACAGTGTTCGTATATACCTGCCAATGCTTTTAGATAGCATTGTAATTTAGCTTATTGTGTATTAAATCACATGAAAGAACTGTGCACAGAACTGGGGGTTCATTCCCTGCAACAGTGACTAACATCTCAGTTTTTTGATCACAGAAGGGAGAACACTCAGGTAAAGAGAATGCTATAGAAAGGCAGCTTTAATATGAGGAATAAAACCAAGAAAGATGGATGATAGTGACAGATTTCAGGTTAGTTTATAATAAGAAAATGAAGCACCAGAGACCTCCTTCCCAGCTTGGCTTGACTTTGCATACAGCCGAGATGACAGCTCTCTCTAAAGCCCGCTTTTAAGAAGATATGACTTACACTGGAGCCTGGAACTTACAGAAGTAATCTTAAATTTCTTCTCCAAATTCTTCAGAGACCATGGACCATTTTCCAGCCTACCTACTCCTACTCACGTATCTGAGTGCACCAGTCACTATTCCGTTTCTGCCTGTTACCACTTACTGTGACAAACACAGTAACCCAATGGTTACTGTGCCAGCCTTGAAACTGGCAGCACAACTTCCAAATCCCGAGTGCTAATCATTTTCTAACAGAGATAGTCTTTTATAGAGACATTAATTCATCTTCACAAGGCTCTATAAATCTAGCTCTTCCTTGGCACGTAGTAGAGTAGTTAAAGACAGGAATCACAAAAGGAAATTAGGGTTTTGGTACCAGCTGCTACAGCCTCCAGTATGTAACTTCCTTCCTACACAGTGTATGGGGCTAACTGAAAAGCAATGCCTTAAGTAGAGCTGCTGTCTCTGTAGCTCTGAGTCCTTTCTGGTTGTGTCTCTTGAATATGAAAATTTGATTTTGCATGGAGTAGCTGAGGCAGACCACAGAGACTGTAGTTCTCCAGTCCCAAGGGGTTCAAGCCTCCATTCTAACAATGCTTGCATGCTTTATGGCATGATGTGCAGTAGGGTATTCCCACTTTGCTGCTTTTGACAACCAATTTTACTGACTGATTTTCTATTTTACCAGTGCCTAGAACCAGCCCTCTGAAGATACCATCCTTGCCAAAGGCAGAATCAGCTTTACCTAAACCATTCCTAACATATGTTTGCCTGTTTTGAAGATCTATATTGGTGATAAAGATTTCACAGCCTCCCAAGGGACCTTCTGTTCTTCCTTACAGATTTTTTTTCTAAATCTCTAATTATTCTTCAGTTGAACCACACTTTCCACAATGTACAATGAACAAACCGGACAATATGCTCCAGCTGAGACTTTCCACCATAGTTTTCAACAAATGTATGCTGACTGTCTTATACCCTTAAAACAGGACAAAAGCTGAAGCTTTTATACAGACTTGTTCAATTATTTGTTCCAGTATTTTTCTCTGAATGGAAGTAAAGCAGAACACTATGTAATTCTCTGGTTTCTTCTGTTCCCCCTACTTAGAAATAAACATGATGTCTGCCTTTCTTTCTTTTAGAAGCTCATCTGTTCTCCACAAGTTCTCAAAGACAATTGCTACTGGCTCCAAAATGTATTTACTCTGTTATCTCTGAGGATCCTGAGAGGAATTTCCCCAAGCCCAGTTTATTTGAAAAGAGTCATCAAAATCATAATTCTAACCTGAATTCTTCTGCCGCTGTCACTGACACGAACTTTATCCTGCTGACTGAGGCTGACCCTTCTGCTGAAGAAAGTAAAGCAAGTATCAGCCTTTTCCATAGCACCTTTGGTAGTTTCTTTTTCTTTCTCTTCAAAGAAGGAGTCCAGAGCACTCCTTCATTTGTCTTTGTCTTAGTACAGAGATATTAACAGAATACAGTTTGTTTTTTTTCTAACCTCATTGTTTTATTCTTTTACATTCCCCAGTAATTTGACTATAGGAATATAAAGTAGAAACTTTGATGACTTAAAGATTGTTAAAAAGTACTTAGATGTTGCTGTATTTTTTTTTTTTTTTTAGCTTGTTGATATTTTTTAAGCACATTTCTGATTCTGTGATGTGGAATGATTTGTGTTATTTCCACAGTCTCTAAAGGAGATGCAAAATCTCTGGAGATCCTTGTTTCATTTATGTATTTATTTGTTCCAAAGATTTCAGTGGTGTCTATGTACTGCATTTAGGCTCATAAGTGTGTAGATATAGTTCTGACTGATCTGCCAGAAGTCACACTGCATGAACATTTGTGCTAGGGCTGGGTTTGAAGCACAGAAATGCCTTGCTCACATCAGTGGCTTCTGATTCCTGCCTAGTTTATGATCTGATTAAAGCAGGATTATTTGGTTATTATCTCAATTATGTAGATTTATTTTATGCTAGCAAATTGCCTTACTTACCAGTTCTTCTTCGTGTGCCCTTCGTTGTCCTTGTTTATTTCTACATTGTCTTAAAAAAAAAAAAAAGAAAGAAAGAAAGAAAGAAAAAAAGTTTCAGTATGTATTTTTCCCATCTGGTTAGTCCAGCACTCTTCTTAATTAGTAAAATGCCATCCTGTCAGATTCTCTCCTGCCAGGGAGTCATTCAGCTACCAAATCACTTCTTCACCTCCATCATATATTTTAACATTTGAAAACAGCAAAACTGTAAGATATCACATTTTCCCTTACAGCAGGAAAAGCAAAACCAGCCACAGCAATGCTAATTAAGTGTATCTTAGGATTAATTTGAATTTTAACCAGGCCTCATGAGACTTCAGAGAATGTCACAAAATATATAATAATGCTTCTTTTCAGTTAATATTCATTTACTTGAGAACAATAAAAAGCAACAGAAATAGGCACAACCTGTTCTGTACTCTTTCCCCACATGTTTGTGTTCTGCCCAGATTGCTTTCCCAATGCATCATTCTGAAGGCCAGCCCTTCTCATGTCTAGGCAGTATCAGATGGGATCAAGTATCACTGTGCTCGCCTTCTCTGGACTTAAACTTCTTTTTTCATTATAAAGTCATTTGAAGAAAATATGTTGGCTATTCAATCATAAGCCTTATATCTGAGTTCATCAGTTTTGTTACAAAAGCATCATCACTTGCTTCTCTTCCATAATGCTAAATGGAATGCTGTGTATTTTAAAATTACTGTGTGATTCAGTTACTTCTAAAACAAATCTTCCCATATTGATAGACATATTTAAATCAGACAATGCCATAATGCTGATTATAGATAACAAGGCTATTAAGTGCTAAAAATAAGTGTTCTTAAAAAATAAAATAAAAAAAAGGAACAGTCTGGAGGAGAAATCTGAAGTACATCTGTATTTGGAATATATGTATTTGAATAGGAGAAAGCACAGGAAATAATGCAAAGTTATAAAACATTATGATTTTTTTTTGGTAGAATTTGCTAAAGAGAAATTTATTAGGAAAGCATTCTGTATATCCATATCATTTAATAGTGGCTATAGCTTTTTCTGCCTTTGCTTATAATTTTGTGACTACTATAGGATATATATGTATAAAAATTGGTTTATTTTAAATTCTGTAGGAATTCTTGGAAGTATTAAAAAAGCAATTGTACCATCTGAGTATTTCTCTTAAAATTCTGACTTCTGCTGTATTCTGACTTCCTGCTTTCTGGCAGGTGTGCTCAGGCCAGTTAAAAAAAAATAGATTAGAAGCAGCAAGGGTGAATTAATTTACTCAGAGAGTGTTCTGTGCATAGAACTCAGCTCCATGGGTGCCAACTGCTGCTGGAGATATCTCCAAATCAATGAGGGCATTCTTCTGCAAGAGAAGTAGAAGTAAGCAGAGAGAAGCAGGTTGCGGAGCACCAGGCAGCACCGGTTCTGCAGAGGTGACCGTTTCAAGGTGCGAGAAACTGGACAAGCTCACTGTGTGGACATGGCAAGTTGTAGGTTTTCCCACTATTAGTCCCACGGAGGATAAAATCAATTTAATTTTTTTATTCTGTGCTATAGCCCATGAATTTTTTTTTAATTTTAATTGAACAATATGAATTCTCTTTGAATCAATGTCCATAGTGTGCTGCCACGCTAAAATGTTATGCAGACATGTTACAAAATGTAATGGCAGTTCACTATGATGCTTATTTATACTTCAACCCCAGCTAAAGGAACTGAAGATGCCTGGGCATCATACTGGTCACTGAGCATAGCTTGCAACACTCTCAGTTCATCCATGTAAGGTGTAAATATCTCACCCAGCGGGCAGAGACCCTGCCTGTATTTCTGAGTATCCTGAAGCTCTCCCTGGAGTACTTGCAAGGTTCTGGATCCATTCCAAGAAGTGGATATAGCAAAGCCAGTATTTCAGAACATGGAAACAACTCCTCCCTTTCTCTCAACTGGTCTTTATTAATCGCTGTCTCTTTGGACAGCATTTTGCTTCTCTAAGTGTTTGTCAGATTTGTGCCCCAGGCATGCATACTTGAGGAATACTGCTTTATTTGGATATTGAATAACATGATGCATCTCATTAGTAATAAGCTTTTTTTTTTTTTTTCTGACAGAACACCAGACTTATTGAAGATGACTGTTGAGTTCATTCAGTGTCTAAACAGGTCTTCACTGCAAATCCCAATCTACTTGAGCAGATGTATAGTAAAATGCCATGGGCAATACTATATTATAGTGTTAGTAATAATGATAATAAACAGTGATATTGAATTTCTTGTCCTCTTTTATATTAAAAGAAATGAGAGCACCATGTCTCGCATTGCAGGAAAAAATCAGTAGTTGACAAGAGGTTAAGACTGGTATACAGCACAGTGAAAGAGTTACAGAGAAATATCAGACACCATTTATTTCATCAGCAATAGCAGTGTTACGTTACATTATAAATACAGCTTTCACTTCTATTTATACATCTGGCAGCCAATGCCAATGCGTAAAGCATCTTAGGAGTGGTTCTCCATACTGGGAACTTTTTTGCCAAAGAAGCTGAAGAGAGCTAGGTAAAGTTTCTTTTGTCTCAGTCAGATGCTGCCCACCTTTCAGCAGGCATTGGGCTTTCTGTTTATTCTTTCTCCCTCTGAATCTCTTCCATTCCTCTAGACCCTCTTGTCTTCATCCTATGCTACCTGCCTTATTTCTAAGAGTTTCTCGGTTTTTGCTCTTCCTTTGTCCACACTCCATCAATTTCTCTAACTCATATAATCCTTTGTATTCTGCTTCTTACACTCCAGAGGATGAATTTGATTTTTTAACTAGCAACATGGGAGGAACTTCTCTTACTCCTGTTGTCAGTTTTGTGTGATTTCTAAAGAGTAACTGCTTAGGCAAAAAGATTTGCCAGGATGCAGGCTTGCTCATGAATGTAAGAATTACAAAAAGCACTGATTTGTGGAAAACTAAGAGAAGCTCCTGGAAAACAGAAAGGACCACCTGGATTCTGCCTTGCATAGTGCTTTGTTTTTGTTTAAATCTGTATGTTCCAAAATGGTTGACTTGAAGGCAAATATTTCTCTCCATTCTTTGGATATCTGAAGGCTCTACAAACATCAGCCTGATAGAAAGTGTAGTGAATATGCAGTGATTACATTACCAGATTTGTTCATTTTGTCAGATTTACTTCTCTTTATCTCCATCCCTATTCCACTTTGATGTCTTAATGTTTCTGGCATTAAACTAACATAAAATTACCAAAACCAACAAACAAAGCGGCTTAGCTAAGACTGATTGAATGCTTCTGGGAAAACAAGAACTAACTTGAACTTAAAAAAAAATAATTTAAAAATATGGCACTTACCTGAAGCTTATCCAGCTCTTTTGGGATTTTTCCCATCTGTGCTGAAGTTACCCTATTAGTTTTTCTTTTTACTCTTGCTAAAGCTTGAAGATGAATGTACATACATTGCAAGTTAGCATGTCTCAGCTACCAGTAAAAAATTTGAAATGCTGTCAAATACTAAAGGTGTTTTGTGAAATCTATTAAAAATGCTGCCCTCTTATGACCTTGATTTTCATATATTTTATATGTGCTTATAATAGAACAGCATGATTCATTAAACACACAGCTTGACATTTGGGTTTTCCGTATGTTTTTGAAAGTCTAAAATGAAAGTGATCCTACCTCAACAGTTTTTTTTTATAGTGTACTTTGATCAGAACATTACAGATGGTGCTCCTTGATTGCTCACAAAATTTCAGGTTTGCAGAATCATAGAATCATAAAATGATTTGGGTTGGAAGGGATCTTCAAGATCATCTAGTTCCAACCCCCTGCTATAGGCAGGGACACCTCCCTCTAGACCAGGTTGCTCAAGGGCCCATCCAGCAACCCAGCTGCTGAACAACTCTCTTTGGTAATCTACCAAAGTGGATTTCAACACTTTGTGTCATGCATTGAGGCAAAAGTGAATTTCCAAATGAAATCCAGAATTACTTAATGGTAACTAATAATAAGCCCTGTAAGTTGTGTCTCTGGAAATTATTCTCAAATTAATGATCAATACAGTTTTGTAACTTCCATTGTTTTTCTCCTATTCTTAATTTCATAGGTCAATCCCTTCCCATTCACAATCTCATAACTTTCTTTTGGCAGTTCAAGCAACAAAAGAAAGTGTACAGTTGGTGTAAGTGTGGGTATCTATCAAGAAAGAATATCAAGATTGGAATTAGGAGGGTCAAATCTTAACTAGCACTGAAACTGAAAGAGATGTGAACAGAAAAATGAAGCAGAACAAAACAAAAAAACCACCCAAATAATGTGGGTACATTGGCAACACCAGGAAGATCTTGGAAAATGCTGCCCCTTGGTGAATGAAGCTGGTGATGCAATAATAAATGATGTGGAAAAAGAATGAGTGCTGAAAGCAATGGTGTCCTTATTTCTGTCTTTAGTAGTAAAGCTGTCTCACAGTTCTTGTCTCTACTTCTAGAAATAAAGTTTGGGGGATAAAATTGCCAAGCATACTAAGTACTGAGTCAGAATTAGCTAGAGCAAGCTGGATGCATGTATGTCCTTAGGACAGGTGGGATTCATCCAATGGTGTTAGAGGAGCTGGTGCCAGTGTAAGGCCTCTCTTTAGCTTAAAAGTTTACATTCACACAAATAGGTGTATGCACTTTATTTTCTTCCTGTGCTGATTGACTGCCACACTGAGTCTTTTTCATGGAACACTGATAGCCAGTTGCTGCAAACTGAGGACTATCATATAAGCATCAGGTTGGTTATAGCTTGCCCTTGGAACTATTGATTCAACACCTAGCATTGCTCATTTGCATGGTCCAGAAGAAAGACAAACAAATTCCCCTTTAGTCAACTCTTGTGAGGCCCCATCTGCAGTACTGCATCCAGGCCTGAGTCCCCCAGTACAGGAAGGACGTGGAGCTCTTGGATCAGAGGGTCCAGAGGAGGCCACTAAGATGATCAGAGGGCTGAAGCACCTCTCCTGTGAGGAAAGGTTGAGGAAACTGGGCTTGTTTAGCTTGGAGAAGAGAAGGCTCCGGGAGACCTCATGGTGGCCTTCCAGTACTTGAAGGGAGCATATAAACAGGAGGGGGAACATCTGTTTATGAGGGTAGACAGTGATAGGACAAAGGGGAATGGTTTTAAACTGAGACAGGAGAGGTTTAGGTCAGATATTAGGAGGAAGTTTTTCACACAGAGGGTGGTGACACACTGCAAAGGTTGCCCAAGGAGGCTGTGGATGCCTGTATGGGAACTGCTGAGTCACAGCCTGAACCTCTGATCACCTGAGACGAGCCATGAGTCAGCCAGAGGAGCACAGGTGAAGGCAATTCACCTGTGCTGCCTGAAGGGGTGGAGCCTGGCTGCACCCCTCCTAGGCCTATTTAAGAGCTGGCTACCAGCAGGAAAGGTTCTCTTCTGGAGATCCCTTCTTCTGGTGCTTTCTGTAGGTAAGCCTTCCATTTATTCTCCTTATTTTCCTAGTCTATTTTGTCTAACTCTCTTGTGATTATTGCATCTTAATATACATTGATTATACGATGCCCCATCCCTGGAGGCGTTCAAGGCTAGGCTGGATGTGGCTCTGGGCAGCCTGGTCTGGTGGTTGGTGACCCTGCACGCAGCAGGAGGGTTGAAACTAGATGGTCATTGTCCTTTTCAATGCAGACCATTGCATGATTCTATGAAATTCATTTTGTAATTTGGCTTGGTATTTACAAAGCACAGCTAGCAAGGAGAGTAAATAGGTTCTATTTCAGTTAAAAAAAGAATAATCCTTTTTTTCTCTTCTTTAGAGGTGCTAAACATTACTTACTTTTCTCCTTCCCTGCATTCCTTTTTTACCAGCCTCTGACTGCTACAGCAGCATCTTCCCCAAAGCACATAGTTCCCTACAGTTAACGTAGAAGTTCTCTATTCCAGCTACTCTTGTAATTTAATAAGCAAATGTTGACTGGTACAGTCTCTGCTTTAATATGGCTTGATGCCACTGCTCTCTGTGTTTATATCTAGTGCTCAAATACTGATGAAAGTAAACTCTTCTTCTGGGCATGTGGTGAAAGAAAGTTCTACAGTTTAATCATAGGGAAATCAAACCATTCTGAACATTCTGGTCACTGATTCTCATTGACTATTTGGCTCTCTCAAAAACTGACAGTTTCCCTATCATCACTATCATCTGACTTTCACCTGTGTTTCTAGCAGGGAAACCACGCAGATAGCTTTCTAATCTGCTCAGGCATTTTCCTACACTGGTGAAATCTACTAAAAAACTCCTGATGAAAACAGTGCTGCATGAAACTGTCCAAGTTAGAATGACTGACTTTACAGGATAGGGAACTTCCCTGCGATGTGAATTTCTTACTGCCTAATTAAGATGCTTTTGAAAACATTCCCTTGATGTTCATCAAGACTCAGAGTCATCTGCTGAATATTTCTTTAAAGAGAATTCTAAACATCAAGTTGTAATTTCTGCACAATCCTTCAATTCATCAGTTTTTATTTTGACGTTAGAGAACCTTTTTCTTATTGCAAATACATTTGTATGCAAATTATGATGCAGTCTCTTACTGATTATTTGTGACATACGCTTGGATACTGCTATTATATATGCACTTATATCTGAAGCCAAATCAATTATTTAGAAGTTACAGGACCTGTGACATTAACTGAGATATGAAATAGTCCATTTGTATCAAAGTGTTCTAAGCAGTGATTTTTTACTAGTCGTTATTTATATGGCTAAGCTAAACATAAAGAAAGGATACTTAATTTAGGAAGTTGTGAGCAATACACATGTATATTTCTTCTAAAAGAGAAAAACATGCAGATCACAAAGCATATGGTTGTCTCTCCTCATCTGTCATTCACTAGATTCTGCCAGGGATGTTAAAACTTTGTGTATCTTTTTTTTTTCCCCAGTTTCAATTAATAAGACGTTCTGTACCTTTGAATAAGCATGAAGGGTGTTTTGTAGCTACATTTGGGTCTTCTATCTTAGTGTACTCTGACCTATCAATATTCCTGAGAGGGGCCACCTCTTTTTGTGTTTGAAATTGTATTGCTCTCATGGATCTTACCCTCTGGTGCTTTTGTTCAGACCAATACCTGTTTTTTGGATGAAAAATGAGTATTAGGAAAGTAGACATTTGAGTTTCCCTTCATTATGATTGCTACAACTGGAAGTAGAAAAAAACACACACTGTGCTCAATGTAATGACAACCTCTGGATAACTGGTTATTTATTGGTCACAAGACTGAAAGTTTGTTGGGAAGGATAAAGGGAGCTGACAGGTTTGAGTTCAGTAAATATGGCCAACAGAGTTCTGCTGTTGAAAGTTCGTTACTGTATTGTATCATCACGGATTAATATAGAAATACTAATGCTATCTTTGTTTTCCTTTATCTGTTTTTTTCCCCCATGATCTAATGCTGTGGTTTAGGTTCAGTGAATATTTAAAATGATGTTATTAGCATCCCACAGGTATTTTTTAAGTACAAGTAAACAGAAGGTGGATGGTTATAGTGCAAAATCAGATATTGTATGGATGTATGATGAGAGGAAATTCTGTAGGAAGATGTGTGATAGAAATGACCTATAATCCAAACCTATTTGCACAAAGGCAATAATTTATAGAGAAAGGCTCAATTTTGGATGATGAGTTTTGGGTTGTTTCAAACATAATAAATAGAAATCTCTCTGCAATGGCATGCTGCAGCTTAAGATGTCACGTGGTAGCCTCCTGTGAGAGAGGAAGAAAATGTCATAACTATCCCACAGCATTCAGTTGTGGTAACTCACTAAGGAATGTTTCTCAAATACTCAGTGAGGGTTAAGCATGTTCAGAAGAAGCTGGATGACCAGAAGTATTGTCAGAAACTGAGGAGTTCTGATTCCTAACACTTTTTGCAAAATCCTTTACAGGCACATAGGCATTAAGGATTTTAAATTCCAGCAAGTTTTTGCTAGTTCTTACTACAGCTTTTTTTTTCTGACTTTTTCAGTGCCAACTATCCATAAAATTACTTAGAAGCCTGTTGCTAATTCTAGAACTGGCCTAATAGAATTAATAGTACTAATGCATTTTCGTTGTTCTATTACTGCTGAAATTTGTGTACGGTGTTTTCCAGGCATAAAATTATAAGCTTTTGTATTCTTTGGGACTCTACTGCTATCATTTGTGCTATCAGATATAAAATTCTCAATCACTTTTCAAGTTCAGAAACTCTTAAAAGTTTCAGAATGGTAGATGGGCGTTTCTTAAGCCTTAAGATGAGAAGTAATAAGCAGTAGTACAACACATGCTGACAGGTTGTTTTTTTTTTTTTTTTAAGAAATAACAGTTGTTGAAATATTTAACAGGATTTGTTCATCTGCATCTCCACAAGTCATAGATGCCATTGCCTTTTTTTGTTATTATCATTTTTTTCAATATGGTTATCAGAACTGCTTTTTTGTCCATTTGTTCTGTATTCGTGTGTTTGAAACACTTTTAATATCTCTCAAAGCCCACTGCAATCATTTAAAACATTTATATCAAAAACATTCTCCTTCACGTTTAAAAAAATAGAAATAAAGTATTACATTAAATAAATAAAGCTTCATTAAATAAAGACAGCTTATGCAGTCTTATGCCTTTCCTCTTTGTAGTTCTGTTGGATAGACTTCACAGTTATCCTCTGCCCTTCAGATTTTAGAGGCACATGGGCTGGAAATGAAGAATGGAAATGATCATGCCAACCCTCAGATTTTGTCCCATTGGGGTGGGGATCTTAACCAAACAAAACCAGCCAAAAAGGTAAGATACAGTGAAGAAAAAGGATGCGTATCTGTAGCCTTATACTAATCTCAGAACAGTTTAAACTGGAAGAAGCCTCTGGAGATCTTTTAGCCCAACCATGCACTCAGAGATGGGTCAACTTCAAAGTTAAATCAGATTCCTGAGGACCTCAACCTGCTGAGTTTCCAGAAAAAGGAAGTTCTGTGATTCTCTCTGGGCAGCTTGTTCCAGTTCTAAATGAGTTCTCCTCACCTACCAGCTGTTCCCTTGCTAATGCAGCCTTCATTGCCACAAGTTGCTCACTGAGATGGCAAGTCCTTTTCTACACAGGTTCTACCTAACCTGCTGGTCTGCTACTCTTCTCCTCTATTCCAAGTTCTACCATTCTTTCTCCATAATATATTCTTTTTAAAAAAATTATTATTATCCTTGTAAGGGGTTTTCTGCAGTTTTGTAAATACAAACACCACATATGTGCTCTCTCTGTTACAAAACTTTCAGTTCTGTCAGTGGGGTTGTGAAGGACTGCAAGACCCATGAATTTTATTTTTCCATGGTGAGCCCTCCAAAAGCAGTTGATCCAGAGCAGTTCAGCTACCTTCCTGCTCCCTGAGGAGGAAATGGGAGCCTCCAAGTTCTCATGAAAAAAATATATAGAAGTTCAGCAGGCATAACATTTATTTTTAATTTGGGATATAAGATCTAATTCATTAGATTCTAGAAATAATCTGTGGCTTCCTTTCTCACAATCTTTCTTGTATATATTTTGTGTAAGTAACTTCTGAAAGCATTTTGGAAATTAATCTACATAGGGAATATAATAGCATACTACTAAACCATTCAGAATAGATTTACTTATAGATAGTCAAATAGGCACAATGAAAACCTTATAGGAATAAGAAAGTTCAATGCTGCAGTAGTAGAAAAGGAGCAGAAAGGCTATTGAACTAATTGTAGAATAAGTTATTAAAAGAACTGCTATGGTGACAGATGGAAATAAACACTGCTGCATGAATAATAATCATGTTTTTCCCTAACCAAAGATCAACTCTAGACATTCTGTCTGAATTAATTTTCCTTTAAATTAAGAGAAAAATAAGCTGAAAACAAAAGAATTAATGAAAACCTTACATATGTTCCTTCGTAATACATTGTATTATGTTTCCCTCAAAAATGAAAATTGCCTTTATGTATGAAACATTTAGAAAGCTACATGTATGTGACACAAAAACAAGAGAGAAATAACATACATCATTTTATCAGTAAGAATCCTAACTAAAATTGCAGCAAAAAAGAATCCTTAAACAACATATTAAAAAAAGCTTGTCCAAATGTGGGTTATTCACAAGAAATTAATCCCAAGAAACAGAAGTGTGTTCCATATAGAGATTATGGTCATTTAAAATAGAAGCCTACGGTGATACCTTTATGTGTACCAGTGCTCCCGGTACACAGTCTGTATAAAAACTTGGCCCTGATTTATTCTTTTTCTCTCTGCAGAAGAGGAATTATGATTTTCAGAGCAGCTAGCATGTGCTGTCATAACGGGAAGGGGAGCAGAAGTAGTCGTAATCCTATGAATAAATTCAGGGAGCAAATCTGTACTTTGTACATGGGTGTAATTCACATTGCCTCTGAAAAGAGTTCTGCAGAAGCGATGAGTACAAGATTAGTTGGGTGGTTCTTCAAATCTCTGTGTCAGCCCTTCTGTTTTTCAGCTGCCATGGTTTATGTGTTGCTTATTGTAGGCTCTTATGCTGTAACCTCTTCTAGGTTGGAACGTTTTCATGTTGCATTTTGTGAAGCACTAAGCATATTCTTTGGCCTAAATAAATAATGAGTTCTAAAATAGAAACATGTCCCTCAGACTCCAACCATCAGAGACACGCACCAATCTTGTTTGCATTACTAGATGGTTCAACACTGATTTGTTGTATTGTTATGTCTTAAAACCTGTGAGGTTAAACACCTGAAACTATTTTAGTGTCTGATTCAAGCAAAGTTAGTCCTGTTGTGAAAAGCAGGTATTTCATGTATGCTGAGGTCTGAAACAATTCTGGGTGTTTGCTAAGTAATTAGCGTGCTTTTTCCTAAGTGTAGCATATGGCAGGCAAACTTGTAAACATTACCCTAAGATACCCTTTTTATTGCCGAGTTCTGAACTGTAATTCTATATACATATAATATTTTAATAATAGCTATTACAATGGCATTGATATTTTAATATTACCTAGGACAGTGACAAGAGTTTGAATTTGCTTTGAAAAATTGTCACGAGTGTTCAGCCGCACCTTTCAAAGCCGTACCAGCTTTGATTGTGCCCTCAGCCACGTTTAAATCAGACAAAGGGTTTTTCTGGAAGCACAACCCATATCAGAGCTTCCCCAGTCAGACTGCATCAGGATGGGGATCTCACATGGATTCACTTCCAGTTTCAGAACAGAGAGTGAGGATCTTTTCAGAAGCACGGCTGAAGAGGTCATGTATGAGGAATCAAAGTGGGAACTGAAACCAGAGTGTGTAACTGACCCTCAGGAGAGATTTAGCACTGTGCTGCCTGCCCTCTGCCTGGGCGCTAAACTGGGAGAATAAGGTACTGAATGGGTATAAGTTGCTTATTCATTTTGCGCAGCTTTTCTGCTTCAATACAAGGCTAATGCGCAAAGCAGGCTGGAAGTCTCAGGCTGCTTTTCTGCACTGCGAGATACAATACTGATGTTGTTACTCTGTAGCTCTTACTCAGTGGGCTTTCCTGAAGAAGAGAGCAAACTGTTTTCAAGGAGATTCAGCTTGGTAGTCCAGCAGTTTTGTGGGTAATATTAATAGATAGAAGTGCTGGACATGTGATTTACAGAAACCAAAGACTTAAATAGTCATACTGGCAACACAGGCTTCTGATAAATAAGCCTCTGCTTTGCTTTCCTTTGCTTTGCCTTTTTTTCTTCCATATATTGGAAGTCGTCATTACTGTCCAGCACTAGAATTAACATCCCATGTGATCCTGTAAAAATATTTTTTTCTTCCTCCTGTTCCCCTTCTCCCTCTTTTCCTTTGCCTGATGTTTCCTGCTTAAGATCTCAATTTAATTTAAGTAGATAATTAATCAGTACCAGATAATTCTTCCTGCCTGTTCTGCAATGCTCTTTGTTTACAGCATGCACAAATGATGAATAATGCCACCATCTTTCAGTGAGTAGCAGACTTCTATTTTGTATACTTACTACAAATCAACATTTATCCAGATTTCATTTTAAAATGAAACATATACTTCTATGTGTCTACTATACAAAGTAAAAAGGGAAAACTCCTGCACCTGTGGTAACTGTAGAACATAAAATGTTCTGGCTTGGCTCCAGACACTGTGAGCACTTCCTTGACTACAGAGGGGAGATCAGTTTTCTTCTGAAGAATGGATTTCCTTCCACAGGGAAAAATTCAAAATTACAATCTCCCATCAAACTGTAACTTAAGTAACGCATGCATTTTGGAGATAGTTGGGATAATATAATAGGAAAAGGTTGAGCTGTAAGTAATAAATCAGTTCTGGGGGGTTGTTTTGTTTATTTTCTATGTCTATGAGAGGAAACTTGAGAGATGAAAGAAGCCAGCTGATCACATCGGATTGGTGACCACTGAGATAAGATCCCTTGACATCATACAAAAATTCTTGACACCCACCTAGTTCCACATTTCTGCAATGCATTAAGCATCCTGTTGCTGCTTTCTGCATAATATAAATTACATGTCCACAAAGGCACCATGGCTTGAATGATCTATTTGTAATTAAAGTATAATTATAATGCATTTTCCCCACCTCCCACATATTTATTTTTACCACTTTTCTTGTTCTGACTCATAGAAGACATGAAGGGAAGTGCTGAGGCCCCATCTATTGAGCAGCACCTCCAAAAACCACAGCAGTCCCACTTAAGAAGTGTTGCTTAAGAATCTGTGTCCTGAGGACCCACTGCCGTTCTCCCTTCTTCCAGAGAAATACTCTAACCCTTAGTCAGGTCCTTGTTTATGTATTTCTTTACTGGCTCCCAGAAACTTGCAGTAGGCTCAAGTCTTCCCCAAAACCTTCTGGTATACAGTCTATTTCTAGCTGCTTATAACTGTTAGTGATTTAGCTAACAAGCATCTTCCTCATTGTGGATTTTCATAACTACTGGAAAAAAATCCCAAACAGCAGTCATTTCTTAGAATTAAACAAGAGAAAAAGTGTATCATTTTCTCCTAAACTGAGTGGAATCTTTTTTTGAGAGGCTAAAATGAACCATGAATTGAGGCAAGGATTAATAATTTGACTGACAGTACATTTTTTTGACTTAGATATGCTTTTGTCAGCCCTATGAACTCTGGTTTAGTCGTGAGCCCTCAAAATATTCTGGCAGGCTCTAACTCTTTGAAAATGACTTAATCTAGAAATGAGTTGTCTAATTGAGAAATTAATTAAATAGGTACTGATTCTGGCATCATATCTCTTTGTGACTTCCAGACGCCCAACCATGAGAAATGACTGTTTATGTTTGAAGTCAGCATGCTCTGGACTGAGTGGGCACTCTTTCTCCTGACTTTACCCAACTTCTTCTTCAGATGTACTTGGTTCAAATGTGACAAATGCTATCCTCATGAAAAATAGAGGAGAAATCATTAGATGAAAAATTTACTGAAAAAGGAAACAACAGCTGGAGTAAGTGAGAGAAAAAATTGACTAAGAAAGGTAATATGATGTGATTAGAAGAAAAGGAAATAGATATTGGTCTAAGTCTATATGAAGTGTTGAACCTTTGGAGAAGTTTACAGCTTACTGATATGAAGTAGAAATTGATTTCTTTTCATCATTTTTAGTATCATTTGTTACTTTAAATTTTTGACGTCATTGAAGCTGAAGTATAGACCTTGCTTCTCTTTGTCAAGGGGATATGATTAAAAAGCTATTTCAATACGCAGAATTTAAATCCCAATTAGTAGTGGACACCTAACTTGCATATGTTAAATGTACACTTTTAAAGTGAAAGATTCTAAATTTTATGTTATTTCCGTATATCTGCCAGGACTTCACGTTCCATGTGCTTTCCTCTTTAAAAAAAAGTCCAGTGAGCTGCAAAGGGAACTACAATCAGGCTTGCATATATTACTGCTCTATAGAATCAAAACCCCTGAGAGCTTGTTTTGTGTTTTATCTTCCCCAAAGACTTGTTAGCAGAGAACTGGTGAAATGTTGATATCACAGGAGAATGACATCGGAACAATTACATGAAGGAATTTTAGTTGCATTGTTTACAGCTTTTGGGCAGAGGGAGAGGATGTCACCAGAATACTGGAGGGAGTAAGAAAATTTGTAAGGGAAATCAAAGATCAGGGAGCAAGAACATAAGGATTTTTAATCTCAACTTTTTGCCTTTGGTACACAAAGTAGAAAAACAGAACAAGATGGTTCATACCGGTTTAAAAGCAGATTAATGTTAAAGAACGCAGGTTTCTGTTCTTGTTTTATGTATTGACATCCTTCTAAGTGCTCTGACCAGAGTCATCCTGTGTCTTAAAATCATGTTTTAGCAGAGAAATATAAATATCCCCAAGCATCTAATCTTCCAAAGCAATATGAGCGATATAGCCATAGCGTTTCAGTATTTTAAAACTTGCTTCAACCTGAGATGATTCAAGTTGCTGACTTTCGAGAGGACATAGACAAGAGCCTCTCGCTTAACTCCCTTTAATTCTAAGGTCCGGTTGCTTGGCTTTATTCAATGTTAAGCCCCCAAAGCAAAGAGACTTTACTACACGGACTAAAAAAAGCCCCTCTCTTCCTTCTCCAACAAGCTGACCTGAATTCTGAATAGCTGTACTTTATGCCCCTGGAATTAAACAAAAATAACTGCAATTAATATCTCTTCTGCCATATGCCGTCTTTCAGTAGAATAATTTATTATTACCTTGTTTAAAAATAGGTTTTTCAATTAATGGTCTTTTAGCAAATAAAAACACTTTATGGCTGGTGTGAGGTGCATAAGCAAATGTAAGAAGACCAGTTGCATTCAACTTCAAGACTTAGTAACTCAGATAATTATGCAGAACTAATTAATTCAAAATCTGTTTATCAACAATAGAGTGTAGCTCCAGCATTTCATCCCAGAGGCATTAACAAAGGCTTATCACCTGCTTTTGTGTTGCATTTTTGTCTCAAAGGCAAATCAATTGACAAAGGATGTAAAAAATGCCATTCCCATAACTAACACTTTATAGAACTTGCAGGAACTTTTAATAGCTGCTACCAATTAATTTCCCTGGCTTAAATTAAAATAATTTCTAAATGGAAATGAGATGTGCTAAAAACATCAACACATTCACTACTAATATATGTGCTATGTGAAAAGGAAATTTGAAATACAAAGAAATATTTAAAGAATTTAAATAATTGCTTAAGCATTAGGCTGTTATTCCTGTCAAAATATTCACTGTGCAGAACTTGTGCAGCACTATACATGCTTTAAACCTTTCTGTTGAAGAACTATGTTGATGCTATTATTTTTATTACTCTGTCTTTTTTGCTGCGCATTCTGCTCTTTCTTTTCCTCATGTTGTTCTTTGAGCTGCAGTTTTTCATTTCCTATTACCTGTACCGCAATAGAAATGTTAACTAACAACAGTAGATGTATACAAAGTGCCTGTCATGGGTGGTTTTCACATTTTTCTGCAGGTTTATCATGTAATCTAACATGTGAGTAGCTTAGTGTCTGCTTGAGTGTTCAGTGTGAGGTGTCAAACATTCATCTAAGATAAGGTAGTTCTGCACCTGAGAGGTTTGTATTTATTTTCCATCAATATACATAAAGCATTATTATATGAAACAGATACACGAATCTCTACTTTAATGATCTAACCTGCAGAATATCAAGGGCAGCTGACTTCAGCGCATTTGTGGAGTCTCCTCACAGAATCCTGTTTCCAGTGTCTTTCTAAATACTGAGTTCAAACTGAACCAGTAGCCATAGCTACATAATTACAACAATCGCATATGGAATCTGTAGATCAAATCCTATTCCTGATGAAATTTGTTACATAAAGTGCTTTTAGCATGACTCAGATACCCACATCATCCTACAGATAATCATATGTGCATTCATGTATGTGCACAATTAGCCACGTGCATAAACTTTGACAAGATTAGAGCCACTGTCACAAATATTGTGCTCATGATTATTTTCTTATCAATCCTTTCATTGTTTTTTGCATCAGTTGGTAATTTCTTGCTAATAATTCATGCACTTCGTTGGAATTGACTTCCTTTCTAGAGAGATCAGTGACATGCATTAACATAATTCTGCGTTGAGGTATATTGCTATTAATATTGCCAGCTCATATTTAAACAAGGTTTTGGAGTAAAATATAACTGTTTCCTCAGTATATTTTAGTTTGGTGTGATTTGGGCCGATAACAGGTAAGAAAGACCAGTTCAAGGAGAAGGAAATACAGATGGTCTGGATTTTACTGCAGGTGTCAGACACATTCCCTTTTGCAGATGAGCTACATTTACTTAAGTATTAGCCACAGCTTGAAAATGTGTGGAACAAAGATTAGGAGGAATCATGGACTGTGCTCAGTGTGGTAAAGTAAACAATTAATTCAGCAACAATGAAATTAGATACACCCCAAAATACTCTTTGTATTGCCTGCTCACAAGAAGCTATAGGTAGGGCAAAGAGAAGTGACAGTTAAGGGTTAAATTATGAAATTTTGCAATTTATTTCTTATCATTTATGAGATTGTTAAATGTCAGAAAGTGGATTTTTTTTTTTTTACTATCAGTATAAAACTGAACATACTGTGAGACATAAGGTAGCAGGTGTCTTGGCTCTAAACTATCAAGTCTGTGGGCATTCTGTTATAACAGGTGCTCCAAAAATTTGAACAGATTTTAACAAGAGCTGTATGGGCTTTTTAATTAGCCTGGTTACTCAGCATGTGGAGAAAGCACTAGGTATGTGCTTAAAACATCATTGTGTCTTGCAAACAAATGTTTCACATACTTACAGTCATTCTTCTTGGTTATCTTAGAATTCCTTTCTATTTGATGCTAGGGTTTGACCCTTCTATTCATTTCTCTTATCTATTCTACCTGAAAAGAATCATCATACTAAAAAAAATAGTTGCATGTTGTAGAATCTCCTCTTGGGTAGACAGCATTTAATAATTTGGATTTACCTGATATTTAGCTGTCATTTTACTTGGCATCATAAAACTACAACAAGCCGTGCACCACAGAAATTCTCTGCTCAGAGTACAAAGTGTCTTTTCTTCACATTCAGTTATATTTTTTTCCACTATTGTATATCATCAGATTTTTGTCTATTAAAGATGAAGCAATAAACTAAATAAAAAATCATTAAAATAATAATGTTTTAATGCTATAGAAATTAATGTAAGTTTAGGACTATCTTGCATGATATGAAAATAAAGCCACATAAATCCATTTTTTATAATGTTGGTTTGAAAAGAATAAGCCGAAGAAATCACTTTACACAGGGGATGGGGATGGGAGTAGGAACAAAGTGGTGGCATGTATGAATTTTTTTGCAAAATATCCTGGGTGAAATTTCAGATTTAGATTTATTAGTTTATTTTTACATCAAAACGATTTTACTAATTCATTACTCTGTCATGCTCTGACAGAAATATCTTCTGCCTGTATTCGCCTAGAAATCTTTGCATCTATAATGATTTTGTTGCTATAAAGTTTAATATTGCACATCTTAAATTACAGAAATCAGTTTTTTTAGCTCAGTAGAGATTGTTGAGATATTATGTGGAGGATTTCACACTTGAAAAAATTCCTGTCAAAATATCTTTAATCTTTTGGTGTAGGATTAAAAATACCAAGACACATTCTGATCCATATAAAATACATACTTTAAAATGTGGGCTCAATTTTAAAAATGCTTATATCTGCTTTTTTTTTCATTTTTACATGAATTCATTTCAGAAATGTACATTTCATTCTTTTCCTTGTAAATTCAGCCTCTTTCCTTACTTTATTTTTTTGCAAAGATGTGCTCAGCAGTAAGAAACACAAGAATAGTCTGTGATCACTATCTGCCTAAAATAATATTAATTACCATGCTTACTATATGTATATATATAAAATTTGGAAATTCTAGCCGTCTTATTTGCCTAATGGGTGCATTGTGACACGGTGAAGTGAAGGCAGCACCATAAATGTTAGCTAGCAGAGGTGACAACAGTGATGAAAAAAACAGCAGAGAAGGCGTTAGTGTGTCAGCCACCCCAAATCCCCATCAATCTTGTAACCTGTTTTCTGAAGGATTGAAGGATCCTTGCCACTGCATTTTTGTTAGGTAACGCCAACAGTGAAGTAGATTACACTCACGCATATTACCACTGCAGCCGAGTCTGTGGCTTGAACGTTAGTTGCCTTGGCATAAATGCTGGCTCGTTCTCTGACCCCACCAATTCACACCGCTTGCTCCTGTACCCGCAGTGTTTCTTAGCTGTACCAATGCAATCATTTATAAGCCAAATTTGCTTCTATTGGGTCTGCTAAGCCAATATTGTGGCAGAATATTGTTATGTTGTATTGTCAAACGATCGTCTCATTTTACTGTGAAAATATGACCTACGTACGAATTAAGTCTGCTGTAGTCAGTAGCAAAGCTGAAGACAATGAAATGGACTCTGAAATGACACATACAGAAAATAGGACTCTGTCAAGGAGACTTTGAAGTGATAATAACTTTGGAATTGTAGTCTTCCTCTTTATTGCCATAATTTTCCCCTCAAGTAAGAATCTTCATTTTAATCTTTGGAGTGATAGAGAATAGTGATCACTTCAGCACAGTTTTTTTGATTCATCATCATGTTACATTATCTGAATAATCATGAAAATTGAAAACAGAAGTATCTCCTGCTAGAGAATGATTTGTATTAATAAGGTGCTATGTAGGAAAGTCTGTAATGGGATTCAGGTAGTAGTAGTTGAAAAATGGAGTTGCAGCAATCTATTTCTAAATTTCTAAAATAGGGCTAGTTCATTAATGATCAGAACAAGAACATGGCATTCTTCTTAGATGCACGGTTATAAACAAGAAGCCTATTTCTCAAAACTCAGCCATGTCTTAATGCAATTCTTGTTTTCTTGCAAATTTGGAAGCTCACATTGGTTTGATTGGATGTTGCATTAGGACAGAGGCAAGTACAAGTGGCAGGATAATTATTGTTCTGTGTTTCTAGTTGTTAAGATTGGTGTTGTGTGGTACAGATAGTTGTACTAGGTATAAATACACAAATTAAATACATGGAATTGATCTTGCAGGATGCTTCAAGAGCAGCCCTAAGGATTTCATATAAAGTACAGTTTGCAAAAGGCTTCAGATTTTTAAAGTTTGTCTGTGGAATAGCTGTGGACAGATAGAATTTTGTAATGCAAAGTAGGAAGCTGTGTGCCCCATCTAGGTAACTAGAAATCTAGCTACTCTTTTTGCTAGTATAAATTCTGCGTATGGAAATTCCATTAATCAATGTTGAAAGTATTACAGCTGTAAAACAGGTAGGGTGTTAAGATCAAGTCCTGAAGATAGTTAGATTTCTTAGTGTCATTAATGGTGACATCAGTTTATGTAAGCATAGGAGTCAGTATGTAGTTGAACTGTAGAGTTCATATGAACGTTTGCAGGATTAAAATCTTGTACCTCTTGAAAATGTCACTAGCAATTATCTAGGTAAAAAATGTGCCATTTTTAAAGCAAAGTTAATACTTCCATAGACCACTTGAAGATACATTAAATGATATGCTCAATAATCATCACTGTTTATTTCTGACTGAGTTTCTCCATCCCAATAGCTGCTTTTGTGTAGACATACATAACATAGACTCTCTAAAATGTGCCCAAATTTGGAAAATTTCAACCTGGCAAAAACTTGCAAGTAAAAAGTTTCAATTATGAATGGTAGAGTAAGCAGTAATTACAGTTTATTATTAATATATTTTTAACGTTTACTTTGGCAGCTCTGATTATCTTTTATTGTACAATGAGGTCAATTAGGATTCAGCAGATCTCGGAGTCAGTTGACAATGATGTTTATAATTAGAGGAAAGAGGAAAGGTTGGTGGTTTTTTCTCTTCCTCATTAGGGCTGTCTGACTGAGCCAATTTTATTGCTATCTTAAAGGCAGTTAAAAAGGTCTTGTGACTG
Organism: Lagopus muta; assembly: GCF_023343835.1. NCBI lineage: Eukaryota > Metazoa > Chordata > Aves > Galliformes > Phasianidae > Lagopus > Lagopus muta. The sequence goes on along the minus strand of NC_064440.1, from coordinate 15,428,412 downwards.
TTTCTTAAATGAATTGTTCTGCAAAATGCTGCTGTCTTTTTAACGATACCCCATCATTAGTATGGATAAACAGTTCCTATTAACATTTAAATTATGTAATTCATTGCTTTGATAGGAAAAGATAAATGTAAGTTATTTTGCATTTCACCCTCCAACCTATGAACTGCAAGGATACAAATTCTATATAACTGTATTTGGCTTTTTGGAAGCTAAACTAAAAGGGCTGCAAAGTCAAAACCAAGTTTAGTCCTGAATTCTTGTTTTTGGCAGCTATTAAACAGTAGTTTCTACAAAGCAGTGCAGTTGATATGGGCCTTCCAGTGCCAGATCTTTAAAATCTTCACTTGAGACTTTGCCGCTTGATCTTTGCTTAATAACCATGAGATTTTTGTTTAATGAAAAATCACGATAGCACGAATATAAGTGCATGGAAATACTTTGTCATTCTGAGCAGAAAGAACTGATAAGTATTTAAATGCCTTCACACTCATTGAACAAACTGGCTGTGCACATTGCAGGGATATAACAGAAAAGATCTTAGTTTATAGTATGTTAGTTTATTAACATCTTTGCAATTTCAGGCACAACTCTTTTGTTTTCACTCAGTAACTGACTCCCTCATTATTCAATGAGAGGTTAAATAGATATAAATTTTTAGAATATTTTGTACTATGTTTTAATCATGTTTTTGCTTTTGTAACTTCAATTGGTATTAAAGTAATGCTTATATTTTACATAGTATATATTATACTGTGTTGTAATAACATTAATAGAAAAGAAAGCAATACTCCAATAAATGCAGCTTGAGATAAATATAAACTGAGTTCATGAGAGAAGAACAGAAACAACAACAATAAAAAAGAAAAGAAACAAGGAGAAACTATAAAATAAACATGAGAAGGAAAGTCCCAGCAGTTCTAATTAAAGATTTTTCAATAATAGAACTGCAGCATCCACCCACATGTCATTCTTGTATGACACATAACAGAAGATCACCAGCTCTGTCTTCTTTGCACAAAATTATTTTTCTTATGATTGTTTATCAATAGTGGCAAAAGTGAGAATTTTGGCAAAACCACACTCATCAACTGTACAGAAAAGGAGTAACTGCAAAAAGTGCCGAAACCCAAGGAGTGATTGTTAAAACAACTTCCAAGAATCTCTGCCAGCCCTGTGCTATCCTAGTACATTAGTGGGTACGCTGGTTTCCTTCACTGAGTAGGAGACAGTGGAGCAGCCTGAAGAAGATGACTAGCTCATGGCTTGTGTAGAAAAAAGTGAAATGCATGTTTCCTTTGTTTCATTCAAAGAGGACTGAAGTGAGAACAAAAAGCCAAGAATATTCATGACAGTGGCAGATGGTGCCAACCTTGCACAGTGATTTTCTATGATTATTGGGTACTTATTATACTTTCAAAAATGAGAAACAAAGCCAGAGAGCTATGGTTCTAGAAGATAATGAAATCACACTGATGCAGGTCTTGTCCTGAATATCGTATATGGATTTATTTGGAGTTTCTGCAGAATCCTCCTCTATTTATCCTTCCCCCCTGTATATTCTCTAGAACCACTCCTGGCAAATAAGAACCATCTCATTATATTCACACCGACACTAAGAAGAGTTTAAAATTAGGTGGAATACATTTACCTGTGCCATTTTAGGACACTTAATTATTACAAGCTTTAAGAACTGCAAAAAATAATACTGACTCTCAGTTGTTGGTATCTAATTTGCTTAGCCATTTTCAAGCAGTGAGTGTGGATTTTGCATTTTTAATATCCCATACTGAAAGCTGCAGGTATTGTGCAGAATCATATGAAACTTGGCACAGTTTAGAAAAAAAGTAATATTTCTGCATGCAGAATGGAGGCTGACTTTGCAAAGCGTCTGACTAAACACTGGGGTATTTTGAGTAATTTTCCCTTCTCAGAAGATCTTACTGCTTTGTATGCTCATAGCTGGATGTACGTTTAAAGAAGATAAAAAATACAGCCAAGTTAGAATGAGAGATAGTTTAGCAAGTGGCCCCTTATGAGTACACTCTTTCAAATAAGAAAAAGCCAGTGGAAAAAGTATCTTTTCCACTAGGAGAATGTGAGGGCCAAACGAGGAGACAAGATAAAAAGATCTCTTGCCCCTAAATGTAAGTACCTATGAAGGTGACTGGTGAGTCAGGCTTCACTTAAAGAATAGATTCCTTTTGCAGCAGTAAAATAAAATTCAAGCAAATGTGGATACTGAGCTCAGAGAGTCTTCACCAATAGGAAATAAATTCTTCCTGTCCTTTCCAGAGCATAGGGGACTTATTAAAAAAAAAAATAAAAAATTTAGTCTAATAATGAGATAAGAGTTTTTTTTTGCTGTGTACGGCTACTTTGATTGGTAATTCATGTGTTTGATGCCGAGCTTTAAAGCTAACTGCATTATGAGCCTGTGTCCTATTGCTGATGTGACTGTGTTACAAAGGAAACTGTTTGCAAGAGAAACACAAGGTCTGAATCTACAAATCTTTAATATTTATTTAAAATAATTATTTCATTATTGGAAAGCTCTGTGAGTTGTTTGTGTTTTATTCGTAACTAGTAACCATTTTAGATCGCAAATAGTCAGGAGTCTGTGGAAAAGAGTTTTTGTTCTGAAAAATAGCTCTGTTGTCATAATCTCTGTTTTAATAATTCCAATTTCTCCTTTGGTGTAAGAAATACTGCAGTGAGCCTTTAAAATACGGTAGTCATGTGTCACCACTTTTTCTCAAAGTTTCTTTGAACAGTCTTCTGAATAGATTCTCAACATACAAATGCTTCCTAGTCAAAAACACAATCAGGGCTTCTGTTTTTTATTATTTGTAATTGTTTATTGTTTTTTAAAGTAGGAGCATATAGAGGGTGTCCAGCTTGCCATTGCTGTCGTAGTACTGCAGCACTGGTGTCTGTTGCAATAGAATCAATGATACATGCAATGGTTAATTGCACTTGTTCATCAGATACCATTCACTGTGATGTATTTTTGTCCTTGTTGGATACTATCACTATAGTTTCTTCTATATGATACTATTGAAAATGAATTCATTTATTTTGAAAATCCTCATCCTTCGCTAAGGCAATAGATACACACATGAAAAGATACAGTATGGCAGAATTATCAAAAGACCCTGACAACAAATCTGCCAGTCTTCTCATCCCAAGCATATATAGCATGCACTTGACTGAGATGGAAAAGGCAAGATATGTGACAGCCCAGACATGGAGAAACATGAGTATCTGTTTTAAAAGTAAGCACATGCATAAGACTTAACACTATCAGGGACCTCATACATTTTTCTGCAATTCTCAAAAACAGTCATTTTATGCCTGCCTTTTTTTTGGTGTTTGTTTGTTTGCTACTATAAATTTCTTGATTCTGTCTTTTGGTGTGTGATTATACAAGGGCCAGAAAACTGAGAGGAAGAATGCTTTTAAAGCATACTTATTTTATAGTATAGAATTGATTCTGAAGTGTAACACTATTAAGAAGTAGCTGTGCTTCAGCTATTAAATTAAAAGTGATGCAGTATTCAGAGAGCTATTTGAAATTGAAAATATTGAGGAGAAATAACAATATTCTAGGGAACACACAGGAGTATAAAGAATCTCTTGTGAGTTGATGTGAAAGGAGTGTTTGTGGACTTTGGACCATTTGTATTGCAGTAGGGATGACAGACAGCATAGAGATCCTTGGTCCACAAATAGTGCGATAGTGAAGAAATACATGTATTCACTGAAAAATAACCGTTTTATATTAGGTAGTACATGATGAGGTACACGCTGGGTCTGCTTTTACATTTTTTTCTGACACTCAAATACTTCCTGACTTGCACAAATAGAAAAATGCAATCTTTAACCCTGAATTTTTCTGTGACCTTTTCTTCATGTTAACTGGTTCATTACCAGTGTCAGTGATGTGTGCGGTCTGTCTTTGTGAATCACAGAATCACACTGCTCATAAGTCTGTAGTACTGGATGCTGGATAAGCTGTCCCCAATCAGTAACACCGTAAGAGTCCATAACACTATTAAGATCCAAAAATACTGTAGCTAAAAATTAATCAGCCTCATCCAAAGAGCCATTATTTCTTTCCACACAGTATTCCGGATCTAGGCAAAAGATAAAAGTCACAGAAGCTTTTATGTATTGAAAGCAGAGCCAGTTGGCTGCACTGATTAGGGTGAACAAATGGCAGCAAAAACAAAATCTTCATTTGCTTTGAAGACCTCATGCTGAATGAGAAGCTGTTGATGAGATACGGATAGTCGCTCTTTGCAAGCATATTCATTTTCTTCTTTTTGGCCTCTCAAGAGAAAAGAAAATTCAAGCAGTAAAGCATTTCTGCCTCTGAGATCAGAAAAGCTCAGAAATAAAGTTGAAAAAATGGAACTCTGAGAACAGCTATGAAGCTGTGGAGGTGCCTGACTCAATGACATACTGACTTCACTGAAGCTACATTAGGTGTTTCCTGTTGTGGAGAGCAATATGCAAGTTCTTTGTATCAGATGAGCTCTGTGCTGCTCAGGGAGTTGCTCTGCAAAGCAGTTGCTGAGGCTGTCACACATAAAGCTTGCCGGATAACTCCTGTTATTAACTCACAAAGCAGCATTTCTTAACATGCCCTCCTAGCCATTTTAGCAGAATTTGGGTGCTCAGAGATGTAAAAAACAGATACCATAGGAAGAAATTTTTTTTTAGTGAAAAAATGCATCGCTGGATAGGAATAAAAGAAACAAGAATTGATAATTCTTTGTATTTTGGTACCTAAGAATATTGCCAGAACTGTATACTGTGTTAACTAGAGTTACCTCTCTAAATAGAGGTGTACTTTTTCTGCAGCAGGAATTTACTCTAATACTTTTATACTTTTCCTGCCTTAGCAGTATAATAACTACTGTACCATAAATATAGAAATTACTCCCAAGAATGTAACAAGCAGGATTCACACATTTAAATGAATTCAAAAAAAAAAAAAAAAAAAAGCTGAACTGTTTCCAAATTCTTCTATCCAAGCATCACTTAAGAAACTGTTTGTTCAGTTCAGTTTCATCTCTGCAGCTGCCAAACCACTTCAGTTCTGCCAGCTCTGCTCTGTGATTGCAAAATAAAGGGTGGTCACTTCACAGTGTATGCAAGAAATATTATAATTTTGTGAAAATTATGACATTTAAGAAATCGTTTCAATAGTAAATTGTAGGGCTATCCTGGTACATGTCTACATGTCTATTTAGAAAAGAAACCTGAAAGTTTTATATTTACTTCTCCATGCCTTCCTATAACATTAGTGAATTTAGTATACAGGGTTTGCATTTTCTAAGGCTGGTACACTTCACTGCAGCTTACATTCATAAATATTTTTGTAGTATAATGGCCTGTCAAAACAAATCTGTTTTCTTCATTTGTGTGTGTGCAGAAGTGCATTCTTACTGCTTTTTGCTCATCTCTAAAGTTGACAATAGAAATTGCTTAAGGTAGCAAAGCTTTTCTTTTTGTCAATGCCATCAGTGCCTCTCTTCTTGAAAATCAGATGTGCGAAAAAATCAAGCAAATAGCTCTTACTATACAAGAAATGTTCCTACATAAACGCATTCATCATTTTTTAATCTCCTCTCTGGTGATCAGAGCTCCCTGCACGCGTTCCGTGTGCAGAAGGACATCACGGATGAAGCTGCTACCTGTTTTACTGAGACGAGACGCAAATGCTTACATTTCCACAGTCCTTTTTCACATGTATTGTATACTTTTTCAGAACAATAATCTCAATGGCTCCATAGCCTAAATGAAATGTCTCTATTTCATGTAAAGCAGAAAATGTAAATATTTCCTATTTCTTTAATCTCATGTGGTAAAGCAAAACAGGGAGGGAAAATCAGTAAGCTCCGTTGCTTAATTTCCAAACAGTTTTCTTCTCAGGGATGTAATTTCCCTCAGATGAAGGAGAAAATAAAGTGTGCTTAGAAGTCAAGAAGGAACAGAATATTAACTTCTTTCTAATTAAGAAAAATGATCATGTAAGTAGTGATACAGAAAAGCTGTTAGAAATAACATAATAACAGGATGTCAGTTTCTGCAGCATAAGAGCAAAGTAGAAGGAAATTTTCATGGTTTTCTTTAATGCAACAAATGTAGAAATAATAACTTCTACAGCTTTTGGCTTTACCCTGTGACTGGCATCTCATACTGCCCAGGATGCTGTTTATATCAGACCGAGTTCTGTGTTTTTCTCACGATGACACGTAATTTGCTTGGTGGGAAATTTCCTTCCGTTCAGAGGCTCATTATAGGGAGAGGGGTCCTTCAGGGGGCTGTGCTTTCTTCATCTTCAATTGTCACTGAGAAATATTAAAAAACAGACTGTAAGGCGATACCAAATTGTAACAGTAATACTTTGCACTCATTTTCCTCCTGATGTACATTGCCTTTTACATTAATTCTGAATGAGGTTTGATTTCAATAAAAATCATAGAAATAGTCATTGCACGTTTTCACGAGTAAGTAATTTTGAGAGGGTTGCTCCCTTTATTTTTCTTCGTACCAGCCCTGTAATTAGTCCTTGACGTAAATGCAGATTCAGAGGAATGGAAGTGATGGTAGCATGCCTCTTACGTGGGATGTTATGTAAGCATTAGCGTTAGCTTGTCAAATGCTATTTCCACATACCCCTGTGCAGACCCACTGAACAGAACATAGGCATAGGTACATCTTCTATCAAATCTCTAACCCAGAGAAACGCACCCTGTTACAGCACAGCCTCGTGCCAATCGCCGCCTCAGTAAACACTGCCACATCACCATGACTGCTCTCCAAGAATTAGCAATGAGTTTGTTTATAATCAAGTTTATCAATATTTATAAAGTACTGTACTTAGGGGGATAATATATTGATAAAATACAGTTCTAAAATGCATTACATTTCCACATTATATCTAATGGCTAAAAATACATGTAGTGGGTGTGGAGTAATAGGGGCCATACCCCGCCCCCACAAACAGTTTCTTTATCACCCCATCTGCTACCCCAAATGCTAACTCTCAGGAACACCACTGCTTTGCAGCATGTTTTATTATTCAAGCTTTGGTGGGAGGAGAGCTGCAGAAAGAAAGTGTTAACTGTAGAGGAAGGGAAGGTCAAACTAAGACCCAGAATAAGCTGTATTGCTCCACTAATGCCAGGACAGTGGCACAGACTTCCACTGGACCTAAACTGGCTACTGAACACCATTAGATTACGTTAAAGCCTGCTAGAAAAAAAAAAAAAAAAGGAACGGTGAGAAGGAGGTCTGAACACATTTGTCAAAGAATTAATAAAGAGGCTAAAGGTATTTATGTAGGCAGGGAACATATGGAAGAGGAACAAGGCAGACTTTGAGAAGAAATTATTTAGCTTAATTTAAAAAAAAAGCACAAAAAAAAGAAAAAATCTCCCCCCTAAAAAGTATATATATGTAAAAAAAACAAACAAGCAAAAAACCTCCCCCCCAGAACAACCCCAACAGAACAAAGACAAAAGAAGGGAAAAAATGAAAGCCTGCACTTTTTTCACATTGCCTTTCTATTTTTCGAAAAGGAAGCAGTCGGGTAGGGCGTGATCCAAAGTGCACAGAAGTCAAGCAAAAATTCCTCTGGAATTTTGGAAAGAAAGAATGCTGCTAGATAAGTATCAAATACTGATGAGTGTTAATGGGGGTTTTAGAGACAAAGCGTCCAGTTTGAAGCACTTATTGGCGATGTCTACACTATCACCACTTGCCAAAAACATTTCCATCACGGTTGAGCTTTATAAGTGATTTCCAACATTTAGATCTATCCAGCTCAGAGCAGGTGAGGAGGTGGCTGAATATAAGTCATTGAGACAATTTTGAGGATGACATTTTTCTTAAATATAAGTCAAATTCAGTATATGGTTTCATCTGGGGGGTTAGGGGGGTAAGCAGTGGGGAAAAATGCAAAAGAAAAAGCAAGAAACTGAAAGCATTTGTTTGGATATAACCAAAATTTTAAAATGTAATTTTTGATCTTAGTAATTTTTTATTTTAAAATTGATCTACTTAATTAATATGGAAGAATACTGACAGAAACCAAAGTGCTCTGTTGTAGGACAATTCTGATCGTTTGGGGCAACAGAAAAGTAATGATAACTCTGATTATGTGATTCATCTGTCAATCTGAAAATGCTGCCACTCATACTGCTCTCGGTTAGGTAATGCACTTTTAGCCAAAATGACTAACCAGCATTCGGGGCCTCGCTGGCACATGTCTGTTAGGATGTGAAACTGACAATACAAGTCAGGTTTTCCATCAAAAAAATCCCATTTATTTACAGTGACTACATAACGATCTTCCCTGAAATCAGTCAGAACAAGCAAGGTGTGGTTTTTGTACTTCTAGTTGCATTGCCTGAACAGATGTCCTATGTCTGGGGTGCTGGCTTGCCCTCTAAGGCTTCATTGTGTTTGTTGCTGTTGTTGTTATATCTACTTTCTTCTGTCCTCAGGTGTTACATAGTTGCACGTTGGTGTTTATTTTTATAGAATTGATTGGCCTTCATGCTAAAAAGTACAGCATGCGCCAGTATATGCAAGGGTCAATATGTTCAGTGAAAAGAACGTTTTAATCCTGATCCTACTGTAATTGTTCACCAAACTGTCAAGGTGAGGAAAGCAAGTATTTTACCAGAATGCATTAGTAAGTTTCCTGTCTCTAGCTCTTTTCACCCATACAGGCTCTGGTGAGAGCTCAGATTTAGAGTCAGTCCCAGGTAGTGAAGAGTTAATGTGATGGCCTCTTTCTTCTGAACTAAAACAGGACCTGGGAAAGATAGGGGCTGTATGTGTGGAAAAACTACAAGTCGATGTTAGAAAGTATGGAAAGTTCAGTCTTGGTTAAACCAAACAGTGTCCTGTTAATTTTTAGGATAAGAGCCTTTTTACTGTTCTTCCTCCTTCCCCCATTGGATAATCAAATCCTTGTATGATTCAATCAGGTTTTAATTTTCCGTGCCAAAAGATTCCATACTCAGAAGCGATTGTTTATGAAGTACTATTAAAAGCCAAATTCTGTTTTATCTATATGGCCTTTCCTCAAGTGAATGTACTCTCTCCTGCTGGTTGCTGTGTTCGCTGACACACTTCATCACCAGAAATGGCTCTGGACTGAGTCATGATCGAGTTTGGGATGTCCTATATTGGGATGGCTGCGGTAGTTTCCTGCCCACGCTGCAGAACAGTTCAGACAGAATTGCAGCTACAGAATTGCAAATAAGATCTTGGCATTTGTGTAATAAACTTGAGCAGTTCAGTTACTGCTTTCTGAGAAGCAGAGCCAGCCCTGTATTCAGGACAGGAATCTCTTGAGAAGCAAGAAAAAGAGGGATGTGAAATTCTGTATCTTCCTCAACGTAAGCCATCTACGCTTGTGAATCAGATCACCACACTGTCTTGACTGCTGTGGTGTGTATCCAGCAGGACGCTTTGAAACGAAAGATATTATGTGAATTACTATGTGAGTGAATTGAGGTTAGGAGAAACAGCCATTTGGTAATCTTCAGACAATGATTTTGTACGTGGCTAGTCTGAGATTCACAGTTTATTATTCCAATAAATGGGAAATTTGACACAATAGCGAAAACAAAGAACACTTCAAGTTTCAAAATTAAGGAAAATAGTAGCACATTGTCACAGAGAACATGTGTGCAGTGTTATGGTTTTACAGAAAAAGGAATTAATCATTCCAGACACAGTCAGTTTAAAGTATGACACAAACCTCATTTTGCAGAATTTCAGGCTCATGCAGGAAAGACTTGCAACTGCACACAATGGCTGGAAGGAAAGAAACCCTCTCTGATTACCTGGAATACTTAAACATGACATTCCCAACTCAATAGGGAAGGACTGAGACTCACAAATTGTCTGCTATCTAATTGTCTCTTGGCTCAGCTTGGGAAATGCAAATAGAACTAGACTGCAAAAATTGGTTCAAGGAGCCCTAACAGGATATCAAGCACTAAGCAGTATACAGCAGATGGTAAAAGATTTTTAAAAAGCAGTCTTCTTGAAGTTCACAATAGTCTAGGGAATTAGAAAATGGCAGGTGGAGCAGGAACTGTAACAGGTTATAAATTGTCAATAATTTCCTTTTCAGTGGCAGTGAAACTGCTCTTGAAATCACCAAAAGGTTATAGAGACACACTGTAATTGGAAGACACACACCTCAAGTGAGAACTGACACAAAGATGTAACAACTACAAAAACTGCAGAGGAAGAATGTAATCTTCTGAATTAACATTTATGAGCTAATGAAGAATTATGATCAGTCCAGAAAATCTCGGACCTAGATGCATCTAAAGGTTGCACAAAAGAAACACAAGCTACAAATTAAGATGATTAAACAGCCTACCTTAAGCACAAGGGACACAAGAACCTTGCACTTAGACTCTTCAAGTTGACAACTGAAACAGATAATGAAGCTCAGAAGAAAAACACTGTGTGACAGGAGGCTGCATCTGCAGAGTACTGAGTGATGCAGAGGACGCACGTGTGTACACAAACAGGTCTAGGATTTTATCTGCATTAGGTACGTGGCTGATTTACCAGCTACCTCCACTGACTTCTTCAGCCTCCAACAAAATGCTAAGAAAATTGAAGGCACGACTCTCGCCAATACACTAGTTGTAAAAAATAATTATAATTGTAAAAAACAATTCCTGACTACAAATAACTGTTAACGTTTGGTTGAATTGGTTATTTTCTGGCCCCTTATCTTCTTGCTATGGTAGGCAACTGTCTCCTTTCCCTATGCTTCAAGTCAACCATTCTGTCTTTGGCAGAACAAACATACTGGCAGGAGAAATTAGAAAAGAAAGTGAAATTACTGTTGTCAAGCAAATACAGAGTGAGTGGAGGATGATGTAAAGTTTCAAGGAAATGGAAAAGAAAATTAGAAGGTAATTATCTTGGTTGGTCTGCATTTAAATAGCCTGGAACAATAGCACCAAAGGCAGATGTAAATTTTCCTATTCATCTTAATGGAGCATTAACAGCAAAAAGTAATTATGACAACTTTAATGCTAGTAGTGTTAACTGTTCCATTACTGAATTACATACCACATGTATCCATTGCAGCACCACTTTATTTCTTTAGAACTTTCTTGGTATTTACTAACATTTCATTCATCTTAAGTGACTACTAAGAAAAATACTGCTGGAGTCTACAAAATGTTTAGAACCAGAAAGGCATGAGAGGCAATTCAGAATCACACATAAAATTGTTGCTTTCAGATCTTTCACTTAAACTGCTCATTGATCCCTGTTGTTTGGTTGTCACAATACTGTTTTTTTTGCTACAGAGAAGTCTGATAGCTTCAGACTTTCTTCCCCTTCTGATCTTATAAGGAGCTCTTTAAATATTTAGAAATCAGTTTGAGACTTTCAAAAAATTCCACTAAAATTGGACTCCTGACAAAGAAGAATGTCACACAGCTATACCCTAGAGAGACGAAAGTTAAGAGACCAAGGTCTCAGAAAGCTGAGAGTTTTTACTCTGTGGAGTAATAACTTGCATGAATGGGTATGTTTGGAGAAGTTGTGCCTTTGCAAGTTAGCAGAAAAATATTCAATTCTCTGTCTTGATCTTCTCCTACAGTAACAACAGTAATGGAATAAAGCAGTTGAAGTCTTCTCACCTATTTAGCTCAGGAGCTGGAGGTAGGCAATGAATCTTCTTCCTAGTCCTTATTTAAGGTTTAGCCATTGGATTTACTCCCTTGGCATGTGAAAGTCTGAACACAGAGGAATTTTCAACTTTCATTTAAAATGACTGATAATTTGGACAGAACTATCAGACGAGTCAGAAGAACCCATTCTGTAAAAACCTCAACGTAGCAGGTAAAAGAGAGAGAATAAGCATGGGTTATCTGGCACACTGGAAGAAATCCCACTGATAACTTCTAGTTGCTATACAAGCTCATAGATTAAGAGATGATGCTCTTTGGGAAGCAAGGTCAAACAAATTGGCAAGAAACAGATAACAAGGCTGTGTCAGAGGAGAGAAAACCTTAGAGATTCCTTTGTAGATCAGTAGTTTTCTGTCAGCAGTGTAGTGACTTCATTATAGACCACTTATGTGCGTGTGTGGAGTGTATACACGCATGTGTAAGCACAAGTAAATGTTAATTTCCTGGAAATTCCTTGACTCCCTGAAGGTTGCAGAAGAAACCCAAAGTGCTTGAATTTAGTGGGCGGAAAGTGGGTTAGAAATAGGACAGTTTATCAAATTATGGTGGTCCCATCCCACAGACTGTTGTCCTTTCTTTGCAAGCTGTATAAATTCAGCCTTCAGCTACGTTTCCAATTTCAATTCCTTGTCACATTTCTCATTCCTGTCTCTCTGCTCAGCCAATGGCAGCAGTGCCAATCCCCCAGTTGTTAAATCTATCCGAAAGCTTTCCCCCTCCTACTTTATATCACCCTAAAAGTGATTTTTGCAGCCTCTCCTCCAGAAAGAGTGAATTTGAACACAAAGATGGAATATTTGAGCCAACGAGAGAAGTAAAAAGAGAATCCTTTGAGTCTTTTCTTTAACTCGCGTTACCCTATGCACATTAAAAGAAGGAGGATGTCCCTTTAAATAGTTTGGGAGCCCTCTAGTGATTCTTGTTGCCTTTTGCTGAAGAAGCGCTGAAATCCTCCCCCGTTCCCATGGAGGTAGGTGGGGGAGCCTTGCCATGCAGCTCATGAACCCAGTATTGCCATCCCATGGCCCAGTGTTAGTTTCATAAATCCTTAATATAGCACAAAGAACCAGAATAAAGTGATTTCCTTTCTGCAGTCACCTCTGTTTGTCCATTTCATTCACCTCTGACATTCCCATTCTGCACAGTTTCGAGAGCTTTGAACTGTGGCAGCCCTTTGCCACAGTTTGTGAAGGACCTCCAGGGCAGAGCCCCAAGCACATTTGTGCCTGCGTGTGCTGCAAAGCCTTCCTCCCAGTTCATAAGAACCAGAGTGTAAATCCTGAGCCTTCAGATTATGGTGGGAGCTGAACCTTTTGGAATTCTACCATTACAAGCTGAAAGCTCTTATAAAATATATTTTTAGGAGTCCTATTGAATCGCACAGTATGTAGCATAATGTAATCAATACAAGAAGCTGCATATAAATAATCTGTTTGGATTCTCACACATTTTAAGATGAGAGAGGGCACCATTCCCAGCAGTACTCCCCCCCTCCCTCAGAGTTCACACCTTTTATGGGGGAAAATGATTGTAAAGTATTCATTTAAGCCAATAACCAAAGCTTATGTTATTCATTTCTCGGTGATATACATAGTGCTCTTTTTGTATACTATTAACTGTGGACATATGTTTTTCATTTGACTATGTTACTTACACACATAATTCTTTTAAAAAATATGTAAAATATAACAGCTGCTGTAAAAAAAAAATATTTTTAGATCTCTGAAGAGCATAGCGAGCTGCAGCACACAACAAAAAATGGCTTGGTCTTTGTAATGTGCCCATAGTAAAATACAGAAGAATTTAATCCACTTGGTCAGCTCCCTGAAATGGGGTGAGCTGACACAGTTAGAGATGACAAAGTGCTTCTGTGGAGTTTATTCCCTGGCTGTAGCAGAAAGGTCTCGACCATTCACTGCATCAAAGAAATGATACAAACAATGGATCAGCCAACTTTTAAAACAGCAGTATAAAAGCAATTGTAAAGGCACCAACTGTATCATCTGAGCTCTGCTTTGACATTGCTGTTTTCTGATGGCAAAAATATACCTCTTTCCTGCCAGTGTAAGTGAGAGATTAAGGGGTAAATATAGAAAACCTAAAGTTTGCTTTGGATAAGAAGTTTTTTCTTTATGAATTATTGAATAAATCAAATATCCTTGGTTCTCATCCCAACAGAGTGTGATGATTGCTAGCTTGAAAAAAAGTAGCAAGAGCAAACGTTGGCAAGAGTGAAGCATTATAATGTGATGGCTACAGAGATTCAGAGATAAGAAGGATTGTCAGTTACAGTAAATGCTATTAGTGTTGGTAGAAGATATTTAAACTGTAATTCTACCCAGATTAAAGTACTCAAGATGGTGTTCATGGGTTGAAAGCAACCTCTGTGAACCTCTTCTGGGGAACAAATTCCACCACGAGGTAATGGATAGATGCAGATTATTCTGTTGCCACACTTTTGGCTGCTACTGTGTGAAGGAATGGCAAGTATGGAAAACTGCCAAAGCTGAATGTCTTATTCCTTCTCTTCCAGTTGATAAGACAGGAGAACTAAAATGTTTTTTTTTTTTTCTGAAATCAGTTATGCAGTATCTGGAAAGTAGGATGAGAAAACAAAATCTTTCTGAAGATCACAGTCAACCAGTGGTAGGGAACATACTGGGGAGTATCCCGCTTCCAGGGGAGCACTGCCATCCGCTGCAGCAGCTGCAGCACCAGGCTGCAAAGTTTCTGCTGCTGTTCGGTGGGGAGTCACAGTCTGTACTTGTACCAGGTCCTGCTCTGCCAGGTTCTCTTAAAGCACCTTGTATCACCCAAGTTAAATGTCTAGAAAATTGTTCTCATTTGTGTGTGTGTGCGAATTTTTCCCCGCTACGTTCCTGTTTCCATAGTGCTAAGCCCAGTGCATTTAGAAGTGCTCAGAGCATCCAAAGCTGTAGGCAGGGCCTTTGAAGCACTTCTGTTCAGCTCCAGTGCCCAGGCTGTACTAAGCTGTGCAGACATCCTTGAGTAATGTCAAGACAACTTCTTTAGTCACATGAAGCTGCACTAGCGATATCCAGCTGGCTTTCCACTAGTTTTCAATGTACTTGTTCTACAGCAATAATTTTATAATATTACCTATAAACCATTGAAATTTAGCTTATTTAAAACCCTTTGTTTAGCTTAATGTGGATGTCAGACTTTTCACATATCAGTTTTGACATCTGTATCCTCATTCTGCAGGCTGATTCTGATGTTGGCTGGAAAGTGGTGTAATTGATCACTGCCAATATTTGGAAAGGCAATATGGGAATATATCTAGGGAATTTTGGTTTTACTTGGAACCGGAAAGTCTGTGATCACATTAGATATACTTATTTAGCTTGCATGAATTTTGCATTTTTTATGCATTAACTCAAAATAATCTTCAAAGTCATCAGGATGATCATAATGCTCTTTGGTATTAGAGAACTGACAGGTTCCAGGTTTTCACAAAAGTTCTCTCCTACTTTAGTTGTTTAAGTAGTATTTAAAGAATAATGATGGTGGTGTAGCATTTTTTGTAAAGTAACAATTTTGCTGTATATTCCTTTTTTGCTGTTGTACAATCTAGTTTTTCAATCATAGGAGATCTGACTGTGAAGCCACTTTCAGTTTCCGTTTTCTTAATAATCACGTATCTCCAGCAGAGATAGCTAATCTAAGACTCCTTAGATTTTCTGTTCTCTTAAAAAACCTCTTATTAATGTTGTTATATGAATTTTGTATCCATTTCCTGCACTGTCATTGTGCTGAGCTACTGAACTCCAGCACTGCTTCTGGCCAATTGGAAGTTGTCTGCAATCCTGAGCTTTTTGTGTGAGTAGATTTTTTTGTCTAAGCAGTAACTTCTATTGAATCCATACCCATAGTGTTGCTGTTTTCTGTCATCTCAGAAGTTTGAAAGAATGGCAGATCAGCTTGATTTCAGTGCCAAACATGTGCTATGGCAGTAGCACTCATCCGGATTCAGTCATAAGATGGAGACAAAGAACATGAGGTAAAGTTTGCTGTCAAGTTTGGCCTGTGAAATTTATGTGAAATTTATAAACCTTTGTCAGTGATCCAGTGATCTACTTAAACAGCATGGCAAACTACAATACTAAATACTAGAACTGGATCTAACTTTCCTTCAGGCTTGTGCGCTTTGCCTGAAGATGTGTGTTTGCTACAGCATCTCTTTGGCAGAGGATATCTACATAGCGGCAGCAATCAGGAATCGGCTTTCCACTGGCAGATTGCAGCTGACACCTGACTGAGGAACTAATGCACTCATTCCACAGTCCAGAAGATAACACTGAACAGTTAGATTTTTAAAATGAAAAAAAATCCTTATGCGTATCTTTTTTTTTTTGGGGGGGGGGGGGGGAAGGTGATGGGGGAACAAACTGTCTAAATTTTATGTGGATTTTTCTTTTACGTAAGGGAAGAAGAAATTTGAGCGAGAAACATTTGCACTACTGGTAGATTTCTCAGCTCCTGCATTTCCTACATGTAACATACGTTGAACATTTTTGCTGGGATGAAGCAAGAAAAAGGCAATTCAGGGTGAATTGCTCCCAGCAAGTAAAAGTATATCCATAAGAATATCTGGCAGAACAATGGAAACCCTGTATGGAGTAGAGGTAGTGAACTGCCGAGGTACAGAAAGCAGGACAGATAAATCTTCTCATCACTGAATTAGTAGTGTTCTTCTGACTCTATGCTTTTTCAATAGTTTTATTTTAAAGAAAAATTGCTGATTTTATTGTATTTCACTCAAAGCAATTTGGTTTTGTTTGAACATAGCATGTTTTTCTAGAGAAGAAGAAAGAGAAATTAAGTTTAGTTCATTATCAAAGTAAGCAGAAAAGCTACAGACGTCAAGAAAACAAGAATTTTGAAAACATTTCATTCTTTATGTCACTTTAATTTAAAATTATATGCAGCGCATACTCATGAATGGACATTTCAGATTTTGAAGTGAATTTCCAGTGGAATACTTAATGAAGTCCTGGGCTGTGCAGAGGGTAGGATGCCATAGGTACACTTCAGCTAAAGCTACAGAGTTCTGCGAGGGACTGTGGCGTCAGCTTTTATGTCAGGGAGAGAGGCTGAGCTCCTTAACTACATGGCAAATTTACCAGTGCTATGATTGCCAATCTAATTGTTATTTGGGAAGGCTGTGGAGGTTGAATGTAAGCTATGAGCTTTGGATTATAATGAGGAACCAGAAGAAATCCTAGTCAGAGAGGAGTTTAAAATATACTTGAAATCTACATTGTATTTACACTGCAGAGCAAATCTTCAGCTCTCAGAAAGGAAGATATCCTGTTTTGCTAAGTGAAGGAAACAGAGGCTGAGGGACAAACTTATATTTCCAAAATACCACTATGAGGAAAACTGGAAAAGTTCCTTAACTGCCAGCTACAGTAAAGATTACAGTACCTGAAAGTTGTTTTATTCTCTCACATTAACCCTACTGAAGAAGTACCAAAATGGGATTCAAGCTCTGTATACATATCAAAAGGCTGAAGTGATACAGACAGAGAAGTTCTAGAAGAAGCAAATATTCCAGTGGCAAAATATGCTGTGCTGATCCTGCTGGCTTTCCTATAGTCACCGAGAAGAGACAAACTTCTCTGGAATCAGAGGAAGAGTAAACTTCCAAGGGAAGTTTTTCATTCTTCAGTGATTACAAAGGAAGCCTGGGGAGAACATACCAACAAAGCTGAAGTGTGATTCTTTATAGTGCAAGTGAACGATTTTATGATTTCCCATTTCTATAACATTTCTTCTTTCTTTTCCTCTGATATCTGGCATATACCTTATAAAATTGCCTATAAACTGCCCACTGGATTTCTGTACAAGCAAAACCTGTGGAAGTTTGGAAATTTTATTTCTTTTCACCAACATTTTAAAGCCTCAGGAATTCATAGAAGTGCCTAAATCCTCAAGGTGCTGGGATTTTCACCCTTTAAATGCTCTAAAAAAAATTGATTTTCCATTAGTTTGCATAGCTCATGACAAGGCAGGATACTAAAACATAAATGAGGTATGGAGAATATCTTAGTGTCAAAAACAATAAATTCTGCTAGAATGAATAAGATTATTACACCTGTAGCCAGTCAACAGTGGATTTTAATATGCAAAGTAGCAAATTACCTTATGCCCAGCACCATCACTGCATCTGAAATCCACTGAGACCATCCTAACTGGAAATTCTATTGATATTGGTGGCTGATAGGGAGTTTTGCATCTTTGACACTGGATTTCTTTTCATGCTTCCTGAGTTGTGATCATGTGCATTTGCTTGCCTATTTGTTGTACTTATTTTTTCTCCTCCATCACCTCCATATATTTAGAGGTATCAAGACAAAGGAAAGCTTGAGGGAGATATGTGAAGATAGAGGGGTGTTTTTATCAGTAAATAACCATCTACTTTTAACTTCACCCTGGTGGTTATGACTCCCACTTCCACAAGTTATCAGAAACACAGTCCCTGCCACTACTATATTTCCTGTGTAAAGCACATTGCTATTTTACAACTGATATGTGAAAAAGAAAGTGATGAAAATTCAGTGGCACTGATCCATATTTTTTGTGTCTTGGTCTTTTCCAAAAAACTTTCTGTCATTTTTGAATAGCAACAAAGATTCCTTCCAACTTTTTGTTTCTGAAGCAGCTTTTCCAGCTGATGAAAATGTTAGGAGAAGACCATGCATGAGGGCAAGAAAACTTACATTAACAACGCTCTCATTTTTCAGCAGAGAACATACTGAAATAAGGTATGCACTGGCAGAATCTGGCATAATACTATACATTAATCTCACAAATATTTTTGGTAACGTGTTTCCTTCTCACATCCCAGCTGCATTAGAATCAAAGAAATGAATGTTTACAATATAATTTGGAATTTTCTAATCTTTTCCTGGTAATAAAATCATTTTTCATGGGCTCTGATTTTGCACTGTCTGGCAGTAATATACTTTGTGTAGTAATAATACTATCATTCCACTTTTCCATCTGGATGAATAAGCTAATATAACTGAGAGGTGCCTTGTTGAATCAATGAAACATAGTATAATGTAACCATTTTTCCTCCGGGTCAAGCCTGGCTCAATTTTTGGTCCAAAAGGAAAGGTATGATTCTCTGAAATTAATTTTATGGATCACATTTTAATTTTCCATTTAAGGGTTTTTTACGTGGTTTTAGGTTGAATTTGTTTGTGGCAGGTTGAAGTCAGATGCAAGCATAGTACCAAGTCCTTCTGGCTTGACTCTTGGTTTGCTCTGCAATATGATGTCTGAGCATTTTCTAAATGACAATAAAAACTGTTTCTGCTTCTATTTCTATTCTCCTACTCAATGTTGTTAGCATCATTCTGTGTTTCTTATTCCACCTTAAAAGTTGTTCCTAAAAACTGATCCAAGGAGATAGGGCATGTACAGCAGTGTTCCAGAAACTTCAGACAGAAAAAGTGCAGAAGGACTCTTCTAGTCCTGACCACCCAAGCAAGCAAAAGGCTTGTTGCTATCTACATTGCTTGTCATGAATAGCTGAGAACTGTTGAAAGGCAGCATAAGCCAACAAAATCTTGTCTGGTCTGGTTTGGTTTGGTTCTGCCTCCTGCTGGCAGTGAAGAAAAAGAAAAAAAAAATTGGCATTTTCTGTGCACCACACATTTCAGGCTGTTTTTAGGGCTTTTGTACTATTAGAATGATGCAAATTATTCTTTATATGAAATGTAGGCATTTCTTGAACTTCTCATGCAGTACTTATTGATTGGTGCTAGGTACCAACTGAAGGTCTGAGGGATTAATATCCCTCCACTTTTTCTCCACATCATGGTGTAATGTGACCAGAAGTTAAGGTGGTCAGGCAAAAAACAACATCTGGAAGATTTGGAGGCTGCGTTTAAGAATAGATCTTAATTATTTTACCAACCAGGATTACTATCTTCCAAATATTCAGAGCTCTATCATAAATATATAGATTTTCACATTTTCCTAATAAATGAATGAAAAATACCTTTTGGGGAATAAAGTGATATGTTTTTAAGACATTTGTTTACTTTTCTTGTAAGCTCCTGAGATGGCTAACATACTAGTTGTTAATCACACCATCTGTTCAAGCAGTGTTTGACTAAATGAATCAATTCATACTTTTTCTTCTTAAAGCAGTTTTTTACAGAACAATATGTTTGTGTCTATTACCCCATCATTTGGCAAAGTAATATGAGATATTTTAATTTTCCTATTTATTGTGCATGGATTTTCAATCTCCAAATATTTTTTTAAAAATATGCATACAGCACAGAAAAGCTGTGTCTATTGATTTCTGTAGCACTGCAAACAGTGGAAAAATCTGTTCCATTCTGCTGTCAAATTCCAACCATCTGATTATATTTAAATGAGTTATTTCAACATGTTACTTTTGAATGACCGTCGTGCAAGCCATTCCTAGCTCGTACCGAAGATGGCAGTGGTGCACAACCTAGCTTCTGGTGCTTATCCTTGAAGAATTATTTCTCATATTTGTCTTAGAGGTTCCAGGAAAGAGCAAATTAGAGAAGGACGATCCTGCAAGTGGGAAAGGCATCCTTTTGCAGTTGTCTTTGTTTTTAACTGTTTTAATTTACATAATTGCAATCAGAATTTGTGCTAAATAAGGTAACTGAAGATTAAAAACAGTCGAAAAATCTCCTTGGACTTTACACTAAATGTTAAATGGATCACTTTTGAACTTTAGGATTCCAACCAGATTGTTTTTGTATGTGCTTCCTAGTTTCAGTTTTCATTGTACTGACAAGTCTTGGTCATTTCTGAAGCCTCATCTGAAAGGCTATGTTTCAAGTGAGTGTAGGTCACTTCTGACCCACAGAAGCTGTGCACAAATACACCTGGATGAATTCCTGACTCTTCCTTTACCTTAGAACACCTTTTTGAAGTTCACCCTAGCATAAATTTGAAGAGGAATGCTGAGCTGAGCACCAATAAGAATCTGGCAGGTAGTTAGTAATAAAATAAAACGAATAGAAATGATGATTAAAGCCATAACACTCATACAAATATATATAAATAAATAAAGAAGGAAAAAAGGTACTTCAGTCTGCTATAAAGAGTAATCTCAAAGAAAGACTGACTGGATAACTACAGTTTGCTGGGTAAAATATTGACTGGAGAGCCTGGTCTGGAGAGTGGTGATGAATGCAGTTAAATCCAATTGGCAACCAGTCACAAATGGTGTTCCCCAAGGTTTGGTATTGGGGCCTGTCCTGTTTAATAACTTTATTGATGATCTGGATTAGGAGATTAAGTGTACACCCAGTAAATTTGCAGATGTCACCAAGCTGGGAGGTATTGTTGATCTGCCTGAGAATAGAAAGATCCTGCAGATGGATGTAGACAGGCTGTGTCGCTGGGCTGAGGCCAATGGGATGAAGTTCAACAAGACCAATTGCTGGGTTGAAGCAACACTACAGGCTTGGGGCAGAGTGTCTGGAAGGCTGTGCAGAGGAAAAAGAGCTGGAGGTGTTGGCTGATACTCAGCTGAACATGAGTCAACAGTGTGCTCACATAGCCAAGAAGGCCGATGGCATCCAGCTTGCATCAGAAATAGTGTTGCTGTCAGGAGCAGGGAAATGATCGACCCCCTATACTCAGCTCTGGTGAGGCCAGGCAGTTGTGTTCTGTTTTGGGTCCCTTGCTACAAGAAAGATACTGAGAACTTGGAGTGTGTCCACAGCAGGGTGATGTAGCTGGCAAGGGCTCAGGGGCACAAATTTTATGGGGAGTGGCTGAGGGAACTGAGGTATTATTTAGTCTGGAGGAGGCTGAGAGGAGATCTTATTGTCTTCTATAACTCTCTGAAAGGAGGTAGTGGGGAGGTGGGGAATCGGTCTCATCTTCTGACTAACTAGCAATAGAATGAGAGGGAATGGCCTCAAGCTGTACCAGGGGAGATTCAGGTTGGATATTAGGAATAATTTCTTCTCCAAAAAAGTGGTTAGGTACTGGAATGGGCTGCCCAGGGAGTCACAATACCTGGAGGTGTTAAAAAGCATGTAGATGTGGTACTAAGAAACATGATTTAGTGGACAAGTTTGGTGGCAGACGGACAATTGGACTAGATGTTTTTACTGGTCTTTCTGACCTTCATGATTCTGTGATTCTGTGATTCTATGACTTTATGATTCTAATCATTCATTGTTATAATGGACTGAACTTAAGTTTTGATACTATGGTGATAATGCAGCTAATAACAGTTCCTAAGGGCTATATCTTATTTACAAGAGCGCTTATGAAAAAGTAAGTGCTTTTCCTCACTGCTGTGATTATCACTATCCTTTATAAGAGAGGCAACTATGTCCTCACAGGTAAATGTCTATTAAATCTTTTAAAGAAAAAAAGTTCTGAAATAGTGGCTCATTCAGATTCTGTTTTTCAACCTGAGTCTTATTGTCTAAATTCATATATTGGCAGGTCACTTAACCAGCAAGTGTCCTCATAAGTTAATAAGCTGCTGACTTATTTTACAGAAAGTGGAGATTTTGTATTTCTTCTGTTTTAATTACCAGCTAATGTTAGTCTCCTCAATGCATTGCATAAATTATCATTGTGAAATAATTCCTCTGAGAAAAAGGATTATTTCTTGGCAATCTGAAGACAAAGGAAGACATTCTTTCACACTCCCAACCCCATTTCAAATCTAAATATTTAGCATTTAACAAACTTGATCCACTATGTTGCTGTGAATCACAAGATTTATTTGACAATGGAGGGGCCCATACCTTCTGCAGAAGAAAGACTACTCTTACAGTCTCAGTTAGGTGTTGCTTAAGTTCCAGCCACTGTTCACTCCAGTCCTTGTAGTATTAGTGTATGGAATTTATTTCATGTCTTTAATTTCCTGTACTGGAGAGACATTGTTCTCACATTACTGATGACAAGGATGTTTCATGTCTTCACACCATTCCTAATGGCTCATTTCTAGATATACAGAAAGGCAGGCAGTTGAGAAAGGGAAGAAGAAAGAGAAGCAGGAAAAAGAAAGGATAGCCATATGCTTTGTAGGCCTCCGGAGGACAAAGACAGTGATTGGAGTTGTTATAATGCTACACAGTTCACTTGTGGTCAACGATACCTAACTGAAGACAGCACACAAGGCAATATTGGGATAAAGATTTAGTTTCCAGTTTTACAGCCTTATGGATGTCCCACTGGGAAGTCCTTCTCTGAGTCCTGATCTATCTTCAGAAATAAATGTAAGCTACATCAGGGAATTTTAATTTGTCTATGTTATAGTTTATTTCAATATCAAAACTTTGATTTTGTATGGGAACTGCTGAGTCACGGCCTGAACCTCTGATTGATCACCTGAGGCGAGCCATGAGTCAGCCAGAGGAGCACAGGTGAAGGCAATTCACCTGTGCTGCCAGAAGGGGTGGAGCCTGGCTCCCCCCCTCCCACCTCCTAGACCTATTTAAGAGCTGGCTACCCAGGAAGAAGGATTTCTTCTGGAGATCCCCTCTGCTGGTGTTTTGTGGGTGAGCCCAGGATAGGGGTAAGCCTTCTGTTTGTTCTGTTCTCATAGTCTGCTTTGCCTAACTCTTGTTTATTTTGTGGTTATAACATCCTAATATTCTTTGAGTATACAAATTTTTATTTGCTTTTTCAACATTTTCAAAACACTGATTTTTCTCTGTTTAAGGGGGTACAGAAGGTGGCTTTGGAAATGTGAGGTACTATTAGTTACTCAGTTGTCACCTCAGATCACTGAGAAATCCAGGTAGAGCTATGGCATCACTGTGAAATTGCTCATACACAGCTTTATCTGGTTCATTGGAAAGGTTATCATGGGGGTTGTGTTAATTTTAATGGTGCCTTCTTTCTATGCTTACTACAATTCTTGAAAATCTAGTAAGCAACGCTACCGTGTTGAGATTGTAGATGTTATTTAGCAGACAGATCAGGTATGGCATTTTAAAAAGGAAATAATTACATTTTTTTTTCCTGCTAAGGGAACTGTATTTACCTTCTTTATGTTAATAAACTGACAAATTTGACTTCTTTAGCATTCATATCTCTTTTGCAATACTCTGTTTTAATAGAGCTCTTCATTAAGACTTCAATATGTTCTTGATCTTTTTAATTGATCAGCAGTTTTACAATTTTCTAATTTTGAAAGCATAAAATCTTTCATGATACAACCTGATCTCCTTATTGCTTGTATATACTATAAGCTGAATTTGTGCAGTCATAATTTGTATGGGGGATCACTGGCACATGTATAAATTCTGGAGACTTCTGCAGCATCGTTTTTGTAATTGGACTTTTTGTAAGTAGAAAGTAGATAATCTGTAATGGTTTTGTATGTAGAAAAGGTAATGCAAGTGATTATTCTTGTTGTAAAAGCTCTTTTATGGATTTGTAACTGACCTTTTCTAAAACCTAAACTATTCTACAATAACGGTGGGATTTCTTCTCTGAAATTTAAATTTTGTTGTCCATTAAAAAAATCTAAAATTTTTTATTTTAATCAATCGAAATCCATGATTTCACTGAAAAATAGTTTGTACTTGGTGATTATTTTAATTTTCTTTGTAAGTAAACACATAAAAATGAATAGTTTGAAGGGGAAGAAAAAGAAACAAGGACTAAACTAAGACCTTTATTATTTAATGATGTTACAAGATTATTTATGTCAACTTAGAAAGTAAGATGCTTCTGGTTATAAACAGAGCAATATGCCACTTGTGTTGAAGAAAATCATCATTGGTCTACAGAGGTAAAAGTTTTCACTAAATTTATCCTCAATTTTGCGCTATAACTGAGTGAGAAATAACAAAAGAGGAAATACCACCTGAGTGCTCCTAATGAAAGGCAATCAAACAGAAGAGGCTCCTTCAAATTTTGTGGCTCTACCTGCATTGAAAACTACAATCTATTTATATTACTCTATGTCCAGCTTAATAAAAGTTCAGAAGTCTGAAGAAGAGTTCAGAAGTCTGTGTGATCTTATTATATGTCGCTGCAATAGCTTGAGGTGTTAGGAAATAAGTTTGCTCTCATGAGTGCTTATTGCTGGAGAAAGAATAGAATGAAAACAAATTGAAATTGGTAACTTTCTCCCTGGTCTTCTGCTGTTTCAAGCTTTAGGAGGTTAAAAACTGTTAGCTATTATTACCTCTCTGTTTAGATATGGTTTTCTGTCCTGTGTGAAAGATGCAGAACATTTGCCAGTAATAAGGTTATTGGTAATCTGAATCCGTATTTTCAGTTAAACAGAGAAGTCGTTGAATCCCCAGTTATCAGAAAAAAATCTGCAGAAAACACCCTAAATCTCTTTTGGCAAAGAGTTCAAGTACATAAGTGCAATGCCACAAAAAAGAGATTATACTCTGCTATTCATCAGTAGTAGAAACAGATTATTGTAAGTTTTAATATACTATCTCCAAAGAGCTATGCGATATCGTATCCTATTGACCAGACTGTGCACTGTAAAGATCTCCCAAATCCAGTGAGCTTTAAGTTCATGGGCTTATGTTGTTTACCAGCATCAAGCTGCTAATTCCTTACATATCTTTTAACTGGTGCTTAGATGATAAAGCAAAGTTACGGTTACAGCAGATTAGAAGGGAATAAGATGAAAGAAAAGATGAGCAAGACAGGACATCAAACTACTTAGTCAATGATTAAAACGTTTTACTGATTAAGTGTAGTGTCTGATTCCCTGCTATTGTCAGGTCATATGTGTTCCCCTCCTCATTGAATCGTGCAATTGTTCACTATTGATCTTTCTTTGGACTTTTGCTCCCTCAGTTTTTTCCTCTGAGGTGGTGGTGGTGGCACTGCTTTAGTGGCTCAGCAATTTCCACCTTCTAACATTCTCCTACTCTAAACTAATTCTCTAAGTATTGTGGAAGAGAGAAGCAATCAAAAGCAAATGCCTGCATTTGTAGGAGCCTTCAGCTCCTGGAGACACTTAATTCCAGAGGCTTATTTTCAAAACAAAAAAGCAATACAGTGCAGTAGTTGTACCTAGAAAGGAAGGCTCACTATCACTGAGCTATGTGTTGAATTTCTTCAGTGAGTTGTTTATTCCTGTGCTAGGTTTGCATATAAACTTTTTATTTTCCTTCTGCTGCAGAACATTGAAGAATTACATCTTGGATACACTTTTAAACATTGTAAGAACATGCCATTTGCAATTTAAATTGATTACATTTCAAAGCAAAGAAGAAAAGGAAATAACAATGATGGGAAGATGTGTTTTAAAAATGCTACAAATGTGTCATGTATTATTCAAGGGAAACAATTCTTTTACACAGTATGAGAACTGTTAAATTGCAAAATAATGTCAATTACTGCAGCAATAATGTTGCAGTTGTGTTTCAACCTCACTTCTTTTGCCCACCTTTTTTTGTTGTCTTATTAATGTAGAAACAAAGACTCTGTGGACTTAGAATTGGGGAAAAAAAAAAATTACTTTCGGGCCACTTAGCAGTTTCTAATCACTCAAGTGAACTTTCTACAGTAAATGCAGCAATGCACCTGCACTGAGCAGGCCTGGTGATGGAGCTAATGGTGCTTCCAGGGTCCTTCGCTCTGAAGAAGAGTGAAAAAAAAAATAATGGTGGAGAAGCAGAGCAAGTGAGGGCATTTGGTAACAGGTGTTGCAGTAAGGAGTTATTTTTATGAGCCTCCTAGAAATGCTGTTAGAAGTGCAGGACATGTGCCAGTGGTGTCATTATTTTGACCAGAATGGCAGCAAACCCAGCTTCAGCAGACTTAGAGTCAATTACACGAGTGCTACAAGACACCTGTGGCTACTGGCCTTTCTGGTATCAAATGGACTAAATTCAATGCCTCTTGTTATTTCAGGCAACACTTTAGCATTCATTCCTTTCCAATAAAACTCTGAGTAACCTTCTTTTATGTAGAAAATTGAGTGAAGGGACTTGCACTTTCCCTCATACTGAAAGCTTTCTCTGTGGGCTTATGTAGTCAGTAGAAAATGAGCACAGGATTCCACTGAGTTATCATTATGTGTCATTTGAGCAATATACTATGGGTTTTGATTTAGCCAGGCATTATGATAATCTCTTCCTCAAAGGATAACATAGGAGTGAAGATGTAGCTGCTCATAGAGTATGTAAAAATAAATGATATGTGGAAAACCTGCATATTTTCTAGAATAAAAGATGCACATATATTTGTTTGTTACTCCAATTGTATTAATAGTAACTATTTCCAACCACTTTACACTTCAGAATATACAATCTGTGTGAATTTTAAGAGCATATACTTCTGCTTCTGTTCTTTTCAAAGCAAAATATTATGGTGAGCCAGTTTTGTATGTATTATTACATCCTCTCTAGGGACTAAAGTAAAAAATGTCTGTGAAACATTACTCTAAATCACCAGTGAATGAGGCCTCTCACAGTACATAAACTTAACTGTGTTCATAAGTCTTCTCTGGGTCAGGGCTGAAGAATGCATTTACTTACCAGCACTGCCTTAAAGACAGCTTAACAAACAAAAGAATCAAGCACAACAAGAAAAGCATCATTCTTGTGAAGACACTTGACATTCCCTGAAGCATTCACACCCATAAAATCAGTACACACCTGAAAAGCAGACCAAAGTAAAAGCAGCTGAAATATGTTTTTGTAGGAGAAGTTCAAATATTTGCAAATATTAAGCGATTGTTCCACACTCCTAATACAACTGGTTGCATTACACTTGAATATGCAAAGGTCTTTCAGTATCATGGAAGAAACCGAAAACTTGATAAGGTTTGAAACTGGCTGTGTTCACTGAATGTGTAAATATGCATTCAATTAGTCTGTAGTAATTCTAAAAATGTTGTCTATTCATACTTCAGAATCCTCAGGCTTCATACAATGTGTAATTTACTTCCAGTTGAGAACAACCTCTGTTGTTCATTCAGTATGTGAATCCACCAAGTGGATTCTGTATTAAGGATATTATTACATTGCTACAGAATGCTTTTGTTTTTGCAGAGCAAACTAATTGGAGGAAGAGATTTCTGCACCAAAATTACAAAGTCACATGCTGAAAAATTATATGGGTATATAAAAAAACTGATTTATAATGAAAATACTGAATCTAAAGAAGGTGACTTTAATGGCTACTTCCCTCAGTCACTTAAAAACTAACTATGCCTATAAAATTCCATCTGTTATGGAGAGAGATAGAGTGCTCCGTATAACAAACTTAACTACTGAAACTTTTTAGACTCTATAGCTGCTCTCATCACTGAACTTAAGCTGTGTGTTCTCAGAATATATTGGAATATATTTTTCTTACCATTAATATTTGTTGTTGCAGTACTGGGAGACAGATTAAAGAACAGTAAATCAGGATCTCTTGAGTTCTCCTTTTCATTCTTCATCTTAACTGGCTTCTTTCCAAATTGCTAGTTAGCCACCTACATCTTAGGTATTTATGAGATCTGTGCTGCAGATACCTAAGTGATGACAAAAAATTTGGAGATAGTCTGTAAATTACTTTGCAAGCTTTTCATATTAGCTATAGCATGTTAAATGCAAAACACTTATACTGAGCATTAGGAAACTTTTGATTCTGCTTTATATACTGCATGTGTTCAAAGAGCTGCCCAGCTTCTCTTGCTGGAAAGCAATGTAAGCCACTGATATTTTTACATTACACTTGTGTAGGGGGTTGTTCTTTTATGGATTCATTCATATTCGGGTTATGTCTCCACTTGATTATTTTCCTCCAATTGCCTACAAAATACCTGTGATGCAGGAACTGAAGCTTAGAGAAAATTGCTGAGGAAGCATTTATCTATTGAGAGAAGACTCAGTTATGTTCTAGGTCCTCTAAAATCCTGTACTCATCTCTACCTATGGCCAGCAGCTGTACCTATAGAGCCACATCTACCTTGTTAGGGGTACATTGGCAAGCTTATATGAAGAGAATTGCTTGAATAACTTTTGAAAAATACCCTTGCAACATTTATACATGCATCATTGCAGAGATGGCAGTGGTTCCATACCTCTTCTTACATAGTTTTGTACATAAAAAGGCATCTCACCATACAGTATTTCAGCATTTGCTGTATGGGCCAGGACAAAACAGTATTTTATTTTTATTATTGTTATTCTCAGAGGTTAGGCTGTTATTTAATCTTCATTTAAGTAGAAGAGGTCAAGAAAGGTGTGATATCAACATCTACTCAATAGAAAGGTGAATGAATACTGTTTAAAGTTACAGATCAATACAATCACTGGTAAGTTTTCTGCTACCTGCTGATGTTATACTAGTTTCTGCTAATGTAGGTATGAACAACTAATTTCATTGATGGGCAATACTGAATGCACCAGAAGAAGAAACAGGTAGGTTTGGCTACAGTCATGTTTTTTTTTTTTGTTTTTTTTTTTTTAGAGATAGGTAAACTGACTGGTCATCATTCCTGAGGAACACTTTGATGGAAACAAGTGTGTGTTAGTCTGATCCTGCAAGAGTTGTTCAGTTATTAGTCAGAAAACAGGCTATCCATTAACATTATTTATCGTTGAGCTATATACTTGTGCTTCCAGACGCTTACTTCCAGGGGTGGGAACATAATTCAGATTATTTCACTTCACACACAGAGGCCATTTACCCACTTGAGCAAGAGAATGATGTTTATTATTCAGTTTCAGTACAGATTCAAGGAGAATTGGCCAAACGTTGGAACAGCTGAGGGCATGAAAAATGTTCTCAAAAATGCCTGCATTTCCATTGCATGAGCTATAATGAGGAACTACTGCGTTCACAATTTTTCATCTAAAATTATTTTGCAGGTGTTTGTAATTGCAAATCACCCCCTCAAATTTTTCTGGTGAAAGTGAGATTCTTATTTAATATATCAAGTGTAGTAAGCGGTGAAAATGTTTTGAAAGAGTACTATTTAAAAATTTCAATACTTCTAAGCAGTTGGCTTACACTTATGAACAATGCACAAGTGCATGCAGTATTTTTATCCTCCTGAGTGAAACAGGCAAGTAAGTTCACTTATTTCAATGTCTCTAATTAACAGAGAGGTGAGCGAGTACTGTTTAAAATGATACGTGACTGAATACAGCCAGTTTTTGGTAGTTTTTATTCCATGAGCAATGGTTGATGTATCAGCCAATATTTTAATAACTTCCAAAAGAACAAAAAAATATGAAAGCCTCCAACTACTTTTCCACTAACTTTCAGATGAGTTTTCTTAAGAAGCACAAAACTCATCCAGAAAATCTGTGGGAAAAAAACCTGCAGATTTTCTGTTCAAGCCCATCATGAGAGATTTTCTTTCAAAATATTAAAAAATCGGTGACAGTTATTGATCAAGCTCTGGCTTGACTCAGCTCCTGAGATACATTTCTGAATATTTTCCAAGATCCTGAAATAATCTTCTAACATGAGGTGCTTTTGGCATTGGTAAAGGACACAGAAAAATAGGCTACTTTTTATTCTTTACAATTTTTTTTTTTTTTTTTTTTTTGCTGGTTGATTCCTTTCCAGAACTATTCCATAGGCAGAGATAAAGGAGGCCATGTGAAGTGGACACAGGTTAGCTATCTTAGATCAGTACAATGGTTGCTAGTATCTTTTGTGACAAGCCATGCAGCTTTGTATTTCTCTTCCTTACGCCTTCTGCTTAAAATCACCTAAGAATTCTTGCAATTTGCTTTAATGAAAACACATTTGTGTCTCAGGAAGAATAGTGTTGCATCTCTACAGCTCATTAGGAAGTAAAAACCATACGTTCAATATGATGTGCAAGTAAAACTTTCATTTTAAACTGTGTTGCTACATAATTATCCTGTTTACAGTCTATCCTACAGCTTTTCTCACAGAAAAATGTAGATTTGGATTCTAACTGGAATGAAAATGCCAGAAAGCTTTGGCAAGAGGAAGGTTGCTGCATACTTAGGGATATTGCATGGAGAAAGAAATGTGTTTGTAATTAGGGAAACGCAGAGCAGTTCTGATTACATCTCAGAAAAGCCAAGTAGAGCAACTTTCTGAAGGGTAGACCATGTAAGCTTAAGTGAATAAAAATTTAGCTTACAGTAATGTAGTTAAAGGAAATACACAGGTTCTCACAATGTTGCTTTAACTTTTAATCTTCTATAATCCATTTCTATAATTGATTTGTACCTGGATTAAAATATGCACACTATCCTGCAAGTTTCAAAGAGTCTGGACAATTTTCTCCTAAAATCTGTGAGTAATGGTCACAAAATTCACCCACATACAAAAAGTTAGTATAATGTATTCATTGAATTAAGTGGACACTAAATAGACATATTGACTACACTGTGTTATGGAAAGTGTTCAAATCCCAAATGATTTTGAGAAAGACTAAAAAAGAAAGTGTTGCTCCCTCAATAGAACATTTTCGTATATTCTTGACCCTTGGAATCCAGACACTTCTAAAAAGCATCATTTTAAAATTATTTTAAAGCACTCAGTTTGACATGTTAGTGTGGGGCTGTTTAGTCTCATACACTTCTACTTTGACAAGAGCCCAGAAGATTATACAGGCTAAGTTGGTGAACTTGGAGAGCTGAAGCAACTCAAATGTAGGACTAACAATGCCACAGGAAAAGTCTACGTAAGGATTATAATCTCAAAATGGAAGTTCAGGTTGTGTGATGTCAATTGCTTTTTATATATGACCAGGGGGCTAGTCATTCTGCACAGAAACCTGCATTTGTGATGGATTCAGGAAGTTAAAGTTTCCAAGTCAGTTCCTTGCAGCATTTTCTTCATCAGCAATCATGGTGGGTCAGTAAGCAATTGTTACAAATGCTCACAGAAAAATCCCACATGCTGCAGGTTCTTGTTGTCCTCCTCAGGCCAAATTGTTCATCCTTTTTGCCAGATCAAATGGAAGTTCCCATTTTCATAGTACTCACAGTAGATGAAAGATTAATTAGGCACATTCTACTTATTTTTCACTATGAGTACCAGAAACCAGAGGGTGGAAATTCTAAAGTTTTTGATTACCAAAACTTTAGAATTTCCAGGAAGAACAGACCTGGAGCCCTGTAGTGATGATTCAAATCACAGTACTGTAGACCAATATATTGAGAAAAGTTTAGGAAAAAAAGTTTACAGCATTACTGGTGTAGACTATGAGAGATTGTATTTTCATGGCATGCAGCACTAACAGATGTGGTGCTGCACTTTAATTTAGTGTGAATAGCCAAGTTTCATCAAAGCACTATTATTCTCAGAAAATGCCTGCCTGGAGAATGTTAAGACTTTTGGCTTTGTAAAATTAATACTCTGGCCTGACTTCTCCCAGTGGCCAGTATTTCTATCGGTTGTCTTACCATTAAGAATTTCACGTCCTTATTCATGTAGATGGTGACCAATGTCCTTAGAGCCCTCTATCTGTGACACCTAAGTGTCTCATTTGTTGTCAAATATACAAATGAACAAAATCTTTCTATTTAGAAATAATGAATGATCTAAAGGAAAAGGGGATGTTTCAGTAAAAAAACTTATCATGGAGTCAGAGTTCTTTAAAGCTCGTGACTAATGACTCTGGATGGTTAACTCATGTTCATAAGAAAAACAACTCCCAATATCTTTATATAAACGTGGAAGGAACTTTGAAGAGCAAATGGCAACACAAGTGGAAACAAGGGAACAAGAATGAAATCCTCATCCAGAGTAGAAGTTTGTTTTGTATATTGAAGTCAAAAAGGTCTTGAAACATCTTTTCCTACCCCCTTCAGAACCATAGCATGTTCAGTAGCGTACTTAATAGTAGCATTAGTGCATCTCTTTAAATCCCCAAATTCTGCATGCGTTCTTATGTGAAATTCACCTATATGATTCATTCTTGCCATGAAGTGAGGATTTACATTTGGTACTAGGTGCCAAACCTGCAATTATATTTGCAATGCATAGGAAACTCTCTTCAGCTGGTAAATTTATCACAGTGCCCTTAAAGAATGTCATGGTATGTAAGTACATAATTTCAAGAATAAGCTTTTATAACTTACGGATACTTCTTTAGAATATTCTCCTAGGTTTTTCCGCTGGTACCATATATGCTTATGCTACATTTCAAGTCTATTCAGTACAGCGTGCTTGCCATTCTCTGCCTAAAGAGAGACATGGATGTGAGAAGAGCCCT
The DNA here is from genome assembly GCF_023343835.1 of Lagopus muta. Taxonomy (NCBI): domain Eukaryota; kingdom Metazoa; phylum Chordata; class Aves; order Galliformes; family Phasianidae; genus Lagopus; species Lagopus muta. The sequence continues at coordinate 15,395,484 of NC_064440.1, read as the reverse complement.
TACACTGTTTTCCAAGTATGACAAACCAGGCAAGATTTGTGATATATCAGGACTACTGTAGATTGAACTTGTGTTGATGGAATCTTTTTTTGTACTCTGTATGATCATAACTAATCTTTGTATAGATGTCTAGTTTTATATGCTTTATAGATTTTCCTCATTTCACTTTGGTCAGAATTCTCACCAATATGATACAAAGGACAAGTGGTATAGAGTTGTCTTTCAAAAGCTGTGATTACTTTAAAGGATATACAGTAAGGCATCTGTCTGGAAGCAATTAAAAGCTAATATAAACTTTCTGTTTATTTTAATCAATCAAACATTTTCACTTCTTTCTCTTGGTGTTTTTATACTGTTCTAATTTTTTAAATTTTCACTATCTATAATGTCTTTTGACTTTTCCTTTCTTTTGCTTTCACTGATCAAATATTCCACAGGTTTCGAGCAGTGTTCTGCCATACATTTAAAATTTCTTTAAACTACATTCTTCCTATTTTCTTTTTGTTCATGATCCAGGTATAAATGTTGTCAGGTCCACTTAGTTATTTACATTGTACTTAAAAATATTTTTGTGTGAGTGCAGTTAGAATATTTATTTACTTTCTTCCCTTTTCCCAGCTCTTCACAAACCAAAGCAATGCTCACAGTTTTCTGAGGACTGAGATGACACCAGTCCAGGTTTAAATCTCAAATGTAAAGATTATCATTTGAACTGAAACCAATATACTGTTTTATGATGAGAAATCTCTGATATCCAAATGCACATTTTTGAGAACTGCTGACATGACTAAAATGCAATATCTTTCTCCACAGTGCTCTTCATCACATGTTGTTTCATTTTGCGTTTGTTCTTTTTAATATAATAAATGGATATGTGCACAGAATCAAAATATAGGCAGTTGAAGTATGCTGCTATCACTATTTAGCTAAAGATAAACTTACCAGTGTCTTGAATAGACATTTGCCTGAAAAAAAATTGAAAAATGAAATTCTTCATTTAGTCACTTTATTACAGCTTGTAAAATCTTGGGGTCTAGTTCTTAATCTTTTCCTCACTTGCAAGAATAAGCACTGAAAATTTAAATTGCATCAAACCAAGGGTTATGTATAATTGCATACTTCCCTATTTGTTTAGTGCATTGAAACAATAAAATAGAGGCACTGTCTCTAAATATTTATTTCCAGCAGTCTTTAGGTGCTGATTAAATATTTACGTGATTCAATAGCAGTTCTGCAGAAGCACAATCTCAGGAATTTGCAAAAGTGCCAAACTGAGTTATACTGTGGTGAATGGACTCTGAGTTCTGCTGATACGTGAAAAAGCAAGAGAAGTGTGTTCTGAAGCACCACCTCTCAAGTATTAGTGTGATTTATTTTCACTAAGTATTTCTTGACTTGGAAATATTCTATAAACAAAAAGAAGTCTGGTGTGTGAGCTTTTCACATTATTTTCTTCCTCCCCTGGATATGTTTATTTGCATTATTTGTATTAACTTCTTCGAAAAGTTCTATGCTGTCTATTTCTGTAGTGGGCAGTCTGCTTACCATAAATTACTTCTTATTTACAAGATTGCCATATGAAATATAGAGCAAGTGAGACAAATACATTCTAACTCAGAAATTTCAAGAAAAGCTACGCTGTTTTACGGTTTTATGACATTCATTATGCCTCCAGAATTGAAAAATCTTTCTGAACTCCTAACCATCTGCTCTGAGTAAAGCAAATGTTTGTGCTGCTACTCTCTGTAATCCCTGTTTCCTTTCTCCCACATCTGCTACTGACCAGACCACTTCTTGATTGTTATGGATTGCTCAGATTGAAAAGATGCAACAACTTTAAAATGAGAAGATGTCATTGTTACTAAAACCTTTTACTCAGACTCTAAATCAGGCTGCAGGAGCCTTCAGGTTTCTTTAGTGATTTTGGGCAGCTGACTGAATCTCTGCACGCTTTGATCTCCTATCTATGAAAGGGAACAATATTGCTTGATTATAAGAGAATATTACTGTTGTATGTTTTAATTGAAAGCATTTGTTTGTCGTGTAATATGAGGGTATAATATTATATTTTTAGGCTTCTACACACTGTATATAATGAAAACATTTTAAAAAGTGAAAAATTTTTCTCAGAATACTGTCTCAAAATGCCTTGAAATGAAATGATACATGAATTGCCATTTTTTCTTTTGGACCATATAGAATCTTCTGCTGCTTGGGTGATAGTGATCACTATCACTAGTGATAGACTGTGAAATAGTCAAGTAGTTGAATAAATCTAGTGAAGATTTCCTGCACTTCTGCTGAACGCAAGCCTTTTACCTGCTCTGTATACTATATTCTGTAAGTGCTAAAGATAGAAGCTCTTCTTACTGTAATGTTCTGTAAGCATTTAAAATGTCAGGAAAGAAAACTTATTACGGCTTGCCCGTGTATGGAAGCTTCCGTTGGTATAATTATATAAATCAGATTTATATGATGTTTATAAGCACTACATTGTACTGTATCTTGGCAGACACATGTTATTTAAATTGATTCCATGATTTCAGGTTGCTGAACATTGCATATTGCATACCCTAAACACACTGGGCACAAAAAAGACAAAAACAAAATGCAATCCCTACCTCCAAATAGACTCATTGGTACTGAACCTCTGTGTGTTTGCCTCTAACATTTTTCAAATCTTCTTAACACTTTAGCAAGTGAAATGGTCTCAAAATTGATTCAGAGAAGAGTTTGACAACATAAACCTGCATGTGCAGATGTCCTTTTTGAAGCAGGTCTTACAGTGCTTCGTTTAATGAATGAAAAAGCCAGGAATCCTTTAAATGTATTGCTCCTGCTTTTGAGGGAGCTGCTTGTACAGCAGGATAGACATTCAGTAGTTTGTTTAAATATAGTTACAGAATGGCAAAATTACTTGATGCAGGAGAGTGAAAGACACAAAGGTCCCTTGACTTACAGAGGTTTGATGTATCGCATTGACAACAAACCTGCTGTTTTGAAACTGCAGAATTTCCATGTGCAGCTGCATGTGGAACTGATCTAACAGTTCAGGGCTAACTTCTGTAGGATGTAATACCAGTATGGTGGGCATGAGATGACACTCAAGTCTCCATTACTTTCTGTTACTGTTGGCACACTTCAAACCATTTGGGTTTCAGCAGGTCAGCTGACATAGTATGGCAGTGATGGTAAATATCTGCAAAGTGATTTTGGCGACAGTTGACCAATGCATATGGCACATATGAAAATGTGGTAGAAATAGGTAATTTCAGGAAACATTTATAATGGAGTCAAAGCGAGGTGTGCTCATATTTCCTTTCTGCTCCTTGGTGGCCTGTTAGGACACCTGTGTGGGGAACGTTAATCTGGAACAGATCACAAGGGCTGCAGGTGCAGCTTTGGAACATGCTGGGGAGGTAGACAGCAGCAAGAGGCCAAGAAAATCTTGTGGTACAACAAGTTTCAAGCAGGGACTGCATTCTGTCAGTAGTACAACATGTAGGTTGTCATGTAGCCTCTGACTGCAGGAATGGCACACATGGAGGAACACATCTGGAGTTTCTGTTCCTGTAAAAAAAAAACACCATTCCTGAACTGTCTGCAGAATGTGGAGACTAGGAAGCTCCAAGGATCAAATATTTGTATTTGGAATAATCAACCAAACAAATCTAGCTTTTATGATGAGAGGAAATGTTGATCCAGGCAGTGCCTTAATATCATTGTGCCATGTTGCCACATATTACATATTTCCAAGTTGCAGCTTGTATTTTCTCTTTAGACCCATCATAGTTTATTATAGCTAATAATATAAACATCATCAGAATATATCTGCAGTGATGTGAAATGTTATTGGTTTTATTTCATGTAGTTTACTTGGGTTCCAAAATATCTCCTGTGCCCTCCATCATTGTTTGGATTTTAAGACATTCCTGTCTCAGACATACTGAAACAAAGAAGGCTGAGAGAGGCTTGGTTTTAGTTTTTGTTAGTGGCAGATTCTGCATGATTCTTCATGATTGGTAGGGCTAAATCCTGTTCATTTGAAATCAGACTTCTGTTTTCTTCAATTTGGTATCGTGTAGCAAACTCCAGCTTTCTAAAACCATCAGTGCTTTATGGTCAGGCTTAAGTGTCTTTTTTTTTTTTCTTCAGCACCTGCCAAGAGCTGAGGAATTTTCTAAGCTGTGATTAAATGTGCTGCTTCTCATTATTCTTTTCTTTTTGATGACTGTTTGAAAAACAAAAACAAAAAAAAAAGCAAACAAAAAAAACCCAACCAAACAAACAAAAAAAAAACCCAGAAACACCAAATACACAATTTTCTAAAGGAAAACGATGAATACCTATTTTGCAGGGAAATCCGTCTCTTGTGAATGTGCAAATGCAAATCATTCTTCATATTGAAAGCTCTCATGCCACTGTGCAAATGCACAGAAATTAATTATACATCCAGGCTGGGGCACACAGAGGACTGGCTAATTCTGTTCTCAGAAGTCCACAGAATTGTTCTTTGGCACTGTGTACAGAGCACATTTACAAATGAAATCCTTTATCTCTGTAGACCTTTTCCTAAATATTTTTAGCTTATGCAATAGCATCTGGTTTAAAACAGGAAACAGACTTATAGCTAAATGACTTTTGCACATAAATATTTAAGACTATATACTGAAATGTGACACCACAAGTTATCACTTCCCGGTATGCAGCCTCTTATGCTCAGTTTTATTTTGGCAGATATAAAATACCACAGAGACATGATAAATGTAACGTCCTTTTCAGAAAACGAATTAAGTTCTAATATCACTTTGGAATGCTGCAGTCATTAAGCAGTATTTCAATTTTTAAGGAATTGCTCTTGTTGTTTTTGGAGCTTTTTTTTTTTTTTAAACGGTTATATTTTGTCACATTTACTTAAAGGTTTGACCTAGTTTGCTCCCTCTTCAGTTAGTGGGAGCTTTGCTGTAGACTTCAGCTAATAATTTGTATTAAAGGAATGTGCAATGCTAGGAGTGTGAACACTATTTTTTCATGGGATACCTTTTGCTTTAGAAATACATTAAAGAGAAGCATCTTATTATTCTGGAATTCTGAATACTACTTTTTCAGTTCTGGGGAGAAAGATTTATGGCATTTAATAAGCGGTCACATTGGTGACTGACATGCTTACTGCATGAGTGCCTTTGTTTTTAATGCCCTTCCTCTGTCTTGCAATCTTATGCCATGCTTTTCTTTATCTCTTTCTTCAGTGTATAAACTTCAATGCCTGCTGTTCTATGTACTCTCTTGGTGGCCAATCCGTGTTAAAAAACTTTGGATGTTTTACTCTGTTTTCACCTGTCTCAGATGACTTCTGCCAGATTCAGGGCTTTACATTGGGCAGAAGAAGGACATGGTAGAAACTCGTGTGAAAGCATGAAATTCTTCTGGGTGTCAGAACATTCAAATTAGTTTCTCCAGATTTAGGGATGTCTTCAAAGATGATCAGGTAATCACGTCTGATTAATCTTAATGAAGACGTTAGTAAGCATGAATAATTAAGTGGTTAATGAGACCTTCATTTTGCATTTGTTCAGCATGGGGAGGATTATTGGTATTACATCCTGTTAATAAGACAATGTAAGATGTGTAAAGAGATGTAGGCCTGCCATTGAATTATTCCCAAGATGTAGATGCATCTCAGATAAGAAAAGTCTTGGGAAAACTACAGACTGATTGGTTTGCCTGAAAGGCAAAAAAGACCAGATGGGAGGAGAGGCAGGGGCAGCATGCAGGTGGCTGTGTGTTCAGTGCCTCTGAGTGTCCTAAAGTGAGCAAAGCTCTGCCATTGCAGGGCTCTCAGATACTGTTTTATCTGTTTTATCCAGAGCTGATGTTCTGTTCCAGCTGACTTTTATGGTGTTCCTACCCGCCTCCCACAGTCCTGGAAGGGAGAGAAGTTGTAGAAAAAATGCCATTTTCTTTTCCACATAGCCAGTGGTCTTGATCAGAAAAGAATCAGAGGAAGCTGTAGTATAGTCAGAAGAGTGAGGTGTGAGAACCATCCCCTCCAACTTCTGAAAGCTTTACAGCCCTGCTCGCTCACATTTTTAGTGTTAGATAGTTTAAGCTCATAATTTTTGTGCCACAGTTAGGCAAAAAAGTATTTATGAATGGTATTCACTTTATGTTAATTCTGAAGAATATCACTTACAATATATCCTAGGGAATGCACTGCCTTACCTTGTTACAACTAAATCCATTGATAAGATAAGTAGAAGTGGACAGGCAAGTCTATAAAGGAGTGTAGGTGTTCTACCAGTCTGATAAATTATTCCATTAGATTTATTCAAAACTACATAAATAATTTATTGTGAATTTCAATTAAAAATGATAGCCCTGCTTACTCTGGATGATGGATGATGCTTTAAGTTTTATGAAGAAGTCCTAAAATGTTTATAATTTCTGAATTTTTGATCATTTGGTTTTCATTTTTTCTTATTAAAAGTGAAAGTTAACCGTGTTCATATAGACTGCTTTCTTAGCACAGCACAGCTTTTAACCTACATTTTGAAAACTAGTAATAATTTTTATGGAATTAATATTCAGAAAATATTGTCAATTATTCTGCTTTTCCTATTCAGACCAGTCTTGCACTGAAGTCAGAACTGAGTTTATCTGTGAAAAGAAAATACTTTTACTTTCTGGAAACATAAATCATTTAGTAGAATATTATTAAATAATAATTCTGTTTTATTCAGAAGGGGAACGTGTACTTCAGGAAACTGCAGATGAGAAAGAAGTCAGTGTGATGACTAACTGTTTTATACCTTTCCACTAAATTTTAGCAGATCTGAGTTTGAACACTGCCCTTGTTTGCTCCATGCTGGTCAGATGATAAGGATTAATTTGCTGTGACCTATTTGTTTTGACCTTACCATGACCTTTAGGCTTTTTTATCCCTTTTCTTGACACTGGCTGTCATCTACCTTGGGCAGCCAAGTATAACTTCAAAGCAGCATTCTGTAGGATACTTAGTTTTATTGCGTAGTCATTCATTCCAGCACATAAAAGATCATTTGCCTATAAAACTTGTTGCTAAAAACAAGAGTAAAGTGGATCCATTTTAACCTTCCCAGGTTTATGCCTCTGGGTGTATGCTCGAAAAGGAATAAAAGAGGAGGCGTATATTCTTTCAATTAATTCAGTCCATTATATAATTTAATTCTTGTAGGAAATTCCAGAGGAACCTCCGTCTATGTGACATAAAAAATGCCCATGTTGTAATTTAGGAGATTGGGCTTCAAACATTTTCTATTGTGTTTAAAGCCAATTTAATGCTAAGTTGTCACACTTCTGCTGGAATATTTTAACCCATTTATGGGTTAAGATCGTTTTTTTTTTTTTTTTTTTTTTTAATCTATCAGCGATGACTTCGTAATTTTTTTTATTATTTAGAAAGAAGGATTTGAATCAGAATAGGCCTGTACCAGATTATTAACCTGCATTTTGCAAGTGAAAATTGTGGAGGCTTACCCTTTAGGAAGATCTGAAGTAAATACTTTATAAAAGGGCAAAAGAATAAGATATACAGTAAGAAACTGCTGAGGGATTTTGCTAAAGTGCATAAAAGGATTATGGTTGGCCAAAAAAAATCCTTCTTTGGAAAATATTCTTTGCATAGAAATGAAGAATAAAAATGTATGGGTTTTTTTATGGTTCATAGTTAGTGGAATGGCATTTGATGCAGTAAAGGTACATTGGCTTTTTTTTCTTTCCTCTTTCCTCCACTCCTCCTCTTTTTTCTATTTTAATTTTTTTCCTTTTTTTTTTTTTTTTTTTTTTTTTTTTTTGAAAGAGCTTGCAGAAGTTTACACAAATTGCCAGAATGAAAGTTGTCTTTTTCTTGGGACTTCTATAGTTCACATCTTTCCTCAAAAGTGCCCTCAAGTCTTTTCTGTACCATAGCTGTCTCCTGTAAGTTCTTGGACCATTTCTACTGGTATCAAACACCCATATGGTGCTGCAAATGAAAGCTGGACAGATTATTTTTCCTAGAAGTTTAGTGGAAGAGAAAATGTATGGATTCTATATAGTTTGTGTGTCACTTAAGAACACAACATTTTTATTTATCTATTATATTTGAAGTTAAAAAAAAAAAAGAGAAAATATTTAAAAAATGAAATAGATACCTCATTGCCTCACATATGAATCTTGCACAGTGTGGAGTAAGAAACCTCCAAGACTAGCCTCTCATTAATACACGAGATGTTCACAGAATGCTTGCCAGACCCAGGAAGTCAAGTTTAGATGGAAACTTGGCACGAGCTTACTGGCTTGTCCCTTTGAGGGGTGGGAAGGAAAGGAAAAGAAAAAACAGTGAACCCTGTATGGAAGCTCGCATGCATGTACATATGAGTAAGACTTTTAACTTCATTTTCTCATTAAAATAGAGAACAGTGAAACTGTAAAGATTCCATGTGTGTTCCTATAAACTGTGCTTTTCACACATCTTTTGTTAGACACATGGAATGTTAACTGAAAGGGCTTATCTTAAAAATCAGCAGGGTAGCTGGAATGCAATTTTACAAAACCTGGCCATCTTTCAACAAGAGTGGGTGGATTTTCAATGCAGCAAATGTTTGTGTATTAAAAAGTATTTGCCATGGTGACAAAGCTTGGAGAAACATCCCATTAGCCACAGACGGGAAGCCGTTGCAGATTGTTCTGATTATCCATGCCCAAAACTTAGTCTGGCTCTGTTTATACGGCATTTCCCGATTAAAAAAACAAAATTCAACATACCCCTAAAACCTGAGCAAACTGTTTGCACTTACTTACACATGCCTTGTGCTGTATTTTCTGGCTCAGGTTCAACACATGATTAGATTCTTACTTTCCTGGAACTTAAAACATGTGCTTAAAGCTAAGCATATGCTTAAATGTTCTGCTGCACTGGGACCTAAGAGAATGTCCCTATGTTCCCAGTACAGCCAGGACTCCTTGTGAAACAAACCAAAATTTTAGAATAAAAGGGCCTGTAATCTGCAGCTCAGTAGAGAGATGAGTACAAGTTGATAAGGGTTTGTGGTGATGGATATTCAAAGTATTGTTGAAGGTAGCCGAAAGAGCGCACGGACATACTTGACATATGCATACAAATACTTACCTGCTAAAGTCTGTGGCAGCTGCATTAATCACAGTCCCAAGTCCCTGTTAGTACAAACTGTTATATCATACCACCATGATTTTGATATGAAAGCCTAGAGCAAAGTAAGCCATCTAAATGGCAGGACGCTACAATTGTCTCACTGTTGCTGCAAAATAGCTCTTCTTTTCTTCCAGCTTTTCCACTTCTTTCCCCACTTCTAAGATCAACATTTTGAGATGTTGTTCTTAAGAGTATCGCACCTCACTGGAGAGTTACGAATCTCCCTTTCTAGAAACAAGAGTCAATTTCTGGTCCTCTGACTGTCACTTGCATAGTGAAAGATAAATAAATCATCATGTCAAATGATACTCTCTGGAAAATGCTCAATTCTAGCTGGAATTAATATGTACAAGTGGAGTGGACAGAGCAGCCTGTAAAGGGCAAGTGGGATCATTGGATGCTAGAGGGTAATAATCACAGGGCAGAACCAACCTGGAATAAAGACCTCAAGCCCTAATATCTCTACTTACTCTTTTGGACTCATTCATTTGGACTCAAGCCCACTCATTCTTGGTTTTGATGCTCAGTGTAATGGTGCCTTTATAAAGCTACTTCAGAGTCTTTTAATTTGCTGTACTGGGACAGAAGAAATGTGGAGTTACACAACAGGTGAAAGTAGTGGATATTTCATTACAGAATTACAGAATGGCCTGAGTTGGAAAGGACCTCCAAGGTTATCTAGTTTCAACCTCCCTGCTATGTGCAGAATCGCCAACCACCAGACCAGGCTGCCCAAAGCCTCATCAGCCTGGCCTTGAATGCCTTCAGGGATGGGGCATCCACAGCCTTCTTGGGCAACCTATTCCAGTGCTTCACCACCCTCTGTGTGAAAATCTTCCTCCTAATATCAGACCTAAACCTTCCGTCTTAGTTTAAAACCATTTCCCCTTGTCCTATCTCTATCAACCCATGTAAAGTGTCATTCCCTCTCCTGTTTATACACTCCCTTCAAGTACTGAAGTTTAAATTACTGTAGTTTAAATTAAACATTCTGGAACAGAGAAATGTTTGCTGTCCAGACAAGTCAGAGCACAAAAACCCTGATTCAAAGCCCATTTGTGTGGAAGCAAAAATTTTCTAAAACCAGTGGTCTTTGAATACAAACCTAAATATAGAGGGAAAATTTCCTCTGATGTATACACAAATGAACTCGGAACTGAAATAAACCCCTTTGGATTCAATTTTAACCAAAACATTATTGGCAGAACGGACTTTGAATGAAACACTGTTTCTTTGTGGAAAAAATAAGTTAAAGTATCTGGACTGATGACTTTACAGGCCATCTATGAATTTATGCATAAATGCCGTATCTCTTGATGTAGACTGCAAAGTGCCCTATCAGATAGACACTGGCATGTCGGCTGTTGCGGCTGAATTCTGTACCAAAGCTTGTGGGAAATTTACTTTCCCAGTTCAGGATGGAGACTTCTTCCAAGAGAAAGAATGTAAAAGTGTAACAGGAAGTAAGTCAGTGTAAAATTTCGAAGTCTTTTAAATATTTAAATAACATTAGCACTGTGCTGAAATACTCATTTCCTAATTGCGTAGCACACAACATCTTGGTCTTGCTAAGGCCTCCAATAAATTGAAAGCAGACTAAAACAAGCTTTCATACAAGAAACATCTGGTTATTTAAGTTTCCTTCTTTTAATACTAATTTTAACAACTCCCAAACGTGGATAGAAATACTACCTTATACTTTTGTTTAAAGTTCATTTCCTGTCCCTGGGATATTCACTGACCTTTTAATGCTGGCCATTTTGCTTTCCACTTTCTTATTCCTATTCTCATTGACTTCATTCCATTCTTGACCTCTCTTCCCCTCAAGAAAATTAAATGCAGTCCAAAACATGTTGGACACCAATTAGTTTTACAGCTCGTCTTACCTCCCCTCCTACTGCATTCTTCAGTTCACTGAGTCCACTCCACTTTTATACTTTCAGACCTCACAAAACCTATATCCCCACTGCAAAACAAACACTGTTGGCATGAAATTAAAGCCTTTTTCTCTGCTATTTTTCTCCTGCCACCTAGCATCAACAAAAAGTGAACACTAGACACATAAGAAAAAGTATGAACTAGCTTCTACTTTGGGCTTTTAAAAACAAGCTTTATTTTCTAGAAGTTGCAATATGACAGAGGTTTACAGTGCTTTATAACAATAAATCTTGACTAACCAAAAGGTGAAATCAATCCTCTTGGATACTGTGATTTACTCGTTTATCTTTTAATTACTGAGGTGTTGGAACAAGAGTGAACGCCTTATTTGTTATGATGTCTGTGTCATGAGAAAGCATAATCTCTCTTTAAATGCATACCATAAAATATAAACATAAAACATATACATAGATCATGATTCTACGTATACTTAGAGCTATTATTTAAAAACCAGACATATTTTCTACTGTTGCCTTAGTATGAATCTGCAGTGTCGGTTGTGGTTAACAGTAGGAACTTGCTTAATAAATCTTTTGATACTGGCCTACCCCCTGACTCAGGAGACACTTGCTGAGAGCATATACTGTTCAGAACATAGCTGGGAAGATGGGAACCATTCTCACCTCCTGATTTATGTTCCAAAGTAGAAGATAGGCACATATTTAAGTATCTTTTCAATGTACTCTTAGTGACCATGTGGCTGTCAGAGAGAAAAAAATCATGCAATTCGGTTTTGCTATGCACAATCACAGATCCAAACAACCAAAATTTTACTTTGACTTCTGTAATGAGACTCGACATGATGCATGTGTGTGTGTGAACTGTCACCTTTTCATGTTTTTAGATCTATATTTTATACATTATTCTGGGGATATATTTTCCAATATGTATCATGTACAATGCTTGTATATGCACATAAATCTTTCTGGAAGTGGCAAACTGGCTTTTTAAAATCCTTTTTCTTAGTGATACTTGAGAAGAATCCTGCTTATATCTGGTTTAAAGCATCCTGCTTTTCAGAAAGGAAAAGCCATAAAACCGCCAATAGTTGCTGTAAAAAACTGCTTGTTAAACAGAAAAAGTTCATCACATACATTTTAAAGTTTTTATTAACTTATTAATGACTATGTGATATTCAGTTTTTTGAACTGATCTGAAGACTGTGAGGAAAAGTCCCCTATCCTCTTTTAAAGAATCATTATTTCTTTGACTGTAAATAAATCTTATTACCATGAGCAGGGAACACAGCTTTTATTGATTTATTTTCCTTTTTAACCACCTTGTAGTGTCTACAGGCACATATCTAAGCCATAGTCTATTCTGAAACCTTCAGTATTGTTCACAGTCTAAACTACTTTTTCTCCACATTTCCAAGAACATTTTACGACTCTTCAAAGTAAATATTGGACCAGTATGTTTCTGTCTGATTTAATCTTTATGATGTAAAAAAACAAATTACTAAAGCAGAAGTGGTCTCTGTGTAGTAATGTTTCCACTTACAGAGATATTTTATTTTTCTTTCAGCACTGGTGCTATTAGTGTCAAACTATGGATTGGAACCCACACAGCTTTGTAAATCTGCCTTGTAACTTTACATGCAAAGCATGAATTTCATGGAACCTTGGCCATGCTTAAGAAAAAACCCTAAAATATACTACTTTCTTTTATCAGTATTTGTCCTAAGAAGGTGATAAGCTTATTTACAAGTGCTATGTATTTCTGATAAATATTACTCTCTTAATTGTTTTTTATTGTTCAAACCACAGGAGAGAAACTTCTTTGACTTTATTTCTTACACTCTCTCCGTATCTTGGTAGATTAAGAAGAAGTGTTTTGTTAAAATTTCCATTAATATTTAGATATCTGAAATTCAGAAAATACTTTTTGTAATCACGTGCTTCAGGCAGAAATAAAAACTGCTAAGAAAAATCTCACTTTCAGCTTAATAAGACTTGGTCTTCTGATTTCTTGGAAAATAATGGAAGCCCATTTCTGGATATGCATTGCGTGAGCTCCTGCTCTGTCACTGTGCTGATTTGTCACACCTATGGTTCTGTTCACACATTGCTATTGAAATTGGAATCTTCTAATCAGATGCAAATTATAAAGAAAACTTGAAGTGGTGAGAATTATGCACAGAGAAGCAAGAACATGCCTCAGGTAAGTGGCAATGCTCCACATGCAAATGTTATTTACCTTTGGAACGTACAGTTACAACCACATTAACAGTCCTTGTGATCCTAGCAGCACTTCTGTATGTTTGAATATAAAACTCACATGGCATGAATAACTAGAGGATTATATCCAGCTTTGATTGTAAAAGCTTGCAAAGACCTCCTAATGTACAGAATGCTTATGATGCCTGGTGATTCTCTCCAGGAGTATTTTCTTGTCAGGATGTTACTCGCGCTGCTCCAAACTTTGTACTGTAGCCACTCAGTTTTTCATTTCCTAGGGCAGTGGAGGATGGAGTAACTCTGTAACACAGAAGTGCAGGTATCAGAAGAAAATATCAAAATTCAGTTTGGTTGAGAAACATTCTTTGCTGAATTTCCTGCTGGATCAGAACTCATGACAGGGGGCTCCCGTGAAGAAGGCTGAGCTCTGTGCTTGGTTGGTGACTGTATCGTGTAGCAGGTTCCCTTTCATGGTGGCACAGCTAATCTGCAGCCCAGATAATCCCCTGCTGGTAACTGAGAGCTGATTACATTTGGTGACCTTCTGTACTGACAGTGCTATTTCCTGCATCCAAAAATTTAACTTTCTCACTCTGCTGAAAACTGGGGCACATAAATATCTCCAATCAGTCACATGAATGGTAAAGATAACTTCTGCTCTAAATGTGAGTACACTATCCAAAGACAGCAGACGGAATGAGCAGTTATGAGCACTCTGGATTCTCTGTATTCCCAAAGAAGGAAAGAAAAAATATATTTTAAAAAGCTGGGCTTCCCAAAATGAATGGGATATAGCATCAAATTAGGAAGTTTCACAGATGGCACAATTGAGACTATGCCATACATCGTTTTGGATTACATTTGTTGGATTAGTAAATTTCTTGTGATATAAATGTAAAAAGTGTGAATATGAAAATAATTTAAATGAATAATTAGAGGCTAAATTTTCCCTGTAATTTTCAAAGAATATTTTAGAGAAAGAAAACCACTCAGAGCAACAATTCTATTAGATACATCTCGATGAAATCACTATAATTCTTCCCATGTTTTCCTGTTAACTCGGAAAGTGCATAATTAGAAGGGAATGTCCTTCCTGTGGCTGGATTTTTGTGCAGGTGTAGCAGTTAGACTGAAACTTTCATCATTCAACTTTGAAAAGTTAGGATGCATTCCAAAAATGTAAAATCTAGTCTAAATCTAATAAAACCTTGTCATCGTATGGGTTACAGTCCAAGATTAGCTGCTTGTTCACGTTTATTCTTTAGTTTTGCACTAATTATCTTTTTCTCATTTGAATCACTCATTTCTGTAACTGCAGCCTCCATACATTTGTTCCCACATATAGATGTGCCAAAATGATGCCATTTAAACTTCCCTAAGCATTGCCAGTATTGTGGCTGCAGTGTAACACTATCCCCATATCCTGTAAAATCCTTGTTTTATAGAGACCTACCACTTTTTCATGTTCATGCCTCACAGTCCCACAGCCAATCTTCCCAGCTCACATAGAATCATAGAATCATAGAATTGTAGGATCGTAGAATCATAGAACGGCTTGGTTGGAAGGGGCCTCTAGGATCATGAAGCTCCAGCCCCCCTGCCACAGGCAGGACCACAAGCCTCAACATCTAATACTAGACCAGGCTTCCCAGAGTCCCATCCAACCTGGCCTTGAACACCCCCAGGGATGGGGCATCCACAGCCCCTCTATGTAGCCTGTTCCAGCACCTCACCACTCTCTTGGTAAAGAACTTCCTCCAACCAAGTAAATCTTGCTTCCTTCAACTTAAAACCATTTCCCCTTGCCCTGCTGTTATCTATCCTAGTAAAGAGTTGCTTCCCCTCCTGTTTGTAGGCTCCCTTTAAGTACCAGAAGGTTGCAATGGGGTGACTCCACAGCCTTCTCTTTTCCAGGTTGTACAAGCCCAGCTCCCTCATCCTGTCTTCACTGGGGAGGTGCTCCAGCCCTCCAATCATCTTTGTGGCCTTCCCCTTGACCCTTTCTAACTGTCTTTCCCTGTCTTTCCTGTGTTGGGGGCCCCAGACCTGGACACAGTATTCCAGATGGGGCCTCACAAGGGTAGAATAAAAAGGAACAATTGCCTCCCTTTCCCTGCAGGCCTCCCCTTTTCTGATGGAGCCCAGGATACCATTTACTTTCCTAGATACAAGAATACACTGCTGGCTCATGTTAAGTTTTTAATCCACCAGGAGCCTCAGGTCCTTCTCTGCAGGACTACTTTCAAGGATTTCTCCTCCCCGTCTGTCTAAAAGCCTGGGATTCCTCCAGCCCAAGTGCAAAACCTTGTTATAAGGGAGAAACAGCATAAATTAGTCTTCATGTGATAATGCAATTGAAGAAGCAAGCAGCACAGAGATAGTTTTGGTATGCTTTTTCTGAGAACCAGAAGGTTCACATAGAGGTATTATCCATCTCACTTTACTTTCTCCCCAACTGAGCTAAGACTATGCTGGCAATATTTTAGTTCTTGTAGAACAATACAAGTCTATTGAAATCAAACAGTTTAACAGAAATGTTTCATTAAAAATAATTAACTAAAAAAAATGCAAAATACATTTGAAGACTTACTGTGCATGAGATTTTAATGTCAATCACAAAATGACAGCATGAAAACAAATGAATGATTATGCCAGAAACAAATGTTTTCAGAATTCATTTCAAAACAGGTCTCATTTTCATAGCTTGCAATTAACTTCATTTTCATAGCTTGCAATTAACTTTTATACATGTCTGACTAACGTGGTGGGTAGGGATGTTGCCTGAAAAGCTGCAAAAACATATTCCCATATTAGGGGTTAGCCAAAGGAATTCTGAATCAATGTTAAACCTGAATTTAGTATATAATACATTCATAAACTTATTATGGATTTAGGAGCCATATGAAGAATTATATGGACAATGCTTTGTTTTACTTACAGGAACCTCAGCACTGTGGTGCTGGGAAGAAGGATTTAGATTTGGGTTTGCCACTGACTTACCTGATAACTGGTCAGTCATTCAATCTATATCACATTCACCCTTTAAGTCTCCTAAACTGGGGATAGAATTGGTTAAAGCTTTGCTATTCTGAAATGTGGAATATTGTAGGAATGTCAAAAGACTGGTCTCCTTCCCTACATTCACATACAAATATATTTGACAAATGTCATTTGAAAAGTATCATAGGTATTAAATGGTGAAATGTGATACAGTCTTAGAACTTCAAGTAATCCTTAACTTGCAACAGTCATTGATAGATAATGAATGAAACATGAAAAAGCATAGATATTTCTCTCTTCTCTACGTATCCTCCATGGTCTTGTTGTTCAGTATATGCACCTACTATTGAAATTAGGGTACCAGACAAACCTGGCTACACTATTTAACCATATTTACTTTAGTTCTGGGTTTTTGTCTAATCTAAGTAAAAATCCTTATTTGAATAAAAAGTAACATATATATACATGTATTTTAAAGATTTTCAGTATGCAACATCTATAAAAAGTGTTCAAAAACATTAATTTCCTGCTTGCCATATTTTCATTTTGACCTGGTTGCACAAATTTGTATGTTTAGCTGTAACTGCGTGCATATATTCCACAAATGTTCACTGATACCGAGTGTCTCCTCTGGTAAGCATCTGATGTAAAAGAGCATATCTGAAATACTGAAATATTACCCTGACAGACAATGGCTTTTATGTCAAGTGAATTTGGAGGTCAGTTTGCAGGCACTTCCAGGTACTGAAGTCCTACACATTCTTTCATACCTGATCCTTTTTAGAAGAGGAGTCCTCACATATTTTGTTTGAATTCCTTGCTCAATGAACCTACAAGGAAACTTCTGGAGCAAGGGAATTAAAAGATTAAACCACAAGCCACATGTACTAAGTCTTTCTTTAAATGACTAATGAAGCACAGAGTTTATACGGTAACTGAGTCTGCAGACTCAATTGCTTTTGGAGAATTCTGAAGACTTAATTTTTGTCTGCCTGATCTGAATGCTTTGTTTCTGTATGACTGTTCCCATCTAGACGTTACAAAAGAACAAGACAATAGAGAAGATCAAAATTAGAAACTTTTTTTTTTTGTCACTTCTTAATTAGAGAGAAAATCCTCTTAATTATTAACTCACAGGATAAAAATTGGAAACAGCAGTGTATCACAAGGTCACAATACTCTCACTCATGTAACTACCCTAAGTCTCATTTATTTCAGGGATGCAATATAACACATGGTGATCTTAAGAGACACAGTGAGTTGATATATACATGCATTAATTTTTTTCTCCAACAAGGTGTTTTTTAAATGTAGATATTGAATATTGAGAAGACAAAAAGCAATTTTAACCTGTAACCTCTGTGGCTTTAAATTCATGAATTTCTGTCACACTGGGTTGGAAAAAACAAACATGATGCAAACCCTGCAGAAAACAAGTGTTGTACCATGGGTGACAAGGAATACAAGCTAGAAGGAGGCTAGTGGTTTGATACATGTAAGGACATAGGTCACATTATTCTGCAGAGATGTTTCTATTCATCTTTAGAGTGTAAAGTGCTCCTTTTAAAAATTTTATTATTATTATTATTATTTTATCTCTGAGGCTGTGAGGTGCATGCTATGCCCTGCAGGCTTGGACTCCTGTATCTATTTGGTCAGCATGAAGTGGAGGAAAAGGGCAGCTAATGACTTTAGCCAGGAGCAGGGGATTCACCTTTTCCTGTCAGTAATATGAAGCTGTGTGTTAGAGAGTTCAGATAACACATTTCACCAGTGAAACAAACCGAAAGGAGTGACAATGAACAGTGTTAGGATCTTGTATCTCTTCTAGTCAGCTATCAGCAAGGGTAATGCCTTTTAGAAGATCTAAAGAAGTGACAAGATGCAGCCATTTATACTGTTTCCACAGCTGATGTCAGTGAACTGCAATGATCAGGTGTCACTGCGATGGCTGGAGTCTGTCCCAAGCTTGGTTTTGGAGTACTATTTTAGTTTTGGCCTGGTTCCATTAATGCAGCCCCAGAAAACCACCAGGTGCCAAGTGGACATTGTAAATTTTGTATTCATTCTTTTGTTTTTATATTTATACCTAGATGATGATGTGTTTGCACACCTGTTCACCTTACTGAAAAATGAAGCTGGTCAGAGCCCAGCACAAAATGAGTACAGGCTGAGAACACATGCAAGAGATGGAATTGGTCCCCAGAGAAAAACCCAACAAAAAGACGTGGGAAGAATTTAGATTGGTGTACTTTTTTTCAAACAAGCTCATTACAATATATATTCAAGCTTCCCAATATTTGGCTAAATTCTTTTTCTATATGCTACAAGTAGGATTTTGTGATTTTTTTTAACCATATGTAATTACTTCATCTGGATAGGAATTTAGACTGTGCTAAGTATAGCAAAATATGTCTGCTTTCTGATTGGAATTTAGTAAAATTTGCAGAGAAATGAAGATTTCATACATATCTTATGATCTTCCAATGGCACACTCCTGCATATTACCATGAAAATCAGGAGTGAAGATTCACCAACATAGAATTGTGCATCCAAGCACTGTGAAGCTTGCAGACAGAACTTCCCTTTTTCTTCTGACTACAAAACCTCATTTCTTGCACACAAAAAAATTTCACTTCAGGCACCTCTGACTTGTTATTATGAGACATCTAACTGTACACAAGCTGGTTAGCAGTGCAGGTAACTGTGGCTTGTTGAACAGCAGTTTGTATTAACACCTGCCTTGAACAGGAAAATAGCTACATTCCACCTGAACACATTCAGCAACAGAAACAGAGATGGCAATGAACAACACACTCTGTAGAGGACTAAGCAATAAATAGAAACACTTTTTTTTTTCTTTCCAAAATATGCCAAAAAGTAATTGGAATTTTTACAAGTGTTTATTATTTTAAATTCCTTTCTGAAGCAGAATATTTAGAATTTTCCATTCCTGCAATATTTTCTGCCCAAATACTTTACAGTATTAATTAACTGATCTTACAGAGAAGGTACAGTTGTTTTTCAGTAATAATCCATGTATAACAAATTACTCAAGAGCAAGACAATTCACTGCTAAGAACAGGAGCAGAACTCACTTTCCACTTTAGGAGAAAAAAATGTACATAAAGTGTTCTGTGCCTTATTCCCCAAATTAAGTAGATGCCTGCGTACAGCATTGACAAAACATTTCTTCTTGTATATTTTATCAACAAAATGTACATGCAAAACCTGTTAAATCCAAAACTATTCTTCAGTATTGTCAGTAGGGACTTGATGTGAAAAATAGGCTATATAAAACGTTGTAGATTGAACAAGCTATTAAGTCCATCTCAAGAGCAAAGTGATTTTCACAAATTTTGAGAGATGTGCTAGAAAAAAATTTCATGTAATTCAGTAGGACAAATGTAAGGTGATGTGAAAGAGTATTCAACTGAAAAAATAAAGATTGAGGGAGAAATATTTAGGTAGCAGTTGTTTAGGAAGGGACTGAGGAGTTTTTTTGGATCACTACCAAATGCTAATCAACAGTGTCATTCTGTTGGGATAAGGACAGGCACCACGTGGGAATATGGAAACACAATCCTGTCCTGCCAGATGTGAAGCAGTTCTGCTCTGCTCAGCAGAAGCTGAAGGGTGTTAGAAGCAGAGAGCATTAGGAAAAAAACTCCACTGGAATAATGTGTCCAGATGCAGATAAGACACTCGAAGAAATCTAGTGATCAGCCAGTCTAAGAGATAGGAATTAGATATTCAGGTCCAAGAAACAAAACCAGAAATATCTGGAGTTATCTCACCAGAAAAGAAAAAATAGAAAGCAAAGAGATCTGGTAATCTTCATGTGTAGGAAGAGTTGCTATGAGAAATCAAGGGAGAATTTATTCCCATGTTTGTGAGTGGCAGCACAAGAAAGTCTTAGATTAGATGTGAGGATTAGATTGTTTATTTTAATAATAAAATGTAATGATAATAATTTAAGGCAGGAATGGACAGCTTGGAGATATTGTGGAATCCCCTTGCTTAGAAACTGGGCAAATATGTATCAGAAATGATGTAAGGAGAACTGTCTCTGTCTCTGGGTAGTGCTTGGCTGATCTTTCAACCTCTTAATCAGCCCCGTAATTCTTTGAGACCAGTTGAGGTTCTGACTATCTGATAAGTATCTGGTGAATATTAACAAGCACAGAGATTTGACAGATGTAATCCGACAAACAATTATGAAGAGATACAAAGAGTGTGATATGCAGCTTGACCAAAGTCTCCTGACTTTAGAAAGAAGTCAAGGAAGTAGTAATGGGAGGAATGAATTTCCAAACGCACCACTAAAAACAACCATCAGAACAGAACAAGCATTTAGCCTAGTAAGAATAGCTCATCGCCTGAATTTTTCAAACAAATCAAAAATTCTAGTCTTAAACATTATGTGCAATTCAAAATTAATCCGATAAAATAGACTAACTGGGCACTCTAAGAGAAACTAGTCTCTGAACTTGGAAACCTTTGTAACGTTGTTACTGTATATGCAGTAATTTCTTTGCATTACTTTCTTTTGAGAAGCCAGCCTGTTTTCATTAGTTCTGAAATGAAATTATTTGAAAAGCAAAACACATGATAATGATATCATCCTGATTATTAATTTGTATTAATTTGTGCGTATAGCTATTCAGAAAAAAAAGAAAAAACAAGATTTATCATGAAATGCAGCAGCTGTGCTTTATAGAAAAGTTGATATCCTTCATCAAATAACGATGATGTACTCTGTGTGCTTAGAAAAGCCTTCTGATCTGTTTGCCATTTTCACACAAAGATTGCATCTTTGATTTTGCCAGCATTAGTGTTTGGAAGGATAATCAACACAGAAATACTCAGGTTTGACAAGTGGTGTAAGATTTCTGTAAACAGTTCTTCTCTCACGGAGATATTGGAACCAGATAATATTAAGGGAAATTATACTGCCTGAAACTCTGATCTTCAAAGAGAATATAAGTATAGATTGAAATCAGAATGGACATTTAGGGATATTAAATGCAAATAATACTTCAACAAAGGCCCAAGGATGCAATTAAATTATGGAAATAACACACAAGTTCAATAAGTGAAAACATGAAGTACTTTGTGATGGAAGCTTGTATAAACATAAGCTTACTTATGCTAAATTAATAGTTAGTGTTTGCTGGAATATTTTGTTAAGGTTTCATAGAAAATTCTGGTTTGTCTAAAGAGGATGCTTTGTGAAAAGTTTCAAGGATTTTATGTTTCTTAAAACAGAAAATTATACTAAGCATTTTAATGAATTCTATTGTACCTATTTCAAAATAGCATATTTTGAAAGCATCCTGCATTGATTTGCCTCCTGAATACCATATCAAGATTAGAACATCAAAATAAGGGATTTAGATTAATTCAAAGGATTTATCTGCACTTACATTTGATGGAATATTTAAATTATTTGCATTTGCTTCTGTTTCACTATAGCACTAAAAGAGATTAGAACTTGTGATATTCTTCCCAAAGAAAAGTTTAAAGTCTCAGTTGATTGTTTTAGAATATTTTTCTTTAATGGGTCCTCAAATAAAATAAAATAAATTTTAAATACTTATTATAAAACAAAACAAAAAAAAAAAAGAATTAACTTGTGAATGGTGGAAAAACTTTTTTTCCTTAATTCCTAAAGATACAGTGTAAAAGGAAAACAAATCAAATGTGTATTCAACAAGCATGTGTAGGTCGTGTAAGTTTACATCGAAAATGTGAAAGTAGTTTAAAATATATACTTTTCACATACATTAGAAAATCATTAGGATTCTGCCAGATGGCATTTATATGCCTTATTGTAAAATGTATCTGATGACATAGAATTCTCACAGGCAGTTAAAGAGTAAGGGCATTTTTCTACACTCAGCGCCCACCTCCAAAACTTTTTAAGGATACAAATTAGATCAAGTGCATTATCAGCCTTAACCATATATTTAGAAAATGAGTGCGTAGGCTACGTGACAAGTAGCCCTTATCATGTGATCCCAGAAAGCATGGCTATAGCTTTAGACTGACGGATAAAGAGGCTGAGGTCCATTCGCAGAGATAGGGAAATGCAGAGAGCAGGAGTAAGGTGAGGGAAAAAGCGAAAAGATACATTTCAGTTATTCTAAGTATAATGAAATATAAATGGCAGTTCATTAGCCTGGATTTTTATTTTCCCTCCAGTTCAGTGACTGTCCCCAAAGCACTTCAAAATCCAATTATATTCTGCTTTCCACTACTCCCGATGTACAGTTTGAATGAGGAACACCAACAAAATTTAAAGCTTCCTTTACTGCTTTGCTAAGGGATGTGAAGATTGACTCCATGTCAGTATGGCAGCAAAAACATGGATGCTAATGCTACCAAGAGCATTTTCCTTTTAATCATCTGAAATTAACTGACAGCTTAACAAGAGTTAGGCTTTCCTGGCAAGTTCTTGCATCTCCCCAAACTACAGAATTCAACAAAACACATTTTTTAATGTTTGCATGGTGAATATAACCTTTGATTCTTACTTGTATTCTGATAGTTTGTAAGATCTGTTCTACGTCTTTCTTCTTGGTGCAGGATGCCTGAACCACTCATGGCAATCTAACCTTATGTGAGGAACCTCATCTAAACATGTAGCTGATTTCCTAGAAAGTACATGTGCAGTACATGCATGCTTCATGTTCAATATGCATGCACAAAACTTTACAATCTTTTGGCCTTCACACATGGGATACCATATAGGTGATCTTTAACACATATTAGTTTTCCTAACATATCAGTGCAGCAGTAAGGAAAAGTTTGGTTGTTTTGGTTTGGTTTTATCTTAACCCTCTAATTGCTGACTTTCAGAGCTCTGAGTTTTGCTACGATGTTCCTGAAGGATGATAGTTGGAAATCATGTTATCATAACACAGCATTTGTCAAGATATACATTGGTGTACGCTGGAGTGGATGTTACTTCTGCTTTGATAAGCAAGCACAAGAGGCAAGAGGAAGCCAACTGTAATCTCTGTTTTCAGAGTGTTAGCTCATTTTTATTCTAGCCCAGAAAGAATATTAGACCTTTGTTCTTAAAAAAAAAAAGATGTTATCTTTGGTGACAGATGTGGTTAGTTTAAGGAAACTAACACCATGCAGGCATTTTGGAAATGAAAACCTAATTAAAATAACAACGAAATTTTAAAATACTAATCTTGAAATCTTCTATATCTGTGCATTCATAGGCACAAAGCATTTTCTGGTAGTCCTGTTCTTTAGATATATATCATATCAACATTTTTTTCAACATTATATCTATATGTTTATTATTCTCCCCAGCTCAAAATGTTCTGAATTGTGATTTTGTTTAAAAAATCAATTTATTCTTGGCATTTTTAGGAAAATGATATAATAACACTAAATCAAATTTTAGTGAAGTTATTAACAACGTTGCTTCAAAAATAATTTATATTTCTAGGTTCTATGAGATTTCCACTTGTACTTTATGGTAATTGAAATTTTTACGTACCAGAAAGGGCACAATAAGACCATAGATATATAAGATATCACTCAGATTTATAATGCTCTGTCTTCTGGTAATTTTCCTATCAGTGACATTTGTTTATAATATACGGAAAATAAGTAAGATTCTAAAAGTTCACTATTGATGTAAATATACAGAAACAGGAATGTGTTTCTGCTTACACATACATTTTTGTACGCTATTATGATTCAAGTCACATTTTGTTAAAGTAAATGCAATTTTTTGTGTTCTTGTAGTAAAGTTCAGAGTTCTCAGATTTTAAAAAGCATTAACATTATAAAATAATTTTGTATTGTTAGAATAACATTCTGGATAGTGCAACCAGTTTTATGGAGAGAATCTGGACAATATAAAATGAAGATAAATCAAATCTGAAATTCAATTTTTTCAGGTTATCATTTCATCCTAAGATAACATTACTCTCTAGACAGTATGTTACCATCAGGTGGGTTTCTGAAAGAGGAATTTCCAGATTCAGCACACATAAAATAAATGATGCTCTTGTTGTTTTAGCAGCAGAGTTGAAGTTGAACAGAGAGGACACTGAACTCTTGACATTAGCACTTAACCCCTAACACTAACACTCACAGCACTTAACATTTCAGTTAAGAGAAGGTGTGCAGTGACTCTTTCAATTGTCCCTACCTACTGTACTTTGGATTGCAAAGCAGGGCAGCCTCAAACTGCTAATATATTCCTTCTGAAAGAAACAACTGGAAGATGCACAACACATCTTCCAGATTCCAGCTGCAGTTGTAGATTCAGTTAATGGGTCTAAACTACAGCTAGTCCAAAGTAAAAATTAAAAAATGAAACAAAGGAAAATGAGTATAATGTATATATGTATACATATAGTGTATATATGTCTATAATGTATAATGTAAGTATCAGATCTCGACAGCACCAGCTTCTTGACCTCCACTGTCTGACCGCACCTAAATCAATTCAGAGGGCAATTGACTCCCTGCGTGAGTGGTGAACACCCTAGATGAGGTTTGAGGTAGATTTGAAACTGCAGCCACTAGGAGGAAATTACTGAAGAGGGCAAATAGAGGCTTAAAGGATTGACCTAAAGCTCAGTAAAGTCTGGGTGATTCCAAGCAATTTTAGTGGGTTTTGTGTCAGACCTAGAAGCTTCAGTACCTGTCACCTGTGTTCTCTGATAGCATTTGATAACCTTAGAAAAACACAGTGGAAAACCTGTAGAGCAAATTCTCTGTATGAGTCAAGTCATATGAATAGAGAATGTTGTCATAACTCTTACTCACACAGATTGTTTCATTTAAAAGGATGTGAGTGAAGAATAATGTATATATCCTCATCTGGAAGGAGCACAGATCTCAGAAAAATCTGAAAGAGTAAGATTACTCTTCCCAGAAGACTCATTAAGACATGACTGACATTGACTTCAACAAAGTACTTCTAATATTTTGCATACAAGTAGACTTGATAAACTCAATATTTACTTGGGATTTCTCAGTGATGTAAATTATCAGCTTCTTATAATAATGTCGTAAGGAAAAGAAAAACAAATGAAAATCTGGAAGCCCTTTTCAAAATGTAAGATATTGTGAATAAAATATTTATCGTTTTCAAGTGACTTTTCTTTATATATATCAACAGTTGAAACTGTGAGACAATCAAAGTAATCAACTGTTTTAAATTGCATTGTATTTTTTTTTGAAAAGGAACTGGATGCCCTGATACTTAAGAAGTGTCTTGAGAGCATATTTTCCAGTAGGTTTCTGTTGCCATATTTTAGAGCAGTTTCTGCAAAGCAGAGTTTAAAAAGAGTGGCTGTGCACCTTGTTTCATCTTATTTATGAAGAGATTAAATAAGATGAAACTAGGCTCCAAATTTTCACCAAGTTAAAATAGACATTTAGTTAAAATCAGAATTTGCATTCTCATCTCTGGTTTACATACAACTCTCCATTTTGTCTCCAAGCAATTAAAAAGACAAATAAGCAGCAAGCATAAATAAAGAATTCTACTCCGGCAGCACACCTCTCCTTGTCAAAATACATTAGCTACTCTAGAATGCTTAACATTAACTTATTATTTAAATATTTTCAGCAGGCACTTTGGCCACAGTGTTCAAAGTCAATAAATTAACTAACAAACTAACAAAAATCTTTCTGAATATTGTTTGTTAATTTAGCAGGTGTGTAATAAAAACACCTCATGTGCCTCAGTGTAACAGCAGTTCCATCTGAATTTTTCTTCCCAGGGACACATCCTAATTATAAACTTTGTTTTCCCAGAATTCCTGTTTACCCTGTCAGATTCCTAGGCAGTGCTGGAAGCTAGAAGTGCCAGGAATTTCTTTGAAAGTTCCAGCTAGTATCAGAAAATAGGCACGCTATGAAAGTGTAGCAAATTGAGTTAAATACATAATATTTATTAGCTGAAGAATTGCTCTTCATTTTATTCAAATTCTTGAAAAGATTCTTTCTGAACTCTCTAGTTTACCCTGATTTGATCAAGGTGGAAGTGTTAATCATTTCTATTTGTTTGAATGCTAAGAGTGAACAGGTAATACGCCAGCTTCTGTGACAACACTGGGAGTGTGGGGGCAGAGGCTGCTCCTGAAGTTCAGATATAAACTGTCTGTGGACAGGATGGAGCTCAATGATAATAAGAATAGCTGTTCTGGTCCAGCACTAAGCCCTGAAGTATCCTTTATTTCCATAGTGTTTTTTCCTATATTTTCAAATTACCCAAGCTCGAACTTTTTAACAAATTTCTTTCTCCAATAACTGGTGGCAGCATCATGCAGCAAAGCATTGTTTACAATGCCTCTTCTTTTCCTTTTTTCCATATTTTCCTGGATTCCAGAATTCCCAATCCCACCAATTGTATTTCTGCTACAATATAATATTCAGGAAGTAACAAATACCAGGACTGGAATATTTGGCCTCAAATTTCCAGTGTATTTCATAGTTATTCATATTATCATGAAGTAGGAAGTAATTCAGTTTAATATGCTTTATCATTTAGGCCAAAAACCTGTTTTCACTTAAAACGGTGGAATTTTGACTGCTTCTAGTAAGATAAGGTTCAAGACTTAAATGGCATAAAGGCTTGAAATTGTGGTTTCTTCTGAATTTGGTGTGTGTTCCTGTTCTTTCCAGTAGGGCAATATACTGCTCTTTCCTCTGTTGCTGTTGGCACATCTTGGAAGTGAAAAAGTAGGAGCCAATAACTTATTTTCATCCAAATAATCTGTTACACCTCCTTAGCAAGATTCTTGTCTTATTTCTAAGAAAATATTAACAAAATGCTAAAGAATGCTGCAGAATGTGAGGATACGGTGGAAAATATTTTGCTTTGGAGAAGTTGTCAGTGTCTCATTAAATTAAATTTAAATATCTGTAGCTATAGCTCTTGCTCTTCATGTACAAAATTCATAATGAGTTAATTATTTCTAAAATATTTCCATTGAAAACTTTACCATACAAACATATTTCATGTATATCTTAATGATAAGATTTCAGTAATATTTGGACGACATAAGCATTTAAATCCCTTTCAGAAAATGGGGTTAAAGCATACAGCAAAAGCTCAATCATAGAATCATAGAATCATAGAATTTCAAATTGGAAACGACTTGTAAGATCATCTAGTCCAACCGACTTTTCATTACCACTGCTACCACAAACTAAACCATATCTTGTAGCTTTTCATCCAGATGCCTCTTGAACACTGCCAGGGATGGCGACTCCACCACCTCCCTGGGCAGCCATTCCAGTGCCTGACCACTCTCTGAGAGAAAAAGTTCTTCCTTATGTCTAACCTAAACCTCCTCTGGTACAACTTGCGGCCATTTCCTCGAGTCCTGTTTGTTGCCTGGGAGAAGAGGCCAAACCCCTCCTCACCACAACCTCCCTCCAGGAAGTTGTAGAGTGCAATATGGTCTCTGAGCCGCCTCTTCTCCAGACTAAACAATCCCAGATCCCTCAGTCACTCCTCATAAGACTTGTGCTCCAGACCTCTCACCAGTTTCGTTGCCCTTCTGTGGACACACTCCAGGGCTTCAATGTCTTTCTTGTAGTGAGGGGCCCAAAACTGAACACAGTACTTGATGTGTGGCCTCACCAGTGCTGAGTAGAGGGGGATGATCACCTCCCTGCTCCTGCTGCTGAAGTACCAGCATCCTGCAAAAAACATGGCTGAACATTCAGCCTACTGAAGTAAGCTTCCCAGCTTCCTTAGCTGGCCAATTTCCTCAAGCTCCCTTCTTAATTAAGGGTGAGAAAAACCTTTCTTCCAGTGCTGATCCACGGCAAAAGCCCAATTTAACGGCTTGAATTGCCCAGAGGAAGAACCTGTTTCTCTTCGCTGACTATGAAGGGGCCAAACTGGCTAAGCTAAGTGCATCGGGTTTGGTTCAAAACGCTCTTCTGCTTCCTAAGGGCTCAGCTTTCTGGGAATGGAGCTGCAGTCGTATAATCATCTAAAGTGCTTTTGTAAGCTTTTCCTTAGGGTGGTTAAGCAATATAAATAGAAACCCTCTATGCTGGAATTTTTAATTATTCTCAAATTACCTGCAAATAAATAACTGCTTAAAAATCTGTAGAATTATTTGCATGTTGACCATAACAAATATTACTCAATTAATCAACCGTTGTTTCCTGAGATTCACCAAGTTTTCTTTAGCAAGTAGTGTTACAGTTAAGACTTAAGCTGAATGAATGTTCCTGTTCCCTGATGAATTGGGTAGTATTTAAAAGTTATTTTTGCTGTGATCCTAAACTATTTTTTTCTTGACAAAAATGTGGTGGTTTTTTCTTATACAAACCTGTGTTCATAAACTAAAATTTATCCTCTGAAAATGGATTTCATTCAAATGTTTGTGAGAAATGAACACAGTGTCATGAAGAATCATAGAATCCTAGAATAGATGTTAGCACAAGTCATAAAGCATTATTCTTGATGTAATTTATGAAAAAAACAATCCCCTCATTTTCCCCCTTATGTAAGAAATAGCAATTCTTACTGATTAGTCTGCTCATTACACATTCATTTTCCTGTAAATGTATGTTTTGAGTTTGGCAGCACCAGTGAGATAATGCACAGTGTGAGATTCTGCTCATGCAGCAGCCCAAATCATGTTCTGGTGACTGAGTGCATATTTCTGAGTTCAGATACAGAAGTACAAATTCCTTGAAGAAATGTAATCATTATGATTTTCACATCAGCATCGAAGTGATGTACATGGAAGTGATACAGCTGCTACAGCTTCCAAATAACATGTACTTTTGCTTCCTTTTAACCTATTTTTACCCAACACATCTTGTTTTTTATCTCCCTCAAGCAAATCTTTTGAGGAAAAATCATCTGCCATAATCTACTTGTAAAAAACATCTGCCTAAACTGGTTTCTACCTTGACCTTTAATTTGTATCTCCCTCAGGTTGAGTGTGGGTGCTTTTTAACCAGGACTGCAGCTTTATTAGCTGTATTTGACATCTATTACAGAACTATCGTGTTTATTTAGCAGCACTATTAGATATATCTATTTTATGGGCCTTTTTCTTTTTTTACTGTATGTTATTGCTGATGTCATTTGTAAGGCAAATTTTGCCATTTGCTAGTGTGAATTCTAGAAAGGATTTTTATGGGATGAATACCCTGAAAATGTCTCCTTCTTATTATTGTCCCCATTTTTGAAACAAAACAAGTGAGCTTTAGTGATCCTGCTTTCTTTTCATATTTTTATAGTTTCTTGCTATAAAATTCTACTTAGCGCTTCTTCACTTTTACAGTCTGAAGGTTAGCGTAAGGGAGAGTTTGTTTATCTTCTGCAGCTGTGGTTTGATCCCTTCCTTTGAAAATGAGAGAGGAAAGGTATGATGTGAAGAGGAGGGGAGAAAATATCAAAAATAGAAGATAAAAATCCCTTTTGGTGTCTCCAGTGGTGCAGGGGTGGCTGTGAAGCAGAACACAGCATGCTGGCACCTCAGATGTCATGCCAAAAATTACATTGAGTTACAACATTGCCGACTGAAAACACATCTGCTTTGTTTCAAATGTGTACTGTACTGTGCTAAACACTCCTTTCTCCTCTCTAGCTCCATCTGATGGAAGTACTTCAGTACAAGAATCCTCAGCTGTGGCAGTACTATGATTTATGTTTATCCCTTTTTTATGTTTTCTAAAAATCAGAAGACAGATCACACATAGTATTCAAAATATGTGTACCCTCATGCGCCAAAGTGTAAATAATAGGGAACCACTGTAACAGAGTAACTGCCATCTCAGGCAAATAACCAAAGTTCATTAGTTCTCCTTTTCAAGCCATAATTCAAAATTGTAAGTAGTGAATGTTGAAACCTGTGCTGCAAAAAACCCCCATAGCTATACCGTGTCAGTGATCTTCTCTCATTCTCATAAAGTTGCTGAACACTGTAGCAGAGTATCTGTTAAGTTACATACATTGTTTTGCCAGATATTTTGTTGTAGCATTTAAGAAGAGAAAAAGACCCTCTAGAAAGGAGGATAAAATGTAATCTAAAAGAAAAGAAAATGACAACAGTGGCCTGGCTACTAGATGCTCTTTCTCTGCTCTGTCTAGGCCTAGGATTTGGAGACTTTCTTTGTTTCTAAATTGTTTCTGTTCCACAGACTTTATTACTTCTTCTCTTTTTTGCTCTCCTTTTCATGGAGCATCAGTCTTGCATCAGTTAAAAAAAAAAAAAAAAGCAAACCAAAACCCAAATTTCGTGCTGGTTATATCTTACAAATGATTCAAAACCTGCTCCAAGAATGCTCTTTTGTTTGTTGCAGAATATTCTGATCTCTCTGGCTTGGTGGCCCAAGGCACCACATCACATCTCATCTTATTGGGAAAAAGTGCCCATTTTGTAATCTGCTAGATTCAGAAGAGGTCAGTGAAATTTCTTGCAATACATCCTCTTTACACAGAGCTTGGATCTCTCATATTTAACACATTTCCTAAATGAATATCAGCAGACATTTAGCTGGTGTTTATGAAAGTAGTGACCAGCTGCTTTATTGTCAGTGGACATATGCAGGTTCTCTATGTAAGTGAAGGCCCAAATGCACCAGATGTTTTCCATCATTGCACACTCTCAAAGTGCTGCTATTATGCCTGAAAGAACCCCACACATCAAGCAGTAATTGTGCCCTGATTTCTGTTCTAATGCACACTGCAGCATGAAATAAGTTGCATTCCATCTTGTTGACATAGCGTGCTTCAGCTGCTGGTGTGGCAAGTTATTTCTTCACTGAAGCTGAACTAAGAAATGTCTGGCTTTCTTAGACAGATTATCCTATTACTGTTTTCTTGCCAGTTCCTCACAATGACACTTGTATGGCACTATGAGAAAGTGAATATCCAGAGCACTGACAGTGCATCAACTAAACAAATCACAAGTATAGGTACATCTACAAAAATTATTTGGGACAAAGTTCTGAGGCAATATCACCTATGAAGTAGCAAACAGAAGGTTAACTTGATTTGATTTCCTTTCACTTCCAAAATATTAGAAGAAATGAACTTCTGTAGGTCAGTTAAATTTCTTCGACTGTGCTAAAACTGTGCCTACAGACATTTTCGTCTGAGGTAACCCCTTTCTCAAGACCTTACCAATCTATACTTCCCAGCCCAACTTGGGATAGCTGAACTTGCTTTCATCTTGCAAAAATAATTACATTTCTTGGCTAGTTTGACTCCATTTCTTTTGCTGTCTTTGGACCAAAATGCCATGTTACTTTTTACACAGTATTTTAGATTTGTTTCAGCTTAACAAGTGTAGCCTAAGAATCTAAGCACTCTCCTAGAATACTGAATCTACAATTTGAGCTTCTTGAGGCTAAAGAAGCACTGAGTTCTCTACTTTCTGGGGAAACCCCTAGCTTCTCTCTTTGCTACTCTGTAAAAAGCCTCTCCTTTCCCCTTCTGCTTTTTGAATAAGTGGGTGGTTTTGCATAAAGTGAAATACATCCTGTGTTTCATGCATCTGAAATACTGTTAGACTGGGCCATTCAGGAACTTGGATAGACAACTTAGGCACATGCATGCTTTATGAGTCTCAGATAGATCAGATGAGACAGTTATCAAAACAACTGTTTCAGCCAAATTATAGCCAAGAGTTAGTAATATGTAATAGCAGAACTTTTAAAACTGATGGAAAACACAGCGCTCTATCATATTCTTATTGTTAAGCTGTATTTTCATTTTTTATGGGCTGGTTACTTATAATTTTTTGGAAGGGAGAAGCATATGGGGCAACCATTGGCCCTTTCTTGGTCTCATTTACTCCTACTGCACTACTGCACTGCTATTAAAACACTGATAAGGTGAAGGTAAATAATCTTTACAGTTGTAGGTCACTTGCTGTGTACAGGTTCATACAGTTATGTTCTGAGGAGTACCTCCAAGCTGAGAGTTAGAATGTTTTAGCCCTGTAAACAACACACACTCCAAGTCACTGCTCCACAGAGTGTGTAAGAGAGCTGGAGAATCACTCAGACATTAAGAGGAAACTTATAGTTTTGAAGTTTCTCCTCTTGATGATGGGTAGAACTGAAATTTTACTGTGGTTATTGTAAGAAACTGTGCATAACAATTGTTTTTCATTTCATTTTGACTGTGAGGACTGGAGCTTAGACTCACAGAACTAGAAGATAGCTGATACTTTCATTGAGGTAATTATATAATGTCCCCTGAGACTGCAAGCTTTACTGATACCTGGAGAAGTTGTTTCCATTTATGTTTGCAGTTACATATTTCTGCTGCTGCTGATGAAAGACAAAGAAAGATTTAAAGGGAGATGGATCTCCCTTCTGCAGTTACTACTGCCATCCTGGCAAATGCAGGGCCAGAAAATCCACCTATGCACAGATCTTTTTTTTTTTTCAGTAAGGATAGCAATAGGCCCTAGTACAGCCACTTCCCAGCAGCACAAGATTTTTTTCCTTTAAAAAGAAGGAAAGCAGAAATTGCTTATGTGGTGGAAAATGGGGACTATGAGGCTTAAGAAGGTGAAGAAGGGATCTCATATTCCAGGGCATAAGAACTGGAGAAAACCAGAGGGGATGCCACTTCAGGATATGGTGTAAGAATCACTTGCAGGGGCCTTAAGCTTATTTAATGCATTTCAACCCATCTGCTGGGCAGTGTCCTCAAATCTTATCTATCCCCCATAGTATCTTCCTTCTCGTCACATCCCTTCCCGATGCACACACCTCAGATTCCACCACCTGCTTCCATACCTTTCTTCTCTTAAAAGCTGCAAATATCTGATGCTATTGAATCCAACCGGTGCAGAAGTCCCAGGTTGAGCAGTCTATGCTCATGGATTAGATTTCTGGATCAAGGCCGAAGGCTGAAACCATAGCCAAATATTTCCTGCTTTACGTGAGACCCCACAGTGCATGCCTGTGGAACAGCACATTAACTTTGCAGTGTTGCAAACCATGTTTTTCTTTAAAAATTACTTTTTTTCCTGTGAAATATTGATTGTAAATGGTACTAGTTTTTGAATGATGGCTTGTGGAAGAGAATGACTGGTGATAATCCTGCTTGATTTTATATTCTTCATGTTACTTTGGGAAAAGCGTAAGAGAAAATCTACACTTTCCATTACCACTATTTCTCAGCCAAAATTTTGTGTTGATGAACTTGGAACGATCACTGCAATCCAGAAATGGCCATTTCTACTTTACAGCAAATGCACTGCTTACACTGAGATTCAGACAGTTTTTATGAATTTGTATAAAATAAAAATAGCTTGCCTTTATATACAGAAGTTTCAAATTAGCTTTAAATCTTCCTCCACTTATTTATTTTTTTCTAGAAAATTGTTATATGTCAAAACAATATCTCTTTTCTGCTTGATCTACTGCAACCATTAAAAAATAACTTCGCTTAATAAGTTACTTGGGAAATGAGAGCCCAGAATTTCTTTTCCCCAGAATTTCATTTTTCTCTCTGAGGCTGAGGGTGTAGCACAGGCTTTCTAGACAGAGGAAGAAAAGGGTATGGAACAATGTAAGAGTGGCTCAGGCTCTGCAGCACCCTTCTCCTTTTAGCATTATGCCTTGTTCATAATATGCCCTGAGGCAGTCAGGAGTTACAACTACGGAGACAGTGGTCAGTGGAGGCAAGAACTCTGTAGTCTTTCTCATTCCATACAGCCAAATTTATGCAGTCACTTAGTGAAGTCATTTAAAACATCAAAGGAAAGATTGGTTAGAGAAATGAAGAAGATGCAAATAAAAGAGAAGCAAGCCATAGCCATTTGCACTTTTGGAGCCTTTTCTTTTAAAAATCCTTACAGGAATATTTTCATCTAAGTATGGTTGCTTCATGAGATTGCCCTTATAATAGAAAGAAATGAGTAGTCAGCTGGCTGATCAAAAAATCCTAGTGATAAAGTTCAAGCTTTTTCCAGATATCCCTAAATGGAGATATATTTGTATTTTTTTTTCAGCTCTCTATAATCATCTCACACTTCATAACAACTGGTGTTTATTTGTAAATTGCAAAGTATCAACCTTGCTTTCCTTCTGTATTTAAAAATCTGTGCTAATGCTAATGCCAGTTGTGTTGGTTTTACTGCTGTTTGTTTTGTTACATTATCTGATGTTTGAACACCACCAGACTAGGCATTTGATCAAACAGCCTGTCTCTGTAATGATCCAAGAACTGATGAAATACTGTCTGAAGACTTCGTTACTTCATCTTCTGAGAAGAGAGTTTAGATTTTTTTTTTTTTAATGAAGCACTGATATGTAATGCTAGCATAATATATAATATTAATACTAATACTGTAAGTTAGTGTGGTATCAGTTCTGACACAGTTCTGAAATTAGATTTATTTACAAATTAAGTAAATTTTCTGCCTTAATATTTTATTTCACAAAAATGAACACAACTGGAGGAAAACCAAGGTATTTCAAAACACTAAACTGCAAACAACTCCTTTAAATTTTAGAAAATATACATGAAGTATAGTAGGCTTTTTACTGTGTCATATTGGTGTCATAAAACAGGGTTAATAAACATAGTGAAAACTAAATAATCAAACGCAGAACAGTTTACTGAGGATGAATCAGATGAAGACTCCTTACAATTTTAGATCTGCAACTTTAATTCTACCGAGAGATTTTGCCTATATTATCATTCTAGTGATTTAACTGAAGGAAAGTTTTAAAAGTCCATTTTGTGTTTTTAAAACATTCTTTTATATAGTTATGTCATGAAAGTTAGCTATCAAGGGGGCCTACAGTTCCTTATAACTCTTCTGGTAGAAGTAAATCTGAGGGCCTCTTGAGCACTGTAAGGACAAGTTCAATGTTTTATATTCATAAGCCCAAGCTTATGAGTGCAGTTGTATCACCAATAAAAAGCTAACTTCCGTGACCTTTTCCCACCTCAGAAAAGGTGAAAAGGAAATACTCCAGAGGTTGGAGTAGAGGGCAATAGCTATGGGGATTTCTTCTTGAAGTTCCCAGTGTGGCCTCTAAACAAACCTAAAGCTACTCTAGCTCCAGAGTAACAGCAAACAACTGCAAACTGCTTATGAATCCAAACTGCAGGAATAGTTCAGTTACACTCTCAAAGAAAGTATTTTATTCACTCCACCATAGCACGTAGTAATCCTTGGTTTGTTTATGGAGTCTAAAACTCTGTGGGTTTGGACTCTGGTAAAGTCAAACTTAAAAATGTGCTTGAGTTAAGATCGAATCAGGATCACTATCCTTTCACAAATGTTCGTCTTTAAATAGATTCAGATTCCTGTGGCTAGATTCCCCAGACTAAATGAGCTGCCTTGGCAAAGGACTGCAAAATGGAAGAGGAAGTGAAGGCTTTAAAGCATTTGTGGTTCCCCCTCTCCCAGCTGGCTGAGAGTCAATCAGACTGCAGCTTGGTGTGCTCAGATGCCCCTGGCCCCCAGAAGCCGATCTGGCAGCCAGCAGCTGGTGCAGGAAAGAAGGCAAGAGCAGATTGCTATATGGCATGGGCCTGAGGAAGGAGAGGCAGCCCTAGACTGAAGTGTGCTCCTGCAAGAGAAGGGGACATTAAGAATCTTTTTGTGTGCAGAATGGATTCATACTACCGCTGAGAAAAAAATCTTAGTGTAAACTGGACACAGTTTTAACATTGTGCTCATGAAGAAATTTGGAGGGACAGAAGGTCAACAGGAGGATTTGGGAAGGAGTGGGTCAGATGTGAAGAGCAGCGGGAGAGAATGCTGGACACTGATGGAGACTGATGTTATTAGTACAACAAGGTCATGTAGTTAACAATAACTTATGTTGCTTATAACTTAATGTGCAGAGAGCTACGGCTCGTGTTTGACAAATGAGTGCTGACTATAATGTACTTCATTTGGAATGCCTCAGTTCCTAAGAGCATCTAAGAGGACAGATGTTTAAATGTGCTGAGTACAATGACTCTGTAAATTAATGAAACCTTTCATCTTGTGAACTGATAAACAGCAAGGCCTCAGGGCCTGAAATAGAGGAATATCACATCTAAAACTCTCATCCTCATTGCACATCAGTGTCTCTATTTACCAAAATAAATCACTAGCTGAATAAAACCAAGTATTTAAATGCATTTTTCATATACCTTCAATTGTATTTAACAATACTTCAGATATATTTTGAAAACAACAAAAATACATAGGTATGTGGTAACACCAGCACGTTGTTGTTTTAACCTTCTCTATCTGCTCTGCTGACACAAATTTTGGAGTCTGTTGTGTATAAACTAGAATCAACATAGTGCAGTGTTTACTGTACAAACCTGGGGGCAGAATGTTACAACAAATCCTAAAATCCTTTTGTCTGAAGAGAGTGAAGGGAATTAAACAACACAGCCTAGTTTTTAAAACCCACTGGTTTAGGGAAAGTGAAACAAGCCATACAAATACTCAAGACCTGTCTAGATGGCTATCTGTGTGACCTATTGTAGGGTACATGCCTTAGCAGGGGGCTTGAACTTGATGGTTTCTTGAGTCCCATCCAACCCCTGCAGTTCTGTGATTCTGTGAAATGTTTTTCAGTAGAAATTAGTATAAAAATTAAGACAGAAATTTCTCACTATTTTGGAACATATGTTATCTAAGAATGAAAAAGAAACAAACAGAAAGAAAGCAATAATAAAGAAAGAACTTGTCAAAGCCACAATCATTCCTCTACAGTTATCAGGCAGAATATAGACACAGAATAACAATCTCAAAGCAAATAATGTGACTTCAGTCAGATTCCTAATCCTCCTCTCCCTTTTTTTTCTTTTCCCTTTAAACATGATTTATTCCTGGGTTTAACTTTCCAAGAACTTACAGAAGTTTTGAACCATGAATTGAAAACACTGAAGAGTCCATAACTAAGCAAATGTCTTCTTGTGGCTGATATCATTTTTCTTGGTTAAAGCCAAGAGTACTATGATTTGTAACTCATAAGTTAAATTCTTTGCTATTTTTACTACATTTCTTACTTATTAACTGAATTTTCTTCAGCAATAACCAAGGGATTTTAAAAATGGAACCCTGAGTAGATTAAGCTAGAAATGAAATCTAATTTCTCTCTAAAGAAATCTTTCAAAATGCTTTTAGAAATTCAGGGTATCAGGTTGCTCGTTTTAGCCCTCCAGTGAAGAACATTAATCCAATGTTACAGGTAGGCTGTACAGAATGTTTTCCTCCCTCCAGAAGGAGAATTGTTTGTACTATACAAACCTTTGTGCAACATTCTGTTGGGATACCAAGTGTGGATTTTTGTGGATTTGGGCCTTTAGTGACTAAGAGATAAGGAAAATTCTTCCTTACTCTCTTATAATTTTATCAAAAACTGTCTCCTTCTATCAGAACAGAAATGTCACCTACTCAAACTCTTACCCACAAATCAAAGAGCATATGGATTTCTTTTACATATTTCTGTTGTATGTGGTTTTTCCACTGATATCTGCCATTGTTTCCTCTTCGGTAATTATGTATATCAGCTCATATACTTCTACCTTGTGGTATCAGTTTATTCCAATTCAATTCATCAACAATCATCAAGATGTACATCATTTACATGAATCTTCTTCCACTCTGATAGCATAAACAAGTGGTTATGGAGAAGAAACTACAGGCTTTGGGCCACTGCCCAACGCAAATCGTACTGTAGATAAAGAGTTCACGGAATGGCTCTAACTCCATAGTTCTCAGCGTCAGTTGATACACCTTTGAAACTGCACACAGTGATGAAATGTCTTTTGAATAACTGCTCAGTTATTTCCCGGATATACTTAGCTCCCATTTGTGCTCTGTAAACTCTTATATTTTTAAATCAAATTAAGCTGATTTTATCAAGGAACATAAAGTCTCTCAAACCACACCTTTTTCTGTTCTCCTTTAATATGAAGTCAACTATAGCCATTTTATCAAATGAAACTTTTAAAATAGGCTTGTCAGCTGTTTATGCCAACATTGACTCTAAAATTAATTTTCATAGTTGAATCACACCTCTCAAAAGAAATTGGAAGTTATGGAAACACTCCTACAAAAACAGTAGAATTTGTAAGATTAATTTGACTGTGTAATACAAAATTCATTTTCTCAGTGCTCAAAACCCCTCCAGTGAAGCTTAAGTTCCACTAGCATAAATCAGCACTGCTCCATTGGTTTCTGCAGAGCTACACTGGACTCCTCCCAGTCACCTTCAAAAGCTAAAAAGAGTTTAGATATTTTGCATGTGCATTTTGGGCCCTTCCCGAGTTTTGTTGTAAGCAGGTGGACATTTGTCTCATAGTGCTTCATTCTTTGGTTACTGATGAAATTCACAAAAATACCAGTGTAATTGGATAAAAGTTAGAATCCCATCCCTAACTATTACAGAGTCACAGAATTATATACATTATATTTTATAGAGGCACACCATGCCTGGCCTACAGTATTCCCCCCTTTTTCTAGGTACCAAATTTACCTCTTAGATAATGAAGAATCATTATTATCTTTAATTGAGAAAGGAAAGACGTCACATTTATTTTTTGCTTTACATCTTTGTAAGCCTGGGAGACTCATTATCAGAAATTAATTCAGAAGTTGTAGAAAAATGTCTTGTCATTTCAGCCGGATTAGCAAGGAGTCTAACATCAGAGCAGGACTCTGAATGTGTGTTTTTCACAGGGTTCTGTAGCTCTTCAGATGTAAGGGAGCCTCCTATACACTCTAGTCCATAATGCAAGTTCTAGTGATTTCCAATGTTATGCAAGACTTTTAGCATAAGCATATGCATTTTACTCCATTAAGCTTATTTTTTTAAATCTGAAAGACCATCTTAAATTTTATTTGTGGTTTATGTTAAGTAAAATTAGATGTTTATTGTCTTGAATGAATTACTGAGTCCTTTATTTGCTGAATTAAGCATAAGAAACAAAACACGTTCCTCGTGCATTGGACCTAAAGGTCCTGAAAGTACTTAACAGCATTGCTGTCTCCGTAGTTTGCACAATCATGTGTGCAATGTACTGAGTATGTGGGATGAAGTAGGTAAAATTATAGAGGAAAGTAGGGAATTTTGTGTCTTGGATGTGTTTATGTAACGTATCTTAGACAGTTGTCAGTGGAGGCGTTGCATTGCACTGTTATGTTCCTGCAAACAGCAAGTAAAAACCTCAGATGTTGTGTCATATTTCTCTGTTTTTGTCCTTAGAAAATGTAGTAGGATCTGTATTTCTCCTCCTTCTTTACTTTAACAATCTGAAGCAGGCATCTATTCCTCTTCATGACTTTGTGATGAGCTGTCAGAATCACGTATATGAGGTCCTCAGTGAGGCCATGCAAAAGTGTACACATGCTTTGAAAGCTTGGCCCAAGCTATTCTGTTTTTGTATCTTTGCCAAAGAATGCTAACTATTTTCAAAAGCTATTTACAAGTCAGAGGAAGTTCCCACCAGATTAGAAGAGATTTAAGGAAAGTTAAAACCTGGGCCAAGTCATTCCACAGCACAGAATCTTTCAAATCTGCACGTAAAGTTCTTGTGCCTATATAAAGAGTTCTTTTTGATAAGGAAAGGTACTTGAAATGAATGGATTGAAGCCACATAATATAATGGTGCTAGATCTTTGTCTTTGTCATAGGTTGTTGTTACAGTCCCTGTGGCTGGTAATGTAAACAAAGTGCTGTAGGTCTGTTTTGATGAAAGACTGATCAGACGGCCATCCTGCTGCTGGGTAGTGGATGGGTAGCCATGTAAAGATTCTGATGTCATTTTACTATGACCTGAGTCACGAAACAAACCAGCTAAATAAGCAGAATAAATCTGACCTACCTTCACTCCTACATAACGTTACATAGTGTAATTTGATTAATCTGACTGTAACTGTAGTTCTTTTTTCTCTGCTATTTCTTTCACTATAGTAAAGAAATAAGTGTATGGGAACTGCTGAGTCACGGCCTGAACCTCTGATTGATCACCTGAGGTGAGCCATGAGTCAGCCAGAGGAGCACAGGTGAAGGCAATTCACCTGTGCTGCCGGAAGGGATGGAGCCAGGCTTCACCCCTCCTGGACCTATTTAAGAGCTGGCTACCAGAGGGGAAGGATCTCTTCTGGAGATCCCCTCTTTTGGTGTCTTCTGGTGAGCTCAACCCAAGGGTAAGCTCTTCCACTTATTCTCTTTTGTGATCGTTGTCTGCTTTGCCTTACTCTCTTGATTATATTGCAATTATAACATCTTGATATCTATTGATTATACACAATTATATTGTGATTATAACATCTTGGTTATACAAATAAGGTCTCCATGACACATAAAACAAGTTGTAAAAACAAACGGGAGACATATTTTTATAACTTAGTGAGTGCTTGAAGCTGTAATAATTTAAAGGAAGATACAGGACTTGTCCCCATACCACCAGTTATACTGCAGATGTTGAGTGTGTCATGAATGTATGACATACAAGAAAGGAAGAGTAATTCCAAAGATCAGTAAAATTTGTTTAATAAATCTTTACTTTAGCCAACAAAAAAAACCAATTACCTCTTCCTTTTACCTTCCTTACATCTTACCTTTTAGCCATGGTAGGATGCAGAAGAATAATAGACAAAAGCATATTTATATGCACATGTATACTTATATATATGTACATACATACACTCACACATACTTTTTTGTATATATATGTGCATTTATTGGGTAAGTGCAAACCACAGTTTTTGCCAATTACATGAAAAAAAGATTTCTTGGGAGATCTATGGAGCCTAGACTAGAGCATAGACTACTCAGATATTGAAGCTGCCTTCTCAAACGTCTTGATACAGTCCCTTCGTGATTATTCTCCTCACTCTTGAATATCCAAAAGTCAACTTAGACTCCAGAGCATAGAATCATAGAATTGAATTATAGAATCGCTCAGGTTGGAAAAGACCTTCAAGATCAAGTCCAATCGCAAGTCCGGATGCAATCAAACCATACCACCCTAATTCAAACAACCACTAAATCATGTCCCTCAACACCACATCCAAATGCATTTTAAACACACTGAGGGATGGAAACTCAACAACCTCCCTGGAGAGTCTATTCCAGTGCTTAACAACCCTTTCCGTAAATAAGTTTTTCCTGATATCCAACCTAAACCTCTCCTGGCACAACTTGAGGCCATTTCCCCTTGTCCTATCACCTGTCACCAGTGAGAAGAGAGGAGCCCTACTCTTGCTGTAGCTACATTTCAGTTGTTTGAAGAGAACAATAAGTTTTCCCCTCAGTCTCCTCTAAGCCACCAGACTAAACATCCCCAGTTCCTTTAGTTGCTCCTCATAGTGCATATTCTCCAAACCCTTCAAAAGCCTTGTTGCCCTTCTTTGGACTGGCTCTAGCACCTCGATGTCCTTTCTGTACTGAGGTGCCCAAAACTGAACACAGTACTCGAAGTGAGGTCTCACCAGTGCCGAGTACAGGGGCGGGATTACTTCCCTATTCCTTCTCACCACACCATTCCCGATACAAGCCAGGAAGCCATTGGCCTTCTCGGTCACCTCAGGACACTTCTGGCTCATTGATATTTAATCCCTTTTTACTTTGGAGCTACTTCAATTCTGTGTGTAAACAGTACAGTGACACATCCTCTCTTTTTTCTTTCTTTGGTTAAATATTAATGAATCACAGAAAATGTTCAAAAGTTATAATAACGATGACAATTGGATATACATGTTCAAATGAATTATCCATCTCTTTCTTATTTTATCTTCTTGTTTTTATCTAACCATTCAATTGCCATCATTTGATGTAAATGGCAAAGGGCTTCCCCTGACTTTGAAAGATTTTTAAATAATATTTTTATTGCATTGGGATTCTGTGATTGAATCAGCCTTGAAATATACTGAATTCTGTACTAATGCAAATTCAACATTCAAATTAATGATTAAGCTATGGAAGTCTATTTATAGCATAAAAGGGATCACTGGAGAAAGTTCTCTTTCAGCAGAGCATAATTTCCTTAAAAAGTTGATTAACACAATGTCTTTTATATTTACACATCATGTAATTTACATGCAATAATATTTTGGGGGGTATAAAAAGGCTATCCAATTTACTTAAAATTCAGCAAAGAGGATCATAACCTAAGACTATTGCTTCTTTAATTTCCTGAGCAGTTGTAAAATGTAAATAGAATACAATCCTTCAAATCTAACATGAAAAATACCTTACCTTTAAAGCAGGCACTTTAAGGGAATTCTCATGGCTCATATTTTTAATGAGGTTTTAGGCCAAGTTCTGATTTGCAATTATATTTATGTCAACATAGGTTACTCAGTGGTAAGTTGGGCACAAGTCAGGCTGCTTTCTCTCTTCTGGATTAATGAAAAACCTTAGCAGCTCAGATAGAGCGATCCCTGCTGCATACCAACCTCTAGAAAACAGATTTGTATGACTTTTGATATCTAAAACTCTGAAGAAGGCTGCTCTTTGCCAGTTGCAACCATGCCAGTCTAATAAGCTTATTCCACACCATGGATCAGGATATGCTATGGAAACTTCTCAATCTGGAAGGAAGAGCTGACACAATTGATGGGTGAGCGGCAACACTCTAAAAACGTTGTGTCAGCATGTTGTCTGCATTCATCTGGGAAGATATTCCAGTACATCTTTTGTGTATCCACAACCATCTTTTGTGTTATCCACATAAATTTATCTGTAAGAATATAATTCTGTTACTGACATTTGCATTAGTGGAATCTTCATGGATTCTTGTTAGTTTTTTTCACATCCTATTTTATCTTACCTGTTTTTTTGGTAGAGCTGAGTTGAAGTAATGCATTTTGCATGTTGCCACCAAGGCTCACTGTCTGTCTCTTCTATTCTCACAGTGATGCTTCTAGAACTTTAACACTGGGAATGACTCTTGCACTGTTCTCAAAAAAATTTCCAGATTCAAAGATATACATTCTGTACTCTTAATGCCTTTATGACACTTACTGTAAGTAGAAAAAGTTGAGGCATAGGTGTCTTTCATTTAGCCAAAGCTGGCATGTATCAGTCACTGCCAACAGATGAACAATTGTTAGCATGGTGTCAATATGTATTTTAAAAGAATTCATTTATGGATTCTTTCACCAGGATTGTAACTTACCTGTAGTTGATCTTTTTTCTCTGCTCATTACTGAAACGAAAAATAT
This sequence comes from Lagopus muta, assembly GCF_023343835.1. Taxonomy (NCBI): domain Eukaryota; kingdom Metazoa; phylum Chordata; class Aves; order Galliformes; family Phasianidae; genus Lagopus; species Lagopus muta. Next base: position 15,352,006 of record NC_064440.1, on the reverse strand, counting down.
CTTGAGCTAGAGTTTTATCTGATTTTTTTTTCCTCAAAATAATAAGAACACTACAGAAAATGGTGTGTCAGTCTTCCCATTATAAACCAGAGTTGCTCAAGCAGGAGAGGATTTTATTTGTAAAGTTCAATCATATATTTTTATCAAATACAAACGATAATAATGAAACGTTCCTATAAATGTCAGCACTTCATCATTCTTACCCTCAAACTCAAAATCCTTTAAAGAAAAAATAAAATGAAGCACGCAAAGACAAATGTTGAGCTTAGCCAGATGTGAATTTGCAGTCAGTATTTTACCATTTGAACAGAGCAGTAAAAAAAATATTATAAGTTTTTTTGTATTATTTATTTCAACTAAATAAAATATTTATGTAGGAGAAATTCTGTAGGACATAAAGGTGAGCATTCATCAAAGCCTTGCTGCCTATTTTCCTCAGTTCAGTACTATGATAAGTAAAAGTATGACTCATATTCCAAAAGCTTTATACATATTTAGTTATGTGGGTGGATCCTCACACTGATGTTGACTTGTGACAGGCAGCTGTCTGTCTAATCTGTGTAGTAATCACTGATAAACTCCAAAACCAATATCCCTTACTTTCATTCCCAGGAAGGACCCATATATCATCTATGACAGTACAGAGATCCCCTTCTGAGTGCAATAGAAAATTTACCCAAAATAGCCTTCTAGTAACAAAGAAGTACAGCTTAAGGCTGAGAAAACTGATCACTAGCATATTTTTCCCACAGGCAAAGTTCATTTATCCAACCTGCCTCTTCTCCCCATTCAGACTTTTCAAAGATCTAAATTATTTAAAATCTCTATCATGTTATTTAGCAGGGAGAAATTCAACAGGGAGACACAAACAGTATCTAACATGGCACAGGACATTGAAGTTCCAATGGATTTATGAGAAGACTCTGTAGGTCCTTACATACTGGAAGAGAATTACAAGAGCATAAAATCATAAATAGCAAGCATGAAATTGCTTGTCTATATTCAGTATTTTTAAAAATATGAATGAAAAACAGGTTTGGTATCATCATGGTGGTCTGAATGCAAACTGAGATACAACTAAGTCAATAATGTTTTCAGATATTGTTTACATTGTAGGAAAATATTAATTGCTTTAGCCTGGGTGAATTTTTGCTAGCTGAAAAGACAGTCCATGTAAATTAAACAGTATATTTTTAAACTCAGGTCATACTGGGTCAGGCAATACTCAGTATTGCTTTTATAAAGCTATGTGTTTTTTCCTTTCATTATTTACCTAATGTGCTATTAAATGCATTCTTCTCAGATCTTTGTTTTCCTTCAGTTCTTTCAATCCATTACCTCCATTTTAAGAAAATGTCTGCTTCTCATGCAAATCTCTTTTCCTCTTCCCCACCACATATTTCCTTTTCTGTTTGCCTGGTTCTTGGATTTCATCCTTTCTTCTCCCACTTATTTTTTTGAATCTTCTCCTTTTTTCAAAGTCTTTTTGTTCACCTTTCCCATCTGTCTATCAGTGCTATGCACTCCTGCAACTCAGAAGACGTTCAAGGGATACTGGGACTTGTACAACCAATGAGCTGCTTTTTCTTCCCATCCTATCCCACTTAGTCCTTTATTTAGTGTGAGAGGGTGGTACTTACTCATTAAATCACAGGAGAGGAGAAAGTGGGGAATGGCTGGCAGGGCGCAGACAGAAAGCTGTTGTCAGTTCTTGGCAGCCTGCTGAATATATACATGCAGTTAAGAGTAACCCATATGAAGGCACATTTCCAATAAAAGCAACAAAACACAAAGCAAAACAAAGAATCCGCCCCCCCATTCCCCCTTCCTCCTTCCCCCCCCCCCGAACCAAACAGACCATCCCAAAATCCCAAGGTACTAAGAAGTGTCCTTGGGCTCCAGTTCTAGGTTGTTGGTCACTGACATAACTTCACTTTCAGTAGTGAACATCAGGTTAATAACAGCTTGATCTGGCTTGAGGTTTGTTTTATGGAGATTTTACCAACTGTCTCCTTTATTCCACGAGTGTGGTGTGCGTAGCTCTCTTGATAACCCTTAACAGTTGCTCCACAGATGGGTTCTGACTGTGTAGGAGGGTCGACCAAAAGATAGTGCTTCTCACAAGGGCAACAAGCCTGCACAGAACTCTGCTTCCAGTTAGCTTAACTAGTTAGCTACCAACCAGCTGGTTTTGAAGCAACTCAAGTATTTCTGCTTGACAACGTGGAGTTCACCACCAGGGAAGAACCAGGCATGCCCTTGTTTCCATTGGGTGGATATACAGTCACAGCAGCCCAAGCCTTTACACTCATAGGCTAGAGAATAGAGTATAGAGGGGTGGCTGCAAGTTCTCCAGCATTAACAGCATTAATGTTATGTCTCAGAGTGAACAGCCTCCTTTTGTTACTCACACATTGATTTGCAAAGTGCATTTCTTGCCTTTAAATGCATGGAGAGCCCTCATCTGTTTTAAAACCTCAAGTTATTTGATGCTCTTAAATAACTAAAGCTGGCGATTTTCAGTTGTTGTTACTTGTTTTGGCAGTAAGTTTCTTTTAACAGCTTCACTCAGAGCTTAAAAAGTCCTAACAGTGACTCCTATGGCACTCCTAAACCAAACTGCAAGTGTGTATTCCTTCTAATTCACGCAGTCACTCAAGGCACAGTTTACTGAAGGGCATAAGTCATGTTAGTTTAATTTTTTTTTTTTTTAACATCCAATCTTTACAAGTTATTTAAACCAGAGAAAGAAAAAACGTATTTCCCAAATCCTTGATCTTTTATTTATTTATTTATTTATTTGTACAGGCAACAAAAACAATTGTTGAAAGAACCATTCTTCTTTTTGTAGGTGAGAACTGTCCTTTGGAGTATTTTAGTGAAATGAAAAAAAAAAAAAAAAAAAAAGAGAGAGAAAGAAGGAAACAAAAGTGGCTGGAGAGCCAGCAGGGCCCACTTCTAATGCATTCCTGATCCATACGTTTGTGACCTCCAGGGCTGATTATTGTAATTTATTTTACCTAACTATGTTGCCAGGTACTGGGGAAAAAAGCCTTCGGCTAGAAAAAATGTAACAGCTTGTTTCCTCTGTAAAACAGATCCGAATGAAGGAGTCCTCTCAATTCTGCTTGTGCGGGCTTCTTGTGCATAAATACCAGTTGTATGTCTCTGCCCTCACATCGTAAGATACATCTGACAAATCTCCTCTCCAGCCATAACCACTGGTTCTCAGAGCAGCTCTTTTTCTTGTGATAGTTTAATTATAGACTGATGATACAGGAAGGTTTGTGAACGTTGAAGATAGCTGCAGTACAACACAGTCTTTCTTATTTTTTAGTGTATTATTCTGCATCCTCAGAAATGCTTTTGCATGCTTTTTTTTTTTTTTTTTTTTTTTTTTTAAACTACCTTGGCAACAGACACACTGGAAAAAAAGAAATGAAACGTAAAAACAACGAGCAAGCTATAGGTAGTAATACCAAACTTCGTGCTGTAAGCAAAGATGTCAGTGAGGAGAGAGTTTGTGGTGTTTGCTGTCTGTGTAGTTCCTTCTCATGAGAAAGGTGTTCTGGGAACATCATGGTAACGGAGCTGATATTCTGCATGGGGCAGTTTAAGTTGAAATTTATTCTTGTAGTTTCATGAGTTTGTAGCAATTGACATTGTTCATCAGGCACATGTAATCTGGAGCCAATTTTAATATGTTTGTATGTTACAGGTACACATTGTCAATTTAGTCTGAGGTGGATTTATTTCATTTCTCATAAGCTAATAATGAGTTCTATATTAGCTACTGTATTTTATTAGAATGTGAGACATGTCTTTTAAGGATAAAGGCCAAAACCACAATTATTATTTCTTCTTATCAACATTCAGCTTTCACATGCAATTACAGCTTATGCATATTTTATAACAAGCATTTGGAGCACATGCTGATTATGTAGTACTTGCTCAAAGCATTGTAATATCCAAGAATGCTTATGGCAATACGTGGTGGTGTGAGGACTTTCAGTGAGAAGGAACCACCTTCATTTTAATCACTTACATAAACCAGCATTTTTTGCTTGGTGACTTTGATATATCTTGTTTCAATTACTAAAGATGAAAAGAGAGGCAAAATATTTCTGCCTGCATGTCTTATCTGTATGTTGGTGCTGCGTCACTATGTGAAAACAGAAATGCTGCAGCAGAGGCACAGCCATTTGGAAAGGGCGCTGCAGTCTCTCCAAGGTCCAAACACATTGCCTGCATCTGCTAATGACTTCTTCCAGATATTTGTGTGAATGCAAAAAAAAAAAAAAAAAAAAAAAAAAACACAGAAAGGAAATTTTTATCTTTACCTGCAGTAGTAAGCTGGCAGACAGCTTTTGATTTGCAGCATGAATGCTTGTATGTCTTGAAGCAGTATTGACCTGTCTAATTTATCCCATTTAATCCCCATTTTTGTCATGCATATAAGCCACACTTTCTTTAGCAGTGCTCAAAATGCCCCCAGTATACTATGAGAACTGTATCTACAAGGTGAGCCATGTGATACATAGCATCAAAGCAAAATGAGAACACATGGCACCTTCCTTGCCACATTTTAGTCCTGATCCATCTCTTACAATGAAGATTGAGGGCTGCACAGCATGGAATAAACTTCTCCAGCGTTGCCTCAGTCATGGAATTTTCAGCATTAGGGAATCTGCAGCTGCCCCTTTAAGACTTCCTTCCATCTTCTTCATGCTGTCTCAGCAGTGTTCAGCAGAAAGCACTGAAGCCAAGGGCTTGGATCAGAATGTGCAATCGTGTTTTGAATTCTACTACGCTTTTGGCTGAGATAGAAAGTCACGGCTGTGGGTTCCACTGCTTGATCCTAGGCTTCATTGTCAGAGTTCTCATGAAGATCAGTAATTTAATGAGATTCCAGCCAAGCCCAGGAAGTGCTTTAAAAGTGTCACTGATTTTTAGGAAACTTTCATTTAGGAGGTGCAAGTTTTTCAAGAGAAGTTTTTCAGAACTTTCATTTATCTTTGTCCAAATTCAGTTTAATGTTCTGCTTTCTTGACACTCTAGCTTAATATTAATAAGATGTTTTCGAAATGGAGAAACTCTGAACACAAGTGAAGATGTTCTTACCATTGTCTGAGCAAAACAACCTTTCACCTGTTTTTTTTTCTTTTTTTTTTTCTTTTTGGTTGTTGGTTTGTTTGTTTTGGTTCTGCTTTCAGAGGCAAGGGCAAAGCCCTGTTTGCTTGGAGGATGATGGTAAAGCTTTCAGGGACCTTAACAGAAGTTTGTCAAGAATAAATTCATGTGACAGAGCTGTATGTGAGTGACAAAAATGTTAGAGACAGGTAAATGAAACTGTTCAGCTGTACACCTATGAAATGCCTTAGAATTCAATTTTTTGACATATGGCTTTCAAATTCAGCTATTCTACAGAAGTGTATGGCAATGTATTTCTGCTCATCATGTGTTCTGTGGGAGTTTTCCTACGCAGTATTTTAGAACTTCTAATGTGCACAGCCTCCTGTGAAAATGCTTCTTTTAAGACTGAAATTTACCTCTCTATCAAGAAAAGCAAGAACTGCAGCAGACAAAATCCCCTGAATTTTTTTTGAGCCGGAGAAATCTAGAAGTACATGGGCAACAGCTTCAAAATGTAACAGTAAAATCTGTCTTGTCTGTCTGATAGCAATTCACTGTCTTTCATCTTTTAGGGACAAAACTTGAAGGAAATCAGTAATAAATTCCAAATCACAGTTTTGGCTTGAAACCAGAAATTTTTACTTCTTTCACGCTGTTGCATTACTTTATCTTTAGATTTGAGAGAGCTGTGGCATTAGGGGAACTTGCGTTTTGTGGGTTTTTTTGTCATTGTTTCTGAAAGGTAGCATTTCTGTATCCTCAATATATTGGTGTTCTGAAAAACAATTGATTTCACAATTTAATCAACTTCCCTGTGAAAACAAGCCCCTGGAATTCTGATGTATTGTTTGCAGGGTTATGTGAATGCAGTCCCAGCCTTTTGTTTTTATCACGACAGCACACAGTTCTGCTGTGACACACATTACCAACCTGCTTGAGAAACAACTTTTCCCATCTAAAATCTTCACTGTGAAAAAGAATGTATGTATGTATTAATTCACTGTCAAAGGAACAGACTCAGAACCTATCTAAATGAAAGCATGACTTACAGTCTCTTGTGAATAACTGAATAAGTTGGTTCAATGCTAGGTCACAGTGGAACATAGATTGCAAGAGGAATACATAAATGCTCTGAAGGGAGCAAAGAGACTTTATTCTGGAATGGTGAACATCGTTGCCAGAGTAACATAAACCTTGTGTGTTTTCACAAGGAAATGAGTCACTTGTTTCTGTTGGCCGGAACTCTGTTTTCTTTTAATTTCATATTTTAGCTGCCTAATATAGTTTGAAAGAACCCTTGGATTGCAGTCTTTGAGCTAAGAAACCTTGTTAATTAAAGCAAAGCAAAAGGGTAGCATAGTAGTCACACAGAATCAAATAAAATTGACAGTAAATATGACATTATCACATATTGCGTGAAGGGAAGTATGAAACCTTTGCTGTGCAATTCTGTATTTATGTAGTTCTGAGGAGAAGATTTATCTTCACATTTCTCATGTGTATGTCTGTGTGCACACATACATCTGTGGCTTGTGCTCTTCATGAAACTAATTTGGGAGTTCCCTCCTTGCAAGTGCAATACTCATGGTTAAGTTAAGGACACACATCCTATCTTCCTATCTTCCATCAATGAACAGACTATATTAATGCTGAAGATGATGGACCAGATCCATACAAACAGTAAGGCAGTATTTTGCTTCTTCAGGTCAGCATCTCAGAACCACTGAGTTTCCTGTCCATCTGCCTGGTGCTTATGCTGCAGCAAGAAATCCTGCAGCATGCCACCCTTCCTTGGTGAGGCGTCCTCACGAGACTTAAGATCAGCACAGCTCATTCCTAAACTTTCTATTTTCTCTTCTCACAGCTCCAATTATGGAAGTTGTGCCAAGCAAAATAAGTAACACAGACTGTTTGAGCAATTCTCAACTACAGTGGAGTCTCTGAAGGAACATAGCTGGCTGGTACAACATAGACTACTTTATCCTGTATATAACTTGGGCAGAAACTCCATATATCTCCCTTTACTGCTACAGCCTTAAATGGAAGTAGCAGAGAAAAAGGGCCAAATATATCCAGCTGAATATTAAAGTATATATCATTACGACCTTTTCTGATGGCACACATCTATATGCATAAACACTGCACACCTGCACATATGTATGTAACGGCTTAGACATCTAAGTAGTTTTTAATTTTGTGTTTGTATATGCATATAGGTGTAGCAGATACTCATGCATTTATTGCATCATGAATACCATCAAAGCAAATGTCTTTTCTCATGGGTAAAGATTACTCAAAAACCAATGTTTCATGCTAATATGAGCACACTGGAAAACACTGAAGAAATGCTAACCTGATCTATTCCGTAAACAGCATTTGCATGTGTATTCAGACCCACCTGAGGATTTAAAAACTGTGTTTATCAATTAAATATTGAGTCATGCCTTTGACAACCTGACAAAAACACAGAGTCAGGTATTTTTAAATAATTTCATTGTGGATCAAAGGAGAAGTGGAGAAACTAACTACATGTGTAAGGTCTTCCACCATAACTAAAAGGAAAAAAGTCCTAGCCTGAACCAGGACCTTGCAGGAACAGTTTGGACACAGGTAGATAGTCAGGACTTTCTGAGCACATTCAGAATGTTATAAATCCCCCTAAAAAAGCACAGTAGATGATATTCAGACATGCACAAATGTAACTGAAATGAATTGATGACTGCGGCGTTAAGAATCTTGTTTATTTTGTAATGTGTAAAGTAGAGAGTAAATAGGGATTAAAGATGGTTAGAGAGAAAGTATACAGAAAGCATCTCAAAGCATTTAGAATATAACAAACTCATTGTCTCCCATGTACAAAAGACTAATTCTTTTTTCTTCTCCAAAAATAGCTTGGCATATAAAAATAAGTAATGACATAAACTGAAGGTGTGCTTTGCATACAACTGCTTGAGATCGGCTTTCTCTAACAAAGAGTTATCGTAAAAGAATGTGACAATTTAAAAGCAAGTTTAACATGAAGCCTTTGTTAAACATATGATGATTAATTTAATTATGTTTACCCTTCAATGACTCTGCCCTACCTGATCTATGCAGATTATATGCTTGGATGTTTTGACAGCTGCATAGATTGTAGAGTGTTTGAATACCTTGAAAATGAAATGGCTCGATTATAACTCTTTACTTATGTTTTTACTCTTTGCTTTGCCCATTCCGTCCGGTTCAAACAGGTAGAGAAGTGATGGAAAGTGTACAGCAAGTGCTGCCCATGTGAGGGTTGTTATTTTACCAGTGATAAATCACCTATATTGTTTTTTTCTGTTTTATAGCTGCAGAAGTTTCATATTCGTAATGAATTATTTATAGTTTCAGAGGAATGCTGTTTCTCTGGAAGTCTACAGGAATATGCAATCCATCCCTATAAAATGCCTGAATATGTCTTTTGGCCATTTCAAGCTAACAGCTCCAATCATCTTTGGAGATAGAGCTCAGAATCTTGAATTTGGTGAATGGATTCAGTTCAGCAGTATTTTGCCAGACGGCTTGTCAGATTTTTGGAACATTTAACAAAAATATGTAGAACAGATACTATCATTGATGCTTGTGTTTAGGATCAATACTAGCTAAACATCCCCAAATAAGAGATCTTACAGACTCACCTCTAAAATGCTCAATGAAGGCTTTTTACCTCAGGTCACAGCTGTCCCACCCACTCTATCCAGTGTCACTTACATGGTTACATAACAGATGACTCATGAACACTGACAAGCAAAATCTGTAGAACAACTTCTGCCTGTATCTGTGCAGGTTTTGTCTTTCAACAGGTACTCATTCTGAGGATGGTGGAGACATAAAGATTCTTTGCAAATATTCCTCTCAGTATAAATTTGTTCTTCAGTGTCCAAATCATATTTCTCTAGGAATGATGTAAAAGTAGGTATATGCAGCTTCCAGATGGGGACTGGAATGATATGATGTCAAATAATAATACGAAAACTCACAGACTGCCCCATGTAATCAGTTCCCCATGAAGAAAACATGTTTCTTGCACACTGACATGTCAGTTTTGCATGTACTTAAGCAATTGCTCTAAATCATCAAGCAGGCTAATATGTGCCTGCAGAACATGTTTTTTATGTTAATTCTTCATTTATGAGAATGAATAATGAATTGGAAGAAATCAAGGATGTGTTAAATTAACGAGGAACTCCTTCCTGTGCTGAAACCATAAGAACTTATCTCAGTATCTACAAATGTGGTGGATATATACAGATCTGCTTTCTGAGAAAATCTGCAATTTGCTGGTTAAATGGCAATGCCTGTGAGCAATCTGCAGGTTCTTTTTTGTTTCAGTGACAGTGAAATTTCTGTCCTTGTAGCGTGGAATGCAATGTAAGACCACCTATCAACTGACTCTTGAATATGAAGCTAGTATAAAGTATGCAGTTTTAATTTCCACTCAGGAAAAGCCAATGGATGAACAGCATCAGTCCGTAAGCCCAGCTTGCACTCAGCCTGTTTGTCTACAGCAGTGTTAAAGAGTTTCAGTGAAAGTCAGATCAGAACATTCATTTATCCTTTTCATAGTGTCATAGTCATAGTGTCTGCTAAAATCTGGTGTTTTTGAACAGGAGGGAGGAAGTGAAATTATTGGAAATTTTTTCAATAAAATACAAGTTAGAATGTTTTCAGCACATGAGAAAAGGTATGGTATAAACATAGACAATGCTGAGCAAAGCCTGGTATGTACTTATGGAACTAAAATGCCCTATGTTTTCTCTGCTAAATCTTGTTATAGTCATATAGCAGCAGGGATTGTCCTATGATTGTATGTACAACGACTTTCACGTAATTATCAGTCAGTCTTTCATGCAGTGCCTAAGGCAGAAGTGTTGTGATGAGTTTTCTAGGCTATAAATTCAGATGCTGCACTCAGTGAAGTAACATGTTGTTGAATATTTTTAAAAGAATCTCACATGTCAGCAGAATACAATTCATCATTTGTACACAACAAGTTTTGTTTCCAATGAACAATACGACATAAATTAAGTAGCTATTACCACACATAAAGAGAAAAGAAAAATTCTCATTCAAAAGTAATAAGCAAATCATGCACAGAGGTATAAGTGATGGAGTCTCAGAACTCTGATCAACACAGTTTGAAATATTTTCAGCAATGAAAGAATTGAGAAAATCTTTCTAAGTAGTTTTAAATGCCTACATCTGTGTGACAGTGCCCTACCTGACTCAATCCCACTGCAAGACACCTATGATACTGATGGGACAAGGAGGAATGGCTTTAAACTAAAAGAGAGGAGATTTTGGTTAAATGTTAGGAAGAAATTTTTTACTCAGAGGGTGGTGAGACACTGGCACAGTCTGCCCACAGAAGCTGTGTGGGTGTCCCATCCCTGCAACTGCTCAAAGCCAGACTGAATGGGGCCCTGAGCAGCCTGAACTGGTGGGTGGCAACCAGCCCACATCAGGGGATTGGATCAGGGTGATCTTTAACCTTCCTTCCAACCCAAGGTATTCTGTTATTCTATGATTTAATCCCATTTTGGTAATGTCATTTAATGATAATAATGCTTCATTTATCACTCCATATGAGAAAATATCACATAGCATGATAGTTTTTTTTAGTCAGCTATGAGGAGCTGTAACATTTGTGTATCTCCAGAAAATCTTTGCTGTTTTGACGCCATTCATTTTGTCAAAAAAATTAATTTAACTGAAGGTCTGAAATTCCTACTGCTACATATGCACAGCTCTTCTCTGCCTCTGCTATGTTTGCTGCAGCAACAGCTCTGTCCTGTGTTGAGTCCCAGAGTCTTTGTTAAAAAACAAGGAAGAAATAAAATTTGCTCTGGTACACAGCTAGTTATGAGAATATCAGCCTCAGTTATCTTCTCTCTTTGGGAAAATTTTGTCACGTAGGGTGAAATTTCTAGGAAGAACTCATAACTCCTATACGATCTTCCCTTAAGCTCAAGCGTCTCCAGTAAGACTTGCCAGTCTTCATATCTGGATTCTCTTGTGATAAATTAGAAGAAGCCACCCCACTTCTGAGAAGTCATAAGTAGGTTAAACTGTGAGTATCTGCATTCGCTGACCACCTGGAAATAATCTGCATAGCATGGTTTGGATTTCTCTAATTTATGCCGAAGGCTTAACATGCAGTATACTGGTAGTCATAGAAGTCTTTCCACTGATTGTAAAAGGGTTTTCTATGGAAACTATCCACTGAATCTTTCTCTCTAGAAACCACAAGATGCCAGAGATTCAAACTGACTCAAAGTGCACTTGATTTGATGGAGCAGATATATATACCCTTTCTTTTCAACCTGCAGGAGAAATTCTAGGAACACAAGATGAAAAATACTGCCCTAGCTTGTTGAGCTCAATCTCGTATTGTCTTCAGTCACAACACATAAGTGTAGCTCTTTCTACCTGCAGAATGGCAAAGCATTAACTCCTCACGGAATGCTACTCTGGAATGTCACTCTGCTGAAGGCTGAAGATATTCTTCTCCTGTCAAGGCTGATTTTATTTATGACACTATTCACTCCTATCATATTCATGTCCCCTCCCAGAAATAGGTTGTTTCCTCATACACCCAGTCTTCTTACAGAGAAAGATATCTCAAGAAGTGCAGAATACTTAAGTCTTTGACTCAACTTTACCATGGTAAAAATAAATGTAATTCTGAACAAAACAGTAAACACTTTTAATGCATGGTAATTTCATACAATAACTTTTATTTTTATGGTAATTTCATACAATAACTTTTATTTTGGTTTGTAAAGGATTTCTAAAGATGGCATTACAACAAAAGGGGGAAAAAAAAGTGTTTGCACAGGCAATTATCAGAGTAACATGTAAACCTTCAATGTTACTCTATTTTCTACTATTAGTCATTGTAATGCCAAAACTAGTTCTCCACATATTCTTACACAATAGTTTCAAGTGCCCTCAGGATTTATGGCTCATCGTGGCTTTGAATTTTAATCTTGATGTGGAAATTCTGTGACTGAGATGAGGTAAACTGAATGCTCTACACCTCTCTCACTGTATGCATCTTCCTTGCACAACTGAAAATAACTGAGCCGTCTCATATGCGGGAAGCAGGATGACAGATGTTGCTGTGCCTCACTGGTCAGCTCTCTTTCTTTATAATTGTATCTGTTATGGGTACCATATCATAGATTTTGTTGTGCCATGCAGATAAATCAGTTTATAATCAGAATGAAAACCAATCTTCTTGTTTGCCATGTTGCTGAATGGTAGAGATGAATCATAGTTGCCTCTACACGCACTATACACATCAGGCTCTTTCTTTTTTCCCTAATCTTCTCTTCTTCTCCATCTTCCATGTCTGTACAAATATATGAAATGTTTTAAGCGTCAGCTTTTAAATTTTCTCCCAGTCGCTTAGACAAAGCCATTCTACTGACTAAGAGAGAGATACTCTGATTTCTTTCTTAGTTCAAATCACAGTTATTCAATTCAGGGGTTCTTCAACATTCCTCAGGATGATGAAATTCAAACCACTATCTAAGAAAAGATGGATGAAACACTGGACCACCAAGCATATATGTTATGGCAATCTTCATGTTCCACAACTATGTCTTTCTCAGTGTTGGAATTCATTGTTTTGTACTATGTTCCTTCCATAAAATTATGCACATAGCTATTGGATAAAAAGATAATTTCCAATGACTAGTAGGTAACATACAAAAAGTGTTTTGGCTAGCAAGTTCAGCTAATGAAACTCCTGAACTTGCATTATGTATATTAGCTCCTATTGTTGTATTGTACTGCACACGTGTTTTTAGTTTTATAGAGCAGGATGGAGTTGTCATGCTACCAAGCAAACTTGGAGATCTTTGCTCTCCTCAGTGACATATTTTTGACCTTGCAAGAGAACGAGGACATTAGGTGAAAGAACTATGAGAAAGGTATAGATTACTGGTTTGGTAAATTTGCTCAGGATGGATTGGGGCCAGAAAGAGACTGGTCTTAAATTTGATTGAATATTGATTTGACAGGAGATCTTATCAAGAATAGGAACTAATAGCTCCAATCTCTGCTGAGACTTTCTGATGCAAATAGTAGTAGATAGACAGCTTCCATAAAGGGGGAAGGTGTGATCTTTCCCGACAGCCTGTGACATGTCGTCTGGGTTCATATTATTAAGGTTATTTTTTCAAAAAGTGTTATTTTTTAGAAATAAGTATGAGGCAGCATCTAGTTAAATATCTCTGAATGTACTTCACAGTTGTGTGTTATTTGAAAACTTTCGTTTTCATGAAGAAAGTACTAATGAAAATAAGCAGCTATGGTAATGCTTTTATTACCATTATTGTAATTTCAAGAAGTTTCAGTGCAATGCTTCTCTGATTAGTATCGCAGTTTGTCAAGAACCATGAACCTTAGGGTGCCTGCAGTTACCTACAGTGAGGGATGTTTTGAGTCTTTTCCAGTTCCTGGTTTCCTTGTGCCTCTGATGGAGGGAATGTTGTCCTTTACAACAATGAGAATAAAATCAAATCCCATTGAGTGTTAAACACGTGAGTCTTCTTTCCATTCAGTATTTGATGTCATTTTAACCCCAAACCCCAAATGACAAATGGTGCTAGCATTTCTGCCTGTGAACCTGGGAATGCAGATTCATCCTATATTTGTTACTGAGGTGAGTCTGGGTGCTGACCATAGGCAGAGAAGCAGAGGAGGAATGTTGGCACGCTGCAGGGAACACCCCATGCTGGTGTCTTCACATCATCCCAAGGAACAACAGAGGTCTCAGTAAGGATTAATTTGTAGTTCTGGTAGCAGCAACACCATCACTTTCAGAAATAAACTGTAGGCCAATGGAGCAATTTCTCATTAAGATTTCCATAAGTAACTACTGATACCATGGCACCTTATCTGACTCTGCACTGGCGTAATAGAATTCTTTTACCAAGACTGTAATTCATGGAACATATTTCAAATCTTGTTTTATAGATCAGGCTGCCTTTTAACTGTTTGTAGTTTTAGAATACATTTTATATTCATATAATGTTTCTTTGCTGCCATCATGATCTTCCTTGGGAGAAAGCAAATCGCAAAATCAAAGGAGCTGTTTGATAATTTTTTTGGTATCAGACCTGATGAGAAATACTACTTGTTTCCCAGATACAGCAAGGTTTCTTTATTGGCCTGTCAGCATTCCAAAAGCTACATTTATGTGAGAGATTATGTTATAAAATATGTATGCAACAGCTCTGTTCCAGAAATGTGAATACTAAATAGCAAAGTGCAATAGCTGCTGTACCAGAAATAATTTTCTTATGGAACTTTTATTTATTTAATGCACAAACCTTTCTCAGCTGTTCAGGAAAGTGGGCACCAACCAGGTATTTTTCTTTTTTCTTTTCAAGCAACCATTTGAGAGTAAGCGCAAGTGTTAGACATGGCTGGGTTCATGCCCTTAAAGAGCCCCCTAGGGTTGGATTCTAAAGCCCTTTCATGGCCTTTATGCTCATAAATAAGGGATTTGCTGTATTTTAAACCATATCAGATCACAGTGAAAGTTTAAATTAGCATTCACTCCAAGGAGAACACATTCCCCAACCCGTGTTATGTTCACCTCTTTGAGAGATGCAAAGACTGAAATGAGAGCCTTTCCAGACGCTCCTCACATTTCCCTCCTATTCAGTGTCCTGTTTACTCCTTAAAAAACTGCAAGGAGGCAAGATGGATGTGGGAGTCTGCTGTATCTCTGAAAAATGAGTTTCACATTACAGCAGCTCTGCCATACGGGTGTATTTTATCAATTTGTCTACTAACTAGATGGCAGCCAATCACAAGGCATTCAGGCATTCCAAACCAGCTGCCAATTAGCAGCTGTAACAAGAATCCATCCTAATAGCTATCAAAAAAATACAGTGAAGGGTTTTGCCTTTACAGTCAGAGACTGTGGAAAAGTAATGTTTACCTCAGAGTCTTCTGCTCTTGGAAGGCATAGTGGGCTGTTCTCATTCCTGCAGTTTTCCATGTGTGTATTTTATTGGTATGCAGATAGAATAAAGTATGCAGGAGGGCGTATCTGATAAGAACATTTGGGGCTGGAATTTTCTATGGCTGCATTGCAAGGCACACAGTTTAAGGCTTAGGCATGTAAATGCTTTCAAGCAAAAACAATTTCCAGACATGCAATTGAATTGATAAATGCAGCTGAGAAGATTTGCCAGCCTAGGCATTTATGAGTGCATATCTTGTGCACATAATTCAAATATTGCTTTGGAAGAATTTACATTAGTGGATAAAATGCAATGAGAGTAAGTAGATAGAGAAGCCTTTGCAGTTTCTTGCTATCTGTGTTGCTCTGGATAGAAGCCCACCCAGACTGCAGTCTGAACGATGCAGGGCAGGCAGTCAAGGATGGATTGTGTTGCAGATGTTCAGGCAGCTGATGCTTTCTCTTCTTTTTGCAGCATTTTTCTGGGGCTTGGTGTCAGGGTGCTTCTGAAAGCAGAGGGGAAATCTCTCATGGTACCTCTGCACTGCTCTTCTTGGTTCCTGTGGAGAATTTTTGATGGTGGATAACCTCAGGTTCTAAGCTTACTCCTACCTGTAGGCAAGTAAATAAATAAGAGAGGAAACTGTCACAATTCCCTCTTTTGAAAGCAGAGGAGGAGCAGGACAAAAAAAAATGGTGCTATCCTACTGCTAAACGCTTGAAGGAGCCTCACTTCTTGTGATGAGGTAACACACAAAACCTGAAGGTATTGAGTCTGCAGATACTGTTTTTCTGTTTTGTCTCATGGCAATCATATCTAAATATTAGCATAGGCTAATAATAGGCTAGCATAGGCTAATAGCATAGCATAGGCTAATTAGCATAGGCTAATAACCTGCTTTTATAGTCTATTATACCTGGAAATCAGCTACTTGTCAGTGATGCTGTATGGGTTATTTTTTTTTTCCCCCCATGGATCTCCAAAAAAAAAAAAAAAAAAAAAAAAAAAAAAAAAAAAAAATTGAAGCATTTTTTTTCCAACACACTGATGCCAACAGCTTCACATTCCTTCTCTGGAAATGAAAACTGATTCTTTTGCCCCAAGGTGGTTTACTTAGAAAAATTAAAAGAGGAATTAGAAAATAACTATTCAAAATGCTGTCACTGACATAGTAATCTCTTTCTGCTGTTCTTAGTCTTGTTTCTGCTTTGCTCTCTTCAGTCATAAGTTTCATATAATCCAATGCAAGAGTTCTCTGCTGCCATGAAGCAAACTCCTGATTCATTGCAGTGATAACAGAAAAATCCTATTCCTCCTTAAGCTGCTGCAGTGTGACTCTAACACAGCATCAGAAAGAAATCTCAAAGGCGATTGTTGCCCAATAAGGAGAGAATTTCTCAGAAATCTGTGTTGAGAAAAAAGTGAAAAAAATGCATGCATATGGTATGATCTCCTGTAAGGTGTAACCAAGAGAAATAATCTTACATAGGAAATTGAGTAATTTATGAAACATATTTGAAAACAGTAATATGAATGAAGGATTGTGTCAAAAGAGATATTATAAAAGCAGTAAATGGTGAATTAAGTGGGAAGTGCTTGAGGGCTGAGAGTTGGAGTCTAGTCTTAGAATATTAATTAAAATGATAAAAGTATGCAGCATTCCTATGAAACAGCTAACTCTATCAGAACAAATGAATTCCCATTATAACTGCTGAAGATGCATGAGTCACAAAGAATAAATTTGGCTCGCTGAATGAAGTGATGCATCACTGCTCTGGGAGACAGAACTGTACCTGTTATACCAGGTGCAATTAAAGAACTCACAAGATGCTGGCTCTTACTATGTTAATTGCTTTTCTTTCAACAGTTAAGAATGATTGAGGCAGGACTGCATTTAGGGAAAATAAAGCTCATGTTTATGTTTTTTAATGGAATTGTATGTAATGACACTTCTATTCTGATGTAAGTTTTACAGAATATTGATCCTCTATGCAATTACTTATTCAGTATGTTGAAGATAATTAAAAAAAAAAAAAATTCTCATTTTGATTTTGTTACTATTTTTACCCCCCAAAAAAAGAACTTACTGAGCTTGATCAGCATTGTGTTGATACTTATGTATCTTCACAGTAATCAGTCCATTATGATTAATAACCAATTCTTTTTTTTTCTTCCTAATAAGAAGGACGGAAAAAGAAAAGTGTGGAGAGAAGCACAACCAGAATAATGCGTTCATAGAAAATAGTCTCAAGTGAAAATTTGCTTACATTTTCACAAGTCCCAAATTATTTGGCCTTGTGCAGTGAATGTGTAAGAGGAACAGAGTGTATTCTCTAACTAACTGAAAGGCAGGGGCTAGACTTCAAGCTCTTTCTTGGAAAACAGGTCCTAGTATCTTTCATTCCCATTATGGGATATTAGCTACTTCATATGTAAAAGTGCGTATTCAATGGTCCCTCCTCTGGCACGCTCCCAAAAACTCTATCCAGAGCCCTATTCATGGCTAGCGTAGTGTAAAATGGGTCAATTTAACAGACTTTAATTGGATCAGTTTTCAAACATGAGTTACAAATATGGGTCTCTTCTTTTTTCACTTAACTCTAATTGCTACTTGCTGTATACAGCCTGCCTGCATCAACTTGAATGCTGAAGTACAAAGATGTTGCTGTAAACTGAGCACCTCACTTTGAAAAGGGAGGCCTACACTAGTTTCAATAGAAAAGCTATTCATCAGTGAGCTGCTTTAGTCCATAGAAAGATTAATTTCTGCTTACTCTGATCCTTATAAAACAGAAGTTTCCTCTATTTTCCAGCTACTTTTTAAAGCTTCTTGTTAATTCAAACTTACAAAGTTCTCAGTGGTAGGAAGGGAAAATGGTTGGAAGACTGCTGATTATCTGCCTTGGGATGACTCATTCAACATGAGCAATTGTGAATCATGAACAAACTATCTGCAGGCAGCACACATAAGATTTTTAATAATTTCCATGCTACTCGATGCTTCTAATGCTTGGCTTTAGTGTTGCTTTTTTTTCTTAAAAGCAGAAAGGCTCACAGTAGGGTATTCAGCAACTACCTTCCTAAAAGTCACATGAGAACATTTGTGACAACGGTTCTGTACCAGTTTCCATTGTATGTGGGTTAACCAGGCTTTTCAGATTCTTACAAATGTAACTTCAAAAGTAGAGGTCAGTCCTTGGGTAGCATACTGCTATTTCTGGGGCACATGTGTCATTCTGAAATTGGACTTTGCAATATGCTGCTCAGCCCCAGCAACCAAAGCAGCCACTAGCAGGGGGAGGCAGCCACAGGACAGTGACATTGGATTGGCCATTCATGGCCATTTACAGGTGGTGTCGATAACTGAGGAATAGTGGCATTTCTAGCTTTCATGTTCTTGCAGTCTCCAGCATGGAGCATCTTGTAGCAGGTAACAGGCAGAACAGTGTATACACATATTCTTGGGTTCTGTCACTATTTCAGTCTCTCTTTGTTCCACCATGCTGTATTTTGACTCACAGGCTCCCACCACATTTTTCATCTTAGCCTTCATCTTTTTGTCCATCCAGGCTTTTTTCTCCACACTGGTATTGCTTTCTGGCATTAATCCTATAGATTCCTGTTCCTTCTGGTACTACTTGTTTTACCCCAGGCTAGAAGGAGCAGGATCCATACATTTTTTGAGTGCCTTTTCTCTTGCCTGGAGTCCTGGAGCACATAGAACTGAACCTTGGTGAATGTCCTTGTGAGGCATGTGCAGCAAATATGTACCCTGACTCTACTGCCCACAGTAAGTGTGTCCAACACACTCCATTGCAGCTATAGGAGAAGCCGAGCTGCACAGCTCCCTGGTGTTGAAAGCAGACTGTAGCAAAAAGATTGCCATAGTGCTTCTGAAATACTCCATATTGTTTCAGCTGAATGACTTCTTTATCTTAGAAAACCTTCAATTCTGGTAAGAAATGAAAGCTGTGGTTCTTTTATGTACCTATTTATTTTAGCTAGTAAGATTACTCGTTATTAATGCGTCAACTGTGGTTACATAGTAAACCTTTATTAGCAGACTGTCTACAAGACAAGAGAAATGAGCCAATACAGAGAAGGCAATTAGGAAAAATAAATTCTTATGACATGCCAGAGAAGGCATGTTCTACTTTTGAAAGTTTATTTGTCTTTATAAGTTGGCAAGGGCTCCTATACTCTGAGTTCTGAGTGCACACTCTCTTTAGCATCTCACGTTGCTACTGGTCCTTTAGGCAAACATCCCTCAATTAATCCTAAATGCTGCTCATGTGTAGTCAAGCACTCCAACTAAACATTTTGTTTCTGATAGTGCCCTTTTAATGAGTTGCAGGTGCCACAGACTTCATGTTCCCTATAGTGCTTTATTGCTTACTAGATGCAGTAAAACAGTTGGCACACTGTAAATTATCAAGTGATAATTATATTCATGGCCTCAATACAAGAAGAAAATCCTCTGTTAACAACATATTTCTTCCAAAATGTGGTAATGAGATGTGTTGCACCTCCTAAGAAGCACTTGCAGGGTGACTCTCTATTTAGAATACTGCAATCACAGTTCTATTTTTGGCCAGCATCTCTATGGTCAGAATGGAGAGTGACTCTACTCTCAGAAGTGCATTTCTCATTCACTGTACTCTTTAATTTTTACTCATCCACTAAAAATAAGTCATTCTGTGGTTAAAATTGGAATTATGTGATATTTATTTACCAGGAATGTATTGATGTGAATTTTCCAAAGATTTGATTTTAAAAGGTTGAGCTGTGAACCACAATAACCTGATGGGCTAGCCAAGCTATTCTAGTATTTTTCCACTGTTCCAAATGTCTCCTGTATGTGAACACTCCATGACAGCAACATCTCAAATGGTAATGGTGTCTCTGAATAGCATAGAATGCTTCCTATCTCTAATAAGCTCCTTTAATATGCCAGACATATAATGATGCTCATCAGTACAAATTACCACTGCAAGGTCAATGAATGTTAATATGTTTCCTGCAACAGAACCTTGAAGAATAATGTAACCCCCTCCTCCTCTCCAACTAAGATAATTCCAGGCTGAGTACTGACCTACAGCAAAATAAATTAAGGGATACTGGAATGTGTGGTTATGCTGACTGTGTTTTCGTAACAAACCAACGTCATCTTAGATTTCTCCTCTAGTGATATAACAGTTATAACTTTTTAATGGTTTGCATTAATCTGCCAAAATTGTGTGCTCACTGTATACAACAAGACTGTTTCAGGAGCAATATTCATTCAAGACTTAATTTGTACCATTTCAATTTCAGTGGTTGGAATCTTCCTTCAGGCTGCAAAGCTCTATACAAGTAAATAGTCACATGAGATAGATGTAATAGTTACATGCCAGGAGAGAGAGTGACAATAAACCATAGGTTAAACATCGGAAAGTCTGCATATTTTTTGCTAAATTCTGCTCATATTTTTGTGAGACAGACATTTCTCCTTCCTCCCTTCCTCCCTCCCTTCCTCCCTCCTTCCCCCCCTCCCTCCCTCTCTCTCTTCCTTCCTTCCTTCCTTCCTCCTTCCCTCCCTCCCTCCCAATAAGCAATCTAATTTCTTCTTAGGTATTGCTATTTTGAAAAATATAGATGTACACTGAAATTGAAAATTGGTCATTCAGTATGCAGGCATTAATTAAAATATATATATAAAGCTGAGTTTTTGGTGCATTCCTGCTCAGGACGGTATGTAGAAAACTAAAAATAATTATTGAACAGGAGCTCTGAGTAGGTTAATTTTAGTAAATGAAGCTTTAATTTAGTACTGCCACCAAAAGTTGTTTAGCAAAGAAAAAAAGGTTTTCTGAAAATTCTGTTCTGATTTCTTTCACAGCTAACTTAGCCACCTGTCATATTTGTAGCAGATAATTAGTTTTAGAGCATACAATTAGTCTAGCTAAGAATAGCCTTTGCAGCATACTACTGTCTTATTATTTCTTTATCATGCTTCCCAGCCCATTGACTCATTACTTCTCAGTTACTACATTTTCCTTTTATTCTTGGGTGAATCCACAAAACAATAAAATGATAAGATAACAGACTGACACTTCTCATTATTTATTGTAATAACCATAATAAGAGGGATAATCACATCGTGCTTTTATTTCATGCATACTTCAGCACCTTAAACTCTGGTCTGTTCTCACTGAAGGTTTGTCTTTTTTCTTGGTGTTTTTTAGAATAATTGAATGTTAAGACATAAAACATATTACACAGAAACAGAAAATTTATTGGAAGATGTAAGGTTAAAGACAGAATGACCAGGTATCCGGAAAACATTTCTAAAAAGAATCTATGTAATTAAAAATATTTCATCCTTAAGATCATAGAGAAATTAATAATCTGTTTTACTTTATGGCATATATAACAGTTAAAAAGGCAGTCTCATGGGAACAGAAATGCATAAACCATATTGTACTGCTTTTGCCCAATACATAATTCATACATGCAAATGTTCTGCAGATATTTCACTATAAATATAATTAATTGCTGCAGATTCACAGATGAGGCTGTGTGACTGTGCATGCACACATTGCCAGGCACACTCATTTATGTTGATTTCAGGCTAGAGACTCTTGTGACAAGCATAATTGGTGGAGGGGAAAAATCAGTGTTTAGAGACACATGGAGTCATGCAACATCCATACAGACAATGCCTTACAGAAATGACAACATCCAGAAAGAAATGGAGGGAATTAGTCTGAGGTAAATAAGGAAAGGCCTCTTATGCTAATAAATACATATGCCATCTAGTATTGCATGGCATTAGCATACTGCAATTTAGTTGAATTTATTTCATTGTCACTCAACAATTATCTCTTTATGACATTGTTTGTTATCATATTGGGAAAAGTGAAAATCAGGGAGAAAAACTTTTATTGACCTTCCCAAAGTGGAAGCTGTGGTGCTTTTGTCATTCAAATCATAAAAAGCTGCAGAAAGTTTACAGATAGTCTCACAAAATAAAGATATCAGATTGATAAACTCCAAGAAGGGAAGAGCTACTAGGCTTTAGGGAGGGATATAGAAAGAAAGAAAGAAAATAAGGAAATTGCATTCTTTTACATTTCCTATGGCAATTTCATGTGTAAAGTACATGCTTTGGAATTTCACCACAATTCTAACATCAATTTGCATATCTGATCACACTTTGCATGAAATATTATTTTGTGTTCTTAGTTTAAAATCAAGCACCTTGATTATTAAGCATGATCATCAAAGATTTTCACTGCCTTCCATAGGAAATCAACTAGTTCTTTTTTATACTAATGCATATCCTAACTAAATAGAGATCATATGTTACCAACTGCTTGTAACAAAACTCTGGATTTATGTTGGTGTCTAAAAATTGATGCCCTAGTAAATTCCTGGGATAGAATTTTTGGAATTTTTTGGAATTTGCTCTGCTATGTCTTGTCCATTTATGTGACAAGAGACTTGAAAGTATTCTGAGATTTATGGCTTTGCTGGACTTCTACAGTGTTTGGACAATTTCTTCAGCCTTCCTTTCTAGATCTTCTAAAATATATCTGAGATCTACATTTAATTTCTTAGAATTATATTGTTTATTGCAATGGAAGATTGGATTGAGCAGCACAAACTTCAGTTCCTTCTGTTTCAGTATTTTCCAGCAAATATCTATGTATCTACATGTGTTGCACTTTACTGCTCACATTGTATATTTGGTATATCTTTATTTCAGTTTTCAAATATTAGAGATGGCCCTCAGCATTCTGAATCTGGGGGTACCCATGCATAAGAAGTCTTCTAACGAAAATCACTTTCACAACAAATGAAGTCAAGAGGGTTCTGGAAGAGGTAAATTTATGATGTTTACTCACTAGGTCTCCATGCCTAATGTTGCATACAGAAGAATGCATAAATATTTGTAGACAAACGGGTATCTGATGTATTAGAAAAGTCAAAAAGCAACCAAAGGAGAGAATAAAGAACAAGCTATTTTAGTAAAGTCTTTCTTCAAGTGTTTGTGAGTAGGAGTCAAAAAACTTTTTGTTGTGTAATTTAAAGTTGTAACCCATATCCCTTATTCACTTGGGTTTTCTTGTTTGAATAGGAAGGGAGAAAGCTTCTTATTTGTTTGTTTGATTTTCATAGTTTATTCGTCCTAGTTTTACTTGGCCATTTGCTAACATTCCAACATTTTGATGGGAGAAAAACCACAAGTAAGTAAGTGTGTATTAGGTAAGGAAGCTCAATATGAACAAGAGAAGGTAACTGACCAAGATAAAAAGTTCAAAGTTCAGTACTTTCTGTAGGCAGATTATAGGAACTAACATGATTTAGCTAAGGATGGAGCAGGAAAAACAAGAACACCGTTGGTCATGTTTTTGTGCTTTTTTTTCTCTTGTAAATAATCCTTTTTCTCCCTTTCTATTGAATTTGAATAACCACTATTTTCTCAAAACAAATCTCAGCTTTTGCTGGCAAATCAAAGCAAATTTTTGTCAGATTTTCTTTTTCAGTCTGATTCCCTCAAAGAGAGAGGAAAAAATCTTCAAAGATGCAATGAAATCATATCCTACCCATTATTCCTCAGTACCGAAAAGCTTATTGTAAATAAAGATGTGTGGGAACACATTTTGTCCAGCAACATCTCTGTTCTCACTATAAAAAGTTGCTTACTAGCCTATTTTCTTACAGACTGACAGCCTGAAGTCTTTTCTTGTACATCCTCAGAAAAGCTGTAATACTTGCTCTTCTGCTGGTTCCAAGAATGCAGAATGTGTAGAGTATTATCCTACTCATTATCTCAGAAGGTTTCCTAAGAACTGCTTAATAATTCCCATCCTGTCATCTATTCTTTCAGCTCTTTAATTGTCTCAGAAGAACCTATATCATGTACGTAAGTTAGAATGATCTTTTCCTTTTGAAAATGCTAGTTTTAGAAAACAATCACAAATCCATCCTTTGATGGAGTCTTTGACAATAGTTTATTCTTTCTTGGTCACTGCAGATGTCATTAAGATTCTAAAGAGGTCACTTGTCCTTAAGCTGTAATCAAGATGTTATAGCTAATATTACTGGCAAAAATTTGAGGAGCAAATGAATTGAAAGACTGATCTGCTTCTCTTTAAGATAGTTTTTTTTTCTAGTTTGCTTTATTGCTTTGTCAGAGTTACTGCAGAGCGACCAATGGAGACATGGAGAGGCTTTCCTTGGGAGGTGAGAATGCTTGGAGAATCCACTGCAATAATGAGAACAAAATTTAGCAAAGATTCACAGATATAAAATTCTAAATCCTATCCAGAGAGACGCTAAAACTAACGCGTTCAAAAAGTATATTTGTCTTCATCAGTTTAGCTCATTACTGTGCTATGCTGAAGCAGAGCTCTTTCACTTAGTTAGAATATGGGTGGTAACTAGGACACAGGTCCATTGTAGCAAGATTGCTCTATAGAAGAGTTGTCTGTGAATATTTTAAAAAATAATTTATAGCATCAGCAGTCACATGTGAGAATTTGTCATGCCCTATGGTTCAGTGAAGTTATGTTACTATGGTTTTATCATATAGCTGAATTATCATGGACTCCCTGCAAATTCAAAGACAGATGCTGCGTCAGCATGGATCCCATCATTTTTGGTATTTGGCGCTTGTGCTAGTGAGTAACATTATCTCTGAAGAGCCTTTACACACCCCTCTAATGGTCTGGGTATCATCTGGAAATAAAGTTTCTACAGTTGGACCATGTGTTCATCCCCTAGTAATTCTTGGAGGTGGTGTCAAAGACTACTTGAAGTTAGGGAGAATGGTCAAAATCCCATCAGCCAGATTCCAAAGCAAGTTTTGTGAAACTCAGATGAATACAAAGTGAAGAAAGAAAGAGACAAGGATTGGTGCCCCCAGGGAGGGAAAGGCTTCTGTATGAGCTCAATGGTGAGCAGCCTTGCTCAGCCTGGCATCAGTCAGTCAGCAGGCAGGTGCTCCTGGCTAGCAAGAACTATGTGGATGAGCAACCAGTGACTACCTCCTGCTGAGGCAGTAGTTAGAGGCAGAGCAGTGCTGTGGAGACAATGCTGGGAACGGCTGGGAACATCATAGGAACTGGGTTTCTAGGCCATTTGTGCAGTCACAAGGGATACAGAGCTGGGTCGCTAGAGAAGAGAGATCTCCAGGACATAAACGTAGGAAGTCAGGCTTTGTTAGCTGCTCATGGAAAACCTTGAATTTTCTTTGGATTTTGTTCCAATATATGCTATAACAAATAAGCCTTGAAGAATTTCTGTTTTGTCCTCTTTCTTTCTTGTCACTTTCAAATTCCTTCACTTTTCAGGAAGGTTTTGCTGTTTTTATTTTATGTCTAAGTAGAGATCTCTGTGTAAAAATTTCTACAAACTTCATCACTTGTATTTTTCTTACAAATTAATTATTTCTATTTGGATCTCTCCCATGTATGGAAACAATATTATTATTTTGGATTTGATGATCTCTAGAGGTCCCTTCCAACCCCTACAGTTCTGTGATTATGGGCATCTACTTTCATAGTGTAATGTGTGGTTATGCTCAATCCAGGGCCTTCAGGAGGTGCTGAAGGTCCCTGTGCAGTTTCTGAGGGGTGACGTGTAAGCTGTTACAGTAGGAGGAAATGAGCTGAGGACAGTTAAACAGAGCGACCATGTATTTTTGCAGCTTGAACAAAAAGGCAGAGGAGCTGTAAAAGATTTATAGCCTCTCTGTCATTTACTATCATTTATCTTACATGTTCCGATGCAGAGATACTACCTTTGAGTTACTCTGGATTTTGCTTTCAATCAAAGTCAAAGTCAGCTACTTTTCAGCAATGAATGCTCACACGCTGTTGAAAGGGCTCTCTGTAACTCCGAAGGGAGGTCTGTACCAAGCAGCTGTAAGGTTCTTCATCATTGAAGTGCTATTACAAGCTAAAAAGAAAATAATGTACCTTAGGTTTTAACAGAAATTTCTCTTTATTCTTGAGAATGTAGAGGCATTGCTCTTGTTCAGAAAGATTCCTATTGTGGTAGACAAATCATATAATTACTTCTTATAGGTTATCATTAAATTATGCTGGAAATTCCTAGTGGGCTGGTCAGGATAACGCCATGGAGAATGAATGCCCTTTCATACTATTCCCCTTTACCTGCTCTTAGGAAGATCCCTGGGAATCCTCCTTTGTTGAAAGGCAGCACACCACAGTGCCAGCATTTTACCCCTCCAACCAGGGACGTCCCTCGTGATAAGATGGAGATACTCATTTTTCTCTCTCTCTCTCTCAAAAAAAAAAAAAAAAAAAAAAAAAACCATGATGAAAGCATTCACATTCATTTCAAAAAGATGCTGTGTGGAATATATGTAACTGGGTCTTGTCTATTTTTCCTTCATTTTAGCTTTCTGTCTGGTTCATGCCTGTATCAGTTGAGATCTTCTGGAGAAAGAAATAAAACATTTCATACAAAACATCAACAGCATATAACAAATAATGATGAATTACCTGAGAGATCAATTAGCTCCTTACTATTACCATACTCAATCTATTTTTCTTAATATAAGTATTGTACTTTTCTGGGTTTTTTTTTTCCCTTTCTTTTCTTTCTTTTTCCCTTTTTTTTCTTTTTCTTTCACTACGGTCATACATCTGTTGAATGATTTCTGCTAAAATATTTACTAAGAAAGTATTTCTTTTTACTCTAACAATTTTGTACACACCACTATTGAAATTAAGGAGAAAGAGCACTAATTGAGGATAGCTTTGGTTTAAATTAAAAAAAATAATAATCATAAGCCTCCCCTTTTTTTATATATTCATATAGTACCAATGCTTTCTCTCTTGTGTGTTTTCAGTTATGATTCCCTGAGACTTTTTGGTTTTTACTGGCGCTGGAACTGGAAGAACCAAAACACCACGATAAGGATTGTTGATGCAATACTTCCTGCCTTACCACATTCAGGAAATACTAAAAACAGAGCAGAAATTTCACAAGATTCGTAGTCCAAAACTGTTCAACAATACTCCTGAATTTTCAGGATACTTATGCTAACTGACCCATTTTTTTTATGTCTTCCTGCCATTAGCACTATGCCTATAACTGTGCCAGTTTGTCCTTTCAAATTGTTAGCTGCCCTCAAAGACTTAAACTCTCAGCTTACTTATTCTTTCAAAAGGCCGACCAAAATCTTGTTAGCACTGTTTGCTCAGTGTATCCGAACTCATTTCATGGGAAAACCATCTCAAAAAGTCACACTTAGTTTTAGATGGAGTTCATTAATTCTGTATAATCTGCTGGCGAGCTAGTGGGACCAGGCACTGCTGAGAATTTTCCACAAATGTAGAGGAGAGCAGTCTGGCATGATGGCTTGGAAAGAATAGCACCTCTGTGCTTCTCTTACTCCTGCAGTTCATATACACAATATACAACAAAGTACCCTTAGTTTCTTTGAGTGCGTATTTTATAGGGAGAAAGTGAAAGAAATCTCAAGTTATTTCTTTTAGGGAAGGAATGGGTTTGGAGAATTTGGAATTCCACTGCAAATGATTACATGAACATTAGTGCTGAGTATCAGACTTTATCAGCAGTACTTGAAAGACTTTGATATACATCTGTTGCAGTTAAATGATATACAAAATGAAGGAAGATCCAGCATTTTATAGCAAATGTTGTTTGTTGTTGTTTTGTTTTTTTTTTTAACCTTTTGGCTGTTAATCTAAGGCAAGATGTGACAGTGAGTTCATCACGTGGCCTATCTGATAGCAGATATTGGAACATCTTTTTGTAAACCAAATGGATTAGTGTTTAATCTCTCTATCTGAGAGAAAATCGGATCCTTTTAGGTGTTTGGGTGCTTGTGAGCATGTTCAAATAAAAAAGGAAGGAGAGGTTTCATAGCTGACAAACCTACAGTAAGTTTTTTCCCCACCACTGCCTTTCATCTGTGACTCTCAGAAGCCAAACTCCAGAACCAAGAGCACAACTGATTGCTTTCTTCCCAGAGGGGACATTACAGCAACACAAGAGAATATAAGGAGAATATAAGAGCGAAGTGACAGGAAGGAAAGAAAATGATTTCTTCCATCCTGTGAGGGTTAGGTTCCCTGGAAGGAAGGTAATCAATGTATTCTCAGAGGGACAGAGTCCCAAGTCTATCATATCATGTCTCTATGAATAAAAAGAAAATTCTTTATATGTTTTCTTATAAGGGAAATTTTCTATATGAGATGAAAGTGAAGCTGTAGTCACTTACTTTTTTTATAAATGGCAGGGATGTATATGTTTGGGACCTAATAATGTTAGCATAGCTGACCCAGTCCCTCAAGGATTTAAACTGCCCTAACACTGATGAATTGAGGAAAAGGGTGGGGGCTGCAGAGAGAAAAGGGTGCAGGGACAGAAGCACGTACGCAGCTGTGGGAGTAAAAATAATGGAGTGACTATCACACCCATGAAGAGAGCTATTCATGAGAACTGGATCGTAACAACACTAACCAAGCCCAGACAACCTACCAGTGTCAAAAGACGTGTAATGCTTACTTTTTAAGCAATGAAAGAAATGTCTCTCATGTGAAGACGTGAACCTTCCCAAGCAATGTTCTTAGCCTTCTGGCTTTGCAAAGTTAAGGAAAAAATGATCCATAAATAATGTCTTCTGGATTTGAATCATGCCACAACTGCATGGTAGATTGAAGATGGGTGACTATCAAGGTCTTATGTGAGCGGCTGTGGGGAACTGAGTGAAGCCACATCTGATCTTTCCCTTTGATAAAGTGGGGAGACCAAGCTCCAATGTGAAGTCAAACAACAGTATTCTTCATGTGAATTTACAATTCCTTGTAATTTTAACTCCAATCTCTCTTAGGAAAAGTCCCTCTTTGTGCGGAGGTTTTTTAAACCCACGGTCTCGGTCTGTGCATACATAAATGCATTCACACACTCCCAGCTGAACTGGTACAGAAATGCGCCTTGTAACAAGACTCTCTACTGAGCTAGCTGTGCTTGTGTGTAACCCTGCAGGTGGCTCAGCAGCACACAGTTGCTCCCTTGGTGGGATGAGGGAGAGAATAAAAAAACCCAACTAAGTAGATGTTCGGGGTTGAGATAAAACTATTTACTAAGACAGAGAAAAGGAAAAGGATAATAATAATAATGACATAGATATACATATATATATGCATATATACATATGAATGGATATAACAAGTGGTGCACAAAGAATTGCTCACCGTCCCCAGCCAATGTGCACTTAGTCTTCTGAGCAGCGAAAGAGAATGAGTCAACTCCCACACCCTTCAGAAACCCTTGCACATGACATCATATGGTATGGAACATCTCTGGCCCACTTAAATCAGCTGTCCTTCTTGTCCTTCTTCCATTCTGTTCCTTCCCAGTTCATTTGGCCCTTTGCTGAGAATGGCCTTGGCTCTGTACAACACTGCTTTGCAGGCAACCATAAACATCAGTGTGTTGTTAATGTTGTTCATTATCATACCAGATGCTCTGAAGAAAACAATTCCATCCCAGCTGAAACTAAGATAAAATATATCTTTGCCCACCATTTGTTATGAATATACTGAAATTAGAAAGAATTTCTTTAATTAGAAATACTTCTTTGGGGGTGGGGGGCATGGAGGAGGGGGGAGGGTTGGAATCCAAAAAGAAGAAATAGAAAGAATATGCATTGAATTTAGAAGCTATACTTAAAATTTGTTATTTATTTATTTATTAGGCAGGAGCTTTGGTTGGTAACAAGTATCTGTGCATTGTACTAAAAACTTAAATCCCTGAGCAAAAGCTTGCATATTATAAATTATATGATGATTTTTTTGTTAGTCCTGTTAAATACTTATGTAAATATATTACTAAATATGATGAATTACAGTCATTATTTACTTTTTTTGGCTCTTACAGTTTTGTAGTGGATTCCTTACTTGATTTTAAGATGGTGAATATGTCCAGAAGTTGTCAGAAAATCAAAGAAACCACTAAAACTTATGCTGCTTCATGAGAAGCCATTAGAACAAATAATATAAAAGAAAAATATAGGCAGATAGAAGGTCTGAAAAAGAAGCAAATATGCCAGTTACTTCTCAGCATGGCATACCTTATTTTTCTTCTTAAACGCAGAATGCAGTCAAGAAAAAGAAAGGAACATATTTAATTTTAATTAGCACGTGGAGTTACTCTTCTATTAATAATGAGCTTGAACTCATTAATCATTATCACCTCAGTCACGATGATATGCGGGAAGGCCAAAATCTGGACGGACTTTCAGAAAACGCTGCACAGCGTGTCGGTAAGGAGCCGGCAGCGTGCAGCTCCGTGAGTCCCCCTGCGCTGCTGTGTACCGCCCGCGGGACACGTGGCTGCGTCCGCCGGGATCCCGCACCACTCCGCGGCAGCTCCCCGTGCTTCGCAGAGCCAGTCGGCCTCTCCTGACCCGGCCGCGTCCCCGCCGCCACGCGTCGGTGCCGCCGCAGCAGGTGGCGGTGTTACGGCGCGGGGCGGCACCGGGACCCCGCGGGCGGGCGGCAGGCGGGGCTGCGCGTCCCCCGGTGCCGCACGGAGGGTCGCCCTCCCCGCCCCGCGCAAGCAGGCTCTGCGCTTCCTCCCGCGGGCGCACCGGTGAGCGCTGCGCGTTCTTTACGTCGTGCAGAGTCGTCTATCGCACACAAATTGCGCTAAACTGAAACCGAGGAAACGTTGCGTGTTCCTAGTATTAGTTTCAGCGTTATGAAACGAGCCAGTATAAAAATACGAAAATCCCGAGCTATAAACCCTGAATATGATCGCTAGGGTTTGAGAACATTTGCTGGACAGTAAGTTCTCAGAGTAAAAAAATGATGAACGTTTCTAATTGCTAGAGATGTGTTGGTTACAGCTCAGGCTTCAGCTTGCTTATTTACAGTGTTTTCAGGTCTCCTGGGAACATATTTTTGGTGGTTTGATGCCTCTGCTCCTCTCGCAGTGAAAATGGAGGCAAAAGTGCATCAATTTATACAACAAGGAATCAAAACTCATCAAATGATGCAATAAATACTGCTAGCATCTGACAGGAATATTATCCCACGACCAGTGAGTACATTCTTACATTTCTCAGTGGATTAAAGCCCCAGAGACTAGAACTGGAAATGGAATATTTTTATTTGGGTAACTTTCCAGTAAAATAAATATGCATTGGTTTACAAAGCATTGTGAAACACAAGATCTGGAAAGAATTTTGAATGCTGACATCTTATAGCATATACACTTTATGTCTAAATATCTGAAATATTATTTGATATCACAATACTTGTGACACATGTGAAATCCTAAGGAAGAGAAGAATCATCACAGAGTGGTAATCTGATCATCTTGGAAACAATCAAGATACAAAATGGTTACATCTATAAGTGAGAATTAAAAATTTTACTTATGTATTCCCTCATTTGTGTTAAGAACAGCAAAATGATTGGAGGCCTGAGATGGTCCTGAACTGGAGTGTCAGCCTTGGAATCAGAATATCCAAAATTATTTGTTATTCCTATTCTATTCTATTCTGTTCTGTTCTGCTCTATTCCATCCCATCCCATTTCATCCCATTCCATTCATGCTGTCTGCAACAAAATCTATGCCTTATACAATCTTATAGAAGTCTCTCCATGTCTCAGATTCAAGTTTTGAAATGGCCTCAAAAATTGGGTTCAGAAAAGTGTCAAGATGAATCCAAAACTTACTGTGACATTATCACAGCATGGTAAGAGAACAGGAGAGATGCAGCCTAAACATTTCAAACTAAATTTTAAACAAGGGGTGTATCCTCCACTGACATATATCTTGAAATATGCAATGCTAAGGCAGAAAAAAAATTGGACAAAAAGGAATCTCAACTTATTGGATCAACACTTCTCCATTACCATTTCAGAAATTTCAGAAATAAGAAAAAACTTTTCAGACTCTTAAGAAATACATTGTAGCCTCCCTGGACATCTAGCTCCTCTTAGTTCCACCACTTCACTTTGGCACGAACAGTACTGCCTGTGCTGAACAAGGAAAAATAAATGAAATTGCACGACTCAGCTTTGTCAGTGCTGCATCACTTGAGAACTATTCCAGCAGGGAATTCTGGGGCTTCCACAGCAGGGTCGGCTGCCAGAATGAATCACCCACCGCAACTCCACAGAGCATCTGTCATTTCTGCTATGGGAGTGTGAGAAGACAGAAATGGATTCAAAGCTGAGGAGGAAGCTTCCATTTTATAGCAGTTCAAGGGTGATGAGATGTTATTTTTTAAAAAAAATTAATTATGCAGTGGAGACACAACTTGTAATAGCTCTGAAGAAATAGATCAGTGTAAATGTTAATAGGAGTGTATCTAGATCTGAGTGTTCAGCATTTACAAATTGTTTGTGATGAAGCTAAACATGATAAAATATGAATGAAGCTTAAATACATGAGCTAGTTCAAAATGACAGTGTGTTGTGGTCCTTTTGTGGGAAAGATGTCTTTTTTATGTGAAGAAAATAAAAAAAAATAGAATCATCATCACAGAATCGTACAATCATTATCATAGAATCATTTGAGTTGGAAGGGACATTTAGAGGTCATATAGTTCAACCCCCTGCAATTAACAGGGTCATCTACAGCTACATTGGGTGCTCAGAGCCCCTCCAGCCTGACCCTGAGCATCTCCAAGGATGGGGCATCCACCAGCTTTCTGGGCAACCTGTGCCAGTGCCTTGAGAGCACCCTTAGAGTAAAAATCTTCTCTTTTATATCCAATCAAAATCTCCCCCATTTAGTTTGAAACCATTTTCCCTTCTCCTATTACAACAGACTATGCTAAAAAAGTTTGTCTCCTTACAGCCCCCCTTTAGATACTGAAGTGCTGCTCTCAGGTCTTCCTGGAGCCTTTTCTTCAGGCTGAACGGCCCCAACTTTCTCAGCCTGTTCTTGTGGGGAGGTATTCCAGCCCTTTGAGCATTTTTTGTGGCCCTCCTCTGGGTGTGCTCAAACAGCTCCATGTCTCTCCTGTACTGAGGATTCCACATGTGGACTCAATACTACAGGTGAGGTCTCAATCCTTTCATCCCCCACCTGGAACTGATAGTGGGTGTTGTCACAACCCAGGCGCAAGACTTTGCACTTGGCTTTGTAGAACCTTCAAGATTTTCCTGGGCCTTCTGCTCGAGTATTTCTAGGTCTCTCTGAATGGCACCCCACCACTCAGGCCTGTTGACCACATCGTATAGTTTGGTGTCATTTGCGCACTTGCTGAGAGTGGACTCAATCCCACTGTCAGTGTCATTACTGAAGATATTAAAGAGCATTGGTCCCAGTGCTGGTCCTTGAGGGACATCACCTATCACTAGTCTCCATGCAGCCATTGAGACATTGACCAGTATCCTCTAGGTGTGATCTCACAACCTGTTCCTTGTCTATTGAACAATCCACTCAACTAATCCGTAACTTTCCATTTTGAAGGCCTTACTGAAGTCCAGGTAGTCATCAGTGACTGTTCCCTAGTCCACTGATGTAGTTACTCCATCACAGAAAGCCACTATGTTGGTCATGCTCTTGGTGAAGGCATGCTGGCTATCTTCTATCACCTCCCTCTCTTCCATGTGCCTTAGTAGAAGGATCTGTTCCATGATCTTCCCCAGCACAAAGATGAGGCTGAAAGGTCAGCAGTTCCCTATACCATCTTTTTTGCCTTCTTAAAAATGGTTGTAACGTTGCCTTTTTTCCAGTCACTGGGGACTTCACCAGACTTCACATGACTTTTCAAGTGCCACTGAGTGTGGCTTGGGAACTATGTTTGCCAGTTCCTTCAGGACACTGTGAGGCATTTCATTGGGAGCATTAGACTTACAAATGTTCATCTTCCTCAGGAGGTCACAAACTGGACCTTCGCTTATAGAGGAAGGGATGTTGCTTCCCCAGTTCTCACCCTCAGATCCACTGGGGGAGCCGTTGCCAGTAAAGTCTGAGGCAAAAAAAGTTATTGAGTATCTCAGCCTTCTCCTTGTCTGTTCTCAGCTGCCTGCACTGATGGATGTCTGTTGAGATACATAGCTCAAGAGTGTTTAATGAAATGCATCTGGTTTTGTTAAATTACATAAGACATGAAAGGTGTCAAAGTTGATATTTGAACAGGTTAAAGAGCCTCTACTATTATTTCCAAAATAATGGAAATAATAAATGCAGTCTTATCACCTTCTCCTCCTTCATCTCTTACCTTACTGTAACTACTGAAGCCTTCAGGCAATTTAAATTGGAGGTGATGTTGGATGAGGTTGATGAGGTGATGGGCATGAATAGGATGGTCCTAAATGTTGAAAATCAATAGCTGCAAAAAAAAAAAAAAGAAAAAAAAAGAAAAAAAAAAAAGCTGGTGCTTTGTATCAGAGACCAGGAAGCTGAGGTCTGCCTGGGCCAAGTGGCCAGCACCAGCACCTGAATTAAACCACTTAAGCCTCCATGTATAGACCTCTCCTTGACCAAGCTTAGAGCGTGGGACACTGGAGATGTTGCTATGGTGACGTGAGATGGTGTCTGAGACACCAGAAATAGTTATTAGATATTTCATGAGCTTCAGAACTTGAGTAAAATACAACCGTGTTTGGATTGGGAGGCTCACATTTCATAGTTGGGGATAATTTTATTCCAAAAATAAGAACATCAAGGAATCCTCTATCTTTCATTCAGAACTTGTTTAAGTTATGCCTCAAAATGGTGCAATGTGTCCCTTAAGTCTGTAGAAATAAGATGTCCTCTATCTATGTCTATTGAACTTCAATTCTCATTTGAACAGGAAAAGAAAAGTGTTTTAAATATTTAAAATCAATAGTTTGAATTAAATAAGGCCAGCTACTGCTGGCTGGTCAAGCTGGTAAAAAGTTACCCACAGGAGTTCTTATCATGCTGCACCCAAAACAAGCTAGACTTGGTGTCTTCCTCAACTATTTGTGCATAGTGCAAAAGAATTGCAAACAGTGCCATGAAACTGAGAAAACTGAAAAGAAATGTCACCATGAAAGATCCACAGCTGGTCAAGATCGCATAGAGGCATAATTATTCTCTTCCTTGCTCCTGTGCTGCACAGTGGAGACAGAATTTCTAGAGAGACTCTGGAATACAGAGTTTTATGGTTTACAGGTTACAGGTTTTATGAAGAAAGCTGAAAGAAAACTATTGCTGGTATAATGCAATCATCTTTATTAGCTAACTATCTTAGGATGAAATAAACCAGAACATAGGAAATGCTCAGAATATGTAGTGCTTGTAAGATGACTGGTTCTCTCAGATCTGTATAAATAAGAAGAAAAAGTCATTGGTGGCAATCGATGAAACTGAACTGGTACGCTTGGCTGCAAATGCAAACATGATTTTGTGAGCAGCTCAGCTGCATCTTCTGTTGACATCCATTGCTAGTAATGGGAGCACTGCCTGGTGCACATGGAGCTTCACAGGAGGGGAAGCCTGATCACAGAACTGTGCTAAAAACTGATGTGTTAGTGCCAGTTAAACACTTCTGTTGGACGACCTTAGAATAGTGTATGTCTTGTATATGCCACAAAACCGAATGGAGCTGGCTGCAGCTAACTGGAGCAGCTCAGCTGGAAGATCAAAGACAGAAGTATGGCACATTCTGTGGCATTTTGGTGTGATGTTGCTATGCCAGAGAAGCTACTGGAAAAATACAGAATTGGAGCCACTCAATTGAAATAAATATTTAAGAATTTGTTGAAAGAGTTAATAGCCATGAAGTCTAAAGGATTGATTTAATTGATGAAAACAATCAAGTGCTTTTCATCTTGGTGGCCCATTGACAAAGGCCGTTTATTTAGCCTTTGTGCTTAGGAGTGTGGCCTATTGCGACCCGGATTGAGGAGCCTTTCATTTGTGTTGCAAAGCAGTCAAGGCCTTACCGTGGGGCTGAGGATGGCATTATAACAAGGAGGTCTTGCACAGAACAATGTGTGTTGGGGGTGAGGGGAATAGCATAAAGGTTACTGGCAATGGCTTAAATATTTCTGCATTTCTGGAGTCTTCACCCATCATTAGTGCATATAAACTGTATCTTCTTGTTGTTGCATGTATGTGCAGATTAGGATGCAGTACCTGTCTTCTCTGCATGCCCAGATGATGCGCTGCCATTGCCTCTGTTTATTTTAGCACCTTCATGCGAATCGTGCTAGGCACATTCCTAGCAAATTATTTCTGTGCCTTGTATTGCCTACAGCCTGACGATACAAGGCAGACAAAGAACAGAAGAGAGTGAATGTTTGACACAGTTTGCAAACTGGGGAAGTAAGGCACAGGGTAACTGAGCGACTTGTTCACCCTCTCACACACATTCTGTAGGAGATCTGGTGACAGACAAAGATCTCCCAAGACTCTAGCTGGTATCTTGACCAGAAAAAAAATTGGTTGTTCAAATACTCTTGACTATGTCAAAGTAAAATTGATTTCAGCAGAAACATGCCTGTCTCTTTCAGCCTAAACTAGTGCAAAGACCCAAATTGGTGCATAGTACAGCAGTTCACCTAGTTCCTGGAATGAGGAGGATTAAATATACTTCACTTTTATTCTGCATTGCATTTGACTTTTTCTGCCTTAGGGTAGAACTCCTAATGTCTAAACTAATCTGGAAAGCTTAAATGGGATTTCTTACCCAACACTCCTACTCCGTGGATAACAGTTGATTGAGTTTAACCAAGCTGTCCTTGAACTCCTCTGACACAGCAGCACATACAGAGCTTCTCTGGCCTGTGCAGCACTATCCCAGCTGTGTTTTTATCATATTTCAGTCTGTCCAAACCAGACCAGTAAGACTGTTATTATAATAAGGGGGAAAAAAGTAATATTTAATGTTCCATTAACATCCAGTGAAATCTGATATGAATGAAACCGTGGATTTCTCTTTTCCCTAACGCTGACAAAGCCACAGCACACTTCCATTGGTGTGCTCTGTAGGAAGGCAGTTTTAAAGCAAAATGCTCTTTTGGTTGCTTTACTTGTGTCCAGCAAACACGCAGTACACAATTCAGTGTTTACCTTCCTTCTTAGTCCTACACTTTGTGCAGTGTGTAAACGACAGAAGCACTTCTAACCTTTTGAATATTTGGTTATGAAGACAAGAGTTAGTACTGGCAGACGGCATAAAGCGGTTTAAATTTAAAGGCTAGGAACGTAGAATGAGCAGCTAAAGGCAAACAATACTGAGAGTATAAACAGTTAAGAAATTTGTCATTTGTTTTAAAGTCCCCACTGCTATGCCATCCTGTCTGTATCACACAGCCTGTGCTCCTGTTTCTAAGTTGACTGAATAGACAATACATCATAAAGGTACAAGCAGAGATTGTTCTCAATGAGGCTAAATCAAGGTTGCTCACCTAAGAATTCTTTACTTTTCCCTCTTTAATGCAGTGAACATTTTCGATACCATATCAAAAAAGAAATAGAATAATTGCAATGGAGTCTCATGTAAACAATTTCAATGAAATAATTATGTTTTCCAAGCTCATTTTAATAAAAACTGAGCATCATTTGCAAATTCTCGTTAGCTGTCAGTGGGATCATTGCACCGTAAAAGTTTGCAATAATTAAGTTGCAGGCTTACATTTTAAATTAACTATGATAAATATTAAACTATCCATTTTTAACTGCCTTGATATCAGCTTTGCTAAAGAATGCAGACCAGATATTCCAACAGCAGTAGAGCGATGATAAGAAAATACCCTGGTTGAAATAAGATGGAACCAAACTGGCCTCACGCTTACATTAGCAGATCGTGTTTGGGGATGAGATTAAGCTTTAGAGCAAAAGGCTCTGTTTGGGAAAATTCTAAGTCCCTGCAGGGAGCGACTGGGAAGGAGCCTGGAGATCAGCTTTAGCTGTTACAGTTGTAATCAAATACTCTCTCAGCCAGATTTCTTCTTTCATCACTTCCAGGAGCTGTTGTGGCAGAGCACTGCTGCTCCTCTCCCTGGCAGCCCTCCTCAGTAACTCGACAGAGCTAAGCTGGAGGCGGCTGCAGTTTGAAGTGCTGGAATGGTACAAGCTGCCTTTTCCCCCTCCTCATTTCCTAGAGATTTTTTCTTCTGGATGCTTCTCTCCCCATTTGTGATGGCACAACACCCTGTGACAACTACAGTCATTGTTTATATGAAGATGGATTGAAGATGGTGAAAACACTCTTCTAGCTGTCTATAGTACAACATGTATTTTTCTTTCACAGCTCTTCCTTAGTCTTTCCTTCTCCTCAAGAAAATCCCCACAGGTCAATCCACCAATTCCTGGTCTTTACTTCTTCTTCTTGTTTGTCCTGTTTTTCTCAGAAGAAACAGAGTGTACTAGCACCACAACCTGTCAGCTAAGAGGCCAGCACTGCATTCTTGGTAGTTCAACCAAGAATTCCAGACCACAACTTGGCTGTTCCTGAAGCAATCTATAACATTATCATCACGTAGCTGGGCTGCAGCAGCATATTTCCCCACGAAGTAGCGAAACTTCATTTCTACTGTTCTCTGACCATACCCTACCCTGCAGCCACATTACCTGGCATTCTACGGATAGAACTGCAGCTTTTACGTTTTTTCCACTGCGTAAATGCCAGTACAGCCAGCAGAAGGCAGCTGATTTTGGCCATGGCCATTTTGTCTTTTCCAGGCACAATTCTTTAACCCTTTCAACAACACGATATTTCTCTTTTGCTCAGCTTTTCCCAGTTTTAACTTCAGTTTTAACTTTGCTCCTATGTGATGGATACTGAATTATTGACATTCGTGGCCTTTTTTGCACTCACCCATTTTCTCATAGTTGTTCCAGCCATGCCTAAACATAAAACAAACAGGCAAACAAACAAACAAACAAAAAAAAAACAAAAACAAACCCAAATCCTCTCATACAGCTTTCCTGGAGAAAAAGCCATCTCACAAAGATGCAAGTAGTCTTCTAATTTGTGTGGCCAATAAACGATACACAAATTTCTTCTCTGGTAAACACTGTAAAGACATTTTAACTGGCCAGGTGAGCTGTAACGTCATTTGTGTAATTGTCCTCTGCTCAGCCGGGCTTCAGATGAGTTGCTGCTTCCCTCCCGTTGTTCAGCTCCTCCAGGAATTCATGGCTGCAGAAAGGCCACCTTTGCTATTGTACTGGCACGTCTGCAAATCCTTAAGTTTTTAAATCCTTCTTTCTGCTGCTGCCACATTCAGCTTGGTTAACACTTGTACACCAGCAGTAGAGAAGGACTTTGCATATATGTTGTTAATAAGTGGTGCGGTAAGACAAACCCAAGTGATTAATGTGACAAAGAAGTGGCATCTGCTTAATATTCTGAGGATCAGTTTATCTTTGGGTAGAAAAGACACAGTTGTCAGAACTAAACCTGCTGGGTTAAATGTATTTATTATAAACACCGACAGATGAGGGGGTGTTGCTGGTACCCGCTTCTGATGTCTGGGAAATTCTCCTTCAGAGAGAAAACAGCCAACCGTGCCTGATATTGCCTGCAAGAGAAACTCTTCCTGCTCGAGGCTGAGGCGCACCCGGCACAGCTGGCACAAGTACAAATGCAAGGATGCACTAAGGACCAGACGGACAATTCGGTCCGGTTTTGCGGCTACCGTTCTGGTTTTAGCGCTGCTATTTCTTCTGCTCCTAACAGCCCAGCAGACCTTCGCCGCCAGCCAAACGTAGTTGTCCGAAATGGTCCCCAGCCCTCCCGAAAACCCGCGTCCCGCATCACCGCTCTGCTTCGAGCCGCACAAAGGCGGTAACAAAGCCCAACCCGGCTAATTAGGTCAGAGCCGCGCCAGCTGCGGGCGCGATCACCGCAGCCCTCCCTCAGCCGAAGCTCCAAGCCCCCGCTCCGCTCCCCGCGGCTCGGCCCCGCGCTGTCCCCAGGGCTGCCCCGCCACCGGCCCGGCCCGGGGCTCACCCGGCGGGGCGCGGAGCGGGGCTAAGCGCCGCCCCTCGCCCCCTCCTTCCCGCCTCCCGCTCGCCGCCAGCCCGGCCCCGCCGCCTGGTACCGCCGCCGCCGCCCCGAGCGCTCCCCGCTCCGCAGCCGGCCCGCCGCTGCTCGGCCCGGCCGGGCGGGGACTTGGCAGCAACTCGCGGAGGAAGAGAGGGAGAGAGAGAGAGAGACCGAGAGCGCCTGCCCCCGCTGCCCGCTCCGCTGTGGCTTCGGGGCGGAGGAGGAAGGTCCGCGCTCGGCCGAGAAGCAGCAGCCGCCGCCAGCGAGGAGGAGAGACGGAGAGGCGGCCGGAGCCCCCTAAAGTGCCCCCCCAACCCTGCACTGCAGGCTACATTTCCAGCTTCATGGGCAAAGTGTGGAAACAGCAGATGTACCCCCAGTACACCACCTACTACTACCCCCAGTATCTGCAGGCGAAGGTATGGCACGGCCAGACGGGGTCTGGGGCGCGGACGCGGCTCGGGAGGGGGGGCAGGCTGGATAGTACGGGGGTCGGAGACAGGAAAGAGCCGGAGGCCCCTTCCTGCCGGCTCCTCGCCGCCGGCCCTCCGGACTCTCCTCGTCCTCCCGGCGCTCCCTTCCCCCGCACGCCCTCGGCGAAGCGGAGCTCCGCGGGCCCCGCCGTCGTCTCGCTTTGCGCGGGGAACGACCCAGAGTTCGGGCGGCGGCCCCGAGCCGCTGCTGTTCGCCGCGTTTTGGGCCGGGGAAGGGACGAGCTGCCGTGCGGGGGGCGGCGGGGCACGGCAGCGGCGCGCCGGTGGTGGCCGTCATTCCGCCTCGATGGGGACACCGCCGCCTGGCCGAGCGGGTCCGCATTGTCTGAGGAGTTGGACCTTTGTGAGCAGCCGCCTCGCAGTTTTCAAACTGGCTCAAAAAGGTGTTTAGGAGCCGGCTGTGGCGGTTTGTGCTGTCCGCGGGTAGCCCTCGTGCGCCGGAAAACGGAGTTCAGCAGTTCTAACGGTGGTGAATCCCCAGCTTTTTGTCTTTTATATTATTTTTTTCCCTCTCTCCTCTGAGGCTGTGGGGGCAGCCAGCCCTTACGCTGCTCTAGAAGCATCACGCTGCAAACT
Source organism: Lagopus muta (assembly GCF_023343835.1). NCBI lineage: Eukaryota > Metazoa > Chordata > Aves > Galliformes > Phasianidae > Lagopus > Lagopus muta. The sequence goes on along the minus strand of NC_064440.1, from coordinate 15,310,826 downwards.
GGCAGATGCAGAGGTGGTTGCATCAGCTGTCTGGAACATTTAGCATAAGCCTCTCCAACCACCAGTGTCACTCCTCACAAATCAAAACGGACCCATATGAGGCTTCAATGTGTGAACTTTTTGTTAGAGGTTATAACTGTGCTGTGGTTTTATTTTTTCCTTCTTTTTTTTTTTTTTTTTTTTTTTTTTTCCTCTTTCTTTTTCCTTTTTCCCTCCATGGAAGTGCCTGGCCTGTATGGCAGTGAGAGGACAAGAATTCTCTTTATCTGCACATACGATAGGCTCTTCTGTTTATTGTGTCCTGTGATACTGTATTGTGAGATGTAATTTATAGTGCTTGGCCGAAAAATAAATTTGGTCTGACAGTCATGAGACATTTTACAAGTCAGCAGTGAGGAGGCTTTGAAATGTGCTTTCATGTATACAGAAATTGACAGAAATACAATGAAGGTCTTTAGGTGATTTGAAGTGAGTAATTATCTCTTACATGTGTAATTGACACCGGGCTAAATAGGAGAGTGTGTCACCATTTACAGATTGTGCCGCAGAGCAGTCGCTTCAGGACTCTTCAGATACGGATATTTCCATGCGTTATTTTTAGGAAAGTACAATGCCTGGCAGATAGCCCCTTGCATCACTCAGCTCTCTGATGCACGCCTATATCTGCATTCTCGAATGAGAAAATGCCTTTGTTCAGAAGCATTTTCTTTTCTGATTTTCTGCGGTGTTACTAAGTTAGGAAGCGAGTCCATACCACTGAGTACACATAAAGCAATGTCACTTGGCTTTCCTGACCTGTAAATAATTGAAGAGGGAGGAGAGCTCTAATAGCTTACTGTAGTTACTAGGGTATGATCCTAGAAATCCATGATCCTATGAGAAAGCTTGATGGACCATCTTCTGAAAACGTTTCCTGTTCAGGTAATTTAATATTGATTTGCATTACAGTCAATGACATCTTCAAAGCATCTTGCAGTCTTCACTGTGAAATGATAGGGCCTGAAATCACGTTACTTTGTTTCAGAAAGGAGAGCGCACAGCTGCTTGACCTACACAGATGAAATCAAATATCTGGGATCTGAAGTCCCCCTCTTTTGGGAGATCTTGTTTTTTTTTTTGTTTTTTTGTTTGTTTGTTTGTTTTTAAAAAAAAGAAATAAAAGAGAACAGGTGGGCCCTTGCTGGGGCAGGAGGGCCAGTAATCCTGAGTTTTGACATTCAAGCATGTAGGATTCAGTAATGGAAGAAATCTCATTATGGACCCTCTCTGAAAAAATAATTTAATTCATCTTTTCCAGTTGGTATATCTTTAGATTCCACAAGGAGAGCCACTGCCCAGTACTCTAAATATTTCAGTAATTCTGAAGAAACCTTTGGTTCTTGTCAAACCTGCATTAGAATAGAACTGAACAGCCTTTGCTGTCTGTGTGATGGGTGATGGATGGTACATGGCCACACGGGGGGAAGGAATTGATACTGAGGCTGGAAGTTTTGCTTCCCATCTTGTCCTTCCTTAAGTGATGAAGGAAAATCTGCTGACTAATAAACCACAAATTGATAATTAGGAGATGACAGGAATTACTTCAGCATGGATATATATATATATTTTTTTTTTCAATTGAGAGCTCAGAAATACTCATTAGATGTTGCATGCACTGCTAATGGTTCTTAGGGTTAAATGTGATATGGTCAACTGTTTTAATTGCTACAAAATATGTTGCACATTTTAAAAACAGATGTTGTGTTTATCTGTTATGATCCTCACAGTCTTATCCATGAAGCAGTGAAGCTGTTTCAGTCAGATATTCTGGGAAGAAATACAAACAGTTGCTGTGATTCAGCACCTCCTTCCCCTTAATTGAGCAGAGTTCAGCATTGAAAAAGATGAGGGAGGACACAGACTTAAATAAAATGAACAAAATAAACATTGGAAGAAGGTGTAAGGCTTCTAATATGAAAAATCATCACGGCAATGAAATTAGGAAGTTTGAAATGGTTTCAAGTTAAAGCTTTTATAACCGCTTGCATTTTCTGGGCTTACACCATTTTTTACCCCATTTTACTCAATTAATATCTATTAATTTTTTTGCATCTTCTAATAAGTATATTTTTAGGACAGTTCCTGTATTGTAATGTTGCTTGGTATGTCAGAGAGCATAAAAAATATTTGTAAGTCCAATGAACATCAACATTTTAGCAAATTATGCTAATTAAGATGTGTGTGCTTTACAAAACCTTAAATGCCATTCTGACTGATAGGCATGCCAGGCAGGTGTTGTAACAATAGCAAAGCAGCTGGAGTGCAGATAAACAAATATAAATGGGCATCACTAGGCTGCACCTTGTTTGTTTTGGTCAAGTAAGAAACAAATGGGAATTTCTGCTTTGTTTTCCTTTACCTTCGTATCTAAAGGAGTTCGGGGACACAGTGCACACTGATTTTCAAAGACTCTGTGCTAGCTGTCCGTATTGCTGTTTTCCTTAGAGAATAATATGACAATCTAACTGTCTAATTCTAGTGATAGATTTCTGCATCATAAAGCAGATTTTCTTAGTGTAAGTGTTTGTAGAAAAAGACAATGTTTCCTATGGAGAGCTTGATTTATTTGAAGTGTAGGTATCTGATAGCAATAGATAATAGATAATGATTGTATTCTATCTCTTTCATATGGTATTAGATTATAACAACTCAATTCACAAACATTGTGAATTTTGCTAAATTACTTTATGTGGTCCTTCTAACTGTGTCATTTGGTGGCTGCAAAATGAGTGCCCTGGCAGTTAGGAGAAGAACTAATACTTCCAGAACTGTGTGTAGGTTTGTAGGCAGTTCTATGGATGGATGGAAACAGGAGGTGAGCAGGCAGATCCTATCGTGTCAAAAATGTATTTTCAGGCTGTTGACAGCAAACTTTAAAATGGGAACATCGAGTTTTTGTGCAAACCTGTTGATGGCAAAGTGGGACAGCAGGTAAAAGGAGCCTTGCTGTAATAATGCTACAAAGCAGCTAGGAAACTTTCTTTTTAGGAGGCTGTGGGTAATCCACAGTTCAGCGTCCAGGGCACAGAGCTTACAGACAGGTGGAGGAACTGCTGGTTCTAGAGCAGAAGCTGCAGAACACCCTGATGGTTTGTTGCTGCTGATTGCCTTTCCTCAGCTTTCTGTGCCCAGCACAGGTCTGCTGCCCTCTAAAAAGTGTTACTGGCTTCTGAACTGTTTTAAGGATGATTAAAAGTTCTGATCAGTTTTGTTTATATTTATTCCATTTGTACTATAAGTGCAAAATCTGTACATAGTGAAAAGCAAGCTGGGTTTATAGGAACACAGAGAATGGGTGAATGTGTTTATAAGGTCTGATAGAAATAATGTACGCACCTGTGAAGTTTTTAATTGTCCATAATTCTGCATCTCTCTGGTTCTGGGCAAGGCTTGGAAATCCATAGAGGAGTGGGGTGAGGGGAAGGACAGGTTTGCTGCAGGCAGATCTTTTTTGTCTCCACACAGATACATGATCCCATTATCCTCATTAGCCTCTTGAATGTGCTTTTTCCTATTCCTGCAAGGCAAAGGTTTTATTGTGTTCCATAGGTGTAACTACCCAAAGAACTCCTTCTGAAAGGGCACCACATTGTGGAAGGGAAAGAAATGTAATGTATATCAATTTTAAGAAATACTTGAAAGTACTGGACGTGATCCCTTCAGTGCCATTAAATAATCTCAGGGGATGTAAAAAATGGAGAAGGGAAGAGTGTTCCCCATGAACAGCATCTTGTCTTTTCCTAAGCATCCATTCCAGAATTGGGAGTGCTTGTGTCCATCCATCAGAGAGGTCACTGGCTTTTCATGACTGATCTCAGTGGCTGGTTTATGTAATCATTCCTGCTACCTTCGTTTGAGTGGAAATCTCTGTCCTTGTCCCAGTTACAGCTCCTTTTAACTTTTGAAGTTTAGTTTGGGTAGCTTGCTGTGAACTAGAAATATGTTCTTCAGAAAGATAATTCTTGTATTTTCAGAAGTTGAATCCTTATTAGAAATGGATCAGGCAAAGTTCACACGTTGTTCTGCATGCATTTGTCCTCCTTGCCTTGAAATACTCCAGTTTTGCCTTGAATTATTCTGTACCAGGGCCTCTCTTGAGATGTAATGTCAGATAAGTCTAATGGGTAAATACACATTAGAAGCAGGACGTGACCAGATACGTTGCTAATAGCAATAATTTAAAGATTGAGCCCAGATACTCCTCACTGGAATCATGGCATTGTTTGGCGGAGTGAGGAAAGATGTGTGTGAATGTATCGCGTGTTTAAGTGCATCACCACTGTAATTTTGTAAATCACTCTAATGATGGTAAGGATACACTCAGTGCAGAAACACTTCACAGTACCTTCATCATGAAGACTGGCTTCATTAAAGTCAGCGTGAGTTTTGCTTTTGATTTCATACGAGCAACGTTTTATTTCTTTGAAATTTGATTCATGCTTGGGATCTGCTGATTATGTTTAATTTGGAGGTGATTTGCAATAACATGCTATTCATAATTCTGGAAGAGTGGGGCAGTGTGGCATGTAGATGGTGTGCTCAAGGCTGTGATCAAGGAGAGGTAGTGATGGTGCCCTTAAGATGTGCCTGTTTTGTATGTTTTGCTATGGAATCGTTTCAGAGATGTTTTAAAAAGCCATGACTTTCCTGCCTTAATGCAACTTCCTTAGGGGGAGGAATGGTATAAATATATATGCGCTTAGAGGCTGAATTTGCAAATTACAAAGAAAAAATATTTTCCTCACATCATTAATGGCAGAAATGACAGATTCTTATTAGCTTTGTAATTTCAAGAAGTTTGAGACTAAACTCATCCCTGGAGTACGCTGTGCTTGGGGCTTAATTTGATACTGCATGATTGGCCTCATTTAACAAATGTCAACAAAATCTCAGTCCCTCTACTTGATTCAGTAGTAACTTTACTGCTGGTGTATGAGTCAGATCCTGAGCCCAGTAATATTATGGGATTGACTTTTACACAGAAGTGGTAAACCAATACATGGCTTGGAAAAGGCTCAAAAAGCCTATTCAGTCCTGTTTTTCTGTTGTGCTTGGTTGTTTTCTCCCCAGGCACCAGGTATACTCCAAAACTATGTTCAGATCATTTTTTCAGTAATCAGGGTCTATGCAGTAAGTGGGCAACAACCATAGGAGATGGGAATTGTGTGGCGTGTCTGATTTGTACCAATGTATTTTTTAGCTCTACCTTCAGTGCAGTATCCCTAGGCAGTCATGAAAAGTGTGCAGTAAGTTTGTGGGGGAGAAGTTAAATTTCTTTCAATAAAATAGTGCTTTAAAGTATGTTTTCTTTCACAACTTTACTGTTACTTTTGGTAATGACTGTAGTTTTCCCCATAAACCAAAGCTGAGCGTGCTGTGTTTGGAGTCTTACTCTTATTTGTAAAGAGGACTGTGCTGTTCAAAATGCTTTGCTTCTGCTTTGAGCATAAAACTGCAGTTCTCAATCAATGATGAAATTTCCTGTGAGTAAACTTCTAAGTTTTCACTTCGTGCTGAAGGAACATGGAGATTTGCCAAATTATTGAAAATTTCCAGTGGAGATTAACACAATGTAATAAAGCACTCTTTAAAACAATTTTTCCATAAAACAATACATTTCAGGCAAATATCTATTTAGGGTGTACATAAATTAATCAAAATGAAACAAACAAAGACCTGAGAGAATTGCTAACATGCTTTGTAGCCCAGCGATCTGTGCTATCGATGTTGATTCTAGATCCATCAGTCTTACTCAGATAATTGATGCTACTCGTTCAGTGCTCCTAATGAAGTACACTTGCGGTATCAGTAAAGAGGTTTGTACGAAGGCATGGGAATAAACTGGAAAATGCAGCTTGGTACAGTTGCATTTTCAGTTGCAGCCTTCCAAGTAGTCAGAATCAAGAATAAATAACAATTTAAAAATACACTGTTCTTCCTGAAATGATGTTTTTAGTTTGGGAAAGATACAAGATACATGTTCAAATCTAGCCAAAGGCTTGCCACAAATGGTATGATCATTTTTTGTTGTATTGCTTATGTGTTCTACAGCCTGTGCAAAGCTGTGGTCATAGCTGTCTGTGGGAAAAACACCTGCTTATTCAGAGAAGTGAAAAATGTTGGACAAATGTGCTGATAAGAATCTGTTTATCTGAGTTTAATTTGTTTCAGTCAGAACACAGGCACACAATAAATTCAGCTCATATTTACTGTAGCTAATAGGTGGTAATTATTATCTGCCTTCATGTACTTGCTTAGTAATCTTCTGCTGAAAATGCAGAACTCTGCCTTTAAATGTAATTTTGTTAACTTCTAAGCTGAGTTATATTGTTATATTGTCTCATAACTGAGGGAGGCTAAGAGCTTGGCTTGGACATGGGTACCACGGTTCTCATTTTTCATGATAGCCTTGGTAAGCTACTTTGCTTTGTTCATGGTATGTATTTATGCTCAATTGCTCTGACTTGATGAAAATATTTCAAAATATATTTCAGCTAAATTTCTGAAGTTTTACTGTACGTGTAAGGCCTGTGAGAATTGCTTCGAAGTCATTTCAAGTAGATAAAGAGTGCTAACCTAGAGTGTTCCACATGACTCTGCACTGAAAGTGAGAAGTTGGTCCGCTGTCCAGGGGTAGCAGGAATGGGTTTCACTTTGTGGCTTTTACTACAGGTTAAGAACTGAATTCCCTTGCTTGTCTCTTGGCAACACACGCTGACACAATTTCTATGGCAGTTTATAGGCTGTGGCAGTATCTGTGACCTCTTCGGTCCCTCAGGCCATAGCTACATAATCACTTTAATTTTACATAGCTATGCACAGCAGCCAAAAAGGGCAGTCTTGTCTTTCCCCATTGCCCCGGGCAACTCATTCCTGCCCCTTCCTGAGTGCCAGTACTGGCATGGTCACTCACTGAGCTGAATCAAGAAAACTAACCCCCAAACTCCCAAATGTAATTTATTATTGCAGTCCAGCAACTAATGAGATACCTGAAGAGCTGGAGATTTTCATGGTGGTGGGGTAAATTTGTGCCCCCAAAATAGTATACCCACTCATCTCCTGCTTTCGTGCAACAAAATGATGTTGCTTGCTTCTCTGTTTACAAATTTTTCCATGTCCTTAGCAGCAAGGATGAAGGATCCAAACCAAAGGAAGATATAACATAGCTCATAGGCAACCTATATCTATTGACTGCACAGTAAGTAAGCAGACAGCTACTAGCATCATTTTGTATTAATTTATTTCTCATTTACTGTTTTAAATTGAGTTTGATAATTGGTGCAGTGAATGTTTAAAAATGAAACAGTTCAATCTGTGTTTCATTCTTACAACAATGAATGTGGGGGAAAGTGTGAAATACGTTGCTGAAAGTGCTTAAGTTAGGTGTAGGTCTATGAGGAAGAAAGAATTGAAAGTAAATGAGGCTTCCAGGGGCCTTGTAGCATAATGTTACATCTAACTTTCCATTTTCTGCACAGTGCAGCATTGATATTTTATTTCATTCTGGGGAGAGAGGGGGGAAGGCTGGCACTTCAAATTAGCAGCAGCTGTAGAATTAAGACAAGGGTGTTAGTGACTCATTTGGAAAAGTACTAGCTAAAACATTCTGTCTCCTAGAAAAAATATTTAGGAAAGGTTTGTGATAGAAACTTTGAGTTCCTTGAATTCTGCCTGTGACCTTCTGGTTTCTTCCAGTTTTGCTTTAGACAATTGCATTTTAAAGTGAGAGGAATTTTATAGGAGTGTTATGGAGTGGGGAACATCTCTGCTCACAGGGCCAAAGCCTCCAGAATTCCTCTTAGCTCTTTTGACCCTGTCAGCTGTCCAAAAGTTCAGGTTCTTTGATTGTTCCAGGTAGAAAAATAAATTAGTAATAGTCAGTTGTTCCTTTGACGGAGCTGAGTTATTTTGCTTTGTTGAATGCAGAGCAGAAGGGCTCAATTTCTTCCTTCACCCCAGAGGCTGCGTTGGGAGTGTGCTGCTCAGCCCCAGGCCTGTTCCAGCAGAGCAGCCCCCCGCTTGTCCCGGTGTGAGGGGCTGTGTGTGTAAAGCAGAGCTGATGTAAATGTGCTAAGCAGGCCAGCTGTGATATAGGCACCTGCAGTGCTCCACTGGTTGTTGACCTCCAGGCAGGGAGTGACCCATTAACTGGGGGTGCTCTGAGCCTGACCATTTCAGTGTCATTCCCATCTTACTTGTCCACCCATCCAGACCATAATGTCCAGCCTTGGGTGCAATGCTATAGAGTGAGAACGTATCGTATCCTTTCTGGAATCAGTGGGAATGACATCCGCTGCCCTCCCCTGTCGGTAGATCTGGTAGTTTTCTCACAGAATAGTCAATTGGGTTCAAGGCAATAGGTGCAAGTTGTACATGAGAAAATTGTACTTAGATATGAAGAACTTTTTTCTTGCCATGAGGGTGGCCAAGCACCTAAACAAGGGCAGAGAGAGACTGTGGTATTTCTGTCCTTGTGCCACCTGCTCTGGCTGAAGCTGCTCTCAGAGAAAGTTGGACTGGATGACCTCCAGGCATCCCCAACAAACTAAGTTAGCTGTTATCCTAAGAAGTACGCTCTGGTAACTGTATCATCAGTGCAACTGGCTCTAAAGTAACTGTTCCTTCAGTGTTTCCTCCTTGTATGCTGTGGTATGGCATTTGGAAGAGAAAGGTATAGAAGGAATTATCTTTTTCTTTTTATGTGTATTCTACAAATATGCAAATGTCATTTCAGTAATCTCTTCAGCATGTAAATTCCTTTATCCCATTTGAGCAAGTATCATATACAAGCTGCTTAAAATTTAAGATTTTATGTTTGTCTGTTTACTTTTCTGCTGTCAGGTTATTGTAGTGCTACAAAAATGATGTTGTAGGTTGTGACAGACATGTATATCTTCTCATATCAATTTACTTCTTTAGGCTGATGTTTCGTTTTCTTGCATCAAATATGAATTTGCTGATAAGCTTTTATCTTGCACATGGATTAAAAATAATAGTAGTAAAAACAACAACAACAATTAACTCTAAATTAAATCTTGTTTCTGTACGAGCAGATACTATTTACAGGAACAGCAAAGAGGACTCAGGAGAGCAATGTTCTGACTTTTTGGTAGAGAAAGCAGGGGAAGATTGAGTGTGTTGCCCTTCCTTTACAGTTCAGCTGTATCTCACGTGTCTTTTCTTGGAAATTACAGTAAGTTCATCAGAGGTAGAATCTATGGATGTCTGAACAGCTTCCAACCTGCTCCTCTAGCTCCTCTAGCCCACTCTATTAGGACTTCTCTTTAGTGTCTGTTATATACTCACTCCCTCGTGTGTTCTAAGGATTTTCACTGGAAGGTATGATAATCGGAAGTGGATCCCAAACCCTGAAGTTAATCCTTAAGATGTTGCTTCTAATGGAAAACAAAAACAAAATAAACCCAATAAAAACAATGAAACAAACGATCAATTTTAGTTAGCAGCCCAGCTGATGATTAGAAAAAAAAATACATAACCCACCAAACGTCAGGTTTGTTGTTGTTGTTGTTGTTTTTTCCACCACACTGCTAAGGTGTGACTGTGGTTGTTCTGTTATTCTGAAAATCAGTTTCCTTGTTTGTTGCCAGAATATATATTTAGAGGTACGATAATGTTGGCCTTCAGATGACTTCCTTGAGGCAGGACAGTGGCATTATTGCTTCAAGTTATCATAAAGGAAATGGGATTACCTTAATGAACACTTCTTTATTTCCTTCTTTATCTTAGCTTGTTTACCTTGATGGTGGCTGGGCTATCTGAACATAAATGTGAAGATTTTTACAAAAATTTAAGATTGAGGAGATATTTGTCCACATAATGTATTTGTGCTAGGAGTTTTAAATGCTATTTTTGGACTTCTATTTAGTTGTACACCTGAGACTGGAAAGATATCTAATGTTTAACACTTACATGCAAAGTAGCTATGCATCTTTCTGGGAGGAAAAAAAAAAACAACCCACACTGTAAAAATGAAAGAATGACAGACGTTTACTTTGTCATACTGCCCCAAAAGATGCAGAAAAGCAACTACACGTATTTTATATCTGTTACCACTTTCTTTCTTTTAAAAATGGGAGTGGAATTCTGTGTCAAATGAATAATTGAATAATGGAGAAATGAATAATAAATACTCATTTTTTTTAACTCATATGAAATACAGTAGGCCATTTTTCATACTTACTTGTCCCCTACTCATCTCTGTGAAGAATAGCATAAATGGCTCCTCTTGCTGATATTTATATCAAGTCTAAAAATACATATAGGCTGAACAACGTGTCGATATACAGCTCCTGTATTTTTATGGAGTGCATCTTCTTAAGAGTAGGACTTTATCTGAGTGTCTTCTCCAAACATTTATTCCATCTTTGTCATTAGTAGAAAGTGTGCTTCACCTCATGCAGCTGTTGTTGTCAAGGGAGGTTGCTGCAGATCCCTGTGTTCTGGTAGCAGTTGCTAACATTGCGTATATGAATTTGAAATGTGCTAGATATAAAGTCTACTTCAGATTTATGTGCCAACTGTTAGGAAATATTTGCTGTTGATTCAATTTTCTTAATGGACTAGGTATTATTACTCTTGGATTCTTGACAATGTGATGTCTACTCTGCAGAGTGGTCTGTAATTCAAGATATTGGGCAAACTAGTGATGTACGTATGTACGTGTATTATTTATTAAATATCCTGGGTTGCTGGCTGTGTGTAATGAAAGCATTCGTGTAAAATGGACACTTTGCTGTGATTTTTGTCATAAATTAATTCTATGGTCCTTCTGTTGACACTGATAGTGAATTACATGCGTTCTTTAATTTCATGTCCACAGAATCTTGTCTTTGCAGAAAAATCATGCAGGAGGATCTTCATCTTATTTTTATTGCAAGCTAATCTTGAAAAACATTATAACATTATCTGTATTTATTTCACTACAGCCTCCCATTTTTTCAATTTAAATGAAGTAAATAAAGAATCTCCAGGCTGTACCAGAGAATTGTTTATGCCGGCCAAAGCTGAATTCAGGAGCCATTTAATGTGGGTACCTTGGAGATAGAGAAGGCTTTCTGATATCAGGGGTTGCTGTATACCAGTGTGAGCATTTCTACTCCCTAATTACTGGAGGACTTCAGGAGACTGAGCTGGGCTTTCTGGGAGCAGAAAACTGAGAGCCATGCCTGGGAATGGCAAGCACTTCACAGCTATGTGAGGATCTTTTGATAATTGGTACTTTTAGGAATAGTATCTGGAAAAGAGGAAAGAAAGAATCAAGACACCAGTTTGATTACAGTGCCAAAGTACTTTTGTTTCTGCGCTTGTATGTAGCTGTGGCTTCAATGAAGCACCAGAGATCTTTGTGCTGGTGGCCTGAACGCAGAATTGGGGGTGATCCACTGGGCCCATTGGCCTGGCTTTCTTCACACCTCCAGAACTGAGCCTGTCCCTTAAAGTGGTCTAAATTGTCTCTGAACCTGGCTGTAGGCCCATCTCTTTAGCATTGTTTCGTCATTTGAGGTAGGAAAAGAAGAAAACATGAGAAATACAAAACAAGACAGAGGGAAAACATGAGAAGTAGTTTTTGAAAGAGGTAAATTGCTGTAGAGAAAAGATAAGGGAAAAGAGTAAGGCAGAAAGGGCAGGAAAGAGAAAAGGCAGAGAGCTGAGCAGAGAAGCTGAGCATGTGTGCCAGAGCATGGCATGAGAAGGCAGCTCTGGCTGCCAGGCTGCCTGGGGAGAGCTGCCTTGCCCACAAAAGGGGATTTAAGACAGCATTCTGCAAGAACTCGCTTTGGGCACTGCTAAAGTTCAGCAAAAATTAAAGGTTATTCTACAAAAACAATGGAAATTTGGAGGATAGACAGGCAAAACCTCTGGGAAATGTCTCGTTTCATGTAGATTTTGAGAGGACAAAAGGGACAAATTTGGCAGTTACCTTTGCCTCTAATCTGGTGTGGCCATACTGTGATGCTGTGGAAATACCTTACAGAGGTAAACTTATCAGCCTTTGCTATTTCATCTTATTTCTTGTAATTCCTAATTTTTTTTATTACACTGAAAATAGGTAAGCACTCCTTGAGCATGCTTTTAAGTGCCATGGTGATGTTATTATTCTTTTTAATAGTTAATGTTTTTATAAATTCTCTTATTCTGGTGGGTCTGGCATCAATCCAAGCACAAGAAGTATACGGTGTAGTAAAGACTAAATGTAGAAACAGTTGGCATCCGCTTGGCAGGCAGATTTTATCACTAGACTGAATCACACACTACTCTTGGCAAAAGTGGCTGAACAAAAGAAATCAGAAAGCACCCATCTCAATATTAAAAAAAAAAAAAAAGAGTTCAGTTGAAATTATACAGTCAATAGCAGCCCAAGTGAAATTATAACAACATGTTTTCATGTTTTTAAACTTTGCACATAGAGCCGTGCCTTCTCATATTAAGGTTTTCATCATTCATTTGCACTGTGGGTGCGATGCCAGAACCCTTCTGTGTCTGAGCGTGTTGCTCTGGTCATGTGTCAGTCAGATGGAAAATCCGAGGCCAAGGTCCTTGCTGGCAGCCTGAGCTCAGGCTAGAAATAACAGCACAGCCTGCTTTGGTGAGCTGAGATGGGCTTTCTCTTCAGATTAAGATCACTTGTAGGGAAAAGCAAGACCAAGAGCAGGTTTAAAGTGCTAACGTCGCCACCAGAGAACAGTGTTTTCTGTTCCTCAAACAGAGATGGGACACGTTTGCATGTTTTAATTCATATTTTTTTGTGATGGCCAGAATGCCTCTCCACTTTGTGGTAATTTCTGGCGGTGGTGCAAATGATGGTTTTACAGAGAGGTAACACAGAGCGTGTGTTTTCTGCTGGCCACTGCTACAGATACACAGTCCAAAGAAGGGCTTTAGTGTTATGAGGAAGGAGTCCGAACAGTAGATAATGATTCCACACGTTGCGTGTGCTATCCTGAAGTTACAACTTGTTGAAAGAAGATAACTTTTATTTTCTTCAGATTTAGTCTTTTTTTTTTTTTTTTTTTTTTTTTTTTTGTGACGTTTGATTTTGTTTCCATTGTTGTTGTTCTTTTTTTTTAACCAGTAGTTGTATTTGTGGTGCCAGCCTACGAAAAATAATAAAATTCCTGCATTTTGTCATCACATAGCTTTGTGCTGCATTTCTCATGTGCAGTGATCCTCCAAGAATGTTTTTTGGCATCTAATTGCTTGATTCTGACAGTAGGGTTCTTTGAGAGACAACTGCTTTGCAGGCATTGTACACAATACCAGCACAGCGAGCGCTGGTGGGAGGCCAGGTATAAGGATTTATTAAGTATTCTGGAATAATTATCCCCAAATAATTTCAAGTGAGTGGGGCTTTCTTCTTCAATAAAAGTACCATTGTCCAAAACAGCTTAATCCACTTTCAAAGCCAGCTAAGTAAGAAAAGGCATTCTTATTCTGAAATGTGATTGCCTTCTCATGGAGTTACTTACAAGTGTTCTTAACTATTCTCCCTTTAATCTGATACAATTTGTATGGATACACAAGACTTTAGTTCCTACTTTTCAAGACTGAGCTTCATGTGTTTGGAAACAGTGATGTAAACGCTCTGAAGTCTTAGAGAGTAAAAGTTATCAAAGGTGCAGAATATTGATGCTAACAAGATTTAGACCTTTTCCACACTGAAAAAAATAATAAAAGTTTAAGGAAAGAAAAATATAATGCAAGTTGTAAGGAAATAGTTTTGTGGAATTAGTGAGTATTATGAATTCCTGTATACATGTCCCTCTACGTGCATGTCCATTAACAGAGATTATTTTGGAGTAGTTCTGGTGAGTTTGAGAGTGTAGACAAGACTTAATTGAGCAAATATGGTGCACTAAGCTCATGTAAACGAAAACTCCATTAACTGCATTGTCCTCTAATTAATACTTTTAATAGTTTTAATTAGATGGCTAAATCCAATAATACCAGAAGTAAATAAATGCATAATGAATATTCATTCACTTCTCTAAGTAAGAATTTTGCCTGTGTGCACTATTCAGGATTGGGCTCCAGCACACTTAGGAGAATGCAGATGAGATTCTCTGCATTCTTTTTGATGTCTTCTTTCTTAAAAATTGTAACTACTGAGGTTATATGAAAGTCTGGAATTTAATTTTGTTTTGGAAAGTTGCTACATTATGCAGAAAGGAAGCATACATGTAACGACTTGAATGTGTGTACCATAAATATATGAACACCTTTATTTTAAATAATGGTTTTATAAATAAAAGCTATACTACACAGAAAATGGATGTGAAGTAGCTTAACTTTATAAAAAAAACTACCGTGATATATACACATAGATGTATTTAATTTAATTACACTAAGCATTGGCATGAGACACAAACTCTGCTCTGTAATAGCTGTGTAATTGGAGGGGAATGAAGCTAAAGAAGTAACATAGAGTAGTGTTTTACTCAAAAATAAAAACAAACAAACAAAAAACCTCAGCTAAAGTCTAGATTTCAAAGCGAATTGCGCATTTGCATCCCAAGGCAGAAATTGGCCGTGTGCTGGGAACCACAGAATCTCTCAAGGTAATACTTCATAACTATGGAATGCATCCCATGACTGATATGTAGCTGAGAACGGAGAATCAAATTACACATTAAAATAGTTGGAATTAAATATATTACTATTACTAGTAGAAGAGAGTAATTAGGTTGGGTAACGAGCATAGTGTCAGACCAGTTACAAACCTGATAGGGAACAAAGCAACAAGTACATTTCATTGTCAAAATGACTATATATGTGCACACCGTATTTCCAACAAAATTAGATGCTCTCTTTTTTTCTAGTACCTCACTTATATCAAATTTAATCAGCTTTCAGCTCAGTGCCACAATTCTTAAAATGCTTAATTGTGGGAGTAGTGTTTGGAAGTATCATATAGTTAGAAATATTCACATGATTTCAAATTTGAAGTTTTATCTGATCCCTGTAGGTCAAGCCCAAACTATTTATCCTGCCTTTACCATAGATCTGCATTTTCTGTGTTCTGACAAACGTAATTATTATTAAGTTGTGTGGGACTTTGCCTAAGTATTCAAAGGTATGTAGTTGGAGAAATATTATAGTGGATATTCTGTTATGTTGCAGTATGACAGCTAATTACAGAAAGCACATCTTGCAGTACTCATCCCTGATGAGGGATTTCACATGAAGGCTATATGTTTATTTCAAATCTTGTAGTTGTTTCTTCAGTGAAATTTCACCTCCCTGCTGAATGTATAATACAGAAGCACTTATATAATAGAAACTTGGAATGCTGTAAATGATGTCCTTTGAACACTAAATGAACTCTCTTCTTTTATTGAACTGAAGTTTGGAATGTAGTGTTCTTTGTCTCATAATTGTCAGCCTACACACACCCAGACTGCAGTTCTAATAACTCTCCCTTGAAGGAGCACATATGTCCCTTTTTTTTTTTTTTTTTTTTTAGGCGTCAGTTGTGTATTTTTGTAGTTGGAAGCTGTCTTTACATTAACAAAAATAACTTCATAATGATTATACATTAGAGCTAATGGTGCCAGTTGTACAGTATTCTGTGCTTGCGTACTTGTTGGATCATGATTATTTTCGGACGAGCTGTATAGCTTGTGGAAATATTAAGTGTTTTTTTTTTTGCTCCATTAAAATATTCATCAACATGTTTGCTAAGCATGCGCTTTCATTTTTATTAATCTATTGTTGCCATTTATTAGACTGTGATGAATATATTCACCAGGCAAGGTAGCAAAAGGTAACAGATCCATTTTCTGTCTAGGAAAATTACACGCAATAAAAATAATATTAGACTGTGGCTCTGGAGGGGCTTCTCATTATTCTTTAAAATAGAAAGGTCAGCCTGGTGTGATATCTGTGTTCTAGTATAGCTGAATATTCAAAACAAACAAACCTACAACAGCAAAAATTGTCATGTAAAGTTTAGCGTAAGAAGCATAAGCTTCATTATCATGCTGATCTGGATGAATCTTAAAGATTGTTTATAGTAAGGTCTGGAGAGTTGCCTAGCACTGGAGCATACACAATTAAACAACAGAGCTGAACTTTTCTTTTGTGTCAGCATATGGCTAAAAGACCTCCATTGTACTCATATGATCGTCATTCTTGGAACTTACAACATAAACAGGAATAGAGAACATTCACTTGTAACTCTATCCCATGATAGCTGTGCTCACTAGGGGTCAGAACTTTACATTTTCACCAATAGAGCTTAAGAAGTAAAATAGATGTAAGAAAATGATAGTAGGGGTGTAGTAAATATGAACTTACTTTTGCAATGTGAATGTGTACCTATGTGAATATGTGGATTGCAGACATGGAATAATGGGCATTTGACATATTGGGAAATTAATTTTGATAGTGCTTGTAAACCCTTATGCCTGTGACTAATAAGCATCCAGGTATTCATCCTTTCTTTGGCAGTGTAACCCAAGAAAAGCAAACAAATTTATACTAGAGTAGCAAGCCAGTGTTTAGACTTTAAAAGAGGGTAATCTGAATTGGAATTTCAGAGTGGTTTGTCGTTAGTCGTATAAATACTTGTGTTGTGCACTATAAGAGCAGAAATTTCTAGAATCACCTATATGGTTTTATAATCAGTCTGTGCTTTTTTCTAATTATTTAAAAAATTTGGGATTTTTGTGTATGTATATGTCAGAATAGCTCTTATGTGCTTGTAGCTAACGCTACCTCATTAATTTGCTGCACTCTGTTTCTGTTGAGCTGCTTGTGTAGACACCATAACTCAGGGAATACTTTTAATGAAGAACTGTTAATATTAATGGCTGCAGGTAAAAATGGAAGCTAATGTAGGATGTGAATTTAAATGTGCAGTATATGACTTGCTGAAATCTAGGACAATTAAGTAGGTTGCAGGCAGCTGATGACACTGCAGAAAGCTGAGCACTAATTCTATTACATATGAAAAATGCTCAGAATTTTTATCAGCATTCAGAAGAGAAGTCCAGTTCAAAGCTTATGAGCAAGTTATAAACAGGAATGCTTCAAATCTGTTTTCTTTCAAATACTCTTTTTAAAAAAAAAAAAGTGAGACCTTTTGACTCTTGCCTTGTGATGTAATAATGTTAATCTGTGCCATTTCAGATCATCATAGTACTTGCTCATTGAGTAATAAAAGATTTTTGCAATATTTGTACACTTGTAATTAAAATGTTTGAACGATGCATTCTCTTCACTTTCACTGAGCTGTGTTTTACTGCTCATTGACCAAAAATTATTCACACTATTGTCTGAAATTGCAGTCTATTACAGTTATGATAGAATAATTATATTCTACTCTACTAGAGCTGGTGGCAAGACGAATAATCATCACTTTATGCTCACAGACCTTCAGTGGCATCTGCTCTGGAATATTTTTTTTCATTTTGGGAAGCATGGCACCTCATTAGTGGATGGTGATACAGCTGGGAGTGGCAGCAGGCGAGTACTGCTGATTCCCGCAGCGAAATCAGGAGCCACGCATGGGTCCCTGTGTGAGTAGTGATAAACAGATTCGTTAGCAATCCCATCGTGTGTTTGCTATCAGTTGTAGGTGGGGCTCTTCTAATCACCTTCAAGAAGCTATTATTGTTTCTGAATATTTAGGAATTTTACTACCATTAAAATAAATTTTCTCAAATTACTTTCATTTGAATCAGGACTTACATTGCCAATTACTGCCAGTACCTTTCTCCCCTATTTTTAATACGAAAATGTTCCTCTGGTATCTAGAGGTATCACATTGTGAGTTCTTTTTGATTTAGATGGATCATCGTATGGCCTGGGAA
Organism: Lagopus muta; assembly: GCF_023343835.1. Lineage (NCBI taxonomy): Eukaryota > Metazoa > Chordata > Aves > Galliformes > Phasianidae > Lagopus > Lagopus muta. Next base: position 15,292,956 of record NC_064440.1, on the reverse strand, counting down.
TCCACAGAAAGTCCCTGGCTTGTAAAGCAGAATTAATATATTTATGCTCTAAGTCCGTAAATTAATGGACAGTAAGTGTATGGAAGTGAGAGGAATTCATTGCATGCACAAAGCAGTTGGTGCTCTGCTTTGTGATTGCAAAGTGGAGATAAAGCGAGGCACTCTTAGGGCTTCGGTGGTGGCTGGTGTTTAGATGGGCAAGAATTGTGGGCTGCTGTGAGGAAAAGGAAATGCTAAATCTGAAGGCAAATTGCTGCTGCGAGTCACAGCTGCATCCATTGTGAGCCACGGAACCTTGCCTGCTTGCTGAGATAGGGATTTGTGTATGTGCATGTGTGCATTATGACTCCTGCAGAGTAGTAAACTTTTATCCCAACAAATCTCACTGCTTTTGCTTACTAAGAAAGTTCCTGGTAGTTCTTGTCCTTGGCAGTTCTGAATAACTCCAAGCAGCATGGAAAACAGGATGGGAAGCGTGCCCTGGCAGGTGAAAAACTTCCTGCAGCCAACTCTGGGAGGTGGAGGTTAGAAAACCTGTTCCCATCCCTACTATCTCATCTTCATGGTACCCAATGCTTGGGCTTCACTGGGAGACTTCTCCAGGGAGCTCCTTATGTACTAGATGGGAGATGCCCAGCATCCAGTCTGAGCCACTGGTCTGTGTAAAAGAAGGAAGCAAATGCAAGTAACTGGTATGAAAGCTGTGGCAATCCTCAATACTGTCAGAACTAGCAGTGTTTTTACAGGGGGCATGCAATGATTTGGTTTTAATTAACTAATATGAGCTGATACTTAATCACTCTGTTCAAATGTTTGAATGAACAGGAAATCAATTTAAAAACTAAATTTAAACCAAAGGCTTTCTGTATCTTGGAGTGGAGGCCAGGCATCTCAGCATCTTACTTGAAAATATTCTGAAATGTAAAAAATGCAGAAACACCATGTAGGGAGTAATGTGCACCTCCAAAAACTAGCCTCATGGATAAGCTGTTGAGGTCCGTGGCTAACCTCACCAGCTTCAATCCAGAGTATTTTCACCAGTCTGAGTGGACTTGTGCCTAGTGAATAAATGGGTAGACTCTGAAGGCCATTGCAACTGGTTCACTTTGAATTGCCATCATCAAATTTCCTTTAAGGCATTAAAAATAATTGTACTATACTGAATATCTTGCGGCTGTAAATAATTGTCTTAATCAACTTTCTGTGCCTGCTAATATATATCTACCTTCTCACTGGCAGCCCATTTTTCTTTTAATAATACCTAATGGCATGCATTTGTAGCTGGTTGCTCTGTGTGCTGGTGCCAGCCAGCCCAGCGCAGATAAGGGCTTGTCACTGCATCCATGATAAATCTCCATTAGGTGCGTTTAGAGCTAGACTGTATTTTACTTGTTATGGAAACTCCTGAACTGCAATGTAGCTTAACATGGATTTATAGAGAATAGTATGTACAAATTATGTTTCTTTTTTTTTTTTTTTTCTCTTTTTTTTTAAACTGTAAAGGGAAGATAGTCTTTTATTTTAGTTACCCTTTTCTTTCAAATTTGACTTAACTTTTTAATGTAAGGGGGAAGGTATTATGTGATAATTCAGAATGTTGGCCAGATGTCTTTATGTTATAATGATAGCATCATGGTCTGAATTTTTTAATAGATTAACTCTATTAATAAAAGTGTTATAACAAGTACTGAATTATAGCACTCAAATAAACTGCATATTCTAATAGGTATTTTCTGGTGTATGCTTGGGTCCAGGGTAAGGTGCTGAACAGACATTAGGTCTTATTTGTGTCTTAAAATGATCTACAAGTAATACTCCGGCATTGCTTTCGCTCCCCGTTCAGTTGCATGAACCAGTTTCTGTAGTTAACTCAGTAAACTTGGTGCACACAGTTGGTGCTCCCATCAGCTGCGCAGGCCAGTTTGGTGTTGTTCACAGTTCCGTGCTGTATCTCAGGAAGTCAATGATCTGTGTGCTTCATCTCACTCACTGTTTCCAGGGAAAACTAAAATGTGTTTGTAGACCTTTCTGACGCCCCCTGGTTTAACTTAGTGCAAGCAGCTTTATTTGTACAGTCCCTAACCACTGATGTGATTGGAATTAGATAGATGAGGAATCCAGATACAAATCACACAATAGGTTTCCCTCCCAGCTGTCGCCATAAAATCCTGATGTCTAACCTGTACGTTGTTTAAATAGCTGTTTTTTGTTGATATTTGGGTTAGGTTTTTTTTTTTTTTATGACGTCTTCCAATAATGAATTGTTAGGGTGTTGCTGTCATAAAATCTCACTGTTTAATGAATGTGAATGTCTTCACTAATTTCTCCCAGAAATCCATTACTCCAGAAATTCATTTTTTCATCATATAAAAAGCGTAACAAAAAAGGCACAAGACAGTTGAGCTGATAGACATTATGCTATATATAAAAAGTAAATAGAAACCACCTCCCATTAAGTGCGGTGATGAAGTTTTTTTTTTTTATTTCTTCGCAAGGACAGAAATGGATGGGGCATCCATGCGAAGCAGCATGAATTTGCAGTCAGAAGAAAATGACTATTAACAATGAACTCTCATGGATGCGGTCCTAAAAGACTTTTTTTCCAAAAGTACCCTGTTGTAAAGCACTGGGATTACTCATAGTAGTAAGGATTTGTTCTGTAACATTGCAGGGCTGCCGCCCAACCATTTTGTGGTTCCCAAGCTATGCAGACCTTGTGTATAACATAGAGGAGCTGACAAACAAATGGAAAGTACTTTTTCGTACATAGCTGTGCCACTTTTGGGAAACCGGGACATATGGGAGATGAGCTGCATGACTCCATCGTAGTTTAAGCAATGTTCTCCTGAATTTTCAATAGCAAGCTCTACTTGAGAATTGATGGCAAGGATATGACCCCTGTGCTGCATGCTCGCAGGCTGCAGGGTGGTGGGAGGCCAGCTGTGGAATGTGGGAAAGTGGCTGAGCTGCTCAAGTCATGCAGGGAATGTTAAATGTGTCTCCAGCTGGCAGGAGCTGCGGCTTAAACGCAAGGTCTGGATCTGGGTATGGCCGAGCATTCCCGGCATCCCCAGCGCCTGCAGCACGGAGCGCGGCGCCGATGCGTGTCACAGATGGATTTAGAGGAAAATGAAATGCCTGTCACCTTTAGTGAAGTTCTAATGGCAAATGAAGGGAGGCTTAAACTTTTTTATTATAAACCAAATGGCAACAGTAGTGCTACCCAGACAGTGAGAAAAGCTAATTCTACAGCTCTCAGTGGAGAGAGAAAGGGATTCTCGTATTTTTCTTTTTTATTTCCTTGGAGTATGCTCCTCACATAGAAAATGCAATTTGCCCTTCTTTAGCAACCCTCTAATTTAGTGGAGGTGTTCTCTCATTTCCCTTTCCAGCAACCTAATCGATGGGTTCTTGGTTCACAGCAAAAGCTACAGAGAGACTGCTGTGGTACTGCAGAGCAAAATTCATTATAATTTCCTGAGATCCCCCAGTGCTCCTCGATTAGCAGGGCATCTGCTATAAAACCCCCTAAAGAGAATCTGCAGGTATTTTCATGCTGGCATAAGCTTGCTTGATCCTGGCTCTGAACTGAAGAGAAACACTGTTGGGGCAATGCTTATCCTGAACTAAAGGTCCTGCTGAGGAGTCAGCTCAGTGGCTGCTGCTCTGTGGGCACAGACAGAGTAACCTCAGAGCTGTTGGGGAAGACAACGTAGATGTACCCTGTGTAATCTGAGGATAAAATGGGGAAAGAAGGAACACAAGAGTTCTCAGGATTATTTAAAAAAAACTATGAAAATAAATGCAGAATTAAAACTTTTAGGACTTTCCAGTGTAAGCAGAAAATATCAATCCTTTTGCCTTCACTGAAGAGGTGAATCAAAATAGCACGTGCTACTTAAGATTTTACATGTGGACACCATTTTGCATTATGGAATTGCAGGATAGGACTAAAAAAGAACGTAGCAATCAGGGATTGGAAGTCGATCTTTTGACACACTGAGTGGGCATCAGAAGGTAGCACATTTGTAAGCTCTCTGTTTGGGAATAGCAGTACAAAAGTCTTGTTCATTTACTTGTGCTTAACCAGAGTGAGTTTTGTTTGTTTTTTTTTTTCTAATTCTGGAAAATTTCTGTCTTTAAAACTAAGGTGGAAATGTATCTAAGATCAGTATGGGAAGAAAAACTCTTTGTAAAAAACATTTTCTTTGTAGCAATTCTCAGTAAACTTGGATTTATTTTTTTTTTCCCAGCAGTATTGTGAATAATATAGGAGTTTAGAGGGAACCATGTATTAAATATGACATAATCATCAATTGCAAATGAATTATTGCAAACTACTGCATAAAACTGCCCAACCCTGTGTGGCCTTAACAACAGTCCTCTGCTGGAGATTACTTGATGCCTTCCTGAGGTTCATTTTCATAATCAGATTACAACTTCAAATCATCAAGAGAAAACATCAATTGGCTGGTGTTCAGCTTTTGTTTGGCTGAAGGCTCCACCCAAGTAATTCTGGTCATGAGGCATTTTCTTCTGTTAGAATCACAACTCAGAATGTGTCACAAATGGCATTAACGTTGATGCAGCAATGGGCTGTGCTTCCTTGCTGCTAATCCTGACCACAAACCTCTTGATGCTGGTTCAGTAACAGAATGGAGAAACATGACAAAAAAGCTTTCTTAAACTTTTACTATGCAGCAATAATTTATGTTTTTTTCAAGATTAACATTGGTGAATCTTACTACACAGATTTCAGACATTCTTTTCCCCAGCTAACCACAGGCCTCACAGTGCCTCACCTCTTCCAGCTCATAGCTGTTTGAGGAAGACAGCATCGAGGGGACAGCTGCCCTTGCCCTAGCTGCTTTCTTGCAGTTTGGCACTGCCACTCAGTTTCACTTCCCCTAGTTATAAACCACTGTGCTCCCAATGACTAGTTGGCAGCAGAGAAGAAAGTTTGCTGTAGGGAATAAACGAAAAAGGAACATACCTGGAACTGAAATTGATCTTCACTGAAAAAAAGTTTAGTTGGGAAAGGGATTGGGTATGGTGCTGCCAAGGGAATGCAGTCGAGGAGAAACAGAGTACGTCAAAGCTTGCCTTCCAACTTCCTCCTCAGTCTGTCCTATGGGAATAGGAGGATCCTTACTGTAAGGATGTGGATTAGATGGAAAGTAACCCTACTCCTTTGTGAGGGAGATGTAGGAGAAAGCTTAAAGGCAGCTAAGCTGAGATACTGCACTTTGCACTGGGAGCAGCTGAGGCTGGGGCATTCCCTTCTGCTCACTTCTACTCAGTTTTGACAGAAGAGCAAAAAGGACACTTGGAGGCAGCAATACCTCAAACTACAAGAAGATGATTTGCAAATGCTCATCTGTCAAAGCCTCAGCTGCAGTAAGAATATTCACTGCTCTCCAGTAGTCAACAAGCAGAATTTGGGCTGTGTGTTATCAACGGAAGCAGCAGGTACAAGTAGAGGGTCTAAGGAAGAGAATGTTAAGTGCTCCTAATTTGTGCTCTGATGTCTGCAGCTCAATTCAGATTACTGTCCCTTCATATAGAAGATGCATTGTAATACTGAAGCTTTGTTTTTGGATGTAGTTTTGTGGCAGTACCAGCTTGAAGCATTTCTCTTTGTCATCAGCCATTCTTTCTTCCCACATTACTCAATGAGCAATGTCAGGATAGCTGTTAGTGGGCCGTACAATGAAATAGATCTGGGAATTAGTCCAGATTAAAAATAAACAGCAAAAATGAATACCAGGGACAAACAGGATAAGGTGGGAAATATTTATGCTAGCACTGTTGCTGAAAGAAATGTTTAAGAATTTTTTTTGGATTCTCATTTAATATTGGAGAAAGCAATGACCAATGATCAGCAAAGTAAAACATTAGATCTGTGTTCTGTGAGTCTGAGAACAATCATGATAATCATGTACCAAGATCTTTTTCCTGTGGAGGTGAATATGTTTATGAGGGCTGGTGTTCACTTTTTACATCTGTGGTATTACCATGGAGAATATGGCCTTGTCAGAACCCCCTGTAATCTGTAAGTATGAACGGGATACAGAAATTAAGTATTTAAAATGGCTTTTGTGCTGCAGTGGAGAAAAAAGTAATTGGGAAACCAGGGCTAAAATTGGGGAGTTTCTGAAGAAAATCCTGCGCTATGACATTAGAGTATTCTAATACAGGATTTTTTAGCCTTTGGTATAAAGTAGCCCAACAATCACTGTAAAAGGCTTGATGAAGTACATAAAGAATAGATACTTAGTTTCATCATTACAAATGAAACGAGGAAATGAATTCAATCTCAAAGTATGGAAATAGGGGAAAAATCTGCTACTTCTCCTGAGTAAAGATTAATGACTGCAGTTGCAGAGCATTAAAAAATAATCCAGTCGGTCTATTCCTGCTGGAGAAATCATCTTCGTGCCACAGAACATGATATAAGCTCATAAAAGGAAAATGAAATGAGGAAAATGTGCTACACTTGTGGAGAACTCAGATTTGCAAAGACTAGGGCACCGTATCTGTTGTATTTGTAAATAGGTCTTTTGATTCATGTATATAGGGCATGGCACACTGCACTTCATATCTGTGGTTAGTTAAAAATAAAATAGAAATCATGGTGAGTGGCTGAGATACTGGTGATCCCTGGGTACACAGAGAAGCAGTGTGCCACAGGTCTTTCCGCAGCCAAGAAGCTTTGCTAGCATTCTCTATCATCCCAACACCTTGAGGGAGTCTATTTTACCTCAAAGCAGAGATTCTGTTAAATGATTTCAAACACGGTCACATCTAATCTCTGTATTTTTTTAATGCCTTATAAAGTGGATAAAAAGACTGGATAGTGTAGGGGACCAACAATGTCTTCAAACGTTTGTGTAATAAAACAAGAACTATCTGAATAGATCATTTTTTGTGTTGCTGACAATTGAAAACTGGGACTGAAAGGCAATGCATTTGCTGTTCCCTAGAACTGGAACAGTTTTAGAAATTTTAATAAAATAAGAAGTTGGAAACATTCTCCTTCAGTCTGTCCTAAGTCTTTCTTTGATACAATTCATTTTCAAGATTTTAAAAGCTCAATTATAATTAAAGATCACTTTGAAATACTATTTTTAATCATTTAATAAGAAAAACGTTAGAATGAGATAATTGGGTGTACTTTCAGAAACCTTTGTGAGGATTGTTGTTATGTGGTTGTCATCCCTGATACCAAATTAGTGGCAGGACCTACCTCAGATTTATGAGTGTGTGGTCTCTGGACACTCCTTGGGATTTCCTGGTGGATGAGAAGCTGGACATGAGCCAGCAGTGTGTGCTTGCAGCCCAGAAGGCCAATTGTGTTCAGGGCTGCATTAAAAAAGGGGTGGCCAGCAGGGAGAGGAAGGTAATTGTCCCCCTCTACTCGGCTCCTGTGTGGCCACCTATGCAGTACTGCATCCAGGCCTGGGGCCTCCAGTATAGGAAGGATATGGAGATCTTGGAATGGGTGCAGAGGAGGGCCACTAAGATGATCAGAGGGCTGGAGCACCTCTCCTATGAAGAAAGGTTGAGGGAACTGGGTTTGTTTAGCTTGGGGAGGAGAAGGCTCCCTATGCAGCGTTATAGGCTTGGGGATGAGTGGCTGGATGAGTGTGGAGAAGGACCTGGGGGTGTTGGTTGATGCTCGGCTGAACATGAGCCGACAGTGTGCCCAGGTGGCCAAGAGGACCAATGGCACCCTGGCCTGCATTAGAAATAGTGTGGCCAACAGGAGCAGGGAGCTGATCATCCCCCTCTGCTCAGCACTGGTGAGGCAGCATCTCAAGTATTGTGTTCAGTTTTGGGCTCCTCACTACAGGAAAGATGTTGAGGTCCTGGAGCGTGTCCAGGGAAGGGCAACAAAACTGGTGAGGGGTCTGGAGCACAAGTCTTATGAGGAGCGGCTGAGGGACCTGGGGTTGTTCAGTCTGGAGAAGAGGAGGTTCAGGGGAGACCTCATTGTGCTCTACAACCTCCTGAAGGGAGGTTGTGGTGAAGAGGGATTTGGCCTCTTCTCCCAGGCAACGAGCAGGACAAGGGGTAATGGCCGCAAGTTGTACCAGAGGAGGTTTAGATTAGACAGAAAGAACTTTTTCTCTCAGAGAGTGGTCAGGCACTGGAATGGCTGCCTAGGGAGGTGGTGGAGTCGCTGTCCCTGGCAGTATTCAAGAGGCATCTGGATGATGTGCTGCGTGATATGGTTTACTAGCTTGTGGTGGCAATGGTGATGAGGAGACGGTTGGACTAGATGATCTTATAGGTCATTTCGAACCTTGTGATTCTATGATTCTATGATTCTAAGGCTCCAGGGAGACCTCACTGCAGCCTTCCAGTACTTGAAGGGGGCTTATAAACAGGAGGGGGAACAGCTATTTACGAGGGTGGATAGTGAAAGGACAAGCGGGAATGGTCTTAAAATGAGACAGGGGAGATTTAGGTTAGATATTAGGAGGAAATTTTTCACCCAGAGGGTGGTGACACACTGGAACAGGTTGCCCAGGGAGGCTTTGAATGCCCCATCCCTGGAGGCATTCAAGGCCAGGCTGGATGTGGCTCTGGGCAGCCTGGTCTGGTGGTTGGTGACCCTGCACACAGCAGGGGGGTTGAAACTAGGTGATTATTGTGGTCCTTTTCAACCCAGGCCATTCTATGATTGTACGATTCCAACTTCCAGATCGAATGCCTCCTACTGTATTTAAAGCTCTGTCCTTATTTCTATGCTCTGATTTCTGGAAGATAGGAATACATTCTTTATCTTGTTGTTGACTGATAAAAGAGTTGATTTGAACTATATAGGATAAGTAATTTTTAATTTTAATCTTCTGCCTCTGTGGCCTGCTTCTCTATATCTTTGCTTTTCATAAATTTTGAAGAAAAAAATCAGCAAAAATGGCATGAGAATTCATTTTTAACTTACTTTACGTCTAATAAATCATCTCTCCATTTATAATGCTTAAGACTTTTTGAATGAGAATATAGTTTATAAAGGCAGGAATGATGTTGACATGTCTAGATTTCATTTGCAATTGATTTTTAAAAAAACCTTTATTTCACCAAAATATGTCTGATTTCCAACACTGTGTTACTGTATAAAGTCATAGCTTGTAGGTTGTGAACAAAGTTGCCAGCGTTCAATGGCTTTGTGTTGGTAATATGAAATGAGAAGCCCGTCTCCTCCTGTGCTCGCTGTAGTTACACAGGCCACTGTCTTAGCTGTCACCCTTCCTGGTACTCTCAGCAGGGAGTTTAAAGAGAGAAGAATTGTGTATTTGTCCTTTTTTGACAGAGTGGCAAGTTTTCAAACGTAGGAGTGAAGTAAATTAACAGGGCCCAAGATCGTACCACCTTCTGTGGAAAATAGGATAGTGTCATTTCCAGAGCTACTAAAGCAACTGCCAGGGATTGGTGACAAGACAACTCCTTGAAGCACTAGGTAGGTCTTAAGGCCATAAGGAGGTAGAGAATGACAGATTCGTTCTTCAGTACCACTGGTGCCTGGAATGATCGGTTACAGCTAACGTTGGGACCTGCTACTTATTCTTTATTTAGCCTGGGAAGCCTAAGAGTAGATGACGTTTATCTGTTGGCCACTGTCAGTGAGGTTGAACATGGCATAAATGAGCAAAAGAGTTACGACACCAAGTATTCAACTTCCTGCTGAGTTAATGAATGTGCTTTTAAACACTAATGCACAAATGGGGAAAAGTTTCAAAGCTTGCTGTCTTCTCTTTACTCTTGAGGATGGCCACCTAAAATGGTTACAGATGTTCTACCATCTGTAAATGAATAGCTAGTAATAGCAGTGATCAATAATAATAAATACTAATAGTATTAATAGAGTTGAGGAGGTTCATTATTTGTTCAGTGCTTTAAGAATTAAAAATGTTAAATAAATCCTGTTAGTAACTTAAGTGTAAGAGAAAAATATGTTCAATGAGTTAGTCTGGAAAACAATTGGCCAAAAGAATCGTTTCTTCTTGGGGCCATCTTTTGTGGAAAGATGAGACCTTGAATTGTTATTTTTAACACTGTGAAAACGGAGTAAGAATTAATGGGTGTTTTTATAATGAAGTGACAACATATCTTGTTCATTAACATGTGTTATGGAAATACCATATTCCCGTATGTAATTATAACATATTCTAATTATTCTAAAATGTTTATGCACTTATGTTCTTGTGTGCTACACAAAAGCATGACTTCTGTAAAGCACAACTTTTAGCTGCATGGCAAGATCTGACATTTCAAACACAGAGGAAACAAATTGCTGTCTGAAATAGCAGACAACAGGCTTTCAAAACTTTGTACTTGAAAATAATAAATTCAGGAAATACCTTGTGCCTGACTCCAGCAACAGTCTCTTCCTCCCTAAGAGTGATCACTGTGCTGTGCTCCCCACTGTTGGCAAAATCACAGGCTAAAAGGGGCAAAATTGAAGAAAAATTGATAGCTAATCCACATCTTTTCGTATGGGTTCATGTCACAGTTCTTGCTTTTGTGGGGCTAAGTTCTTTACTTGTCTCAGGAAAGATCTGCATTTTGCATCTGAAGGCACCATTTTCTTTTTAAAGAGCAGACAAAAGCAGCCTAAAGCTGTCTAGGATAGCAGCCACTGCAGGATAACATTTTAAATCCAAACTGTCTCTGCTGTTCAGCCACCATTTCCAAGTCAGTATTGAACTATTTCCATAATTCTCCTCCTTTCTGACCTGACTTCTGCTCTTTATGACTAAGTGAGTGAGAAATCTATACATAGATCAAGAGAGTCAGCATTCTTTTATGCTGTGAACTTCTGTCTGAATTTGGATGAAAGTGATACTGTGGAGTTGTTCATTTTATCTCCAGGATTGGTTTTATCTATTGATACACCTCTGAAAGGAGGGGGGAAAAATTAGTAACTTGGGTTAAAAAACCAAACCAAAACAAAAAAAACCCCATAGTGTTTTGTGCCTCTGAGTGTCTCGATTAGAAATAGCGGAGCGCATGGCTCTACCACCTCCCAAGCCAGACCTCCTTGTACCCTGGAGAAAATAATGTTACTACATTTAGTTAGAGAAAGCAATGAAGTTCTTTCATGGAAGCTCCATTTGCAAGAGGGAACACTATGCTCAAATACAGTGATAGGAACTTCAAGAGCAGAAGTAGGGATGGCTACTGTGTGAAAGCAGACCTTGCCATTGCCTCAATGTGCTCAGATTTGGCAGTTTACCATTAGTTGCTTTCCTATTATTTTTAAATAAATCAAAATACTAAGTTGAAATTAGTAAATAACAGTCTGTCCCTTTCTTCTTCACTCTGCTGGACTTGAAAATGGCATGTGAAGCTAAGTATTTTTATTTTAGTTCATTTTTGTAAATCCTGTGACATGTATCCACCTCAATTTGGTATTTATAAAAAGAAAAAAAGAATTTCTATAACAAATTTAATCTGGATTAAGGCATGTAGTTCTTTTTTTACTATATGCAATTTTAAATAAGTATTGTTTAATGAGTTTTTTTTAATGAGTAAGTCTGAAATATAGAATTACTGTTTTATGCTGATAATCGTGGTTTTCCTGTGTGTCCCTAAATTGGACAGATAGGGGCTGTGGTTCTTAATTACCCTGGCCCACATCAAATTACTTATAGCAAAAAGAGTGGTCATAAGTTGTCTGTTATCCAGAGTCTTCATATAAATTTAAGTCATATCTTCTCCTGACACCAAAATAAATGACTACCTGGAGCATGGGGAGCGATGAGTCAGGTCCCAGATATCCCTCATCCCAGACTACCTGTTAGTCATTAGTTTTCCAGTAATGGAATCTTAAGTAGCCTGCAAATAATCAAAGTAAAATAATGGTCCAAGAGTGCCCAAGACAGTAGAAAGTGACAGTAGAAAGTAGGGGTGCATCCTAGAACACTGCAATTCCTAAACCTTCCTTTTAGTTAAAACTCTTCAGTGCCTTCAGAGAAATAAATCCAGATTTCTGCTTTTGGGGAAAACTACACTGCATCTATTTAATTCCCTGTTTGCCCTAATTTGCTTTTAGACTGGGATCAGCTCTTCTGTTGCAAGACTGGTCTGTCAATATAATTTGTCCAGAGAGATATATATATTTGACAATCAGATGCTTACATAAGATCTGGTTCCCATCGGGTACATGTGCAGGCAGCAAATGGAAAGCTTCCTGTCTGATGTCTGTCTCCATATTTCCATTTTCCATATTTCCTGTAAGCAAAATTTATTTTATAATATTTGCCGTGGCCTGCCAGTTCATTTAAATAATAAAAGTATCAAGACTTGAGGTCAAATCAAGAATTGAAACATCGTTCCACCTCGTGGCTTTCTTGACTCTGTCTAAATCAACTGACTATGCAGTGCAATTTTTTCATTTTATTTCACGTAGATTTTATTTGCTTAAATAGCAGTGTTTTTGAAATACTCTAAGTATTCTAATTCCCCTTTACATTATGAAGGGATCAAAAGCACTGCAAGGTGGAGGAAAAGAACTGAATTGGATTTCCTGAATATTGTATTAATCAACTGCTTAGAAAAGATCAGCGTAAGCATTGAGATCCCAAACAGGTAGCATGATACATGGACAAAACTATCAGCTGTTCTACAGTCTACACCTGTATAGAGAGAACTGATTTTAAGTCAATATTGATAATATTGGATCAAATAAAAAGTTGCAGGACATCGAATCTTATTTTAATTTCAAGGGTAGAAAAATATTGCTCAAGTTGTTTGCAAAAACAGTTTTTCAAGTGTTGAAATATGAGTGTAAAAGTAACAGTAAACAAAGAACAGGCATAGTTCTAAATTGTGCTAATATACCTTGTTTTTTATTGGTAGGTCCAGAATAGCTTTAAAGTAAGATCCCAGGACTGTATGTGTAGGGGAATGAATGCACAGTGGAGGAATCACACAGTGGCAGGAGTGGAACAGAAACGGCATCACTCCCTCGCATCCCAGTGTGGTCTATTAATCACTAGACTCCCTTACCATGAGTGTCCTTACGTCCTAAGGGCAAACCTTTGGATGGCTGTTTTCACCTCTGTTTTGTGTGTGCTTTGAATACCTAGATATTTGTACTGTTTGAAAGAAAGTTCAAAATTAGTATACAGCTTAGAATCTGAGGAATAGCAAACTGTAACTGTGGGTAACAAATACTTGATTAAAATGATAAGCCATGTTCCAAGTATATCAGCAATCTGTCATTAATGTTTTAAGGAAATGGGTAATAACTGGAATTCAGTGGATGCTGAAATAAAAGCCTATGGTGTGGATCAAAACGCACATGCCGCTGTTGTCACAAACAGCTGTGTTTAGCTGCTCAACTATGTATCTCCAGCTTTCCTGCAAAGTAGCTTTCTGTCCCTTAGAGCAATTGTTTCCAAAGGAGAAGCCTCTAATGGCGAAAGCTGGGTCTTGTCGTTCTGCTGTTGGTTCACTTGATGAAGGCAATAAACAGCTCTTCTGCACAGAACCCATTTTGTGAAGGTGCTAGAGAGCATTTTGGATAGACGGAAATTAACTGATAAACACATCCAAGGACTATGTCTGTCTCCAGCTGCTTCCATGGCTGATGGGCTGTCCCAGGAGATGCCTCATTACACATGTGTGTGACGCCCTGGAAGCCGTGGTTTTGAAAAGTGCATCCAGAGTTGTTAGTTGCCACTGGGTTCAGAGGTAAAATATGCACTGCCTTCAGCAAAACCGGGATTAAATCCCTGCTCCAGCACATCTGCCAGGGAGCCCTGCGAGGGAACAGCAGCGGGTGCTCATGGGCTGCATCTGTACGTGTGTGCATGTGTGTGGGTCTGTTACTGAGACTAAGTATATGCGCATAGAAAATATTTCGGGGACAGTTCTGACTTCTATGCTATTTTTAAACGTGTTACGAACGGGTGAGATATATAAGTACTGCGTAACGGTGATGGCCTCCAACCTTCCGGGTGGCTTTATGTACTGCGATGAGTCACGGAGAGCGCTGGCAGCACCAGAGGCTGTAGGCGGGTGGCGAGGTGCTCCAAATACATCACAGCAAACTTTCGGGATAAGTCAAAATTCAGTTTCCCTCATTCAATAGGCTTTTATTCTCCCGTCCCGGGGAATGGCGGGCTCCCTCTAGCGGCCGGCGCTGCCCCCGGCGCTGTGCCGTGCGGACAAGATGGCTGCCGGCCCCCAAGTTCTCGGAAAAGTTCCGCCGCGCGCACAGCGCAGCCGCCGTGCCGCTCCGCTGGAAAGCAGAGCCTGCGCTCGGAGTCGAGCTGCTCGCGGCTGTCAGCCGCCGCTTCTGAGGATGCCGCGCCGCAAATCGCGCCGGGTCCTCCCCGGGGCCGTGCTGCGGCGGGAGCAGGAGGCGCGGCGGGGTCGCTCAGTACCGTCCTCCGCGGGGCGCCGCGCTGCCCCCCCCCCCCCCCCCCACCCGCCGCTCTGCCGCCTGGCGGTGCCCCGCGAAGGGCTGGGGCCGAGCTGGGACCGTGCCGCGAGGCGCCGCGCCTCGGGTCGGTGCGCACTGAGTCGCGTGATGGTGAATGCTGCTTGAGACCGAAGCCTGAAGCGCTTTAGAAACCTCATTCGCACTTCATGGCGTTAGGGAAGACGTTTTGCAGCAGAAAATAAATTAATCGGTTTAGCTTCTGCTCCGTTTTTGTCTGCTTTACTTCCCCGTTCTCACAAACTGTAGTTTGGGATACAGATGCTGCTGGGAAGTTTGATTCTTAGTTTGTATTTCATCTTACATTTGAATTAACCGCTACTTTTTTGAGATTCAGGCCTTTTTTTCTCCCCCCTTTTTCCCGTGACTGGCTTTTAATAGCGTTTTAGGCTATGCACTTGGGCCTAGTTTGAGCAGATAATGTCATCCTGCTGAAGGTGGCATTTAATAAGGAGAGCACCTCGGGAGAGGTGCATAAAGCAAAAGAGGGACTGCTGTGAGGAGAAGGGAGCTGCCCTGCTGCATGCTGCATCCTGGAGTTATCTTAGCTGCAAATGTAATTAAGTTTGATTATTTTTCTTTTCATTATACTGGCACAAAATGAGAGCAGGAGAATGTCACTGAAACAATTAAAGCTGGCAGTGAAAAATAGGACTTTTTTTTTTTCTTTCCCATACCTCCAGCATAGTTACATTTATAACTGAGTATGTGTCTCTTGTGGTCTCGATTACATCCTGTGTTTCTAGCTGGCAGCATTTCCTCTGCAGAGGCCCTGCTCTGTATGCCAGCATGCATTGCTGTGCATATTAAAAGAACAGAATCAAGATGAAATAGTACATTAAATGAGCACCCGTAAATGGGTTTTTAATACTGATGCTTGGAAAAAAATGAGAGGCGGTGTATTTACCACTATTTCTTTTCTTAAAGCCAGCAAGTATTCTAGCTCTGTGTTGTCAGAGAACATTGAACAAATCCTGTAAGTCATCAAGCACATTACCCAGACTTTCCTCCCATTCTTTAAATATTTGAAGACTCTGTTTCTTCAGGAATATTTTCTGAACATGGAGCTTGTCTTCTCTGATGTGTTCTGTACTTTCAGAATCAGAATGTGAATCCACACCTCATGGAGCACGTTTTTTTTTCCTTTTTTTTTTTTTTTTTTTTTTTTTTTTTTCTTCCCCAGTTTGCGTAGAAACCTTTCTGGAACAGTGAACTCTGCTAACAGCTGTATTCAATCTTGAGTAAAATCACTTCCTGAAAAAAGTGAAATTAAACTTAATATACAAGCCTGCTTGGAATATAATACCATGGAGTTAGGGAACTTTGTGATTATGAAACCAAATCCATTCACCCTGCTGAGGTAATTTCTTGTAAATTGTTCACTCTGGAAATCTTTAATCAATGTCAGTGTTTTTTATAGCTAAAATTTATACATTTCAAATGTGTTTTTTACTTCCCCTCAACCAGAGAGTGCATTTGTTTGCTTGGATTGTTTGTTTGTTTGTTTTTGCTTTCTTTTTAAAGAAGAAATTTCTGTGGTGACTGCATGAGGTAGGCATGGGAAGGAGGTAGGGCATGATGAATGGCACTACCTGCCCTCAGTGTTTGGCATCCCCCCAAGTCTGGTCATGAACATCATGAAACTAATTTTAGAAAAAGGGATTTAAGAATGACATCTGTTTTATTTAAAATCAATCAATCAATCATTAAAAGCCAGGCTGTTCTTTAGAGTAACACTATAGTATCACATAGAAGAGATGAGAGGTTTCTGCATTTTTAGATGTTTAAATGAAATGTGAGATTCTGGGCATACTTATATGCAGTCCAAAGGTAGAAACTGTGCTAGCTGAGTACTGGTAAGTGTCTTTCATGTGGTGCACACTATAATAATAATATATATATTATATATATATAATATATAGGCTTACAGGCATGAATCTGAAACCCACCTTGTGGTGTCTCGCCTGCTCAGGGCATGGGAGCACAACAAAACAAAAAGCTTCTTGCAATGGAACTGCACATTAGAGTTCTTGCTATAATTCTGCCATTCGTCTGACTTCCTGATCCAAGGCTCAAACACAAAGCTGAGAAGTACAACCTCCAAATCCAAGTTGCACAGTAGTATTTAAATTTCAAACAGAGGAACAGAATGTTTAAATCCTTGTAGGTGCTGAGCAGTGGAGTCAGTCATAGGTGTGCTCTGGTGGTTCTTGCAGTCCTACCTTATCTGGAACTTAATTCTATGTGTGCCCAAGTTAAGGAAAGTAAAAAAGGTATGTTTTTAACTCTTAAACCATATGCTCATGTGCACAAATTTTCCTATTTGATAAGGACAGTCTTTAACTTCAGTAATGTTTGCTATTTTCTGATTTGTTAGTCTAGAGAACTGCCAGGGCAAGTTAATTATCTAGTGTAAAGAGGTGGGGTTCATATTGCTTCATGTGCTATTTTACTTCATTTGTAGATTATCTGTAATTTTCCCTAGAAAATATAGGTGTAAATTACAGTAGTGAAATGAGTAGCCACTCATTTCAGCTGAAATGCTTTTGTACAAAACAAACAAACAAACAAAACCCCCAAACACTGGAAGTTTTAACGCAAATAAAAAAAAATTGCTTTCGTCCCACTTTGGCTCAATTATGACTTTTACAGGAACAGACCATAGGATTTCAGTTGCTTTCTGGTTGGAGCACCATGTTTTTGGTTGGCATTCTTGTAAAATGTAGATCATATACTCATCTGATGGATCACAAAGCCATTTTGGGAAAAAAATGTGTTTCTTTTTAGCAAGATTTCTCTTTTTATCCAAATTCATACAACTAAAACTGAAATTCTGCCCACAACCATTTTTCCCCCCTTTTTACTGCCAACAAAAGAATGGAGCATTTTTTCCATTCCTTGTCCAAATTGTTAAGATGCCCCCAAGGACCTTTGTTTACAGTGTCTTCTCATTCTTTCTTTCCTTGACATTCTCCCCTCCCTTAAGCAGTGAGATACTAATTAAAGAGAGGACACAGTGACCCTGGATTGTTTAGGAGTCGCTGGGGGGGGGGGGTGGTGGCACAATGACAAAACCATCCCTGCAGGAAGTAATCAGGCCGGGACCTAGCACAATGCTTGCTTCCATCACCTGAAAAACCCATTCAGTTTGGAGATTCAGCCTAACAGGAGATTTAGTTTCTCTTTAATAAAGTATCTTCATTATAAACAAAGTCTCAGCATCTCTGTTTGTTTAACAGGATTGTTACACTAGAGCTGTTTTTTTTTTTTTTTTTTTTTCTTCCCATAAACAGTTACTGAAAAGTATTTATCTTAATAGTTTGTAAGGTAAAAGTAGTGTTACTAATACCATGTTACTGAATGTCATGGACGTGGGCAGTCAGTTACCATGGTATCATCCAGCAGGATTAGGAGGGTTTTATCTAGTCCATATGAATTTCACAATCTTACCGTGGCTATTATTACTTAAATACTATCCCATTGATACTTCTGGCGCTTTACAAGCATATAGCAGCACAGAAATTCATTCCGCATCAGATTTGTAAACTAGACCCAGAAGTCATCACTTTGGATTTACACCTGTGAAAATAAGATTTGTGTTTTTCTGAAGTCTTTGCTGCAGGGCGTTCCCCATGCAGAGGCACCATCCCACAGTGTGCCAGGGCACAGCCACTCCCACACGATGCTTTGCTGGCAGAGCTGGGGATACAGCCTTGGTGTGCAAGTGCAGCCAGCTAGAACAATCAGCAGGCCCTGGTCCTAACACCCAAGTGCTCCATGTTACCTGTCCGGTTTTCTTCTACCCATGGGAGAATTGAGCTATCTCAGTAGCTGTCCACTTGGGTTGCCGAGTGTAAATCAGATGGCTGTCTTGTTAGCAACATGATACCATTCCTGTTGAATACATGGAAAAGAAAAATCCCTCTGTCTGGGAGCTGGATCAAACTGCCAACAACATGCACTTCAAAATACTGCTGTTAAAGACCTTTTAAATATTTATATTTCTGAATGATATTTACTTATTTTTAAGTAATTGAGAGTAAAATCAACTAGGAGAAACATTAGGAAGAGCCCTGTTTGAAACAGAGGAGAGAACATCATTGTGCCTTACTCCACAGCCTAAACAAGTCATTGTCTTCTTGGAAGTAATCTCTTAACTCTGATGTTTTGTTTGATTATTATTTTTAGTTTTTGGAAGTATGGAAATACCTTGAAAACCTGTAGGCTGTGGTATCATATGCCCATTTTAGTGGCTGTCAACCTATGCAGCAAGGTTTAAGCTTAACGTTTAGATGTCATCTCAGCCTTGTTTGAAATGTGAGCTTAACTGAGCAGGCAGGCGTGGTGTTTGCTAAAGGCCCTGCTGGATCTGTCAGCTCCAAGTAGCTGATGTACCTGATGAAATGTAAGGATGGGGGTTAAATATCCTAAATGATGGGCACTAGAATTTTGGTAGCATTCACCCAACTTTTTAAAACTCTTATCTTTAATGGCCGACTAATCCCTCAAAAACAAAGGTGCTGTTGGCTTGATTGTCTGGCAGCCTTATGTCTTCGGGATGATGCTGCCCCAGCACCCTAAAACTCCACAAACAACAGATGATGTCCTTCCCTGCAACAAATGTGACCTCACCCACAAATATGAGCTGGCCAGGTGACTAACGACATGCATAATTATTACTGTATGGGTGACAAAAAAGAGTGAATAGAATCACAGCCTGATACTCTGGTCCCACAATTTGTGCTCTATGGGTCTGCTTGGCAGTACAGACTAGGTATAAGCACATGGTTGCATTTCTGCTGCTTGTGTAGGATTTGTATTCCCAGAGATGGAGCAGTACCTGCCGTCTTTCCCCAAGCTCCCAGCACCCGTCCTGTGCTGTGCTGTTGAAGCCCAGCAGTCATCCGCAGTCCTGAGCACGGCTGGCTTCTGGCACTGCTAAGGGAGCTGGCCCTGCCTCTGATGAGCAGTGCTGGCCCGGCCCATGTCATTGGGGATGGCAGCTTTTTGGGTGCTAAGGTCATTTATGGGATGCAGGGACTGGTAGAAATACAGGAATTGTCCAAGGGCAGGAGTCTGCTTAAAATGAAGGCATGTAGTGAATTTGGGTGCTTTTTGGGCACCACTGAGGACTGTGATATTGGAGTAGAAAGAAGACAAAGTGCTCAAGATAAGTCTCACCCTGAATAATCTTCAGTTACAGAGCAGTCTAGATGTTTGAGACTACACTGTAGCATGTGTATCACTGGACTAAAAGCATTGCCTTCAAAAAAACTTGGTGAAAAAAAACCAAAAAACCAACACTTTACTAAAGAGAGCACATTTGTGGTGATTTTTCACTGCATGACATCAATGTGGCTAGTGTGTTTTTGATCTAATACTGAGTTTCGTAAAACTTGATTTAGAATCTTGGGGAATTGATTCAGTATCTCAGTGTAATTGATTCAGACCAAAAAGTATCAGCCAGTGTTCTTTACATCACTTTTGGTTATTACGCTGCCCATTTGAGTGGATTGTTATTGTTCAGATTCCTTTCTGGTTCAGTAATGGCTGTATTTCACATTAAAGTTCAATGGTTTAATTAAGGAAATGACTGAATAGGAAGTTACTGTAACCAGGATTTCAGCTTTTAAAGAAAGATTTGCCGTGCACGTGAGGAAATTTGTAGACTTAAGCTTTTTGTTAAATGTGCAACATCTCCACTGTGCCTCTTAAACTGCTGATACTCAGATAAACTCAGATGGATAAATAACGTTTTTCTGCTCTTTGTGGAGCTTTGTTAATTTGTTTCCAACCATATAATACATTGCAGTGTCTTTCTCTGAAGTATGGCTTAAAACAAAGATGATTTCATTTGCAAGTGTAATTGAGATCTCAAGACCAAATTAAGGACATTCAGGGTTTGGAGATGTCTTTTGGAACTGAAACACTTTATGTTCTGCTCCTTAAGGCTCTGAGTAGCTGTTTGCTTTCAGTTTTGACTCTGGTCAGGGCTTTGCAGCCTGGCTGCACCCCAACGGTGCAGCTCTCAGCAGTGGGAGTGATTTCAGGGTTCTATCTCAGAGCCCAGGTCTATCCAGGGTCCTTGTGCTCTACAGCAGAACTGGGAAACCAATTTATAAAATCTATTTCTTGATCTGGACTTAAACTGTATCAGTTTACTTTCCTCCTCCATAATGTAGCCCCATGAAGAGCTGAGCACAGTGAGGCAGTGCCATACTGTCTGCTGGGAAATACGGAACTGGGGAGAGGAGGCTGTGCTGGAGGAGACACCTCCTGGATGGGGTTTGCTCCCTAAGGGACAGCTGAGTGAGACACTAAAAAGCCAGGAGCTCACATCCGCTCCCTGTGACATGTACCCGCCCTGCCAAATTGTATGTTTATTGGTTTGATCAGAGGCTGAATAATGATAGTAGTACAGTAAATAGCACAAGTTCTATGCGTCATCTGAAGCCTGGGGTTTCTCAGCATGAAGAGGCATGACTTTCTTTTCTTTTTTTTTTCTTTTTTTTTTTTCTTTTTCAGAGTGTTTTTTTAATAGTTTACAGTTCTTACAGTTCTTGAAAAAAGCGAGAAACAGTGCAATAGTCCAGCAGCAGCTGAGATCTGTACGCAGAGATCACAGAACCGTTTCCAGCAGCCAGCAAGGAGCTGGTGGTCGCCATGTGGCGCACTGCCTGGCGGCTCTGCACTGCCACAGAGCAGCTCTGGTGTTCTGACATCAATTCCTGAATGTTATCAGCCAGACATAATAGAAAATCACTGATTAGACAACTTCAGGCAATTAAACCAATTGTAACCATGGAATCTAAAATACACGGTGGAGAATATAGATTACAATATCATGTTTTATTTGAAATGAAAATGTTATGGTAATGCTAATGGTAATTCTAAAATTAACATTTTTGTTAATTTACGACGGTCTTTTGTATGTTAACAAAAAAATTAAAGGTTGTCTAAACTGATGACATTTCAAAGACTTAACCTGAACTCTTAGGAAAATAAACAGAATTTTGCAGTATTCTACAATGACACGGTAAAAACTGCACTAAGGGAGCTTAACGTGAGATACTTACTTTGTGTCACTCTACTCGTATGATCAAATTTTACTTTTTTTTTTTTGTTGTTTTTTTGTTAGTTAGTTTGTTTAAAAACTGTTGAGAAAAATCAGATTGGACTTTCCTTTGCAGTTTTAGTCACTTATATATCAAAGTTTTAGCTTCTCCTACTTTTCTGTTCCATTGTGTGAATGAGGGTGACCTGGTGAAATGTACCAGTCTAGCCAACATGTGGCCCATGGAATACAGTCACCAGGGGATTCATTCAGCTCTGGCTTTTTTTCACTCCAGCCCAGTTCCTGCAAAATCATGCGCCTGCATGATTTACTGACATGAGCTATCACACTGTACACCTTCACTGGGAAAAAGGGTTTAGTCTTTCTCAAATTACTGAGTACTGAACTAGATAAAAGAAGGTAAAGTCCTCATCATGGCAAAAAAAGTTGGTAGGCAAATGGTGTGAGGAACTTGCAACTTTCTTGAAATTGGGAAAATGACAGACAGATTTTCTTTACACGTACCTCTTGTCAGTGCAAGATATGTGTTCGTATGTAAGAATGCTCCTTTTTTTCCAGGTTGCATACATACAAGTGTATAAGTTGTACGTATTTTTAAATAGTCTGAGGCAGGGTTAGGAACAACACTTCTGTAGAATGATTTAGTAACTTTTCTGGAAATGTAATGAGCAAGGGGATTAAAACACAAGCATTTAAGCATATTTAGAATTTCAGCCTTCTTTTTGTATCTTTTAAATGGTGTTGGTAATTCTGATAAAACTTCTTGAGTTGTAAAGCAGTGGGACCTACTCATTAAACCGTCTAAAATTTCTTGGATGCAAAATGTATTTTTTCACTTTGTGCAGAATGTGATTTATATAACATCTCAGCTGACATGATCTGACATGTTTGTATGAATTCCTTTGCAAGGCAAAAATGTCTGTAGTTGCAATTTATAGTAATGAGACTGTCTGCTGTGGAGTAACTGATTACAATGAAGGTATAAGAAGCGAGTAAGTATGTTTGCCCTTCGAAGTCATTAACCTCTCCTCTCTTTGAGAGTACATATCTATGTTCTGCAGTCATGCTATCTGCACGTATCCCAAATCCATCTGTCTGTTGAAACATTTTTTTTCTGTGCTTTATCCTTACATTTGGATGGTATTTTGGCCAAGGTTTTGGCCAATTGAGTTAAATAATATATCTGGCAGATGACTGTGAGAAATACTGCAAAGCTCAATCTGAAATTACACAAACAAATATTCTCATGAAACTTCTCAATGATGCTTAGAACAGTGAGGGGAGATTCGTCTGTCTTAGGGCTGAGAGCAATATTGTGACAGTACTAAGTTGTCTTTATTCAAGCGCTACTGGATTACTTCGAGGACAAGCTGGATAGGGTCCTGAAGTGGGAAGATGTTTATTTGGTGCTTGTGATGGAAAGACAATAACAAAAAAATGTAATGTATGTGCAAGGGTGGATGTTCGTGTCAAAATATATAGAGAAAGTTATCCAATTCTGCCTCTCACTAGACCATCCACTTCCTCCAAGCATCTCATCCTAGAACGCCCCTGCAGCCGTTTGCTGAAATCCTTTTTGACTTGAAGCCCTTTGAGCATATTCTGCTGGGAGTTTCCCAGCACTGAACCCCATGGGCGTGCAGCTCTGCACAGGAATCCGCAGTCAGGTGGACCACAGGCACTGGAATGCTGTAGGGATCCTGTCCTGGGGGAGCTCGGTGCAAAATTCCTTTTGAAGATCCCAGAACTGAGAAAATCTTGGCTATGCAGAGCCTCCAACAGGGGCTGTAATAGGGGAAGATAGGGGAAGGAGCTGCCAAGGCAGGGAAGAACTTCAAAGAATGTTCAAGCTGAGGGCAAGAGTTCAGCCTAATTCCTTTGTTATCTAGACTCTCTCACCCAACTCTGTGCAGCCTGTCCGTGCAAAGCAGATGAGTCTGGTTGTGGCAATAACCTCTAGTTTTGGGAATCTGACTGCAAATGTCTGGTTGAAAAGCTGTTTGCCAGTGGAAAATGCTCTGAGTACAGTTCCACGGGTAAAGGGAAGCACGCTGTCCCTTATTGCCTGCCATGCACCTTGTGGTGGCCCTGTTGGACACCTCAGCAGCCCAGTTCAACTCCCTGTTATGACTGAAAAGAGGAAAGATTTCTGTTGGGTGGCTGAGGTGAATCAGCAGGCAAAAAAACAAAGGGTTGCACAGAGGGCCGGAGGCCGTGAAGCTTGGAACAGAAGGGGGAACAGAACAGGTTTGCACTTTTTCAACATCCCCGAGGAATTACACGCTGTGAGTCATTCGTAAAGCACAGTGTAAAAGCTTTCATTCTGTTGTGAGGCCTGGGACCCATCAGTAAAGCTCCCACTGTCCAGGCCAGGCTCTCTTTCTACATCTTTGATTTATGTCTGTTGATGCTGGCGAACAGAGCCATGAAATATGGTGATGGATAGCTTGAATCCAACTTGAGGGAATGTGTTGGAAACAACTTTAAGAATCTATTTACCAAAATAAATATACAATTTAATTATGATGCCATGAAATATTTTCCCACTATGATTTGTGCTGCTGCCAGCCCATGACACTCAGTATAGAACAATTAGTAAATAACTCTATGAATTAGTCCCTGAAATAAATTGTCCTAGCCATCTTGATTAATTTACTGATTACTGAACATAAATATTCAGATCATCTCTGAATTTAAAATTACAGGAACTGAAATGATGCTACTAATGGTGAATGCTACAAGCGCTGAGCACAAATGGGAAAAGTCAACTTACCTGGGGGCTGCTGTACAAAAAGCATCATGGAATAAAATCAAGCCTTTGAATTCCGCTTTAAAAATGTGGTTTTCTGATTCTGACGATAACTGTTGATTATTTTATTCAGTATTGTGTGATATTGTGTAGCTTGTGCAAATGTAAGTTGCAGTTTCAGGCCTCAAAGAGGGAGAGCATGTGTTTTAAGGGAAAAAAAGCTGCTTCAGGCATGCTGAGGCTGGAAGGGACATCTGGGGGCCTCTAATCCAGCCCTCTGCTCAGTTTGTATCTTCTTTGGGAAGCCCTAACGCCTGTCAGAGATGCGAGCTGCACCAGGTACTCAGGAACAATTCTAGCAAGGTTTATGTAGATACTTTTATTGTAAAGATACTTCAAATGAGATAAGATTCAGTCTCAGATGAATATTTGCTCAACTCCTCTCACATGATCTTGTTTCTTTCCTTCTTGGTCTAAATTAGGTCACTGTAATCAGATTGTGTATTATAAACAAATGTCTTTCTGTTTATACGTGATTATAAAGCAAACTTGCAGGATAAAGGCTATAATTTTGAAACAGATAAAATGGATATGCTGCCTTGAAACCTGCATGGAAATGAGTTTCTCACATCCAGGTGAGATGATAGGAAGTGGCACCACAGGACAGCGCCGTGCTGTCAGCAAACTCAGGGGATTCTGAGCACGGCAAAGACTTTTGCAGGTCAGAAATGAGGTTAATTGACAGGGAGGTGTGTGAGAGCTGGAAAAATTTGCACAGCGCTTGTCAGTAGGTGCGGCTGCCAGTTCCTCACTTGACCACCAGTATTTGTCAAACAAATACAACAGTACTTCCTCCTAGGGAAAGAAAAAAAATAGCAGGAAGAGTCATCTTAGGACAACAACACTGTTTGGAAAGAGAGGTGTTTTGTGTTTTTGTTCCAAGATGTCAACACGTATGCACCTACTGTACACAGTCTCCAGTCTGGCTCGTCTCACCATGTAGAGAAGACAAGTGCTGTTTGCAGCAGAGGTTTTCCTCGAGCCTGCCTTGTGCTAGTGACAATAACTCCACCCTTTTTGTATCATATTGGAAGTGACTTTTTCTGTCTTTTTCTGTTGTCTGTGATGACCCATTCCTCACTGTGTTATTACCAAATCTGTTTGTAATGCCTAGAGCGTGTGCTTTATTCAAGTATATGTCCCATTTTATTGATGTAGAAAGAACAAATAAGGGTACTATTTTTTTTATTTTCCATAAGTACAGAACACTGACAAATGTGGCTGAAGGTGTTCCATGCACTTAGATACCAACACAATGGCACACAAAGGGATGAAATTGATATCTGGCTGATTTTTGGTCAAACCTTCCCCTCTAACTACTGCACAGTGATTTATCTTCTTGGCGTCACCAACTGTTCTCCATCTTGAAATATATTTTAATTGTAGGCGACCATTAGTTTATTTCATTTCTTATTTCTAAGATTCCAATAAGAAGCTAAAATGTAAGTTCCAGTCTGGCCCACATCCTGAATATTTTCATCCAAAAAATTTCCACATGTCTAAATTGAACAAGTTGTGGATAGAAAAAAACTCTTTTCTGTTGGAAAACCATCAAATGCAACTCTATTTTAGAACCAAGCTAATTCTGAAGTTTTAGAAAAAAAGATTTATTTCCATATTTTTCTTCACCGTTTGTGAATCTTTATATTAAAAATGTAAGTATGTAAAATACATGGAAAAAATTAAACAGCTGTGTAGTCACTGATTATTTCCTAGAAAATATTTGGCAGATAGGTTTTTGCTTGCATTCCTTGCTGTCCCATAACTTTATTCCACTCAAAATGCAAAAAACCCACAGAAGTATATCAAAACAAAGAGCTCTTCTTAGTAGTTACATGTTTTAAGTGAAATGATGAACAACTTCCTACACAGAAAAAAACAATATACTTTGTCATTTTGGACTTCATTATTTTGTTCTATAATAAATCTGGCAACTGTTTGCAGACTTATTG
Source organism: Lagopus muta (assembly GCF_023343835.1). NCBI lineage: Eukaryota > Metazoa > Chordata > Aves > Galliformes > Phasianidae > Lagopus > Lagopus muta. The sequence continues at coordinate 15,266,665 of NC_064440.1, read as the reverse complement.
CTTCATGGCTTCAAATAAGTGCCTGGCACCATTATCTAATGGCAGAATTTAGATCTTTTTGAGTCATTTTAGTTAATTCCACAAATCAAGATTGGATTTTGTCCTGTTTTATTTACCAATTATGAGCAGTTTCCTTAAATTCCTGTTGTATAACGATCCTTTACAGTAATTCTCTTTCCTACATGTGCTTCCCAGAATATACGAGCTGTGTTTAGGAAGGGGGTGTTTGTTTGACAGTGGAAATATTTCTATAAAGTAGCATCTTGTCATGGCTTTCAAAGAATAAATAATGCATTCCATAATGTAAAATGCTTGCATGGCATTAACAATAGATCATGCTGCTTTCTATGTGCATACTCTTAACACCAGTAATCATTGAAGGCATGACAACAGTTACATTTAATTGTGCAATTTATGAAGTGTCCTTCCAGGAACATTTAAGGAAGCATGGGAGGAATGAAGTGCAAGCTAAAAGGAATAGGAGGAGTCTAAACACGCCATGGGAGGCACAAATCCAGCGGCTAAAGCAGCAGCATTCAGCGTGCACTACGTGGAGCAGAGGGCGGGTCTTTGTATCACAGGGAGCTGTTGGATTTTAGGGGGGGGAGGAGGGGAAAAAAGAAAAAAAAAGAATGCACAAGAAAAACACAACCACACAACAGAGGTGATGGGAAAATTAGAGTTAGGTGGGAGGATTCCCAGGGAGGATGAGTTGATGGGGTCTAATGATGAGTTTATACAGAAATCTGTGATAGTGACTCCGAACTGGTCTTTTATAGTCAGTGATAAAATAGGATTTGCTATTTTAGATTCTAATCTAGAATATAAATAATTTGGTATCTTGTTACTAATATTTGAAACAGTACAACTGGGAAAGATTATTTGCCTCCTCCTTTTTATTCTGATTGTCATGGAGATTCTTTTCTTATTGTTGAATTTACTCCTGTGATTATTTCTGGTTCTTAAACAACAGCCTCTCATTGCGTGTGCAGTACTGTGTTCTTTGCACTTCTGCAGAAGCATTGCTTCTTAATAATTTTATTTTTCTACCAAAAAGGTGTCTGAAGCTTTTATATGGAATGTTCATGGCTTTTGTATGTCCCATTTCTACCGACCTTTCCTTTTCTTCCTTATTCAGCAGGATACAGACTTTTTTGTTGTTGTTATCTGCATACCTGGAATATTTAAATAATAACAAAAACAATGAGGAGAATATTTATCTCTAAATCAGTTTCCCTTTGTCCTTTTGATCATTATAAATGCTTTTTTTCTTCTTCTCAGTTCTGAATAGATCAGTTTAATGCTAAAATTAAAAACCTGCTTCTGTGTAATACTTAGCTTCCCATACAGCACTGTGAACGCATTGCAGGAAATGCTGAATCTCTCTCCCCCCCCCCCCCCCCCCCCCAAAAAAAAAAAAAAGTTCAGCCCTGCAAACCATTTCCTTGCACAGGGCATTTGAATGCATTTTTACATTTTTACATCTCTGCTAGCCAGCCCTGCTTTGTATCTTTTTGCATGTGACAAGGTGTGATGAAAGTGTGGATCCTTAACTGAAGGAGGTTGTGCTGAAAAGCTCATAGGTCCTCCAGGTCTGTTAGTGTGGGGAAATCAGGTACCCACAGTCACCCTTCATTGATGGGGCTTCAGAAGGCCCTGATGCAGCGCTGCTGGTTCTGGCAGGAGCCGGGTTCTGAGGTGGCTCAGGACATCCCATCCCATCTCTGATTCTGGGCTTTGCAACAGAACGAAGTTTCCTTTTTAAAGCAGGTCTGGGGCTGAGGAACCATCTATCCTGCAGAGGCAGTGCCCTGTGGGAGCTAACTGCTTCAGAGTGAGCTTGAGATAAAGAAAGGGAGCCGTGGATTTGATTTAGAAGAGAAATGAGGAAGTAGCAGTTTAAACGTGTAGAACTGTTTTTAAAGCAGTAGGTCAGTTTTACCAATCTACTGTTTGTTAAGATTGATAAATGTTACATGAAAGATCCTTGAGGACTTCTAGCTGTCTCCAGGTTTCCAGAGCAATCTTTCTGTATTTACCCAGTCTGCAAACATATATTTTTGGACTGAATCTACAAACGAACAACTAATCACAACATTTTAGCTCCAAAATGCACCAAATCTGCTCAGCAAGTATTCTCTGTTTCTAAATAAGCAACTCTAGGTTATTTAGAGAAGCTCTGAACATAATTTGTACAGACAATTGACACAGATATTCCTAGCTCTTTGGTCACCTTTTTTCCTTTAGGAACAAAAAGAGTTGCTCCTTTGTAACTAAGCAGTCGCATGCTTGCCAATCTGCAGGGCTGTTCCACAAATGGAACTGCTAAATGAGTAAAACTGAGTCTTCTTTGCAAACAAGGCATGCTTGCATCCCAGAAAATACGTAGGGGAACTAGTTATCAGTATCTGGAATAGGTATATCACTGTACATCTGAGAAGTGCAGGGAATTATCTAGAACCTTATCTACTTAATCTAAAACACAAGAATTTACACAGAAATCTCAGCAAAAGGTCCCTGTTCAGCCACGCCAAGTCTTCTTCCCCTCCAGCTCTAATGGCACTCAAGGACAGCCTGCTCCTGCACCTTTAAGACTTCCTTCCTTCCTTCTTGAGGAGCATCCAGCCTTCCTGATGCAGTGTGTATCTTCCACACTCTAGAAACTTCCTAGACTGCTTTTTCTCTGCTGTATTGTGTTTCCAGCACATATCAGGGAAGTTGAAGTCCCCCATGAGAACAAGGGCTGGCAATTGTGCAACTTCTGCCAGCTGCTTGTAAAACACTTCATCTGTCTCTTCATCCTGGTTAGGCTGTCTGTAACAGACCCCCACCAGGATGTCTGCCTTGTTGGCCCTCCTCCTGATCCTTATCCATAGAGTCAACCTTATCATTTCCAGCCCCAAGCTCAACAACACTGAAACACTGTTTTCGCATAGACAGCCATGCTACTGCCCCTCTTTCCTTTTCTGTCCTTGCCTGTCCATTCTGAAGAGCTGGTAGCCATCCATTGCAACAATCCAATTTTGGGAGCAATCCCACCATGTTTCCATCATGACAACCAAGTCACAGCTTGCCTGCTGCATGGTAGCTACCAACTCCTCCTGTTCATTGCCTGTGCTTCGTGCACTGGTGCAGACACACTTCAGCTGATCCCCCTGCCTCACCCCTATTCTGGCTTTGTTCCCCCAGACTCATCTCTAGCAAGGCACATTTTATCCCCTTCTTCCTTCAGACCTAGTTCATAAGCCTGTCAGCCAGCTTTGCCAGCTCCTGGGCTAGGATTTGTTTCCACTCTGAAGTCCCTTTTGGTAGCCCTCAAACTTCTCTCAGGAACTTCATCGCTACCAGCTTGAACTATCAATGAAAAGTAAAGATCAGAGGGTCAAACCAGACCAGGAAGTTTTTTAGTAATGTCTCTGACCCCGGTCCGGGAGGGCGACACACTTCCCCCAGTCCGCTCCCTTCAGAAGGGGTTGCCTACAACAATCACCCTTCTTTCCTTCTTGGCGGAGGCAACCTTCAGCTGATGTCTGCTGTCCCTTTCCTTCCAGCCATGCTGTACAGGGCCTGGCTGTGTCTCAGTGACCTCAATGTAGGTACCGGAAGGCAGCTGTTACCCGTTTTAAGACAAAAGTGGAGTCAGGTTACACAAGCCTTGGAAAACAAACAGAAAATGTTGATAGGTAGATTAGCACTTAGGATAAGACACTAAGGGTTTTGTCCTGTAAAACTCTATAATGCATTCTCCTATAACAAAAATATATAAGCATAATTTGGCGGTGATACAGTAGATGTTTATAGGATTGTATTTGCCATGTGCGTTTTTATGGTACGTTAGAAAAGACGGCAGTGGTGGCAAGGAAAATGTGCCACATACTGAGCCCAGCAGAGGGGAGTTGCTTGGGCATCATGGGTGGTGTGAGACACTGGTGATGGGGTGGCAGCATGGTTGGGCTGGGCCAGGCAGGGTTGGGCAGGAAGGCAGCATCTCAGCTGCTGCTTTGAGATGTCCTTGAGCTCCTTTGCACAGCACAGCATGTGCATCCCTCCTGCTGGCCTGGGCTGTGGGACAGGAAGAGAGGGGAGGAAGCAGGGGTTGACTGGCATTTTATAGTTTTTTTTTCCCTGGGAGGAGGAGCTGTGGTTGTTCCAGCTTCTCCAGCCAAAAAAGTCCGTCCTGGTATAGGTGCAGCAGATTGAAACTTTGTTCCCTCTTCATACAGAAAAGTATGGTTCTTATTCGGGAATACAGCTTGGAGTAGAAGCATGCCCTGCTATAAGGCAGCGTTTCCATTCTGAGCATGATTGTGCCATCTGTGACCATGGCCTGTAACAGGTAAGAGTGGGGTATGGATCACCTCCTGTGCTACGCCCAGGGCAGGCATGAGCACACAGCTATATTTCTGTCAAACTAAGCCACAGGTACATGAGCAGATTAAGCCCATCTAATCTGCTGCTGCTGCCTGAACAAGCATCCATACCCACCCTCCCATCCCTGCCTGTCTGTGCTCCTGTTTTACCCCCTCCATTGTACCAGCACAAGCTGCAGTGCAACCACGTGCTGACCAGACAAAGGAAATGATCTGGAGGAAAACTAATCTGATCAGAGGGGAAAAAAAAAACCAGAAAGAAAAAAAAAAAGTTTCACCCAGAATCAATTGCCCAGCTGGTGCCTTCCTCAGCGGCCATGCCAAAGAATGCTGCTGTACGGTGTGCATGAAGCTGCACCACAACCAGAGTAAGAGCTGTGGCTTTACCCTAACCCAAGCCTCTGTGCCACCGTCTGGCAGAACTGGGAGCCCCAGCAGCGTGTGCTCGCAGCGTGGGGCGGGCAGGCGGCGCCAGCGCAGTGCTCACCATGCAGACGTGCCCCAGCAGGCGTTCCAGCAGCAGCCACTGCCGGGTTACGTTATGGGGCTGCTGCCTGTCCGGCCCGGTGCTGGCAGCCCTCAGCCGTGCTGAGGAGCCGAGGCTGAGCTGAAAGAGATCCATTTTAGGACTCGAAAGAGGGAAAAAAAGGAAAGTTATGCAGAACGTCATTCTGCCAAGGGGCAGCGCTTTGCGTACTGCGGTGGCGGCAATATAGTGGGATGCCAAACTATTTGGTGATTGTTTCTAGTTACAGGTTATGGTGTTTGTAAATAGAGGCGGAGTGCTACATGAGTAGCAGAGAGCTACCTGGCAAGTCTTTGGTTTTTCTCGTCTGTTTCCCTTTGTAATCTGTGCGAGTGTGAGACTGGGGCCACATCTCTATTAGAAAGAGGAAGAAGAACCAGAAGGCGCTGGGCGGTGCCGTCTGAGCAGTGCTGCTGGCAGTGGCCAGGGCTCAGGGCCCGACGGGCCCACAGCTGTGGGCGGCTGCAGGGCTGCACTGCAGCACCGTGATGTGAACGAGGCGGGGGGACAGGGATGAGCCTGGCAATCCCTCCTCCCAGCATGGCTCTTTCTTTCAGCTTCCCACTCTTCGCCTCTTAACTGCACTGCTTCCTAGACTTGAATTCTGGGAAGAAATCAGAGTTCTCCTCTACTTCTGCAGGAGCCTCCACGAGGGCTGTGACCGGATATTCCCCCAGCTGCATTCCTGTCTCCAACAAAGCAAAACTTTTGAGTTACATATTCCTGTTTTTACTGCGCTAGGAGCAATCTGGTCTCCCTACCGGAACCGTGGGGTTACGTGGACCCTGAGCTCCCTCCCACCCCTGGGAAGCCCGGGCACTTCAATTGGGGAGGGGGAGAAGGAGGGAGAGAGGGTGAGGAGGGAAAAGGCCCATTCGTTGTATTTTTTTCCCCCAGAAGAGCAGCTGGGAGAGTCGGGGCTGAGGGCACGGGCACCGTCCTGGAGGTCAAAGTCGGGGCTGAGCCGCGCTCACCCCACCGCGGGTCCGCGGCGGAATGCGCGGCACGCGGGGCCGGGCGCAAGTTGCATTCCGCCGCGGTCCCGCCGCGCCCCCCAGGCGCAACCATTGCGCTCCGCGGGGGCGCCCCCACCGCGCCCGCCGCCCCGCGCCGCCCGGGGGCCGCGCCCCGCTCCGTTCCTCGGCCCCGAACCCGCGCCGCCGCCGCCGCCCGCGCAGCCGCGGGGGTGGGGGCGGGCGCCTCGTCCGCTCCGCGCTTCCCCGCTGCGGTTGGGCTCGCTCGTTCCCTCCTTCTGGGCGGTGGTTGAGGCCGGCGGGAGGTGGGATCGGCCGGGCCGGGGAAGCCGCCGGTGGTCAATGAGCGCCCGTTGATGGCAGGCTGGGCGGCCGCGGCGGGGTAGGGTCGGAGCGGAGCGGAGGGCCGGGGGGGACGCGCGGCAGCCGCAGCCGGAGGGAAGGCACGGAGGCGGGGAGCGCCCTGCAGCCCCGCCGCGCCGCAGCCCGGCGGCCGCCAAAGTTGCTCCCCATCTCGAGGGGCGGCCGGGGATCAGGCGGGGCGATGATCTTCCCCAGCAGCAACAGCAGCGCGGCGGGCGGCAGCCGGACGCCCTATAGGAAGCAGGTAAGGGCGGCGGTCCTTCGTGGTACCCCCACACCCGCTTTTATATGTATATTACAAAAAATATAAATATATATATATATATTTCTTTTTTTTCCGTGGGGAGGGGGTGGTGACTCGCTGCTTGCTTCTGCAGAGCTGGGCTTTGCAAAAAGAACCCCACCTCCAACCCACCCTAAGTCCCTTACGAACTGCGCCGTGACCTTGCCGAACGCTGAGCCCCGAACCCCGAGCAGAGGCCTCCGCCGGGTGACCTTAGCGGTCGGGCCGGGCGGCTGCGGGCCCCGCTGGGCTCGACAACAAGTGACAAAAGCCCTGCTCCGTGTCGCAACCCGGGCTATAAAGCGAAACTTGGAGCTACCCAAAAGGTTCAAGCGCCGTTGTTGCTCTCATGCAGCCTCTCGAGAGCCGCCAGCGCAGGCAGGCTTTCCCCTTCTCTCTCGCTTGAAGTACACAAGGGAAATCCTGTGACATTTTCTGGGCAGACAGAGCGTCCTGATAAACTCGGGGCACTCACATCTATCGAGCTGTAGTGAGAGGAGCGTTTTGTTGGTTGGTTGCTTGTTTAGCAGTTGGAAATAAAACAGCCGAATTGCAGCCGTGCTGGGCCAGTGGCTCTTCAGCTGCGTTTTTAACTTTTTTTTTTCTTTTTTTTTTTTTCCTCGAAACGTTGTTGTTAAGATCCTAATGTTAATAAGAAACCGTTTTTTTCATTGAATCTTATGTATTTTTAAAGCACTCCGTTCTAAAGCTCTGTAGTTACGTCCCAAGGAAGAGAGGTCACAGCCGAAAGGGCTCACCGAGCGCCCCGCGGCGCGCTGCTGCCAGGTGGAGGCACCTCCCGGCCCGTGCTGGCTGCGGAGCGCGGGGCCGGGCTCGGAGCACACCGTGTGCGGGAGGCCCTCGGCCGTGGGTCGCGGTGGCACCGCTGCCGGGGGCACGTACGTCGAGCTGCCAGCTTAGTGCTGTGGGCTGGGTGGAGAGAAAGTTGGGCTGCTGGGCTCACCGGGACGGCTTACAAAAATTGTGATTTTCTTTCTCTTCCTCCCCCGTTTTGTAGAAATATCTTTTCGATCAGAATCGCGTGGATGTTATCTCAGCGGCACCCTGCAGATGCTGCGAACAGTGTGCGGTGTTATCTCTGTATCTTGTGCTTGAAGTGTTCAAGTCCATGCGTAATAAAACACGCTCATTGTGTGCGCCGGTTTTGGTTTGTTTTCAATAAATGCCCCGGCTACACCCACGCGGACGCTCTCGCCCGGCGCTTCGGCATACTTTGTACATGAAGGCAGTTCCGCCGATGCCCCCCCGGGGCCGCTCGGTGCGGGGCCGGGGCGCGGCCGCGGGGCCGCTGGCTGCCCGCCGTGCTGCAACGCGCTGATAAGTGCTCCGCTCTGCTCAGTGCCCTCCTTGGATTCAGCGAGCTGAAAAGGCTGCCTGAATCGGAAAAACAAACAGAGCCTTTTATTCTTTCAATATGCAGAGAAAGAAATGAATGCGGGGGTATTATGTGGTCTTAAGACCCCGGGCACCAAAGGTTCCTTTTGTTAGCGTGTAGCCATTCTCCACTCAAACACTTCCTACACAAGGAGCCGGGCCTGCGCCTTTCTCCGTTTAAGTCCTTGGAAAACTCCCATTAACTTCATTCATTTAGACCGAGGTCGTATGAAGATTGACTTTCTGATCTCCCTTTCACTCAGACTTCACCTGCAGGGGCGAGCTGCTGTCAGACAATGCTGAGCCGCCTTATAAGCCTAATTTTTCATCCTTTCCCGGTAATTAGAAATAGTCCAGATAAAGTCTTTGCATCTCTGTGTAACCCATCTTTGGACAATTTAATTATAATTGTATTTTAGCCTAAGAGACTGGATGCTGTTAGTGCAGGAAAAGTAGCTGAGAGGAGCAGCTATGTGGCAGCCCCAAGTATGCGAACTTGAGGGGAAATGGGTAATTTAAAAATGAAACCAGAATGTTTTGAGCAGTTTGTGTCTCATTGTTTGTATTGTAGGCATATGTGGTGTCAGAGTGGTGGAAAAGCACATCATTTTTAGTGTTTTCCTGTTTTCCTAAACAGTCTGCAGCATATTCAGGTAGCTTAATATTGGATACTGTTGAAAGGGTGAGCTATTTGCTGGTTAAATGCAGTTTAATTTGAGACACTTTAATGTGAAATTCTGCCTTCATTTAACATACTGATAAACTTCTGGTAAGCTACAGTAGGTCGAGAGTGTTGCCCATACTCTGTTTGTTTCCGCAAAGAGCTCTGTTTTATTTTGTAAACGAATCGGTGCTAACGCTGCTGTGCTCATTATCTATTGCATTGTAACTCAGGCATACAGGAATCAGTAGGCATTCTTGGTTTGGGGTCAGAGGCAATGAGGTGGTGCCTGATCTTCTTCTGAGCTTTAGAGTAAGAATACCAAACTGAGATCTCCCTACTTGTATTTCTAATAGGGCATATTATAAAAAATAATCAAACTCCTGCTAGGCTGGTGGTATAAATTAAGCATGGTCAAAATGAGCATCAGCTCATCTGATGATTTCCTTGAAATGCAGATTCAGGTCACCTTAAAGCCCAAAGCCCACGCGGTACCTGCAGTAACAGCCTATCACAGTGCTCGTGGCCATGCGTCCTCTCTGAACAAGGTAGGTGTAATCTAATAGCTCTGCTCGCAAGGTTACACGGAGTTATGCAAAGAATGCACATGTGTGCATCCGCACGGCCAGGGAAGCGCCGCAGAGCCTGGCATCCTGCTCAGCCTGAGCTGTGCTGGGCTCCCTGGCTGCGGCCTGCTCCCGCCTTTGGATTCCCATGGAAATCAGGAGGCGTTGCTCCCAAGTAAATATTTCCACGCACTGTAAAACTATCATAAATAGGAAAACGTGGCTTTCTCCTTCCATCTGCTCTTTGCATCCAGCAGGCGCGTTACTGCGGCACCGTGCAGTGGGGCTCCTCGGGGGGCACAGAGCAGGCTGCTGTCACCTTGTGGTGGGTGTCCTATTTATCTCCCCAGTGGAAGTAGATTTACATAGTTTGCTGCTTTCAAGCAGATTAACTGGGCGTAGCTGCGCGTGAGGAATTTAACACTGATTTGGTGTTAGGCCTGTTTGAAGGAGTATACAAAGCTGTTGGTTAATCCTTTCACGAGGCTCTGTTAACATCAGGCACTGTGCCACAGGCCGGTTTTGTTCGAAGCTGAAGATTCAGGTGGGTTTCCAAAAGGAGCTGAGTGGAGAAAGCTTTGGCTGATCTTAGGGTAAAAACGTGGATGAGGTTTTAACTGTATCTGTAGGTTTATAGTACGGAGCAGCTGCATGTGTAATTCATCATTTCAGTTTCCCACATGGTGTGTGGTGTCTGTTTGAGGGACATAACCTCATTAAACTTGCCATGGCCATAATTCAGAACACACAGCTCCGAGGAGCAACAAGACTTGACTGACCAACATGGCACCTGTGAGCAGGTCCAGTCCCCTTGTTGCTGGGTTCCTCCTTTTCTTTTGCAACTGTAAGAATTTGTTACTTTGCTTCATCAGCTTGCACTGTCAGGGGATGTTTCCCTTTAAATGGTATGCAATGTATACAGTCTACCTTGGTTTAAGAAGACTCAACTTTATGTTAAGTATCAGCTATTTAAAGTGTACAGTGTGTTTCTAAGATTTTTAAAGCACTGCTTTATTCTCCAGGGAGCAAAACTGCTCAGTCAGTGGGTTTCTATACTTGTAAGGCAAACGTGAATGAAAGAAATAAAAGGAAGCACCTTATCTTGTCAGGCATGATGGTACAGATGATGAAAAGTGATACGTTTGTCTTATCTGTATTTGGCAACTTAAAGTTTTTGTTTAGGATTTCTAACAGGGTAAATAGTACGTTTTTATCTGTTTGGAAGTTTAAAGTTCGAATCTTTGTCATTAAGCTTCACGTGGAAGGGAAAATGGAAGGCTGGGCCCCAAACATCTGCTGTTTTCTTTTGGATTCTTTTTTTTTTTTCTTCTTCTTTTTTTTTCTTTTCTGAAACTTCCAACTGTTAAAAAAAAAAAAAAAGTGCTTGAGTTAACACATTTCAGAAGGGTTAGGTCCTTTAAATTCGGATTACTGGCAGGGTGGAGAGGGGAAGGAAGGGAGGGGAAAAGCCTTTCCCAAGAGCTGGAGATGGCTCCTAAAACATCAGCACAGCACTGCAATTGAGTTAATAACGATAGTAGTTTGACGTGCTTTTGTTTTTATCAGGTAACAAGAAGAAAAGATAGCTGTTTGAGTCAGCATTTTTTCCATCTCTGAAGCTTTCATTAAAACTGATATTTGTTTGTTCAGTGAGATGGAGTATAACAAAAGAAGTCAGTGAAGAACAGGAACTTTTTAACTTCTTCCCTCCCAGCTCTATTCCTGGTTTCTTGTAGGTGGTTTTTCTCTGTTTCTACATCAGATTATTTCTAAAAGATCTCGCTTAGAGGTCAGGATGAAGGCATATAAAGGTGTCTACCTATTGAAGAGGTACATGGAGGTGTTTTGATCTTGGCTGGAGCATTTCGGTCAGAAGATTTCTAGAAAGCCAACAGAACCGCATTTGAATGCCTCCATGAACTTCGTTTAAGTAATTGTTACTTATTTTGCATACGTTTCAGAATTGCAGTACATTGTGGTAATTATAGCAGCCCCGCTGAAGCCGCTGTATTTGCAGCTTCCTGATGCAACAGGAAAGGGAAGGGATGAGTTACAAACCGGGGAGAACCATGGGGGAGAACCACGTGCTAGATAAGCACAAGCCTTCTAACCCAGCAACTTAGCAAAACAGATGCACCACAAAAAAATCATGTGCTAAAGGGGCTGGTTGCTGTGATTAGCAGGGGTTTGGCTCTGCCTTCCTCCGGAGACTGTAGTTACGTTAGAGGAGCTGCAGCTGTGCGCTGACACACAATGGCTTTAAACTGCAGGTGAACTAGCTGCATCCTGGGGAGAGATTGCTTTACACAGGTACAAAGATGCTAAAGGTTTGTGCCAGTGTAAATTAAATTTAGTAGTGTTTATTACTGTTTGCTTAAATTGATTTTAACAGTAAAGCCTGTTACCCATGCACCGAGATGCACAGGTTTAAAAATCTCTAGCAAATGTTTTGGAACATGATGAGCTCTTGAAAAGAGAAGTGCAGTTCTGATGTTCCAAAAGTTTATTTTTTTTCTGCATTTATGTTGTAGCATGATACATCAGCTCTCTTGTCTGTTGCAAGATCAGTGCTAGCAATTACAAATATGTAATATTAACAAAAATACCTCCTTGTTCATGCATCCTCATAAAAGCAGTGCTGTTCACTTAACCATAACTAGTTTAGCAAATCACTGATCTGTGCCTTATTTGTGTAAAGTGATCTGTTTCAGAAAGATGTGTTACATAGAGTGGGTGTTTGGGTAGAACTTGTTAGCTTGGTAGAACTGCAGAACTTTGTGAAGTTTGCAGGGGGAACAAACAATGCTTTGTTGCGTGCTGCCCGATTTGGGCCTGATTTCCCTTGGTTGCTTGATTGAAAAGCAGCAGAAAGAGCTGTGCAAGGTGAGCATCGAGCTTAGTCTCACCTGAAATCTCCCTGTTCATGGAATGAAGCATTCTATGAACTAGTGGGAGCAGCTGCTGCCCCCACTTCCCCTCTTCTTTTTTTAGTAAAGATGTATCAAGCTGTAGCCCAATATGTAGTATGAATTTTACCTCCCATTACTCCCATTAGTCAGCAACTAAATATACAGAACTTTATCATTCATTCTTTTTCTGGATTGTGTCTCTTATTGACAGTAACCCCTTCACAAGCTATTCTGAGTAGCTTATCTGTTTCTCCATTTAGATAAAGGGATTTCTTTATTTTTATTACCTTCTCTTATTTTGTTTTTATTTCTATCTGAGTCTCCTTTACCATACTGTTCTTTGCTTCAATAAGGTGGAAATGTGATTCCGTAGGTTAACTACATCTTGTATATTTTGTCATCCAGGTACTACAGAGTAACGGTATTAGACTTTAGTCCTCTCAGGTATCTGAGGTCTGTGTGGTGCTTTCATTTTTAGTGTCCATATAGAGTGCAGCCCTTGGGTAGGAGTTTGGATGGCAGTTGCAGGGAGCATGTCTCTAAAACTCTGAAGTGATGTTCCTGTACTCGACTCCTCCTAGGTGATTCAGAATCCTGTTGTAAGGCTTGTCTAACCCACAGGAACTGTATCAGTTAATGCTTGCCAGTGCAGTAATCTGAAATTACTCAAAACACAGAGGCAGGTGAGAGTAAAATCACATGTAAGGAAGTCCCTGTTTACAAACCTCCAAACAAAAAGTGGAAGATTCTTAAACTTGGTGAAGAGAAAGAAAGCAAAGCACTGTAGTGTAGAGCAGGAAAGTTTCCTTTACCTTGCATGTAGCACTGCAGCAGACAACTGCCAGTCTTCCCAGTGCCAGTTATTGTGCAGCCCCAGTCCCTCAGGTTGAGTTCAGAGAAGCCTCTGATTTTAAGACTCTCTATGTCCTTTTGTACTTGAAATTCATTTTGAGGTTAAGGGGTAGAGGATTATTTTGATCTTTTAGGTCAGTGAAGGGTTATTCAAGCATCTTTCACTAGATCTGGGTGGTTTTGTTTCTGCTTGGGCAGTGCTGTTGTCCCTGGGGCACAGCCGGGTGCAGGGCTGCCCCCTGGTTTTGAGCACTCTTCCGCCCAGCACTAAGGGCACAGCTGGCGTGTAGCAAAGGAGGTTGGGCTTTCATGCTACGGTGGATGAATTTCAAGTTTTAGAGTGGTGTTTTTCTTTCTCCTACCTCTATGCATAATTTGCTAATAGTGCTTTATACTGTTCTGTAAGAGGAATTTTCTCTTGGCTCCTGTTGGTGGCCAGGAACACCTTGTGTGAGTCCAGGAGCGCAGCTCCCCTACCAAATAAATGCAGGCTTTGGCAGAGCTGGGCAAACAGTTGTGCACGTTTCTGTCCGTGTAGAAGCAACCACCAGCAGGCTGAGGTCCTTTGAAGTGTTTAGTGGTCTGTGTTCCAGATGAGTTCAAGCAGAGGTCTGAAAATGTGTGTCTGAGCTTTAAGACACTTGCTTATGCCATCGCTTATTTACTTACCCAGTGGTGCCACTGACTGTGGTAAAGCTGCAGATATGAATAAGTGCTTATTGAGACAGAGAATCAGAAGACCTTTCAGTTCTTCTCAGGAGAAACCTGAGAGGAATGGTTGGTGTATCCGGGGTCAGTACTAGACTGACAGTCAGCAGAATCTAATGGTATTTAAATTGCTTTAATATTATTCCAACCAATCTACTTGGCTTACATGATCCCCATTACAGTAGTACTTAGGCTTATTTAAAAATGCTTCTGTGTAATTTGGGAAAAACATTTGAGTTAAGTATGTAATAGAACTGCTTAGCTTCTAGCCTCTGAAACAGTGACAGTTTTCGGCCTTTTTTCAGCATTCTGGGAGATGTGGCTCTGGGTGCTACTTATGAGAAATGCTTACCTAAACCAGATTATTTCAAAAACATTTCTACAATGTTTAGCTTAAACAAAAAGATAGATAAGTAATCCTTTAGTGTCTTAGGGCAGCAGTGCTTCCAGTGCGTATGCATGTGTGTAAATATTTCAGAGCTGGGGAATTTTTAAAAGGAAAACAATAGCAGTATTCTGTGGCACTGAGGAGCTATGGAGTATGCTTAAAAACTTGAGTCATTTTAATGGTGAAAAATATCAGGATGTAATTCAGTATGTAGAATTTCTGTTCATTAAAAGTTCTGGTGAACTTCAAGGCATATTGTGGCACTAGCAGAAAAATGCTGTGATTTTCTTCCACTCCTACTGGTGATACTCTGCAGTCTCGTGAAGCATAATGCAAGATGGAAATGGTTAAGGAAGTCATGAATTATTTCAGCATTATGTTGGTATTTTAATTGCTACAGTGACAAAATCAGATTAACTCTTGGACCAGATTTTGATACATTGCCAACATAATGTTCTTAGGTCTATCAAGTGCAGCTGAAAACTGGCTTAGTCATTAGAGAAGGCACTTTGTCTTTTCATGTAACCATTCCTTACATCTTATGATCAGCTGATGAGGGTACCTGGCTCTGAAGCTCTTGATCCCTTTGTTCTTTCAGGTTTATAGAATCATACAATGGCTTAGGTTGGTAGGGTCCAACCTCTGAATGTTGAGTGTTTCACTTGCAACTGTTGTTGTTTCAGTATTATTAACTTTGTATTTGTATTGGCTTTGTATTCCAGTATACAGAATGATGGAATTAGCCTTTGATTTTATCCTTCAATCAAAAGGTGCTTTTCTGTGTGTGTGACTCTTCCCAGTGAACTGCTCCAAAATTACAGAATCCCCTAGTTTTCCTTCTCCACATTTTTCCTTTTCTAAAGTTCATTGTCTTGGTGATGCTAAAACTGCAAGGTCAGCCACAACTATGAAGGTTATTCAGGGACAGTACAGTTCAGTAAGGTACTGACATAAGTTCAAATTTCATTGTCTTGTCAAAGACATTTTGGATAATCCTAGGTAAACCATGTTGGTTTGACTCTTCAAAAGGTATTTGGTAATGATGGTTTTCCTACTTCCTATAGATCTTGTTCAGAAATGTAGTACGATGTTAAAGTGGGTCAGTTCTTACTGCAATTGTGCTTAATATTATAATTATTGGGCTTATTAAATAGCTTAACATGTTAAAAAAAAAAAAAAGGATCCATATGTATAAGCCCCCGCACATGATCATACATGTATACAGATGTACTTTTCATCATAGAATGATCGTAGAGTCACAGCATGGCTTAAATTGGAAGAGACCTTTAAGATCATGGAGTCCCAGCCCCCACTGTGGGCTGGTTGCCACCCACAGTCTTAGGCTATCCAGGGCCCATCCAACCTGCCCTTGGGCACCTCCAGGGATGGGTATCTGCAGCTTCTCTGGGCTGCTTGTGCCAGGGCTTCACCACACTCTCAGCCAAGAATTTCTTACTAACATCTAACCTAAATCCCCCCTCGTTTAGTTTAAATCAATTTCTTCTTGTCCTGTCACTGTCAGGCAATGTAAAAGGTCAGTCCCCTTCCTGTTTTTAAACTCCTTTCAAGTACTGGAAGGCCACAATGAGTTCTCCATGAAGCCTTCTGCAGACTGAACAAGCCTAGCTCCTTCAGCCTTTCTGTGTAGGAGGAGGTGTTCCAGCCCTCTGAGCAGATCTGTGTCTCTTATTCTGGGGGCCCCAGACCTGGCTGCAGTACCACAGGTGGGACTCATGAGAGCAGAGCAGAGAGGGACAATCACCTCCCTTGCCCTGCTGCCAGCCCTCTGTTGATGCAGCCCAGGCTGCTGTTGGCTTTCAGAGCTGCAGGAGCACATTGCTGGCTCTTGTCCAGCTTTTTGTCTACCAGAACCCCCAAGTCCTTCTCTACAGGGCTGCTTTCAATGAGTTTTTCTACCAGTCTGTGCACATATCTGGGATTGCCCAGACCCCAGTGCGACACCCTGCACTTAGCTTGTTGAACCTCATTTGGTTTTAAGTCAGTCTTTTAAAGCTCAAGATAAAGCAGATTATTCAGAGTTGTAAAACCTCATGCTCAAATTCTGCTCATCATTTGTTGTGTGAGTAGTTTCTTCAGTCTATGTGAATGTTCACATGAATACTCTTATTGATATTTCCAGATTAATAACAATGACGGAATTCATTTTGGCAAGGAATTAGACTGGTAGAACTGCCTAGAACTCTAGTTTTGAAAAGAAGATACTGTTTTTCTCTTAGTAGTAGGCTTCCTTTCTAAGCAGAAGTTTAGTGTGCGGTAGGGCAGAGTCCAGACATTGAAATATTGCTCAGAGCAGGAATAACTCCTTCAAGTTCCAGGGTCTAGATTTTGCACATTTTTTAATCTGGTCATTGTAGTGGTTCTGTGGCTTCATCTCTCCTGCTAAATAAACCTCATATTTTTCCCTCCTTAAGGAGGTTTCCCATTTTAATTCTGTTGTCCCATTTTACTTCTGAATTCCAACTGAATGATATATTCTCAAATGTTTCAGTTTATTCTTCTAGTGAATGTAAGGCGCGTTCCAACTTCAGTTTACTGGGACTGATGTGGCGAACTAGTAATGGCTTACAAGATTATTAGCATTAAAAATCCAACAATTGCAAAGATTTATAAGATTGACATAGGTAGGAGCTGAATATTCTGATTAAAAATATTATTTATTGAAATTGCCCACATAATAGAACAAAGCTGAAAGCAGTTGTTCAGAACAGTATTTGTGCAAGAAGTAGAGGCAAATGATTAATTTTCTTAAAATGTTTGCTGTTAGCCTGGAGATACCCTTTTGTTATAGTATTTAAGAGTTGATCATTAATTTGGAGTATTTTCTTTTATCTGCATTTTTTTGATGTGTTCAGAGACAAAATTCCTCCGCTGAATTCTTGTGCTGAGGACTAGAACGCAATGACAGTGTGGATGGACCAGGCTTTGTGCCCAAATGGCATAGTTTATTTCTGAGTTGTGTTTGACGTCTAAGTGTTCATCATCTGTTTCTACAGCACCAGACACTGTGCAAGTGAAACAGCCCCTTCCAGAAACTGAGGCTGCTGCACACAGGTGCTGCAGTTGTTTGTGCCAGTTGGGCTGATACACAGCGCACGTGTGTCTAAATATGCTGGTGAGTGCTGGAGGCACTGCCTGCTTCACTTATGCAGTTGGAGCTGTAATTGTTTGTATGTTTGAGCTGTACTATTATCTGTGCTGCCAGGACCACTCTATCTTGGCTGTGGAATTCCTCATGTATTTAGTGTTGTATTAGCAGTACATCTGGAAGTCTTCCTAGGTGTTAGCTAATTCTCCTAATTTTCATTTCAGAATTAACAACGATCTGCAGTGTCTGAGTGATTCATTATGCAGGCAGACATTCACCCAACAGCTATCTGGAGTGTTGCTTCCTTTAACTTAACACACAGCAAAGAATGCTATCCTGTGTTTGTTCAGTGTACAGTTGCTAAACATTTGTAATTTAACTTGCATACAAAATTTTGTGATGGAACCATTAATTGTCATGAACTATGACGTCACCAACATTTTAATTTAAAGTCTGTGTTATATTGCTTGAGTTTCAGATGTCTGAATTAAATTTTTTAACCACTTAAAACTATTTTTCCCCTAGAACTGAAAACTGGTCAGTTATTGGAGTTTACAAAGTGTGTATAGATGTGTGTGCATATATATGTTTATTGCTTAGTTCCAAGCAAGAAAGAAGTTTCAAATTAGAAAGGAAAACAGAAGAGAAATTTGATGAGTACCATGAAAGGAAGTTAGAACAGGCCTTTTGTTTGCATTATTCCAATAAGAATTCCAAATTTCAAGAAGAACAGGAAATAATAAATAAAGCAGGCAGAAGGACAAAAGGTTTTTTGGAAGCATGCACAAAGATGTTGGAGAAGATTGTCGTTACAGAAAAAAAGTTTACAGCAGTTCTCAAGTATTGGATCCAATAAGGGATAACCATCTCAGCTCTGTAAGGAAGAATAACTCAGAGTTGTTTCGGATAAGTTTGTAAGTTAAATCTGACCCTAAAGCCAGAGCAGCATCACTTCATGTGGTTACAGAGGCAGGATTTCACCCAAGATTTAGCAAGTGGGCTCGTGCATGCTGCTTGTTGCTGTACTTGTAAGGTTTAATTGCAGACGTGGGTACCAAATGTATTTGCTGTGGTTTGTGTGTAAAACTGAAGCTGGTTTCATTTCTGGTTATTTGACTGTCTGATGCTGTATTGTTACTGTTTCCGTGAGTCAATGCTGATGGTGAAAGAAGGAGTCTGATCTTCCTTTTTTTTTTTTCTTTTTTTTTTTTTTTTTCTTTTTTTTTTTCTTTTTTTCCCCTGTGAGGGCAGGGCTGTTGCTTTCAGCTGTCTTACAGAGCTGTTCCTTGAAGTGTGATTGCAGTTTGTGGTCCCTCCCTCAGCAGCCACTTGTGGGCTCCATGCCTGCCTACAGCTGTGACAACCCCTTTTGCACTCCTTTCTACTGCCTTTTTCCTTGTCTCTGGCTGTAAATCCTACTTCTCCCAGAAAGTTCAGCTAATGAAAGTTTACTTTTTCTTTTGCTTAAAACACCCAATCAACAACGTTTGAAAAATTTTGGCCATCTGTGCTTCTCCTGCTCAGCCTGCAGCCACAGTCAGACTGTAAGAGGTTGGTGAGGATGAGTGATTCCACTGGTGCAGGTAGGAATCTGCTGGGGAGCTCCACCAGAGCTTGCTTACCTATGGAAATCTCACCCCAATTTTTAAGAGTGAATCTTTGGTTCTAATCCTGCTTTCCTTTGCAGCTTCAGGACTGTCATCCTGCTGAAGGAATCCAGGTTTCCTTATTTGCAAAGAGAAGGAACCTATTAGTTATAAAATCAGACTGGGTGCTGGATTCTTCTAGGCTGATCTTAGCTAGCTCCTGGCTTTGTTTCATAAACACCCCAGATCTGGTGTGTTAGTGTTGTTGTGAATTGCTTCCATGCACAGAAGGACTCCTCCTCATCTCTAAACCCTTGATCACTTTCTCTTAGGGAAGCACTTAACTTTTTTTTTTTTTTTTAAGTAACTTTGCATAAAGAGAATTGAATGCATTTATTGGTTAGATTCCCTAATACTTTTTAACAAAATGTGTCACACTTTTCTTTTTTTCTGGCTGAAAGTTCAAAAGAGCTCATCCCCAGATTGTTTTTAATCAGTGTTCAGCAACTTTGTGCTTTAAAAAGACTTCTTAAGCCAATTTCTCTGGGTCATGGGGCTCTGCGTGCTGCCCAAGACAGCTTTCAACAACAGAACTAGCTAACTACCCAGAACTGTCTTTAGTCTGAAAGCTTGTCGTTTAAATAGGATCTGACTTAAGGTACCTTTCTCCATGGCTTAAGTTGACCCCGAGAATTAGATGTGAAGTTCTGTAGGCATTTGACTAATTAATGGCAACAGCCACAACTAAGGGTGCAGCTGCATGATGCTCAGTGGTACTCTCACTGGCAGCCCCAGGCAGAGGTATTCGTACCCCCCAGCCTTGTTCTGCCTCTGCATTCCTCTGACCCAAAGTTGGGTGGCTCAGAGCCACATTATTGCATTTGTTGCAGGGTCAGAGATCTGTTAATGGAAGGCGTGCTGTTAGGGAAGGGCCGTGTCTGACCAAGGGCATTTGGTGCTCTGGGTTACCTTCTTTGTGGGTGTAGATCCTTAAAGTAGTGGAAAGCAGTAGATGAAAAGAATGCAAATATCCTTGAAGTAATATTGCTAATTTAAAAATGTGCCCCCTTATTTATTTTTTTGTTTGTTTGTTTGTTTTTTCTTTGACTGGGCACATAAAAAACAGTCAGCTGGCAGTTATCTGTAAGTAGTTTGACTGCAGATTTGGTGTGCAGCGAGCTCAGAGCTTCCAAATTTGGTTTCAAATAAAAAGGGCTACAATGTAGCAGAGAGAACTGCTCATAGCCTTTTGAGAGGCAGATGTCATCCCTTCTGGGACCAACTGCTCTCCAAAGCTGTGCAGCTACCTTTTCATGGCATGGCACCACCAGCCCCTGCAGGAGCTGGGCTGGGTGTTCGGCTTCTGCAGAAGTAGGAGTGTGGTGTGTGATGCTGCCTTAGTGATTGGCAGTGAAATGATCTTTAATTGGTTTCAATATCCTGGTGGATGGGATGCACAGGTCTGAAAGAACACTGATATGGTTGCTATGTGTGTGGGCAGTATGGTGGTAACAAATTAGAGAGACATATTCAAAGTTTCTTGCTGCTTTTCAAGCTCTGTGTTTTGCAACCAATGTTTCCTGAACAACTCAGTCTGAGGTTGTCTACAATGTCTCCAAAATTGTTCCAAAACAGCATTTCAATAGTAGGAGAAGCTGTGGATAAAAGTTGCTGGTTATCTGTCTGAACAACTCATTGGCCAGAGAAGCTTTTTTTTGTTTCTGTCTTTTCCAGGGGTTAAGTGTAGTCATGCTAAATTGATTTTAGTCTTGTTCTGTGGTGCCTGTGCAAAGGTAAATGGCCACATGCTATGTAGGGAAAGTTGTGTGAATCTCTCTGTTCTGATGGGCAGAGGGAGGTCCTGTGTGTGAATGTATGTGTCTGTTGTGTCGCAGGCTTGTAGAAATGGATCACTGTTACAAAGCTGTAAGCAAGCCATTGTGGTGGACTTTCTTATAAACCTGTAAGAGAAGTCATCTCTGTGAAGTATCAGAAGACAACAGATAGCCACTGGTCCCAGTTGTTAGAAGTGGTTCTCCATGACATGCAGCTCTTCCTCAGCTCTTGCATCACTGCAGCTCCAGTTGCATCACAAAAAGCTGTGGGTGAGCACCATTTCCACATCCCTCTTGTGCTGGTTTGATGCAGACAGGCACCCACACTGCCCTTTGCATGGGGTCTGCAGCGCCTGTTGTGCGATGAACAACGATACAAGGGGAGCAAATGTTGTAAAAACAATAATGTTTGACTCCAGTTCTTTTTTAGTGAGATTTGAGCTTCCGAGTTTTAAGATGTTACGTAGAGTCTCAGGAGTCATTTAGAAAACTTCAGGAATTTCATTTGCAGCCATGTATGTGCTACACACAGCCTCATTAAAACCCAGAGAAAACTGGCATGTTAGTTGCAGTGTGCAAACCAAGCAGAATTTGCTCAATGGTACTCTGTAGAGAAGCCTTGCTTTGGAAGGTTTGCCAACATTGTATGTTCTGCTCTCTGGTTTGTCCATTTTATACAGTATTGGAATTTATAAAAGTCTTGAGTGCAAATGGAGGCAGAACTACAGGTGGAAGTGGAACGAGGCTGATGTGTGTAAATGCAGCTAATTGGCAATTCCTTACGTAAGGAATCATTTGAAAAGTTGACACTGGTCTTGCTCTTGTTCATCCCTGATGGTACTGCAGGCCTGGACTGCCTTATAGCTTTACCTTCCTGAGGAGCCTGCTGTAAGAGAGTTGTTACTGATCTCTGTACCTGTTGTGCTAGATGGACAGGCAGCTTTGAACCATTTGGGGAACAGATAACACGCTATGGGTAGGGCTGTTACCAAAGGGGCTGCAGTTATTGTTAAAGCTAAATGCTTGAGCTTCCCCTGCAGTTGTGTCATTGGCTGCTTGCATCCTCTGAGAGATAGTACTGCAGCAGATAGGAGCTATTTTCAGGAAAAAGAAAGGAAATCAAACTTTTCTCCTGAAATCAAAGTTGTGATCAGATGTCTTTCCTTTGTGTGTTTTTGTTTGTTTTTGAGAAAAAGGAAACAATAGATTACTTCTGCATCTTTATGAGAGTACTGAGGAAAACTAGCAGTCAGCTTTGAAACATAGAGAAATGTTACGAAGGACCATGTAGTAGAGCAGGGAAGGAGGGCAGTGGTGCTCAGTTACATATCCCTGGTGTCCAGCACTTTCAGAAGTCATTCATTCCTGCAGTGTGAAATGCTGCCCTTCTGACTTACATAGGTGTTACTGCAGGCACTTAACAAGCTGCTGAGCAACAGGGTGGGACCACTCGGTGCCAGGCTGATGGAAACCCTCACTGTTGCACTTGTACAGTGTTTCTCTGCTACTTTATTCTTTGCCAATGCCTGTGCAGTAGTTAAGTCTGGAGATGCGATGCATTAGGAGTTTCAAAAAAGAAAAACATTTGCAAACAGAGCAGGAAGTATAAAATATTTAAACTGGTCCATAGTGTAAAGCATAAATTATGCAGCTGAAAAGGATGTGTTCCTGGGGTTGTCTGGATTCAGTCTTGGCGATGAGGTGTTACCAAACTGGCTTTTATTCTGGAGGGCCTTTTCTGCCCTTTCCTTCTGCAGATGCTACTGGCTGTGGTGAGATGGGCGCTGGCTGCCAGAGGCAGATTAAGATTTAGGAATGTAACAGAAAGGGCTGGAGCCAGCTGCCTGTACGCTCCCATCCGCTTCTTCAAAGAACACAGCAGGAGAGGCAGGAATAGGCTGGGGGGTTACTGCACATTAAATACTGGCACAGCAAAATAATGGCTTTGCCAAAAAGAAGATATGTTTTGTTCTTTGAAATAGCATAGAGGGGTGCAGACTAACAATGCTGCTGCAGTGCTGGTATGGTACCCTGCCCATATGGGACCCGCATTCGCAGACAAAGGGATGTGAATACGAACTGACTCCCTTGTACGTGGCCAGGCACAAGTTCTTCAATTTATTTCTTAACTTCAATAAACAGAAAATGACATAGCGGATCCCATGTCAGCCAAAAGAGCCATCTGTGGTCTAACCCTGTGACAAACAGTGTAGCAATAATTCAAGTGCCACCAACAGTGTGGAGTTTGCCAAAAAAGCAGATGCTTCTTTTGACATGCATCTTCAGTGCTGTGCTGTTTCTGTCCCGTAATTGCTGTCTATGGAGGGAAGGTGGGTAGGCTGTCCAGATGAGCAGAATGCTGAAATTGCTTTTTTTTTTTTTTTTTTTTTGGGGGGGGGGGGGGGGGGGGGGGGAGAGGGAGGAGAATTATTTTTTTCTTTGGGAAAAAATGTAAGAAAGGCTGAAATAAAAAACTGTGAAGTTTACCTACGTGCTTCGTGAAGCCTGTGATGCTTTGTAAGAGACAATATCTATGAGAGCCTAATAGAAATCTTTATTACTTGTAATATAGAAGAACAGTAAAAAATACTTCAGGAAAGTGCTGTGGGTTTTTTTTTTCTCATGTGGAATTTTTATGAGAACATTTTTTTTCTGCATTCTCTTAAAGGAGAGGTTGGTCAGACATGCTGTTACTGTTCTGCCAGTATTACAGATATTCTAGCGGTTCTCTGGATAAGCCCAAGTTATCTCCATGTCTGTAGCATGTTCTTTTTCTAATGTGGTACTTGGAATGCGGGCAGCAACTTTGTGAGATACAGAGTTAGCTGGCCAGCTGCTGGGATGAGATGACGGATGACATCCCAAATTGCTGAGAAGTGGGAGTGGCTTCATGAGTGTTGCATATTTACTGCTTCCGTTTATGAAACTACGAACTTAATTACCTGCGCTCATAAAAATATGCGTCTTAACTTGTTGTGAACATAGATACTTGACAGCAGTCACTTTTGGATTATGTTGAATATCGTCCGTGGTCCCATTTGTTGGCAGTGGAGGCAATAGTTCCAGATAGATGATGGATGGCACAAAAGGTGAATGAAGTAACAGCTGAGCTGAGGTTCTGCCTTAGTGCGGGAGTCTGAGCTATGCTATAAATGAAGTAAGGTAAAGGGATAATGCATGCTATTTATTTTCAGTTCTCAGTGCAGCCATTTCTAAATTTACCAAATAGGAATTGATTGCATTAATTTTTCTTTTGGATTTTTGATTACAGGAGATACTGGACTGTTTTTAATTTTTCTTTTTTGGAAAAAAAAATGATGGAAGTAACCCACTATCATAACAATATTTTCTATTGTGAGGAATTGGTATACCTTCTGATCTTCAGTACTGTATAGGGCAGATTTGCTCACTAAGAAGTGGTTAAAAACAAACAGGTGTGGATGTACCGTGTACCGTGTATTTAAGGGCTGGGAGAAAGAGCAAGTGGTGGGATCAGCAGTGCCTCTCAGTGCCTTTTGCTCTGCTTCTTCCCCTCCCTGGGCAGTGTGAGCTGAGCAGCTGATGAGTGCATTGCTCATGCTGCTCCCCTGCCTGTGCCGCCTTTTCTGCTGCAGAGTGCATTAGGAAGGAACTGCTGATCCAGGCAATATCTCCTGTTCTTGCTGATGAAAAATATCATGTGGGACGGTGTCAGAGGTCTCAGTCAAGATCTATATATATTTACTGCTTCTGCCTTACCCACTAAGCTGGTTATCTGGCAGCAAAGAAAATTAGATTGTTCTGATGATGTGATCTGTTTCTGACAGATCTTTTCTGTCTGCTTTTTTTTTTTCTCATTCTATTACCATCCAGATTCTTGTAAACTGATTGTTTAATAATCTGTTCCAGAATATTTCCGGGAATTGAAGCTTAGCCGACTGCTGTGAAATTCCCTGGGTCCTCCTCTTCCTCTTAAAAAAGAAAAAGAAAAAGAAAAAATAAATAAAAATTGCAAGGCATGAGACGGCTGACTGAGAAGTGAAACTATTTATGGAGTTCTGTATGTGTCAGCTGCAGTTTGCCTCATTATTTTATTTTTTTTCATATCCTGGGAATTCAACTGCTTTCATGAAGCAGAACAATTGCCTGAAAACTTGTTTTTTCTGCTTGATATTAATCTGCTTTGGGCCAACGCCTGAAGAGTTTTTAAATGGTGGCACTGAGTAGAAGTTTCCTGTTCTATGAATGTTTAAGAAAAGTCATACACACAGTGAGAAGGGACTGCTGTGAGCATGTAGTGTTGGGATGTCTAAACCTCTTACACTGTCTCCTCTTAAAATAGTTGCTTGTCGGAGGAATGTGCAAATGCCTTATTTCTGCACTTTTTTGCCTTAAGCTATCTAGGTTTTGCCCTCAATGCTTTGAGAGCCCCTCTACGTGCTTACCTCTGGCATTTCATTGCATATCTTGTAGGATTTTATACTCTGCTTGTAAGGTGTACCAGTAGGTGTGTAATGCAAGGGAGTTATTATTTTTGATATTCGTATTCAGTGCCACATGCTGGACTTTCAGAGCCTTGCATGAATGTGAGTTAAGCTCCTCTATAAAGGGATGTGTTTCCTTCTAATTGTGGATTGAATGCTCAGCCTGGAACAGAAGCTTCAACATAGTCTAGAGATTCAGTACTGTTTTCTGTCTGGATCCTGAGTAAAAAGCCTTGGCTGGTTGCACCGAAGGAAGCAGGTCTCTGTATTTACTGGAGTCAAGAAGGAAGTTGGCAGGGAATTCTTTTATGTCTATTGCTTAATGAAGAGCTAACCACAAAAACATGTATGTGTTTTTCTGTCCAGTAGATCTCAGTACCAACCTCTCTTTCTTTGAGTACTTCAGCATCTTGACTTTCTCCTGTTGTTTGAACTGAGATTAACCATTGACTTGTTCCAGCCTGTTCAGATTGCAGAAACTAAAACTCAAATATTTTACTTTGAATATGTCCACGGTGTTGTCACAGCTAGGGCATGGTACCAACACATTGTTTCGGGGAATCCAAGTCTAAACTAGAGGGACAAGGATACTATGATTCGTGATGAGCAAGCAGAAGAGGGAAGAGTACTAACAGCTTCTGCAGAGGAATGGGGGCTTAGCCAGTTCAGCACTGCCTTCTTGCTCCTTTGTGATAGCTTCTGTGCAGCAGCATGCTGGTTTCCTGGATCCATTGTCTTTTATTCTCCTCTGGATGAGGGGAGTCAGTCAGTGGAGCACTTAAAAATCCCGGATGGGATGAGCTTGATAGAGGAGCTGAGCTCCTGGGAGCTTTGAAGTTTTCTCATTATCACTGAGAAGAGCTACGTGAGCCAGGAGGAGCTCTTCCTGCCTCCTCTGCAATGTTGTTGCAGCCTCTCCTGCCTTCCCCAAGTTAGAGCTCCTTTTTTATTAAACATAACAATGATTTAAAAAAGAAATAAAATCATTCTTGTAGGAAAAGAATGTAGTGGATGAAATTAGTGTGGGTTTTGTCACATACTTCAGTGTTGCCTTGATTATGCTCCCACTTTTTCAAGTTCTTCATAAAAAAAGCAATACATGGCTTTGGAGCTTTACTTGTTTTCTTACTGGCAGGAGATTGCCATTCTATCGAACTTCAGTGAATGTAATTTAAATAGTATTAGTTCCAGCTCTCTAAAATGATGAGAACATAGCATTTTGTAACAAGTTGGAGTGACACCTTCCATTGTTGGTAATCGCTGCTTTCTGGTGAGAAATTTAGTCCTGCTCTGTTAGTGTGACCGGTGGTTTGTCCTCAAACTGCCCTGAGCAAAAGGAAGCAAAATAGCTGTCAGTGGGGAGAGGGTTTGGGTTAGCAGCAGAAAGCCCAGGGCTGAAATTGTTAGGAGCCTCTGAGCTGTGACTAAGGGTTTGTACCAAGCTGTCTCGTTTCGTTGTTAATAGAACCACTCTCCATAAACATCTTTTTACACAGAGATGAAGAAAAGCACCTATTCACTCCCGCACTTCTGTATTTCAAGAAAAAGCCTCCCGGTTTACTTAGGAAATAAAGTGCATTGACTGCTTCCCTTGGTTTTGACAGAAAGTTTTCTGGTTCTGACGGGCAAGATAGCTCAGATTAGTTAAAACATAATGACCAGAGAAGAATGAAAATGTTAATTAAAACAAAAGTCAAGATGAGAATGACTCCTTCTTCAAATTGAGTTTTCTTTTGGAGATATCTTTGTCTTTTGTTTCCTTATATTTTCTTTTAGTATGGAAAATACTGTCTGTCCTTAGAGAAACAATTTCTGCAGGACTTGGCTTTAGCTTGATTTTTAAGTGCTTGATTCTCAGCCTTTTTCTTGCTGTCTGTTTTTATTGGAGTGCCAGCTATAATACTTTGGGCACAGTTCTTTCACACCAAAACATGGAAGGTTTAGAGAGAGTTATTTATTTATTTTTGAGAAACCCAGGGCTGGGTCTCCAGGTGTTTCTGGGCTGTCTGTGAAGTTTCATCATAGGGAGAGTCTCTGCTTGATGCCAGCCTCCACCCACGGAGTCCTGCCTCTCCCCAACCCCTACTTGTTCCTTATTGCTGCAGCACCAGCAGCCATCTTCACTATGTAAACGGAGATGGTTTGGATCTGGGGTGTGCGATTAGCTTTGTGCAAGTATGAGACACAGCATCCATGGTCTCAGCTTCATGCAGTAAAGCAGCCCTTGCTGGAACTATGCTGTTGGCTCTTACAGCATCACTGAGATTGTGTTCACTCCAAGCAAATGAACTTCAGGCAGAAAGGAAGAAGAGGGGGCAAGTCCAATGTTTTTTTCTCCCAAAAAAGTTCTCAATGGGAATTTGGAGGACAAAGCTCCTGAGATTCTCTCTACATTTTTTTATTAGCTTAATCCTGAAAATGCTTAGAAAGCAACTGACTTGCTGCATCTTTGTGACAAGTACTGACAGACTGAAGAACAACAGTCAGAGAACCTACCCTGAGGGAGGAGATGTGAATGCAGACAGCAGCAGCAGATCGTTTTATTCCTACTGGTTGACTTGTGTCCATTGAGAATAGGACTTGGAGAGGCCTCCAGGAGTTTCGCTTGCAGTAGCATTTCAGACACAGTGATGGAAAAAGTGAGATGGAGTAGTGTGGGGCATTCAAAATGGCATCCCTGCTTCAGCTGTCAGTTTTCAGGCTGAGGCTGAGTGATCAAGGTTTAATGATTCCTGGTCCAGAGGAAATTGATAAAGCAACCGTTTTTGCCACAGAGCAGTTGTTCCTCTTGAACATTTGGATTTGTTCCTGCAGTTCAGAACATCGTTTCACTCCAGACAACCTCCTATTTCCTAAGATGCTTAAGTGCGACAGTCTTTTTCTCTACTAGATGCTATCTTCTATCTTCCTGAGCACAGGCTTTCCTTGTACATGTGAAGTTCATAAACAAATACATTGACCTCCTAGCTTAATTTTTAGCCATAATTTTTCCATATTTATGTCCTTTAGTAATTTATATGACCGTTGTACACATCCACAAAAATTTAAAGTGATTTTAAATCAACGCCAGTTACTGAAGATACTGTTTCGAAATACTGATTAGTGAAATGAGAGAGGCTAAGCATAGCAGGGCAGGGAAAGCAGGTACTTGGGGTGGGTGAGCAGGTACTTGAGGTGCAGTCACCTGAACAATGCTGGGCAAACACCAGCGGCAAGGTTTTGAAACTACGAGGTGATCCAAGTCGAAGTTCAGGCTAAATCGGGTGGTTAATGCAAACTGTAATTTATGGTTTGAGTTAGAGTAGATGTGTGAGAACTAGCTCTGATGGTAAGTCATGGTATTTTTCCCATCAGGAATTTTCACTGTGCAAAGGAACTTGTAATTAAATGCTAGCGTGTTATATAACTCTATAAATGTGTTTTTATAACACCAAGATACAGAATTAAATAGGTTGCTACCATAATAACTGTGCTCTGTTGTGGGACAGTGGTTATCTGGGTCCGTATCTTTTGCTTGTTTGGGTTTCCTTCAACTTTTGTAGTCTAAAAGCCACAAGGATCAGCATCGCTTAGCTCGTAGGTCCAAGGAATTTCTCAGGGTTGTTCCTCTTTGTTTGGGTTGGGTGGGTTTTTTGTGTGTGTTTTTCCTGTTGACAAAAAGAAGATTCTTCTCCTTGGCGGACAAAATCCTGCTCTGACTCATTTCCAGTCCTCAAGCACGGAGCGGTTTATAAGAGACAAGAATGGCTCATATAAAGATGACTATGTTCTACAGCTGGTTTTCCAGCTTCTGATTGTTCCCATTTCGCTTCTCTGCACAGAGAAGCAGGGGGCTGCCCTTCATGTGGGGCTCTCCCCAGGGAGCGAGCGTTTCCCTTCCTTTCCCTTCCCACCCATACCCGTGGGGTACAGCTGCTGCAGTGAGGCTGGGGTGGCTGGAGCCTCAGGGCAGTGACACCGCTGGCTGGGGCTGGGGGTGCTCACACTGCAATGTGCTGGGCTTCTCATTTAGTGTTGGGGGAGGTGATGGGAAGGATGCTGTCCTTGGGAATGAACCTGAGGAAGAAATGGGAAACCAGCATGGCGAGTTTGTTTGTTACCAGCAGGAATGTTATCACTAGGAAAAGGGACAGATACTCTTCTTCCTCCTCTGTTCCCGTCCAGTGTTTTAAGATGCAATTAAAAACAACATTTTTGCTTATGTTACATTACTGCAAGGTGTAGTGAAGCCCATGTGATAAAATCTTAAGAGCCGCTTTAGTTACAAGCTAGCAGCAGACTACAGTTTGTACAACAAACTATACAAAGCCCACAGTCAGTCTTGCAAAGCTTTCAGTCAATGTTCATGAAAGCTATTTCCAAACAAACAACCCCAACCCTTGGCCAGGTCTCCGCAGTCATCTTGCCAGTGAGTGCTGTATTAGCCAGGGGTGTGGAAAAAAGTCATGCATCCTCACTGACATCGCTGTGCTGGCACAAGCCCAGGTGGGGATGCAGCTGTGGTGGAGGAGGTGAGCTCTATTGGCTCAGCTTGTGCCATTGGGAGGTGATGCAATTGTGCCTGCAGAGCTGCCTCACTGAAGCTGGGCGGGGAGACACAAACTGCCCCAAACTGAGAAGGGCCTCTGGCTGTCAGGGTGTCTCTTCAGAAACTGAGCAGAAATAGTGGTTTGGATTTTAAGATGAAGCTTCAGCGTAAAAAGCATGTATGAACTGTGTGGCTTTCAGGAGTTGCTGGCCCTTTGGTAGCTGTCTGTGCTTGCTGGGCTGCAGGGTTCTGCAAGCTGCAGAAGTGTGTCAAGCATCTGTGTTTTGTGAAGCCTTTTAGGGCTGGTGGAGGTATGGGTTTGTGTGGAAGCAGTAGAAACCTGCTGTAAACTTTGGAAGACGACTGTAATCATATTTACATTCCCGTGGTGTTTGGATGTAACCACTAGCATAGAGCATCTTCGTGCTTAAACAGAAGTTTAAATTTTTCAGAACACAGTGTTTATATATTGCAGGAAGAGAGATTTAGGATTGCTGCTGTCTGTATACATGCACGCTTGCTTTCCTCTCTTGCTTTTGCCAAGCTGGGGATAGCACTGTACAGAACTGCAGTTCCACAGTGGAACAAACCAGAGCCTTAAAGGGCAAAACATTGCAAGAATTGAAAACCGAACTGAAGGTGCTGCAGAACAGAATGGAGGCTCTGGTAGTGATTACCAGTCGGCACTGTGACTGATGCGTGTGTGCTCGCTTCTCTAGGAGCTGTGTAGGTGTGCGTGTGGGGCAGGGTGCATGGCAGAGCCATGGCGCTGGGAACCTGTGTGAGTGGCTGTGAGAGCAGTGGCACTGCGCCATGTCTCTGCTCTGTCATTCTGCATTGCTTCAACACAGCAAGTAATTGCCTGGTGTTACGGGAAGCAGAGCACTCTGATGGCCTGACTCGTGCCACTGTAGTTAGTATCCGTCAATGTTTCCATTACAAACTTGGAGGGGAGGGTTTTATCTTGTTCCCATTTTAAATCAAACCTGGAAGAAATTCCATATCAGCTTTTCAGCTTGCAGTGTAAATCTTTTGAAAGAGAGTTGTTGTTTCTAAAACCATTGATTTAAAATAAATAAATAAATAAAATCATGCACACCACAAAGCAACAACAAAAGCACGAACCACACAAAACAGCTCAGTGGCAATGGAATACTGATAATCAGTTTTGGGATTTGAAATGATTGTGAATGCACTTCATTCTTTTTCTTCATTTTTTTCTTTCATTTTTAGCTCACTTCCATTAGGCAACAACATCATTTCTCCATATCAATGTTGATTGTTGATTTTGCATTGAGTGTGTGTTGCAGTTTGCTGTTCCAGGCTATTATTGCTGCATAATAAGCTTTGCATTGCACTGAATTAGAAGATTTCAAAACCTTCCCAGGGAAACATGAATAAGAAACATGTAATCAACCTGAAGTATCTGATCAAAGGCTTCTCTGCTTTGCTTCCACTCCCAATTTCATTCTGATTTCCCAAGGTTATCTCCCAAATGGTTTCACT
The DNA here is from genome assembly GCF_023343835.1 of Lagopus muta. Classification (NCBI taxonomy): domain Eukaryota; kingdom Metazoa; phylum Chordata; class Aves; order Galliformes; family Phasianidae; genus Lagopus; species Lagopus muta. Next base: position 15,235,646 of record NC_064440.1, on the reverse strand, counting down.
TTCCTGGCTGAGGCTGTAGTTCCCTGAGCCCTTTGGAACCAAGGCAAGCTGTAGCCCCTCCTGTGTGCACGCATGGCTCCCTGGCTGGGGCAGCCTAAGCTGCGCCTACCTGCTGCAGTCAACCAAAGCAGGGTGTTAATTCTTCAGTTCAGGGTATGGCCACACAAGTGCTTGTGTGACTCCACAGAGGAGGGTGGCACAGGAGCAAGAGCAAAGGAGTCTACACTTGCACATCAGTGTTTCAATTTGTATTATTCTTTTTTCTTCTTTTCTTTTTTTCTGCATTACCTCTGCAGCTTGTAAGGATGTTCTTTGCTCTGAGCTTTCTGCGCTGTGGAGGATCAGACTTTTGCAGGAAGGGGGCAGCATGCAGAGGACCTTTTTGTCAGTGAGGATCTTGTGTATGGACTGCCTCCAACTGCAGCCTGAGCTGTAATGTTCCACTATTTCTCTCTTACAACCCCGTATACCCGGTTTTAATACTTTTTGTACTGTGACCTCCATACTGTTGCTTAAGAAAAGGATGAAGACTGCTCTACTGCAGATTTCCATATGGGCATTTTCTAGTTCTGCTGGGATCTGATTTTAAGAATAACTACATTAGATATTCTGAGAACTATGTGAAGTGTTTATGTGCTTATCTCCTTCTCAAACTTTGATTGTTTGGAATTATATGGTCTTCTTCTTGAGATTATTGAAATAACTCACAAATACTGAGATCAACAGCAGTAATTCCACAGAGGTGCGCAACTGAAGTCTATACCTTAAGCTGTCTGTGCTCTCTCTCTATCTTAAAAATAAATAAGATTGTGTCACGTGAAGTACTAAAAGGCAGCAGAGGAACGTAAGAGGCTTCTTATTGTTTTTATATTTCTGAATAGATGAAGGAAATACCATAATCTTCACATCTACCACAATAACCCTTTACGATGTGGAACAGTCTGAAGGAAATAAACGTAGTATGTACCTGTTAGAACAGCCTCTTTTTGTTTTTCTCATCAGATGCCACAACAAAGATAAAATCCTATGAGCAGCATTCAGCAGAGTTTATATATAACATAAATCTGTCGTGCACTGAGCGTGCTTCAACTGAGAGCTGGGTATGTCAGGCATGCCCACAGATCCTGTCCCAAACCCAGTGGAAAGTGGGTTTAGAATCCAGGAGTGACTACTGCAGCTGTAGCGCAGTGCTCCGAATGGCAACCAGGCTGCTGTAGACTGAGATAATGTGCATGCTGAGATTGCTCTCTGCAGTTCACTCTAACGCCCTTTTTCCTTTGCAGCAGTCCATTGTACCAGCCCACCCAATGGCTCCTCCTAGTCCCAGCACCACCAGCAGTAATAACAACAGTAGTAGCAGCAGCAACTCAGGATGGGATCAATTAAGTAAAACAAACCTTTACATCAGAGCACTGCCTCCAAACACCACTGATCAGGACCTGGTAAAATTATGCCAACCGTAAGTACTATGCTTAAATACAGATTACAAAATTATACCTTATAAGCTTGTAGTAGGTATGCTGAATGAGTGTTTGGATTATAAGGGGAGAAAAACTGATTTATTATTATTTTTGTTAATAAAACTCCACATCCTTTAGTATAATGGCAAGTTTCAGCTTCCATGGAAATTAATAGGAAAAAAATGGTTGTGGCAGTTTGGAGAAGCAAAGTATGTTTAAGTGTGGTGGTGAACAGAAGCAGTCTATTGCTTGAGCAAAAGTTATGGTCACCCAAACTGTTTCCTGATGCTGTTGATATGATGGATAAAAGAAAATTAACACCTGAGCATGAAACCTGTTATTAAGAACTTGCAATAGAAATTCTCCTCTGTTCACTGCTAACATAATCTGTTGTTATAAACTCCTCAAGCAATTGTTTGTATCACTGTAAATTATAATGTGTGTTTGAAAGTTTTATACTAGTTTCAGACTAATTTACATTGGCTGTACATTACTGTACAAATACATTCATGGTTTTAAAAAGTGGATCTGGACGAGAACACTTTCTGGTGCCTGGAGATCCAGGGAGACTTGGCTTAGCAGGAGGTTTTTAGGCGATGTTGTTAACATGAGATTTTTGCTTGTGTGAGATTTTGGGTTTGTTTCTTCATCTTTACAGCAGCACCTGCCTTTGAGTTACTTTTAAATGTGGGCCAGATCTCTAGAGACTGTGCTCAGTTGTGCTGTGTATATACTGTTTAAAATCATCTTAAATGTTTTACTGACATTTTAGAGCACTTAGCAATTCTGAAATGTGTAGTGCACTTTCTGAATCATTTTGAAATTATCTGGATCATATTTGTGCAGTGCTTCCTTTAAGTAAACATCCAGGTCCGTTCTGAATGAATGAAGAATCATTGGGATTTGTATATAACAGCACTGTCTGAAACTCTGAGTAATACTGTTTTCTTGTAGCAGATAAGGAACTATGGTATGTAAAGGCACATGCCTAAGATCACAACACTAGTAAGCAAAATAGCCAGGGAAATCTGCAAGTCTTGGATCCCAGCTTACACGAGATGCATTTGCTCTTTAACATTGCGAAAAATCTCTCATGTAGTTTATAGAGAATAATTTATGTTTTTCTTTTTTCAAATGAAACTTGGACTTTCAGGGTAGTGATAACATCAATGATCCTAGTATTATAATAAAGGCCACTTGCTATTGTGTCTTAAAAAAAAAAAATTCCATTTGGTCATTTTGTGGACAGTATATGCAATCCATATTATTCATAATTTATCTGACTTTGAAAGGATTTGTTGATAAAGCATACGTTTTTACACATTCCCATTTGATGATGGCCTCTTGTCACTTGAATTTTAGGTGGGTTTTTTTTGGTTTTTTTTTTTAATGGAAACGAACTTTTGCCTCCCAATTTTCATCTTTTGAAATGATGAAAAAGCTTTGGTTGGTGCACTCAGATTAGTGCAGAGTTAGGAGGTTATTTTGCACTGGAGATGTTCAGTAACTATTATTGTGTGATGGTTACTCCTGAATCTTTCTCTGAAGGCCTCTAGGAGATATCACTGTTACAAAATGAATTCTGAAGTGAATCTAAGCACTCTGAAGGTCATTGCTTTTCTTCCTCTGAGATGCTTTTCAGATAAACATCTGACTTGGGAGGAAAAGAAGCAACATTCTCCATTTCTGCTGAGGAACCAAGTGAGATATCCAGACAATTTAGGCTTAGAACATCTCTCAAAAATCTGGGTAATCTATTAGGAGCCTGGTACTCCTCTGCCAGTAGAGCCCCTTAGCAACTGGATGGATGTTTCAGTAAGGTAGAAGTGACTGCACTCTCTCTTCACAGAAAAAAATCACTGCTTTTTTAGACTATGAAAAGTTTCAGATGCAAAATCATTCCTTCCTACAAAGCTAAGCCTACAGGGTACAGAGGGCAAAGCGATTCTTGAAAGCACACCTGGTACTGTCCAGCAGTCTCTCCGAAATAACCTTTCTTCTTCAGATGCTTACAATTTTTGAAAACTTCATGAAATAATCTTTTCTGTGCATATCACTGAAGAGAGCTGCAGATATGTTCTGTGGTGTTGGAAATAGATTCTATTATTTACAAATTATAACCTTGGTGCTGAGCTCACTGTGGGGAATGGTTGGAGCTGCTTTGTGTACAGCAGAGAGCTGGCTGGCTGGCTGCAGCAGCTGTCAGTGGATGTACAGAAAAAATTCCCTGGCTTTGCTTTCTGTCTTGTTGTCAAACAAAATGGAAAAACACCTGTGGGCTGAGGAAATAATGTTTGAAGAACGTCATTGTCACTACAAATGCCAGATCTGAACAGATTTTCCCTCTCATCATCATGGACTTGTGTCATGCACTGCACTGAAGTTATTTTCAGCAACGATTATTGCAGTTTCGATAAAATCACCTGGAATACAATGTAGACAACTCTGCAGAGTTTTGTGTATGTGAGTCTGGCCACACAGAGACTTCGATTTCCTTAAGTCAGTATGTTTGCTGTAGTTCCTGCCCACTCCAAAATTAGGTAGTAGTGCTAATTTTGGCCATATTTATATTTGGGGTAATTATTTTTGGTGTATCACTAAAGAAACCTCTTATCAAATCAGAGAAGCATTGGGCCTGCTTTCCTATTGCAGCACTGCTGTGCAGTGTTTATTGCACAGTAGCAGTTGCAGTTAACAAAGCTGCCTACCTGTAGGTCTGCTTGCTACTTTCACCCATGTGGTTCTTTTTGGTGCGGTAAGGTGAAGCTTTCTCCTCTTTTCCAAGGCTTGAAGAGCATGCTCTGATGTTGCAGCAAAGGCTTACCTGGGAGCACAGCTGTCTCCAGGCAGCATTACTGCTTTGTGTGGGCAATGAAGCTGCCATGTTTCTGAATAGTGCATTCGGCCTCAAGCCTGCTGCTTCTGTTCTGCATGGAGAAAACAAATTTCTTCATAGCAGTCATGCCAGGAGCAGAATGAGATAGGTGTTGTGTTTGCAGCAGGAATGTCACAACAGCCCTGACTGTAAGGGGACAATGCCTGAGTCACCCCATCTGTGGGTGCTCACCATTGGCAACGTGAGGACAGGCAAAGCAAGCAAGCAGCTCAGCGGCCCACAGATGCATCTCCTCTGTGGGAGGCTGCATGGGAAAGATTGGCTAAATAGGATGAGAGCAGAGGAAGGAGAGATGGGAGTAGCAGCCTGCGGGGGAAGCCTACAGGAAGCTGCCCAACCTTAGCAGTGACCGTGGGTGCAGAGCAGTTTCGGCAGCTGCTTGCTCTGCTCCCCTCTCCCTCCCACCCAACTCTGCAGTACAGTTTCTTTTCCCAAATGACAGTCTGTGCTAAGTCCTGCCTTGCCCCACTGCTTTCACAGGGCTGCTGGAGCAGTGCTTCCTTGCTGTGGGGCAGTGGACAGTGCCTGTGTGATGCACCTTGGCCAGCTGCTATCTGAATTTTTTTTATTATAAATTCATTATTTAGGCTTTACTTGTATATTCATACTCATTGACTACTCATTCACTTCTTGCAGCTTATTTAATATCTGTATCTCTATAAAAAAATCATTTAGTTAACTTCACTGAAGTCATTGAGAACTGCTTATGTGATTAGGGACTTCAGTGACTGGGTCTTAGGAGACCTACTCATGATGCAGCATGCCTTCCTCCTTCTGACAGCCCCCAGTCCCAGGGTGAGATTTCAAGCTCTGAGTTTCAGCCCAGGTTCCACCTGTTCAGTTCAGTGTAAATCATTGAGCTGGCCCAGCCTCTGGGCTGCTCCCTTCCAGGCAGTTTGTTTGTTCTCTGTTGCTTCTATTGGGCTGTTTGTCATCTATATATAGTTTTGAAATTGGTTTTTGCTCTGGACAGTTTCACTCAGGCCTTCTCCCTTAAATTATTGCTGGATGATTATAATGTAGATGTTTAATAGGATTACAGTAAGGATAGCAGCTACTTTAAGGTAACAAAGTTAGTGATACAATTACCACGACAGACCATTGGTCTGTGCCTAGGCAGTCAGAATGTAAAACCAGATCCTTGTGGTGGCTGCCTTTGCTCTGTGTGCTTTGAGAAATCATACATCTAGCTGAGAGAGTATTTAAGGACTCTTTCCTAAATATTCAACATAATGAACACAGGCACAAATAAAACAAATGGCAGGCTGATGGCTCTTCTGAAGCGTTTGGGTTGCGTGTGCTATCCAGTAGTGTTTCCACAGCATAGGAACTTTTTTTAAAATATGCATACTCCAATGTCTCCCTGTATGGGGGCAAGAGCATCTAAGAACTGCTTCAATTCCTTTTTCTTAATAAAATATTTTTTGTCAAGTCATGTGACAGCCATTAGTGTATTAACATTTTCACATTCCATGCTTCTCATGTAATGGTGACCTCTCCCTGTGCTGCCATTTCCCATTTCCTTCAAAAATGTTCAGTGCTGAGAAGTTGTGAACTGGAGCACAACATCTACTGTAGCTGGGAGCTGTCATCACTGCAGTCAGTTAAGAGCAAGAAATCTACTAATTTTATTCAGGGTATCTCATTAGAAATGAGACAGGTCTGGGCTTTAGGAAGCAATCCAACCATCTTGTGTGCTTAACTCCTTTAAGGGAGAGGTCTTGGCAGATGGCTGCTGCTCCATTCACAGTCTGAGAGGTCTGTAGCACATGATGATGACTCCTTTAGAGGTGGTGCAGGGCAGGGGAAGCTGACTTCAAACCCAACCTCTCAATTTCTATTTCTTAAAGTATTTTCTCTTAGTTCCTTTCTCTTTTATTTCTTTTTTTTTTCCCTTGCGTTTTTCTTTCATGTGTTGTCTGTCAGATGCAGTGAATTATTGCATTAATAGTTATGTGAAACAATATTTCATGTCATGTAATTGTGATACATCTGTCCCTGCTACAGCTCCTTCAGAGATCAGTTTTAGCACCACTTATACTGCAGGAGGAGCCTGTCCTTTCTTTTTCTTTTTTTGAAGGAAAAGAAGTCCCCTGCAAATGAGTTCATTTACAGCCTTATGGATGCTTTAATGTTTTAAGTAGGATTATTGCAAGCATCTCTGAATAAATAACACCTAGTTTACAGAATATCTTTTGGTTGTAGGAGGGGGTGAATTCTTTAGCAACTCAGCAGCACGTGATCTGTAAACGTTTGGCTCTGAGCTGTGCGCTGAAAGCATCGTCATTTGCTTTATTCCTTCTTCAAGGACTGTGACATGATTTGGGCTTTGCTCAGTATGTGCAGTCTGCAGCAGGATTCCTTGAATTGTAGTTTTTCTACTAATTTGCTCTTTGGAGCAATCCTATTGTGGGGGATGGCAGAGATTCGTTGCCCAGCCCTCAGCAGGGCAGGACCTCTGTAACGCTGCCATCTGCCACGTGTGTGCAGATACTCAGCTGATGAGCTTTTAATAGGTTGGTGTCAAAAGGGAGTATCCTTTTCCTGTTGCGGAGATGAAATAGCATTGGTTTTGCCTCCTTCACCCACTGGTTGTGATCTAGAGGCTGCATAGCTCAGTGCTGTCAGGGCCTGACTTCTACAGCCAGGGGTGAGATATTGGTGTGTTGTGCCATGGGAGCTGTGCCTGACTGCAAAGGTGATGGTGGATGGGAACTGTGATTTCCTCTATTTTTCAGTAATTGCCTTCAGCAGTCACAGTATTACAAAGCAACTTGATGCAAAGAATCTTTCTGTCTTTCTGTCGTTCCTTGAATTTGCCCTTTAATGAGACAGAAATAAAAATCAGCCATGATGAAATGAAACCTGTGCTGAAATCCTCTCTGAAGAGTTCCAGGGTGGGCTTTTTTTTTTTTTCTTTTTTTCTCTTTTTCTTTTTTTCTTTTTTTCTTTTTTTCTTTTTTTCTTTTTTTTTAAGAACAGTAATACCTTATTCTAGATTATCATCACAAGTAATCTAATTTGAGAGAGATTGAAGAAAAAAAAACAAGTTATTTTTAGAAGTCCTACCCTCTGGATGCAGAAAATCTCTTGAGATCTCTTCAATTCCAAAGAAATGTGATAGCTTTAATTTTCTCTTTACTTTTTATGATCAAACATGAAGTTTAAGCAACAATTGAATTTTTTCTAACGCAGTATTGCATGCAGTGGCAGTAGCTTAGCAGCAGGCAGCTGTTCCCCTTTGCACCTCCTAAATGCAAGGAGTGGCTCCGAGTGCACAGAGCCGCCCTCGAGCTACACAGGCAGGGACCCAGCGATTGCACAAGCCCGTCTCCCCCTGGAGCTGAGAGCTTGGTTGCAGCGTGGGGCTGGAGAGGAGGTGATCCCATGGAATTTCCTCTAGGAAGTGGGGGCGAGGGGAGGGGAAGGAATGCTTCAGTCACAGCTGCTTGTAAAAGGAGCGCTAGGAAAACAGATCTGCAGAAGTTACCACCGTGGAAGATCTCTAGCTGGGAAACAAAAAGCTGATTTGGTAGCGTAGGGCCTGTAAAATGTGTAAGCATTTGCAAGTCTGCAGGTATTTGTTCTACAGAGATGAGACCCTTGTTCACTATCACAGAGCCGCAGGAAAAAAAACTGTGGCAGCTGCTGGAATGCCTTTGATCAGGGTCCCAGTCCCAGTTCCCCCTCCACTGTGATTGGGGCCGGTCTCAAATGGTAGGTGATAGCACCACAGTTGTTCATCAGAATAACCAGTAATTCAAGAATGTTTCTGAGGTGGAGTGCTTAATTTCAGTGGATGACTGGAAGTGTTAACAAGCACTAGTGTGTTCTTTAGTGGATCCCATCAGGTGGATGGCAAACACTGTCTCTCACTAATGACTGAGGCGGGAATCTCTCTCAGCCTAGAGCCTGGGTTTGTTCTGCTCCAGCATGCTGACGTGAAGCTTTCCTTTCCCTTGGAATAGCATCGAGCTGAAAGCACAGTCTGTATTTGCAAACTGGTTCTCATTCCTGATGTCTCATATCTCATGCAGTTTCATATAACTTAGAAATCTTGTGAAGTCTGGTTGCTTGCTGAAGGTTCCTTCTGCTGAGCTCTGAATTATGTAATGTTAACTCCTTGAAAGGAAGAAATGAGCCGGCTGAGGCTGACACGTTTTAAGACCAGCCTCTTTTTTTTTTTTTTTTTTGTAACCTTTCAACTGATTTTCCTGTCACATTGGTGCCGAGCTGCATTTACGGTTCAAAAAAGTAACACTCTTAGATTGCATGACATGCAGATAATAAACATCTGTATTTTACCTATGGAATGGAATCAGTAGTGAATGTAGGTAAACAAGTCAGTTCAGATCTGCTACATCTAACAAAACTTTTAACTGAGGAAATCAGTGTTTACACTGAAAACAAACAAACCAATGAAGATGAACAAACATGCCAAAACATCAGACCCAGATCCTCAATTGTTTTCCCACAACTTCCAAAACTCTGTCCTTGTTTTTACATCCAACAAATGTCTACTGCCTCAGTTCAGTTTGAATAGTGCCTTCCCCAAAACAAACTGGAAAACAAAATTTTTAAAGGGCTGTTGGGAGAAGAATTCACATTTCATCAGTTAGGTATGTAATCTTTGCAGGGAGATGTGCAGAAAAGAGTCAAATTTTTAATTTGGATGTTGATAATGTTATGGTGCATGGAAATGGAGGAAGAAGCACCAATGTGAACACACAAAGAGAAGACTTTGATTTCGGGTTTGTTTTGACACTGCTCCTAGTACAAATATTCCACTTGAAATAACCTATGTGGGCCAAGTTAATCATTAACAGAACCAATTTCAGGAGAACTGTGCTCAAATTCATACTGCTGTAATAGCCTTCAATTTCCATTTCTTCTCTCGCTCACTTTAAATTTTTTTTTTTTTTTTTCAGAAGAGGTGAAATTTGAAATCTGTTGCTTTGCTGCCCTGAGATAAAACCCCCAAGATAAAAATTGTGCCTTATTTCACTTAATGATTTGGTTTTTAAGATAATAATTACGTTACTTGAGTAATTTAAATAGTGATTTGTAATTTCTACTATTGTCATGGAAAAAAAAATGCAAAATTCTGTGTTTGTTTTTCTCTGTGTTCTGTGCAGCTATGCAGTTGCACTTACTATCTTTAAAAGACAAACTAGTCGGTCACTGTTTCTGGCTAGGAGAAGATGGTTCTCAAGGTGACTTTTTGTTTCAGATGCAGTCACTAACAAGATTTGGGAAGTCCTTCGGAACATAAACAAGTTGTTCTGGAGTGTTAATAAGGATTAACACTGGAACAGGCTGCCCAGGAAGGTGGTGGAGTCTCCTCTGGAGATGTTCAAGACCTGCCTGGATGCCTACCTGTGCGACCTACTGTAGGGAACCTGCTTTGGCGGGGGGGTTGGACTCGATGATCTCAGGAGGTCCCTTCCAACCCCTACAATTCTGTGATTCTGTGATTTTTTTTTTCTGTAGTGTCTGAGTGAATGCAGTAGTGAAATAAGTGTTCTGGTCACAGAAGATATAAAGCCTTGCTTCATACAAAGAAATGAATACTGAAGAAATCTGAAATATTTTATTTGCAAGCCCTAGATGTCAGAAATAAAATGACCTAAGCCTTAGAAGAGCCAAGACACTTCTGGCTTTGGGGATGATGCTGATATGGGAACTTAAGAACTTTTGGAGTCTGGAAACCAGCAGAAAGTTGCACTTCAGTACATGGTTCAATTTATTTATTATTTGTTTATTTATTTAGCTTGTATATGAAATTTCCAAAGAATTGGTGTTTCTCGCTTCTTTCATTTTGTATTAATGAACCTCACAGAGAACGGAAAGCTCACATATGCCTCCAAGACAATGGTGAGCTTAATTTCTGTTTATCTGCAGTGTGCTCACAAACACAAAATCCTAGAAAGCACCAGGCACCTGCAGGAGCCCACAGCTCCTATTGCCAGCATTAGGATTTAAAACCACTTAGCACTCCATAGCTTGGACTTAGTATTTGTTTGACAGCAGAAAGCTGAGCTTTTCAGCTACGCAATTGCAGTGTGCCAGATAAATTCTGTGCTCTCTGGCTTGTTCTTTTTTTTCCAATCTTCTTTCGACCTGTAGCTGTGCAGTACCCTAGAGCAGGAGCCTCCCCTGAATAACATAGCTGTGCAATGGGGGGGCTGCTTGGTGGAGAGAAGAGACTTTCCCTGCCAGGCGTTTGAGCATCAGCTTGGTGTGGTATCCTGAGGAACTGACAGAGCATTGTCTGTTCCCTTCTTCATGTTGCTGTTTGTAGATCTGAAAATGAGTGTTTGTAGATTACCTGTGTTTTGTTTCTCAGATATTTCATATTCAACACTCCATGCTTGATGCTTGGTTTTGCTGTGTTGCAGAATGGTAGTAGGCTTTGTCTGAACTTTGTTATTAAGGGTTTTTTATTTGTTGCCAAAGGTTTATTTGCTGTATTTTGAAGATCTCAAATACTTAGAGGGAATGTATTCATCCCTGTTCCTTTTTCCAGGTGAGAATCACAGCTTACAGGGCTTTCGTGCTGCAGTACAGAGGTATGTAGTATGAGAGAAAAGGCCATTAGCCACGATTGCCACTGAAAGCTATTTATCGTCATACCATGGACACAGCAGGAACATACTCTTTACTATGCAAATGAGGATCAATTCTTTTTGAACGTCTTCCAAATATTCAGAGCTATGACATTATAAAAATACACAGTCATCTGTCCCCTTCTGTTTCTTCCCAAGTGAATTGCATGTTACTTTGTTTCATGAGAAATTATAAAGGCCTTTCCACTCATTTCATTAATTGCTTATGCAGTTAAATATTTCTTGATTCTCTTTGAAGTGTAGGAGACTTGCTCTGAATTGTAAGGTTTTACAAATATTATGAGATATTTTGGAAAACTGGCTGCCTCAGGAGACGGGTCAGCTCTATCTGTCACTGACCAACTCCTTCTCATCTAACGCTTGTGCTGAGATTGCCGTAATGACACAAGCTTAGTGTTCTGGACAACTGAACTGGGTAGAATTGATAAGATGCAAAAAATTTGTAGGTTTTGGTAGATTGCAGGTCCAAATTGTTAAGATACTCTTGGGTAGATAGGTGGAGTAAGGAAGTTTTTTGAGTCTGATTCTTTTTTTTTGATAGAATGGAAAAATTCTTTTTTCCTCTTGTTTTCCTCTTTTCCTTGTTTTTTCCTCTTAAGTTTCCATTTAGTCACTAAATTTTGTATTGAAGCAAAGATGTGAAGCAAACTCCATTGATCTAAACCAGTATGGAACATGGGACTGCTGCTTCATTTTGATGGATTTTTGGTCTTTTGTATTGAAGATGCTACTTAAAATTTAATGATTAAGTGATAATGCCTGTATTTTCAAGTCAGAGTCCTCCATGTGAACTCATTTGGGTCCAACCCCCTTTAATCTATTTGGAACCCGTGGTTGCAGGTGAAACCTGAGCAAGATGCTACTTTAAAGGGTACCATATAGTTTTGAAAGTAATGTTAATTTATTTATTTTTTTTAATCCCATGAGGTAATTTTATTAGAAGTGAAACAGAATATATCAAAATATATTGTAGTGAACCAAGATGCTTAATTTTTTAAAGCTGACCTGAGGTGTACTTTGAAAAAATACCAGAAAAGCACGTCTGTTTATATATAAGATCTCACCACAGAAAACTTAGTTAATTATTATTATTATTATTTTTTATGGAGAAAGAGAAATTAGGTTCTATTTCTCTGGATGAAAATTAACGAGTCCCTATGACAGAAGACATCCCAGTGCCCTGAGGGTGTTGTAGCATTTTTCTCCCTTTCACAGTAGTTGGCATGCTTGCTTTGTCCTTCCCTAAGTGAAGGGAGGGGGAGGAGAGCATCTTCAAGTGCAGTGGAAAGAGTGAATTGTTGTAATTTTGCCTTGTAATCCAGAAGGGATACTTCTGAGGGCAATGTTTTTTCTGTTCACTGGTGTCCTTTCCAGACCTCCATTTTGTTCAGTGTGGCAGAATTTGCTGGAATGTTAACTGTTCCTCAGGGATTTAGCTGGATTTGTGTTTGGGTCTTGTGCCTTCCTCAGGACCTTGTGGTTGTCTTCTGCCCATGCTTGTGCCTGAGACCCCGCAGAACTCCTGAGCTTCTGCGGGGATGAGGAAACATGAGGTTGTTTCTCTTGAGTTGCTTTCCTGTCTCCGAGGTCAGCGTTTGGCTCCCCTGCTTTTTTTGTCAGGCAGTTCCCTGACATACATGTCGCCATGTACACCATGTAGAATATTACAGGCAGGGTCTTGGTCCTTTCCTAGTAATAATTAATTTGCTTCCCCAAAACCTCCCTGTTGACTGTAAGATGTGTGAATCTGTTGTTTCTTCCTTTGATTTCATCTTGAGGGTGTGGATTCTTTTAATCCCAAAGATAATTGAAGAGAAACAAAGTATCATTAAATTTCTCTTGGCTGAGTCACTCGGGGTCTGTGAGCTCATCTCCCTGGCCTTCCCACACAGCATTTCCGATACGCAACTAGCCCAGTGTGTGCAGGAAAGGCTGTAAACTGACCTAGATACTCTTTAACTCTTTACTGATGGGTGGATTTGTGGCACTGGATACAGCCGTTGCCTCTTAGTGTTCTCAGTTCTTTCTGGGAAAGAGATCTGTCTGCTACATTTTCCTGCTTTTGAGAGATTTTCATCAAAAGTAATTTAAGATTGCTGTTTGGATTGGTTTAAACATCTTGTTTAGATAATTTGATTAGGAAATTAGTGAATGAGCTGTTTTAGAATCTGAGGTATAAACACCGAGATGCATCTTCAAGTAGAGGTTATATGTTTGTATAGCACTTTATCACTTCCAAGAAAAAGATCGTTTGCTCTCCTCCTACAGGCAAAGGAATGGTCATCTCATCCTCTCAAAATATAAAAGAAAAAGGATCTGTATGGGTTGGCAAGCCCAGAAGCACTGTGACCACGCTATATGAACTTACCTTGATGTCCTGTGTTAGAAAGTTGTCATGATATGCATCATACAGAGTTATGCTGACTTTGGGCTTGTCCATTAGCTTGTGCTAGTGCACTGGCTGGGTGATTTTTCCTGGCTCTGTATCAGAATGTGTTTTTTGGTGTTCTGTGTTTGTGAAATTGTCCTGCCTGTTCCTTTTAAGCAATACTGAATCTGTGTCTTACTCTGCTATCTAAGCTTGCAGTTGGTGCAATTAGCTGCATGATAGCAGTTTTCTCTAAGTTCAGTTGGTCCCAGTCTAAGTCCAGTGTAGTCCTCCATGCACAGCTACCCGTGGGCTGAGTTCTTCCTACCCAGCAAGTATTAACTTCCCTTTTCTGTCTTCCTCACTGTGAAACCCAGCCCATCAATGCAAGAACTCTCAGCATACTGGCTGAAGTGGGACATTTGATTTACCCTTCCATGGTGCTGTCTGACATAGTCATTAAATAAAAAATAATAATAAAAAAAAATCACTAGAGACAAGAGTCTGGGGGATCAAATTTGTTTCAGTCAGCTCAGGCATATTCTACATGACTGTCTGGTAATGCAGAGTGCACTGTGTCTGTACGTCTGCCTGCAGCTTGGAAATAAGAGTGGGCTGAATGTGTGGTTGTTCTAGAAGACTTTGGTTGTACTTGGCTAGCTATTACAGTGATGGGATCAGAACAGGTTAATGGTGTTGTTAAAGAAAATGGTATTTTTAAGCTACCAAAAGCAAATTTTCAGATAAGTATGTATTACATTTTCTTTGCAAAACTGCAGAAATCAAGTTCTGCCTCCTGCTTGCTTCAGTCAACGTTCCAAAGACTGTCTATCTGAAGCAGTATGAAACTGAGGAAGTGTCATTGAATGTGACCTGATGCATCAGCTGCAAAGGTTGCATGTTAGATTTTGTGTTACTTCTTGTGATTGCTTATGTGTTTCAAATTCGCCAATAGGCTGATAGAATTTTTTTTAACACATAACACTCTTGTGTCTCTATCTCAGCACTTAATACTACTGCAGACATCTTTTCAACAGAGCCATGCAGCTATAATCAATAATATGTGAGCTGATGTTTCCGCTCAATAACGTGCAGCCACTTAAATGCCTTTCTGAAGCATTTTGACCCCAGAGGAAGCTACTTTAGTCCAGCTTTTTTCCCCATTGAAATGGAGATATTTGCTATTCAGCACAGTTGGGATGGAGAGTAGAGAAACATATTCAAATAGGGATCAAACCTACATGCTGTGATGTTAAGGGGGCAAGGCCTCTGGAAAGGTCTAGCAGAGATTTTGAATAATTTGTCCACTTAGTGCCATTTTAGCATGATTGACATAAAGTTACCAGAAATTAAAGGAGATCAGATTCTAATATTAATTTTACAGTTGCTTCATAATGAGGTGTTAATTCCAGTATTGAATAGCTGTTGAAAGTAGGATGTTATTACGAGTATTTCATAAAAGAATCACTGTTCAAATGCAGTTCAGTGGGCCTAGAAGTTACTTGAACGTATTGAAGTGTTTTGTTTTTTTCCCTCTTCTGCCTTCCAGAAAGGAGAGGGGCAGCCAGCACTTCCCAAGATTGGGTGATAAATCAGTGCAAGATTCAGTCACAAATAGATATCTTTGTCTCGAAGGTATTTTAATCCAGCAGCTTGGTTTGTGCTGTTGTTTTTATGTCGTCTTAGTATTATAAAGACAGAACATATTAAAAAAAAATAAAAATAAAAATACTAATGATGGGTATTATTCCAGTGACCAAGCATCTTCCCTACAACAATATATGCAACAATAAGCATTGTGTGTGTACATACATATAGTATGCACTTATATGTGTATATATTTATATAATACATGAGGAAGTTTTTTGTTGTTTGGAGCTCATGAGTTGGTCAATGCATTGAAATGAGATGTGGCTGACTGTGCCCTTGTGCTTTGGCAGTCCCCAGTTGCATGGCTTTAAAGTCTTGGCCTACATATTCTTTGGGGCATTGCTTATTTACCTGGAAGGTATTAGATTTGTTTAGTGACCTTTCCTAGATGTGATACTAATAGGCAAGAATAAATTAAAGAGTAATCTTCTGCAGATATACAGGCTTGTAGCATTAATAAGTGCCTGTCTGTCTGTCTACCTAGATAGCAGGTAGTCTAATACTGCCTTGGATTGTAGCCAGAATAACACCTTTTGATTGATACTGTTCTGACTAAAGGGAAAAAAGTATTGGTAAATGATGATAAATTATATTTTCCCCTTGACTTTCCTTTCCACATGAAAAAGTAATATACTTAGAAAAAAAGAACACACACAAAAAACAAACCAACAAAATAAAGGACAATGCATTACATGCTGAGAATGAGTGAGTTTGGCTTGCTTAGGTGGAGGGGACAGAGGAATTAAAAGATGGGGGAAAAAAAAAGTCTTCAGGTGTACAGTCTATAGACTAATTTGTGCTCCAAACCTGATCTGTACTACTTAGCACAAGCAAGAGAAAGGAGTTATAAATTATGAATAACAAGAACTGCTCTCTTATGTCTTCTTAGTTTTATTCTTTCAAGCTGTTAGTGTAGGCTCTGCAAAATTGGTGAGGCTGGAATTTGCCAAGATTTATGCCTGGGTGTAGAAATACAGCCTTACTTTCAGATTAAAGCAGCTAGCAGTGGTAAATCAATACATGCAAGCCTGCAGAGCTGCCATGAGCTTGGCTCATAAATACGCATTAGCATTTATCTGAAGTTTAATTTCTCATCTTCCCAAATCATTGTCTTGATTAGCGATCATTTTTCAGTAATGAGAAAGAAAAAAAAAAAGGGAGGGGGGTGGTGGATAAAAGGAATTGCCAGACTGTAGAGATAATATTCTGGACTTGTAATTTAAACCTGTTCAGAACTTTATTATTTTGCTTGCAAATGAATTATGGTTTTCAAAAACCCCTGACATCTTTCATGCTCTCATGGCTGTGTGAAACTTTATGCTTTCTAATGTTTTTTATATTCTTCCTGTGAGCCACATAAGCCATGGTAATTTATTTTCAAATATTTTTTTTTTTTCCAGCTTTTGATGGGGGTCTGTTTAAAATGTGGGCTTTTTTCTGTATTTTGCTGTTTATGCAGACATACTTGTGTCTGTTCTGTAGTGTTAAGATAGGACACCAATATTTGCTTTCTTAAAGTGGCACAGCTTTGTTGTATCTTATAGCTGTAAGAAGCTGTGAGCCCTTCCCTTGTCAGCTGATTTAGAGGCAAAGTGCTGCAAACTGCCCTAGAAAATTATTCTGTGTTTTATTTCACTAAGAATAACTGTGTGGTGCTGAAAAGTGGGTTAACTGAGAATTCCAAAGTCTTTATTTATGTATTTATTTAGAGGATTCTCCAAACTTTGCTTTGCTGAACTGGTGCCTGAATGGTGCAGACTGGACTGGGGAGTGCAGGCTGCTTTGCAAAGCAGGATGCAAGAGGCAGACATCTTGTTTTTTTCTGCTGATGTACTGTCTACCAATCATTTTATTGCGTGAATGTCTTCGTGGGTTAATTAGTTTCTGATAATTCTGTGACTTGTTTGTGATAGTCTGATGAACAACTGAACAAATCATTTTTGTATTAAAAATCCTGCTTGGTGTTTTATGCTGAAGCATTCTATTATAATTTCACTGTAAGAGTACTTTGTATCCGTCACAACGTACTGTGGTAGAAGTAGTGTAGCATTAGTTTCTTAGCCATTCGATCTAATAATAATTTACACACATCATTTCATGTTCTATCCAACTGTAAAATATGTTCTTTGGGGAACAATGCCCCATATTTTATTTTTACAAAAACAAATGGCTGTAGTTGTCTTACACTAATTTGATCTTTAAGCTCAGTAGCATGCTGGCAGGAAGTAATGTTTTTAGTGTCATCCATCTATGCAAAAAGATGTTTGAAAGCTGAACATGAGTCTGTGAAGTACACGGGTTTCAAAATATTTCTCACATCAGTCCTACCATAGGTAAATGGAAAAACTCCTAAGTATGGTGGCAAAAAGAAGGTAGAAAGTATTTACTGCTAAATGTCGATTTCACAAACTGTAAAGATGATGATAAACATAATTTCCTCTTCTTAAATAACAGGTGCTTTGATTAACGCATTGCTGTGATTTATTTTTTTTTCCCTCTTCTGTTTAGGAGGAAGAATGCTATGGTTACTTAGACAATATTTGCACTTCAAAGTGTGTCAAAGAGGCAAATTCGTTTGTGTTTCTGATAGGTTGTTTATCCTGCTTAACCTATAAACTGTGGAGTAACAAGGCTACTGAGCTGATAGACAGCCTAGCAGATGGCTCAGAGATTACAGTAAATCACATCAGCTTGTCAGAAGTCAGGCTGGGTTACTGCAGGGGCAGCATCTGTAAGAAACGCCGAGTGGGATCAGTTGTCTAAGTTCCTTGCTTGAAATTTCATTTTTCTTCGCAGCGTGTAACCTCTTCCTTCTTTTAGTGTTGCTAGTACAAACACTTTTTGATTACAGTTCAAACAGATGTGTATAAATCAGCAAATTTGGGAGCGGCCTCTCGGTATCCTGGCTTTCGTAAGACTCATGCAGTTTCTCCCTGCCATTGAGTTGAGCGTTGTGATCTCACTAGCCTATGAAATCTTAAGTGGAAATTAAAGATGAAGTGACTAAATTAAGTTGAACAGCTTGCTGCTATCCTTGTGTTGAACATCACAAGTATCTAGTATTTGGTTCACTTTATGGTTATATGAAAATTGAAGAGTGTAATTTTCAAAAGGGATTAGCATGAGTGACCTCTTCTAAATGCTGGCTAATAAAGGCATAACGCTGTGAAGGCAGGGAAGTCAGTGTGTTGCTAACTTCAGTGAAAATACCACGTATTTAGTAGTCGAAATCATGTTGCAGCTGAGCAAAGATAGGTTGATAAAGATAGGGCTTGGTAAATCTCACCCCAAAGTGTGGGTGATTATTAATCACAGTTTTGCTAAATATCTGTATTCACATCTTTAGTGAAATGACTAAGGCAACAGATGCTTGTAAATCCTTCAGAATTTACCATGCTTGTTTTTAGTTTCTGAAATTTGCATTTAATTAATTTACATTTCATTCGAAATTACATTTATTTTTAATTTTGAAATTAACAAAAAAAACCTTCACCACCCACCACGCTACTGTAAAGATTTTATACTTAGGATTTTTGGTCTCTCATTATTTCCATTCTCCTGTTCTTACGTTCTTTTCACACAGTGCCATCAGTTGAATCCTTCTCAAGACCTGATGGAGAGGAATACCTGATGGAGTTGCAAGGGGTTATAACTCTATAAGCTATTTGAGGGGGAGGTTTCATGGATGTTTTTTAATATGATCTTGACATCACAGTAGAAAAGAATAACTGCCGTTCATAGAATCATGTAATAACTGGAGTTGGAAGGAATCTGTAAGTATCACTGAGTCCAACTCCTGGCTCCACACAGGACCACCCAAAAGTTAGACCATATGTCTGAGACTGCTGTTCAAATGCTTCTTTAACTCCAGCAGCTTGGGGCTGTGACCACTGCCCTGAGGAGCTGCTCTATGCCCACTGCTCTGTTGGGCATGGAGCCTCTCCCTTATCCCCAGCTGCCTCTCTTCTGACAGCTCCATGCTGTTCCCTCGGGCCCTGTTGCTGTCACAGAGAGCAGAGCTCAGTGCCACTCTCCAATAGCTTTTATGTCCTTTCTGTACTGTGATGCCTGAACAGCTCACAGGTGAGCTGTGACCACACCAGTGCAGTATAGAGAGGGACACCCCTTCCCTTGGTTGGTGGCAATGCCATGCTTGATGCACCCCATGGTGCTCTTGGCCTTCTTGCCTGCCTGGGCACACTGGTGACTCATATGCTCAACTTGCTGAGCAAAGCCATCAAATCCATTTCTATATATTGCAAAATCCTTAACGTAATGAAGAAAAAAAACCAAACAAGTAAACCTGGTGTTAGACTTTTTCTATTTTTTTTTTTTTGTGATTTAAGATTGATGGAGAAAAAATCTCTTCAGGGAGTTGTTGGAAATCTGTTGTTTTGCCACAAACACTGGGAATGCTGCTTTAGAGTCAACTGTAATAAGTCTTAAATGTTTAAAATGTGTGGAGGCACTATAAAAGCAATTTTCCTCCATTGCACATTGTAATACAAAAAAGCGCATTGTATGCATTGTACAGTGCTTCATACTTTTAAGATCATCAGTAAATTTTGCAAGAAAGAACATGCTAATTGAAAAACCTTTGCAAAATAGAATAAGAATAGCTGTAGGATACTAATGGCACCCTTCTTTTCCTTGACTTTTATTCAGTTTCTATGCAATGGATGGAGATTATTCACATCTCTATAGAACAAGAGGAAGCAAACATTTCCTGATTCTAAAAGCATTTATTTCCTATCCTCACAGATCATACTCTGCTAAATCACAAAATAACTACTTTTAAGAAAACAAAATGGGTAGCTGAAAAATAATCTCAAAAACCTTCTTCCTGTGTGTCTCACTTTTCTATTCATTACAGTTTTGAAATCCTGGTTCCTTTTCAATATAAGAAATAGATACACTTGTGTAGAGCCAGAACACTATAAAACCTATTCATAAAATACTACTTTTTATCTTCCTACTTTTTATGTTACAATGAATATTGTCCAAGAAACTAAGAAGGCATCTGTTCATACCACTCTGATAAGAATTGTACGTGTCCTTTATGCTAAGCATCTGCTTTTATAAGGACGGATATCTGCAAGGGTTGATAGCATATCTGATTTTGCATCTGATTTTGCCACTTTTATTTACATAGTGAAATCTGGAATTGTAATGTACTGAGTCTGAAGAAAAGATTGTTTATACCCAAGTAATACTGGTCTAGACTGTGCTGATGTTGGTAACCTCATCAGTAACGATGATGGTGCATGCTTCAAGTTTTCTTGACCCTGCGAAGCCAAATATTTGTGTTTTGTTTTTAATACATAGATCCTAACTTGTTTTAAATATATATATATGTGTGTGTGTGTGTGTATATGTGTATATATTTATGTATTTTTCATGAGTGGACAAACTGTTATTTTAGAAATTTTCAAAGTGGAACAGAACAGTAGTTGGTTTCTATCATAATGAACTCTAATCTGTTTGGTTAGCTATTATTTATTTCCTGAGTAAAACAATCAAAACAGCAGTTACAGCTACTTGGATATTTTGAACTTGCCAGCTTTCTCTCTGAAGTACAGGAGAGTCAAAGGGATAAGTAATAAGAAAGAAAGGAACTATCGTTGTCAAAACCGCATTGACCATTCAATAGAAATATCACCAAAGCAAAGCTTTAGCTTTCGTTTAGTTTAGGATTTCCTGTTTTGTGCATAATGAGATTTATGGTCTGATGCCTGAACCAGGGCACATATAGCTGAGTTGATTAACCCAGCGCTCCAATATTTCAAGCTGCTATAGGAGTTCTTTATGAATGAGACAAATTAGGCAAATCTAGAATAATTTTGAAAGGTAACTTGTACTAAGCTACATCATTCATACCTATTAACTGTGCAAATGAAAATAAGAAAAGTATAAATGTAGTTTTTTTGTAATGTTAAATTACACACTAAAAACGGCTGACCAACTTTCAGTAGTAGGTACTCATTATAATCTGGTGAGCAAATATTTAGGTCTGGGATGGCCATACAGCAAGTGGTTCCAGAGAGTTTGTCATAGAGCAACGTGTCTTCTAGCAGCAGAAAACAAAACATGAACAAAACGTTCCTCTGATCTCTCCTTCTACACTAGGGCATAAATGTGGTGAAGAATTTTAAAATGAAAACCATATGGCTATAGTTTGTTTGGCCTGTTGTTCTGTTCTACAAACTCTGTATTCTTCTGAATGGAATAAGTTTCTTTATCAACTTTTAATAATAGAACATTTACCCATAATTAAATAGCAGGATTGTAGTAGACTGTCTCAAAGACTATTGTTTATACATTGCTTTTCTGGAATCCCCTTTATGGGAAAATAGAAGATTTTGTATGGAAAAACAAACAAAAAAGAAAGAACCAACCAGAAGCGCTTGTCTTCTAAGCATAAAGAGAAGGAAGAGCATGAGTTTTGATACACCACTTTTTCTATGGTGCAACAGAAACGGAGGTATGGGAGCCAGATATAACCTTTTGTGCTTTCAGACTGCTCTGAGTATGTTTTTTGGATCCAGGAGGAAAGATTGCTGGGGCTGATTATGTTCCCATGGCTGTTATGTTGGCTTGGAAATGCTCTGAACATTGGAGGAGAGTGAGGTATGGGAGCCAGCTGCACCAAGTTAGCTCTTGCTAGCAACTCCGTGACTCTTTTGTCAGTTATGGAGAATTTGTTTTCTTGATACCACCTGGAGCAGAGAGACTGAGAACTGCAACATAGGTGAGGCTTTCTCATAGACTGCTTAGGTTTCTGTTCTCTAGATCTCAGTGAAAATGAACTGGCTGGTCTTCCAAATATACTACAAGTAATAGTACAGAACATGGTACAGACTTGGCTATGAAGGTCCTTAGTTATATGTAAATTGTTTTTGTTTTTAAGTTCTTACTATTAAAAATAGGATACTCTGAGTTTGAGAAGGTGAAGATGCTTGCTTAAAGTTGACTGATTAGGAAAAATGAGTATTTGTTACTTGTATGTATTTGGGGTCATACACAAGGATAAAATTCATTCCAAGAAAAAATTACATTTTGAGTGTATGCATCTTTTTGTATTACAATTAGTATACAGCAATTTCTTTACAAATATTTCTCCCATTTGCTTTACCTGTTTGTTTTGTTTTCGTTGCTAAAGTAAGGTTTATTTTGATGCAGATGCATGCAGCATCTGCATTGTATTTTAGAATGAACTGATCTGCCTTCCCATGTGGCCCTGCTGGCTCTCTCGTGTCTTTGGGTCACCTGGCGAGGACACTGGCTGCTCACCAAAATCATTGTGCTGAGCCAGGTCTTTGTTCCTTTCACAATTCTGCTTTATAGTGAGTTCATGTACTCAGAACCACTTGTGTGTTATGAAATATGTGCCTGGGTTTACCACCTGATTCTGACTCTTAAAAAGAAAGCATTCTGCGAAGGGCACTGGTAAGGTGCTAAGTTCTAAAATACAATTTAAAATAAACACAAAAGCATTGCAGCATTGTTTCTGCATTGTGGAGGCCTTCTGACAGTGCTATAGTAACACAGGGGAGAACAGCAGTGTCTCTAGGAATGCTCTTTCTACACCAGGACTGGGCTTCTACAAAGAAAGAGATGGCATAGCCTGTCTTCGTCACAGGTTGGAGGAGTTAAGCAGCTCTAAATGGCAAGGGCTTTCCAGATGAGCAGGGATTCTTTTGGTGTGTTAGGGTCCGAGTCAAAGCCAGGTGGCAGAAAAACCTTCACAGTTAGAAAATACTGTAAAAGGAAATAGTGAGCTTGATGGAATGAGGTGTGTTAAGCTGTAGACAAAGGTTTAAACAATTCCAGACAATCCCTGTCTAGCTTTTCAAAGCCTGTTCTTACTGTACCTCCCCTAATGCACACACAGATAAGTTCTTTCAACACTCGAAGTAGCACTTGTGGCAGAGCCTTCGAGCTGCTTTGTTCCCATTTCTTGCCATGCTCCTCATGGCACCTTTTTGCCCTCATGTCACAAGTGCATTCATTGTGCTAGCAAATGTACAAAGGGAGAAGAATAAACACTCATTCAGTTTGATTGGTGTACAGTGTTTTAAAGACCCTTTTCTTTTATCCTCCATCATTGAGGTTGCCAAAATTATACTTCAGAGATGTTTTAAGTAGCCATAAAAGTGTTCCTAGCTATATGTAATAGATCTTGTTACTTGTGTACTGCCTTTGATCATATTACTGAACAATGCAATTTTTTTAAAGTACATATAGATTTTTTGCTTCAAGCTTTCCACTTTAGAAGTATCTAAGTCAAAGGTGTGTTGCCATATTTTGAGGTTCACGTTGCTTAGCAGTAAATGTTAGGGCATATGGGCTGGTGGACTTATCGTTGCATTTCTGCGCAGAGTTTGTGATAAGCAGAGGTGAACATTGTCCTGTGAAGTAGCAATACTGCATATCTCCCTAATTTGGCTTTCAGACAAATCTGTCCTTGGTATCCAAATATACATTTGTCATGATCTTCTGTACAATAGATAGCTATTACATCAGTATACAGCTTGTTATTGAACATAGCCCCTTTAGTCTCATAATCAATTCACCCTGTCAATTATTTGCCTGAGTTTTACCTGTGTCCTATTGTCCTTAATACATTAATTGATGCTAGTACAAGTGCAGTACTTAAGAAAATGAGAAAAGAGATGCAAAGCTGAAGACCTCTTTCTATCTTCAAAACTTTGTTGCTGTTGTTGGTTTGTTGCCCTTCTTCAGCAACAATTCTCATCAAGCATGCAGGAGGGCTCTGGAGTAGCAAGGCAGCAGCACCAATGGAGATGTGCTCAAGCTCTGAGGGGAGTGGCAAGTCCTCTAACATTAGTTTGGAGCATGATTTTAATGCGTTCTGTAGATCACTGATTTCTGATAGATCTGAATTGCAGTTGCGCTAGCAAATGAGTGAATGCAGGAACCTATATTAGCAGTAATATTAGGATTGCAGAATTTAGGAGGAAGGAAGTAGATGTTCATGATAGTCATCATTTGAAGGAAGCAATTATGAGGAACTGTAAAGAGTAATTTCCCCTGTTATCAGACCACATGTTGGAAGCAAGGAAAGTGTTCTCCTCAGGTTAAGCTCAGGTGGAGCAAACTGCGTTTCTGTGCTTCATGAGGAGTGGAGAGCTATCGCCTGGAAGGAGTATTTACTGGGAACACCACAGGAAAAGCCCTGGTGATGCGTGCCACTGTTACATTGTTTCTCTGGTGCATTCCCAGACTCGCACTGCTGACGTTTCTTGGCTGCCTTCCATGGCAGCTGGTTCTCTGCAAGAGCTGTATTACCCAGGACAGTGAATTAGATCGCCAGTGGTCTTGTACATTGGAAGGCTGGGATGGGTTTAAGGAACAGACATGCAGACATATTTAGGTGCTGTTGGCATCAGTATCTGGGCCAGCGCTGTCCAAAGCCAGTCCCTGATTCCCCTCAGTCACCAAATTGGTAGAGGACTACAGCTGTTTTATTTATAAAGATACTGAATAGTGTATTCTTCACTATCACTTTCTATGCTTTCAAGACCTGAAACATTAGCAGAGATGAACCTTCATTTTGTTAGTTGTTTGCATGTATGTTTTCCTCAAAGGTTTTGTAACTTTTGCATTTAGACAGTGGGAAAGCTGGTAGGATATGGAGAATGCTAGCGTCAGATCTAGTGCTGAGGCGCAAGAATTTAGCAGATCTTGAAGATCACTCTGTGTTTGTAAACACAAGCCTCTCTTGTGTTTACAACGCATACATCTACTCTGTGCTCACAGGAAAAGTTCAGAAATTTGAACTCACAGGGTATAAACCTCTCATATGGAATGACTATTAATAAGGAAATATGCGCTACAGTTATTAGGCAACATTTCTGTTGCTTTACTACATCTTCCAGATATATTTAAGCATATATAGTTTTTCATAGACTCTTGTACATTTTTAGGCTATAGATGGGTAGTTCTGTCAGTGTAGATGTTCGCAGTTCCAAATACAATAAGGACACTAATGTCTAGTCGATAGTGCTACTGATTTACTCCACTGCAGCCAAAAGAAGTCATATGATAACTCATTGGCCTGAAACTCATTGTGAAGACTGAAGAATATACTTAATTGTTCTTTAGGAGGGAAGCACTTTGTAGATAGGCTTCCCCCTTAAATAACTAACTTTACAAGTAAGCAGCTATTTGAACACTCTTATGTATCTAAGCATAATTTTATTTATTGGACTTTTTGCATATTTTGAAGAACCTTTAAGACTAATACAGCTTCTGCAGAAATTCAGTCAGTCATCTGTTGAAATAATGTCTTTTGGAAGCGCTATTCAGTAACTGCCACTCTGATGGATTTATATTTAGCAAGTGAGCTGGCGAAACTTCATTCTTCCCCAAATTCCACTTTCTTCTGCTGATAACGTTTCTAATACTTATCAGTTCGTTTTTGGTTCTTGTGCAGTGACAGAGAACCTCTTGGCACACAATGCACAGGTATACCTACTGACGTAATGTTACCTTGTGTTTGCTCATGTGAAAATAAAGTCATGTTTCATCGTTCCTCTCTTATATACTAACCAGATCGCATCAAATGTAGTTCAAAACAAACAAAGGAGCTTGTGGTAAGGAACTTGGGAATCTCTGCTCAGTTTCTGATTCAGATGCTGCTTTGCTCTGTAATGAGTGTCTCTGAGCTGCTTTTTTATTTTTTTTTACTTTTTAATAAAAAATGGGATATGATTTCCAATGCAAGTTGCAAGTTTTCACCAAATGCAACAAGTTCAACTCAGAGTCAAAAGAGCTATCAGTGGCAAACTTTGCAGGGTGCTTCAGAAACAGCAGTCATTCCCATAGCTGAGATTTCTGTCTGTCTTTTTATTTAATTTTGTCTTAGTTCTCTTGATGCTCACCTTTGGGCTGCATAGCAGATTGCTGCCTGAGCTGCCAAGCTATTGAAAAGATGCAAACAGGCAATGAATATCTTTTTCTTTACAAAAAGAAAATTGAAACTTTCCTGATGGATGTTTTGCTTTTAGTTAAAATTGTTAACATTTCAATTTTCCATTTTAAACATACAGAAAATTCTTTATCAGCTCTGCTGATCAGCTTTTAGAAATCTGATTCATACATATCAGTTTTCTGGAAGAGAGGTTTCGTTGGTTTGGGTTTGAACCAGCAATTTAAATAAATAAATAAATAAATATTCAATATATATAATATATATTTAAAAAAAAAAAATATATATATATATATATTTTTGAACCTTATTATCAAGACTAGCGCTGACGAGGTCATTTCTTTTCTGCTTTATTTGGTACTTATACTGACTGGGTGAGCTTATCCCTAAAATATGGTTCCTCGTGCCTACCAGGATTTTACCAGAATAGTATGTTTTGTTTAAAGCACTTTTTCTTTCACTTGTTTTACGATTCTCGTGTGCTACTGGGAACTCAGGGAAGTTGCCCATCTCTGAAGGTGCTCAAGGCCAGGTTGGATGGGGCCCTGAGCAGCCCAGTTTGGTGGGTGGCAACCAGTTCATGGCAGGGGGTTGGGACTGCGTGATTTTTAAGGTCCCTTCCAAACCAATGTATTCTGCAATTCTGTGAGAGGAGAGCATGATCACACTTGAAATAGTTGATCATTTTTGTTGCTTCTGTCTACATATGACTTTTCATTAAATAAATATAGAATTTATATACTATTGCAACTTATTGAAGGTAAACATAATAAAACAATTTGAAGGGAGGTTTGCTGTAATAGAATGGTTTTTTTTTTCTTCCTTACATGTTTTTTTACGTATTTATAATACTTTCTAGGTATGGGAAAATTGTATCCACGAAGGCTATTTTGGATAAGACAACGAACAAGTGCAAAGGTATGTTTGCTTTTTTTACATTCACCTGGTTAATCGATTGATTTTATAAAATTGACTATTTAATAATTGACCAGCAGTTTGATTTCATAAAATAAACCAATGCAGTATTTTAAGTGCTTTTGATTTCTTTTCTTTAGTGATGCTCATAAAGCAGGCTTATTGTTGCCCACGGTCAGCATACTCAGTACATTTGTTTCCAACGGAGCTGGCAGTCCGCCTGTGTCAGTGGTGCAGCCAGCCCTGGGTGAAGCGGACACGCACACTGCTGGCTGCCAATCGGCCTCTGTTTGAAACACTAAAATGGAGTTAAAAGCAGCTTTTCTCCACTGGCCTGGAGAAAGCAGGGAAGCTTGCAGCAGATCATTCAATTGTACTAAGCGTCTGAAAAAAATGTATATTGTGGAAATCAGCTCCACTAATCTGAACAGTTTAAAGCAGCAGTTAATTACACGTTCCGTAGTGTAATTATGTTTAGCTATATGCTAGTCAGTGTGTTGGGAGCAAAGAGGGGGTTCATTTTCACCTAAGTAATTGCAGCTGGAAAAAATACAAAACCTCCTTCAGATAAGTTGGGTATGTCCATTCAGTGATCTGCAGCACTCACTGCAATTATAGTGACATGTAATCTCATATCCCAGTGGTGTGCATGGTAAGAGGTGTGGCAGCAGACACTGAAATATCAGATTGTAGACTACTTTTTTTTTTTTTTTTTTTTTTTTACAGTTAAGAGTATAATTTCTAAACAAATTAAAGAATTGAGTCAGATCATTTAGCAATGGTAGTGAGTGTAAAGCTCATGAAAGAGCGTAAAGCTGATAGATAGAGGTAGGAGACAAGAATTTATTGTTAATCAAGTCTTGTTTTTTGTGGGAGAATTGGAAACAGTGCAGTGGTGCAGCTCCTGTACATAGCTACCTGGGTCCCCATCTTAAGCTGTTAATGAGGGACTGACAGTGCAGAAACCAAAATTTCTGAATTTTTTTCCTCAGCTTATATGTAGATGTCATCCATGCACGTTGTGACTAGGAAATAGTAATTGCCCTTTTCAGTTATTTCTGTCCATTAATACTGATGACAGCAGCTAACTGATTTAAGTCTGCCCATTCCCCCAGCTCCTGAAGACTTCAGAAGCTCTGCCAGCAATACTGTTTCTGATTCTGTCTCTTCAAAGATTTAAACACAGAAATTCTCACGTTAATATTTTAAGATGTTTTAGCTGACTTTTCCAATACAGATTTGAAATCTCACCAGTGTGAAGCAGTAACTAATGTCTACTGCAACAGTGTACGGCAAGTTGAATCTATGGGGAAGCTCCATCCAAGCCTTCAGAGTTACAGTGGGAATATGAGTAGACAGAATGCAGAGATGTAACTGGAATTTAATCAAGAGATTGATAGAATCTCTGGCTCTTGCCAAAAAAGCATACCATGGCATTTAAACTAACTTCAACTAACTAACTGCAGTGAGCAATTGAGCTTACATATCATCGAAAAGATGGCAAAGCCAGCTCTGATGGCAAGCTTGGTATCAGTATGTAACTCCATCTATATTGCACCCTGCATTGTGGTGGTAGTGATAACCTATGCTAGTGTGGTTATGGAAAACTAGTCCTGCTTTGGCAGCCCAAAACTTGATATGAGCTAATTCACTCTGTTTCATGTCAAAATTTAACAGTCCACAACAGCACATGTTACACAGAACAATATGCTGCTTTCTTCAGTTTCTTGGCAGGTTATATAAGCTTGCTGTGATGTACAAGGCTGCTCTAGTTGTTTTTTTCCCAAGTTAAGGACTTTAAAGCTGGCTCAGTAATATCTTTGCACAACCTTTTTGTCCTCAGTATAGACATATTGTAAGAGGATACTGTTACCATCTGAAGAAATGATTGAATTTTCTACTTCTCTACAGTTTTTTGGTTTTTGTTTTTATCCCTGTTTAGACGTTGGAGAGGGATTTTTTAGTATGGTTTAATGGTGGGAAGGAGGGGGAGCTGAAAAATATAGAATGAGGCTTGCAATAAGGGAAGCAGCCTCCAAACTCCAATAACCTTTTGGGGATTAAAAACCCCAGTCTGTAGTCACCAAGGCACATTGCTGTCCAAATATATTGGAATCTATTAACTGTATATTGTTGTTCAGAATAAGAAAAAAAAAAAGTTGCGTATATATATATGTGTATGGAAATTGTTACAATTAACTTCAGTTTTATATTAACACTGAAATATTCCATCATGTGACATAGAAAAATTATTTTACTTACATTCTAGTTTCAGTAATGATAGGAAAAAATCATTTGATTTCACTGAAGGTGGGTTTTCACTCACTTTCTACTTTAACTGTCCTTTATGTACGTACAGTGAAGTAACTGGATTATGGTGCAGTAGATATGCATCTATTAAACTAACCTATTCTCCCAGTTCTGAGTAAATGACCTGGAACCTGCAGGCTTATTGGTCACTTATTCAAACCAGACCAAGAATGTAGTTCAGAAAAATTAACAGATCATGCTTTCCTTGGTGAACTCTATGAAATGAATTTATGATGTCACATTTGCTCTTCTTGGTTATGTACCAGATAACACAAAACAAAGCACCATACTATTTCTGAGATTTGGATAAAATCCTGATAGTTAGTGAGCGTGGAAATTGATTTATTCCACTACAGTAGGTCTCCATCATCACAAGATGGAAAGACTTGGGTAGAGTTTTTTTTTTCTTTTTTCTGGGAACTACATGAAGAATCAACAAAGAAATTGTGTTAAATAACCGTGCTCATAACCATGCTCGTAGCATATGAAGTCTTTGATTAAAAGCTGATTACTACCTTGTTGATGAAATATGCAATCTGAAGAGAAACCAGAGTTTTTTACATTTCAGGTTATGGCTTTGTTGACTTCGACAGCCCAGCAGCTGCTCAGAAGGCAGTTTCTGCTCTAAAAGCTAGTGGAGTCCAGGCACAAATGGCAAAGGTGAGTTAAATTAAATGGTTAACTCTTGCAGTGGTTTATGAAGAACAAGCTTATACCTTAGGAGAGCATTGGCAGTGTGAATTCTCAGGTTGCAAGACCTTTATGGTGAACACAGTTCTCAAGCCATTAGATAACATAATGGGATTTTCAGCTGGCATATATCCCAAGTGAGCTCAACTAACGAAATAAAGAAAAAAGAATCTGGTAAATTCTCCAAATGTGTTTGGTTGCATTTGTTGCTATTCTAATTTATACTGCCTTTCCATTGGCTTAATGAAAAGAAAGATCAGGAATATTATTATTATTATTATTAGCAGTAAGAACTACAGAATGCTTAATGGGTTAAATTCATCACGCTAATTTCTGGACAAATTGGTTAGCTTCAACAGCTTCCAGCAGACAGGTATGAGAGATTATATACATCATCTAATTGCCATTACTGAGGCTAACAGGCTTGCAATTTGGGGATGAATTCTTAAGAGCAACAAAGCAAAATTTAACCTAGGGACTTTGTTTGCAGCATTTTTAATGTATTTTGCATTAATAAAAGAGAAATATAAATCTGTGCTAAGATTTTCTTGATATTCCTAGCCAACTCTTTGACAACCTATTCTGCA
Organism: Lagopus muta; assembly: GCF_023343835.1. NCBI lineage: Eukaryota > Metazoa > Chordata > Aves > Galliformes > Phasianidae > Lagopus > Lagopus muta. Next base: position 15,205,193 of record NC_064440.1, on the reverse strand, counting down.
TCAGGGCAAAATCAAATATTACTAAAATTAAAGAAATATGATCTTTTTACTGATCTCTGGTCTCTGCATTGAATTATTACTTAACATGGCCTTCAGAGCTCTATCTCCACAAGATAAGCTTTGTAAATCTATAAAATCAGGGAGATGATACATTAATAATGGTTTTGTCATATGGTGGTATTAGGTCAGATGGCCAATTTCCAACATGACGCCATAGCTACCACTACAAATTTATTCAATTAAGAAAATATTTCCAACATGATCTGTTCGTGTAATTTGTGGTGCCTCTTAAAGTAGATCTTTAGAGTTTGAAAATTATATTCTAATTAAGTAAAAATATTCCAGTAATTAAACAGTAAACTCAGAGCCTTTTTTAATTTTAATAGTTCATAGCAGATCTAGCAAATCTTTTGCAGTTCTCCATTAGGTGCAGATTTTTTTTGGATGAGATATTTTCCACGGCTTCTCAGCTGAGGAGAACAGTTAAGCTAACAACATAAAATGTCTTTGGATGAGTTCCAGGGTTACAAAATGGAAACCATATGTTTCATGCTTAATGCATGTTTCACTGCAGCCATGATACAAACATACATGCTTACCAAAAAACACCAGACTTCTTTCTTTTTATAGTTTTTTATCTATGTTTAATAAATAACTTTTAATATTTAGCTTTTAGGTAATCACTTCAATATATACACTAGATTTTTCAAGACCTCTGTCTGCCATCTTACAAATACAATATGTAGGTAGGAGAAAAGAAAGTAAATTCATTTTGCTAATAAAGAATTTTAGCTTATCTAATTGTCTGAGTAGGTGAAGCTGTATTTATTTTCTCTGGCAATCTAATGAATAGTTTCCTAGTTTTTTCCATACATTTTTTTAATCGTTTCATCTGCTAGTTAGTTGCAAAATTCTAATATTTCTTTCTGTTAGCATTAATGAAAAAGCATGTGTCATGATACTTGACCATTTTGATCTATTTTCTGACACTTTGAGTCTGTCAATCCTGCTGACTTGTGGGAAATCTATAACTATAAAGTTGGCATCAGAGTGAAAATTGTTCATCTACTTTTTAGCACTATAAGAGTGATTGAATTATAAATTTAGAAAAAAGAGAGAGAAAAATAAAGAAAAGCAGCAACAATAAGTAGTGCTACAACAAACAGTCGTAAGTGATGGAGAGTTTAAGTGCTTTAATTTGTTGTCTATATACTTTGAGCCATTGAAATTTTGGCTAGGGTGGGGTGGACAGGCAGTGCTGCTCTCCTTTTGTCTGAAAAATCGTATCTCTACTTGAATGTGCCAAACAGAGAATCACCATCCACTTCCAGTTGTTTTGGCAAGATCTAAGATCAGACTCTTCATATGCATTATACTGTAAGAAAGTTTACTTGCGGTTATGTATTTGATATTACCCTTTGTGCACTACAAAGCCAGTATTATAAAGCGGTCATGTTGCAGTGAAACCGTTTATTCTGGCATTAGCCTGAATGTCACACTGAAAGATCTGGAGAACATTTTGCCAGCTGCGTGCTGATGGATTTCCTTACTGACCAGTGCAGCTGCTTCAGTCACAGAGATGTGTGCCTGTCAGCTCGGTTTGGAAAACATCACTGCGCTGTGCCCATGGCCATCAGTAGCTCCACTACTACCCAGCATTTCATATCTTCCTCTTGGATCACAAATGAAATGGAAGGAAAAAAATTACTGTTGAAGCCTGAATCTGACTGCAATGAATTCCTTTTTGCAGTTTCATACCGTAACTATATACAGATATATTAAAAAGTTTTTCTTTTCAACAAGGTCATCTACAAATCCCAGTTTAGTAGAAACTGTCTGGATTGTACTTATCAAAACTTCTGTTGTTTGCTTTGTAGAGATAACTTCAAATATTGACTCTGAACTTTTTCTATGCTCTGGGTAAGCTCATGCTGTACTCTGCTGTCTGCTTCCAATCTGATCTGACTTTTGGCTCTCACTGAGCAGACTTGGAGGGCTTGGGGCCTGACATGCAGCTTCAGGCCACATCCTGAGATGAGGGTCATTGTGGGGAGCTGGCCATGTTCTGAGAGATGTCATGTTGATAGTGCAGATTAAGGAGCCGAGTGTTAGAGCATTGCTCAAGAAACATTGTGTCTTCAATTATTCTGCCCTTTCAGAGATCTGGATGTGAAAACCTTTACTAAGATAGTTACACTTAAGCAACTTGGGAAGATCTTTGCTGTGTGCTGGTTAAATGTATCTTCTGGTGACAGCTAAAATTGAAATTCCTGTTGGAAAGGCAATTCTGCTGAGAGCTGATGGAAGATATTTTTGCAGTACGAGGGGATGAGAGTAGACTTTTGACTGAAAATTAAAATGGAGGTGATGAGCAATTCCCCTTTTCCTCATATTCATTGGAGTATTTCCAGCATTCAGTCTTACTGATTTCTTTTCCAGTATGTAGCAGCACCCATGAAAGGGGATGAAGAGATGATGTATTGGTAGGCAGTTTGTTTCAGGACGCAGTTCAAAAACAATGGCTTATTTCCTACTCTAGAGATGACGTATGGAAGAGCAGATGCATGTCTTGCAAGAGTTCTGTTATTTCTAAGCTAGTTAGAAACTAAGTTTCTAAGTCAGTTTTGGTTTATTTGGGTTCATTAGAATTTCTTCTTGAAGTTTCTTTTATTAGTTTATTGTTCTTGCTCCTCAAGGAAGGCTTCAATAATAAACCAGTAATTAGTTCAGAAATTATGATTTTTCATAGCCATGCTTTCTTAAATAACAGTAGTAGCATTGAAGAGTTCTCCCCATTTTCATAGTTAGGTTTCTTTTATTGAAACTGTGCTTATGAGTAACTTCACTTTGATGAACTGATGAAAAAATGGGTTCTGAGATTTTTTCAGCAATCTCCTGTTACTAAAGAATGACGAAAGAAAAATATTATAATTATTTTTGTTAAAAGCCTTTGCAGTTGTTTGAATTCTGTACCTTGCAAGGGATGTGAAGTTTGAGCACATGCCGACTTGAATACAATACTGCTTAGAAGAAAATTCTGTATGGTATTTTAAAAATGAGACCATTAGAGTAACAAGTCATGTATTGAAAACTAGTGAGGATGCTTGGAAATGTTTGACTGAATCCCGAGTCTTTATGAGTTTGAGAGAGACCTCTGAAAATATATAGCCCAGGATATACTTGAAATGCTGCTTTTGTAGGATTTACACAACTAAAATTTCTTTGTACCTTGCATTTTTTCCTAAATAAACACATGCCCAAATACTTGTTTCAATAGGATCAGTACAGACAATATCGTAAAAAAAAAAAAAAAAAAAAAAAACTACTGATCTGTGTTAGAAAAGTTGTTATGGTTGCTACAAGGGTGAATGCTTATTATTTGAGAATTTTCTCTTCTCTCCCCACCCAAAGGTAAAATCAATGAAATAATTGTAGGATTATGTGCTGCTCAGAGCAAATAGCAAATGATATGGTATAGGAGGGTAGGTGCACATGGAAAATCTACTTGGCATATTGGTATGTTGGCATTTTGAATGGAGATTTTAAAACCTGAGAACCTTTAATGAGTGTTTTAGAGTTAATAAAGTCTGAAAGTTACAGAGATATGAGTAACCCAATTTCTTGTAAATTCTTGATCTTGAATGTGACATACAGCATTTGTGTCAGTGTTAGGAGATTTTGTCCCATTAAATGCTATTCAGCTGTGTTTAGCTCTCTGCTCCAAAGTAACTGTGTTTCAAATGGTTGCAAAAGTGACTCTCTTATAAGGAAAATCAAATTCAGTTCCTATTTTTCTTAAGTAAACCAGTATGTAAATGTAGAGGGTAAAAAAAAAACTGAATAAAAAAGTTTTATAAAAAGCATAGTTTTTGACATAGTTTTGTGTCCAGCAAACTTAATTCAAGAGTATGATTGTGTTTGCAGCCTAGACAAAGCCACATGAGAATATCTGTATCATGCTGATGACATCAAAGAGGTATTATGAGCTAGCTAGGATAGCAGCTTGGCTGTGGCAGCTCATAGCTCATTGAGTGATATGTAACATACTTGACATGACAGTTAGCCTTGCATAGGCATATTGTCTAGCTCAGGATGGGTATACTGATTCCTGAGATAATATAGTGAAAGGCTTATAGCTATTAAATTTGTGTCACATATGAAGTTACTCCTGTAGCAGAGATTTTGTCATGTTTTTTGGGTATCACTGAAGCCATTCGCACACAGTCCAGTGCTCTTGCAAATGTATTTCAAACTAGTCCTTAATACTACAGGGGTCTCCTCCATTCAGTGTAATGTAACCATCTGAATCCAATGCAATTCCTACAGACTCAATGAGACAGTTAGCCTAGATTTTCTCAAAGGCTTCATCTTCTTTCCTGCCCTCTCTATTCTCTGTGTTCATGAGCTTTTTAGTGCTTCTCTGTGTACAACTTTGCTATGCTGTTAGAGTGATATTCAGTCTTTTCTTGTTTATTTTCCATTTTTTTGTTGTTTTCTCTATTATTATTTTTTTCTCCCCTTACAGAAGCACAAACTTATTTTTGGATAACTTGTGTCACTTCTAACAGAATTCATGAAAGTAATCCATGGACTTAGAGGATTTCTGAGGACAATGACATTTGTTAATTTGAGCCAAGGATTGTTGTTCCATTTACTAATGTGCATTTTTGGAGGAAGAGTCATTATTTATCCATTGAAAGATTTCCCCACAGTCACACATTATTAGGGGTTAGGGCTTCAGATGCAAAATTTTGTAATTTCTTCTTTAAAGTCTTCACTTCCTTCCTTCCACTAGAACAAGTAAATATGCTTATGCTTATTGCATTAGATCTCACATTAACAAATCATTTCCCTTATTTCAAGCATGCACAACATTCCCTTCTTGCAGGAATGCACAAAAAACAGGCAAACCTTCGGAGCATTTTCTTAGTTGTGTTAGAAAATGCCCAATGGTAACAATGCAAAATAAGTTTTGTCAACATATACTGACTATCCCATCAGTCTAGAGAAACTGTTCATATTTTCTGGAGAAGTCTCTTGACCCTCAAAACAATGCACCAAATTTTCTCATAAATCTAGAAGTGTTTTTAATGTGTTATATATGTTTGCCCTTTGTCTGATTTCATGTCGGTGCACCAGAATTCAGAGGTAACACAAATTTGTCACCTTTATATTCTTTACTAATGGTTAAAAGGCAGAACTGTGAAGCACTCCCTGTAGGTTGGTAGCTACATCTTTGCTTCCAGTTAAGTCTGATGCAAGAGCACTTTTATATTCTAACTTGAGATGCCTTTTTTTCCCAAAGATGTTTGGAAAAGTTGAACTGTCACTCTAAATAAAGTGTGAATTGCACAGCAGCTATGTTTTTTGAGGAAGAAAAGGCCTGCTTAGTCACTTGTCCTCATCTCTTGAACAGAAGTCAGGGCTGTTTTGCAGCTATTAAACATAATGCATTAAGGGTAGTCTTTCACATCACTGATGAGGAAAATGGTTTTGAGTTAGCAAGAATGAGAAACAGCTAACCTGTATGACTTTTAATAATGTATTACTTTTTGTACTTGTCTTCACTGTGGCAACCTTCTGGAGAATTAAATCAGGTTTTTCTTCCTGCAGAGTAAAGTAAGAAAATAAACTTAGGTTACCATGGTATCTTGTGTGCTTAATCCAACTAGCAAAGGTGGGCATATTGCAGTAGTCTTTATTCTGCATCTGGGTTTCTGACTGCTAAAGAACAAATGAAAGGCAAAGAGGAGACAACTCAAGCAGATTTCTACAGCAGTTTTTAGCAACTCTTTGGTAAGAGGAGTTTCGTTTTAACCTAATTTATGGTACCTTCTGTAGGCAATAGTCTTAAATCCTATGGTTATAGACTGTGTTAAGTAAATATGATCAGTTTCTCGCCATTTCTCTACCTAAAATTCAGTTAGCCACAATAGGAAGCTGTAAGGTAGCCATTTTAAATATAGTGGACATTTCTGCAAATTCCGTGTTCTTAAAAGTCATTCTACAATAAATTGAAAGTAAGCCAAAGTTTGCAAAACATCTGTCATTTCAGGAATTGCATTTGCATTAAATAAGACAGTTAGCAGCCACTTCCCTTGAGTACACAGCTTCAGCTCACAAAAGTCTTACCTCATCTGCCAAGCAGTGCTGTGATTTGTTCAGCCCTGGCTTGAATGCCCTGTTAGAATCATAGAATCATAGAATCATAGAATGGCCTGTCTTGAAAAGGACAGTAATGATTATCTAGCTAGGAGCCTTGGTAGGCTCATTTAAACTTTCTGCTGGAAACGGTGGCATCTGTGAGCAATATCCAGCACTGCCAGGGGGCACTTTGGTGCCCTTGGAGGAATGGGTGCAAGCAAGAATTGTGAGGAGTAATAAAAAGGGAACATGTGGTTGCAGGGTTTAATTGCAGACTTGCACACAGTGTTTGTTATAGTTAAACATTACTTTTCAGACTTCCTATTCATAATAGAGATGTACCTATGAAAATGAATTAAAATGCCTAGCATATTAATCCTATGCATTTGTTCTGGAATTCTGGATAAGAAGTGAAGATTGTAGTAGTGATTTTTCCAATGAATTGTCTTGTTAGCAGTCTGTGGTCAGATAGTATTAAAACAGTGGCTGAAACAGGCATATTTCAGTGAGACACAGGCCAATTGTAAATGTTAAAGTGGTTTCTATAAGAAGGCAGATGAGCATTTAATCCCTTCCCTATCAGCTGGAGGATCTTCCATGCTGTGAGCAGTTCCTAGTCACATGTTTCTGAATGGCTATGTGTTATCTGTGACCTTACACAGAGCAAGAGAAAACAGATGTCTTATCGTTTTGCCAAGTTTCTTGCTTGCAATTTAGGAACAATTCCACACGCACAGCGAGGTTCTTGTTAATTTGTTTCAGATGATGGCAGAACCTTTCGCATTATGTAGGACTCCTGATCACCACTTTTCTACAGAAGTGAACATTAGCAGTTGACCATTTCTCTCTCTTTTATGAGAAACAGCATACCTTGTAGTCAGCTTATTAAGCCAGCTCTGCAAGTGCTACTTGGGGATAACGAGTTCATTGAGCTGAAGAAGCACTGTTCTGAAGTTCTGAAGGCACAGCTAAAGGTATTTGGTGAGAGAAGACCGATAGAAACTTGCTGACACCAATGGCTAAAAACAAGACTTCCTAGTTTCCTCAATAATGTGTGCTCTCATGGTGGCCCACAAATCCCGACATTGCCCATAATCTGCAGTGACCTGAGCACTTTCAGTGTCTTTCAGAACCCACTGAAGACCCTCCATGAGATACGAAGAGTCAAGCAATTTTCCTAAATCGTTTAGAAAAAAAGAGAAATTCCAGTGGTTCACTGGTTTATATTCTAGTTTGTTATCCTGAGTAGGAATCTCTGCAGTGACTCTAGTTATTCTTTGTGATCGTTCTCCTAATGTTGTACAAATGATTTCATGAGATTTAACTTTTCTAAGGTAAAAGCTGATGATTATGTGGTTTCATGGACTTTAACCACAGAAGAATCTACCTTTGAGAGCTCTTGCAATGATTGCTGTCTATAGGCAGGGTTTGAGCTAGATGCTTATTTTTGCAGGTATTTCATTGCACCCATTTGCTGAATTACAGAAAGTCAGATATCTATGGAGTTAATATTCTTTTCTAACACAGAACTGTAATAACTGTAAACCAAGTTATGGTGGGACAGATTTCAGTAAGGAAGGAAGTCACAAAACTTAATGTATTAAACTGCTGTTTGTCAGAGACAGACAGAGGGATGAGTGAAAAAGTTTGTCTCTCTCCAAACTTCCTGAATTTTTAACTGTTTAACCATTTTCTGTGCCAAATCCTTATATAAAAGCAAACATCTGTTTGTACAGTGCCTTTTGTGTTAGACAGGATAAAGTTGGATGGGGAGTCCTGGTTTGGCTGCCATTTGGAAGTCAGCTTGGAAATCCAGTGTGTTCTAAGGGAGAGGAAATGACTTACTTATAGTCTCCCCACACTTACCCAGATAGCTGTTTTAAGATTCAATCTTATGGAGGTGACAGAAGCTACATGATGACATGAGAAATTAATGTAGAAGAGGAGGTGTTTTGCTAATGCTAATTAGAGGAGGTTATGCTAATAGGTATAATTTTTCTACTTCCAAACTGCATGAAATTCCAGATACATTGTACAAAGGAGTTTGGTCTTCCTTTATGTCCGCCCCAGTGGTATTATCTCAGTATCATAAAACAGCTATTTTGAGTACCAATGGCAGTCTTTTTTTTTTTTTTTTTTTTTCCCTCCCTTCTTCCCAGCAAAATTAAGAAGTGGATTAAATTAATTTATTCTGATCTATTTGCTTTATGGTTGAACCGCTGCCACTCCCCAGGGCTGAAGCATCTGCGGTGCAGTTATAACCTCTGTGCACTTTGGCATGTGTTTGTTGGCAATTAACTATTTTGTTCTGGGAAAATTAGAAGAGAATGAAATTCCGGCTACTATTCCACAATTTCTTCGTGACAGCCTGATCATCTTAACTTCTTTTTGCCTTTCGTCTCCCATCTCAGCCTTCTTTACCAGCTGTAAAATTATCTTCCACTTTTTTTTCCACTGTGGTCAGTCCCACTGAAGGACCAAAAGCAGAAGCAAACACTTGTAGGTCCTTTGTTGCTGAAATTTCTTTAAAAAGCCTTACGGAAATCTTTAGGCTCTTCTAACTGAATACAGATGGAAAAACAAACAAAAAAAAAAAAACAACAACAACAAAAACAAAACAAAACAAAACAATGTGAGTCCTTAAGCATAAGATTTGCTTCCCTGTTTTAACTTTATTTTTTGGAGTGTAAGAATTTGTTTCTGTGCCTAAAAGAACCAAGACTTAGCCATCTGGCCTTTTTTTCCCTAGGGAATGCCAGTCCCACCTGAGAGATGATATCCAAGACAGAAAACTAATGAATTATACAATTTGTTGCTAAAGGTGCCGAGATATTATTAATACAAGGGCAGTTTAATGACAGATTGGTGTTTATTCTTTATAAGAAAGTATCACCACATCTATAATCGCTTCAGTAAATGCTTTAATTCCTGTAGGTGTTACAGGGTTTTTTTCATTTTGTTTTTCGTTTTGATTCAAACTTCTCTTAGCTTAACCCATTTGCACAGAATGAAAATACACTGAGGCTAATGTCAACAAAATGACATTTGTTTCATATCGTACTTTTCTAATGCCAGCAAAGTTCTTCTGAGTATTATACATGCTGTAGAGACTTAGGTCTATACAGAAAGCTACAATGATGATATCAAGCTTTTGCACAACTGTAAAGGCCAAATCATACAGATCTGTGTAGATTAAGAATGTATGTAGTAACAAGAGTACAGCCATCAATTAGCAATACGAGAAAGATGCAAGAGATGCATCCTTAACCACAACTGGAAAATCCGTTGACAAACACTTGAAACAATTGATTTCAACAGAAATGTTTCTTTGATTAAGATGGAATTTCTTGCTACATACATATACCACAAAAAGTAGATAGCCATAAGGTTAGCAGAATTGCAGACATGCCTACATTTGTCTCTCATATCTAATATGAGCCCTAATAATTTACTGGCTCTGTTGTTTTGTCTGTTCCTAGAGACATTTTTGGAACACTTTTTTATTGTTTCAATACATAATGTAAAACTATTACAAAAACTCAAACATGTTCATGTATGAGAGAAGAGAGAGGTGTCCCACTTTTCTGTACATTAGGCTATTCTTATGAAAATATTTTGGCCATGTAACCAGTTTTAAATGCATTACCTCTTTTTTTCCCCATATTATTTTTGTATTCTCATTCTATAGTTTTGTGTGTTTAATTTACATCTCTTTTTTTTTTTTTGTAGTTTTTCCACCACTCTTGTATCTCCTTGTCATTTTTCCCTTGTGTTGATTTTGCTGCTTCTTCATTCCAAAAGAATCTGAAACATGAAGTTGTAACATGCACTATAAATTAGTCAATTATTCACCTTTATCTTCACTTAAAAATGTCCTTGTCAGCAGTATTTAATACCAAGAGGAGGAGAGCTTCTCTTAGGAATGCAATATATAGTGACAGAAGATGAAGATTGCTAATGCTAGGGAGAATCATCTTTAAAGGTAAAACTATTTAGCAGTAGATATACGTAATGGCTCTTATATTTTGTGTTCAAAATGTCTTTCCCAATGTTAGTATAATAACAGTTGTTTTTAATTCTGTTTCAGCAACAAGAACAGGATCCAACGAATTTATACATTTCCAATTTGCCACTTTCAATGGACGAGCAGGAGCTTGAGAACATGCTTAAGCCTTTTGGGCAGGTTATCTCTACGAGGATATTGCGTGACTCGAGTGGGACAAGCCGTGGTGTTGGCTTTGCCAGGTACTTCAGTGTCATTAGCTATGTTGGCAGCGTTTTTCCCCTTGTTAATTGAAAAGGCCAGAATAGGGATATCTAGATACAAGAAGAGCTTTGCTCATTTATCTTTTGCTTAGTAAAATGTGGCTGTGTCTCATTTTGCTTATGTGGCTGAATCTGAATCTATTGTTCTTAGTAGACAACTGACAAGAATAAGAGTTCATCTCTAGTGCTTCCTCCTTGTTGTACTTCTCCTTTCTTCTCTATGCCTGAAGCAAGGGTTATGCAGTGTTTCACTGAAACGTCTGCTGTGACATTTCTGTCCTGTGAGGCTTGAATTCCAAACAAGAAGCCATAGGGAAAACCACCCCGCTATCCCCTCTTCTTCATTACTTCCTGTGAGAAAATCCACTCATCATCATTTCTTTTTGGATATCATTGCTTGGAATTGTCTGGTTCATTAACATCATTTGGGAAAGAAAATATTTGTATTCATTTACATTAAATTTTACCTTGAAATATTTGGCAGCTTGATTCAGTACACATCCTAAATCAACAAGAATGAACATTTTCCATAAATTAGTGGATGGCTCCCATGTATTCCATCTGTGTGCAACCGCCTTTTCTGTAGTTAATACAGTCATTTGTTCTGGGGCTTCCTCACCTAAGTTTTCTCTGTATCTTTCTGGTATTTTCCCATCTCTAATTAAGACCTGCTTAATGTGGAAATCAAAATTTGGAGACTTTAGATTGGAGTTTTCCATTAACGGAAATAGGGGAGTGCTATGTGCAGGTACTGTGAAGGGCAGAATCCAGTAACATTCAAGCTAAGATTTGGTAGGCCGTGGGCGTTTATGCATTCTTTTTTCTCTAAACTTGCTTACTAATTCTACCTGGAATCCACAGTGGTATTTTATGAATTCTTTTATTCCGATATAGCCAGAAGAGTTTTAAAATTCTGTGCAGAAGTTTTGTGTGTATTTAAAACCTTTCTCCTAATGAAGGTGTTATGGAAGATTAGTTAATAGATTTTGTGTTATAGATTGTATTATTATGTGTACATAGGTGTTGAGTATTATCTGTATTTATGTATTTGTTATTTTTAGATACATGTATACATAATACAGTATTTACAGAATAAGCTGCTATTGTGATATCGTTGCATAAATGTTAAAGTTAAAAATATTCACTTTCAAATGGTCCAAGAAGCACATAAACATAAAATAAAGATTATCATTTCTTGCCTGTGGGAGCATTTCACCAGGTGGATAACATAGACTTGAGTCTGAAACTAAATAATATTGTTTGTTTCATCTGAAAGAAAAAAATTGCAGTTCTTTGGTTCAGATCCAAAAATCCAGAACTTCTGTAAATTCCCTAGAAGGTGGTTTTGAAACCACAAAGAAAACTGTTTAGTCTGACATTTTGATGTTTTTGGTTCTCATGTATGATGACATCTCATGGGTCTGTGCAGAAAGGCTATCAGAATTAAAAAGGTGCCAAGGCTTAACTTGTTTGTAGTGCTGCTTCTTTGCTGCTGAGGTCATTGGGCATAATTTTTGGATCCACATTAAAGAACTCAGTGAGCAAATGAAAAGAAAATCCTCTGTTAACTTTAAACATTATCTTTCAGACAGCTGCAAAATGTGTTCTTCTATTAAAATAAGTTTCATTTTACTTGCACATCTCGGTAATCTGTTCCAATTTAGTCCAACTTGGTTGTTAGAGCCGACACATCTACATTGCAATGTAAAGATGTAGCTGCAACCTGTGGAGCCACTCCCAGACCAGCAGTAGCTCAACAGCAATCCACCCAGTCTATTAAGGCTAGTTTTGACAACAGAAGTACACTAACCTGTTCAGGATGCTGGATTCTCAGTAACTGCCACAGCTGTTGTGTTATTGGTTCCTGTTTGGAAGGTAACAATGATTAAATGAGGGACAGGCACATGGTTTAGTTGTGATGATACATAGAAACTAAAAGGTTCAAAGGCAGTTTGGGGCATGCAGTCAAGCACATTTGTGTCTGACTTAAACAGTACAATCACTTCAGTATCTATCAAAAATGGCATTAACTATTTTTGTATGCATTATGTATGCTTAGAATTTAATTAAGAATGTATATCAATCTCCTTTTTTGAAAAGCAAAAGCACTACAGTTATCTGTGTTTTTCCTAATTTGAGTAAATTAGAGTATTGTATTTGCAGTGTGCACTGCAATGCTGCAGTATTTGCAGTATAAATTTGCAGTGTACCTTTGACCTTAAACTGTGTAAATTAAAAAATGTTAGCTGTGTTTTGTTTTTAGCTTTCTGAAGTAGTATATTCTTAGAAAACATCATCTTCGTTGCTCTAATGGGAAAGCAGTCACAAGAGTGAAGTAAAAAAAAAAAAAAGTAAAAAAAAAAAAAAAAAGAAAAGAAAAAAGTGTGCATGAAAAAAAGGCAGGAATATGGAAATCTGAGCATTTAATTTATGTAAATTATTCTTTATTTTCCTAGGATGGAATCAACAGAAAAATGTGAAGCGGTGATTGCTCATTTTAATGGAAAATTCATAAAGACACCAGCAGGAGTTTCTGGTATGTTGCATGTATTTCTAATGAGATGAATGGATGGGTTACTGCTTACATAGTGGGAGCCTGTTAGACTGATTGTTGTATCTGGCTTCTCATTGAGAGGCAGCCTTATAAAAATTAAACTGTTTCTTGTTGGATGACTGTAATAGTTGCTCACTTGTAACGTGGTAGATCACTTCCCTACTCTAATTCTTTTCTAGGAATCTATCCTCATAGCACATAGATGACCAGCTAAGATGCCTTAGGCCAGTTGCACGCAAATTATATCCCACATAATTCCAGCTGAAGTCAGGAAACCAGGATGTGTTGTATGTGCATCAGAACTGAATTTGTCTGATTTTCCATGAGCAATTTATCTATATAAAGAGGTGAAAAATGAACTACTTTTGCCATCTGTTGATTTTTTCCAAACTAAGCGTGAAAAAAGATTTGATTAAAAAAGTTTTTGATTAAAATTTGATTAAAAAATTCTGTAACAGTGCCTTTATGCCAGGCGTTTTCATTCACTGGGAGTTTTTACTCTCAAGTCAGAGCAGGCTTTGAGGTTCTTCAGGAAGGTGAAAGGAGGTCAACAAAGATAATTCTAGAAATATTGTGCAATGCAAAATGCGGAGATGCTGCAGTTCTTTTGTCACATCAAGTTCCCCAGTGTGCCATCAGTGTACCAGTGTTTTGTCAGCATTGTTTCTAAAATATTAAACTTAGCATTCCATTAACTCAAAAATGAGGAAAAGAAATTCAGAGCAGCAGAATAAAACAGAAGGAAATCAGGATAACATCGGAGAAAAGAATGCATGCCTGACATTCCAGCCTGCTTTTGGTAGCCATTTTATTGAGGGTCCCAAGTGAGAATTTTACAAATTACATAGTTGACGTGGTTACTGAACCACCTTTATACCACTGGTGGAATGTTTGCCAGAGCCTGACCTTGGCACAGAGAAAGTGGGAAGCAGCCATCAGCAGGCAGAAAAGAATCCAGCTTGCTCAGTAAGGCTGCATACATGCCTCATCCCTAAAAGATTACTCCAGTTTGAGGCAGTCTGTGCTGCGGTAGGGATGGCAAGCTACTTCAGAGCACAGGAAACCACTCCCTTCACCAGCACTAATCTAATGCAGGGCTTTGACTTTGCTGGCTTTTGCAGACCCTCTGCGCTGGGATTGATTGTCAAGGCTACAATTATTTTGTTGAAACTTTGTTACATGTAGGGGCTTTAACATTCATTTTTCTATTTCATATATTTAGCAATCTGTTTTATGAAGTGAAAAATCCCTCTAGGGGCAAGAGATAATGGGGTGATTTTCTCTGAACATTGACTGTGCTCTGATCCGCCCCCCGTGATTATTTTTACAGTGCTGCTATTGCTTGGACATAATTAAGAGTAATAAGTACAGAGAAACCAAGAGTTCAAATTAACATATAGGGGGTTCTGTTCAATTAGAGCCAGTAAAAAGCTGTAATAGAACTTCCTATTAGTGTTTTTAGTGTGCTCATTCTCACTTGCTTTGTGCTGTTCTCAGTGAGTGAGCCATCAAGTGTATCGCATTAACCATATTCTCAGTTAAATGAAATGAGTTACATGTGCCATGGTGCTGAATAACTTCACAAATGACAAGGTGAACAGGGGAGTCATGCAAAGCAAAATCCCTGTTGTATAGACTATAGCCTCAGCTGTCTTTAGCTGTACTTTTCCATGCTGGTGCTGTGAAGTTTTGTTGCTCCATGGGATGGTTTTTATGGAGTTCAGTTTCTTCCTGGAGGTCCTCACCACACAGCAGGCATGTGTCCAATAGTGCAGGCTTATAAGAGGCTGCAGCTTGACAATACCCTATGTTCTGCCAAAAAGTGGGGCAGAGCCATGGGGCAGCTGTGGTTTTAGGCTACCTGCACACAGAGAGGGGGATTGCAGCGGGGAAAGCTCTTGCACAAACAAAGGTTAGGAAAGTGTTTCAAAATAGATTAGCATCTTTTGGGGTTACAGAGCAGCAAGTTCAAATACATAGAAAATAAAACCATGGAACTGGAACTATGTTTAAATTAAAACGCTGTGTCCTCAAAACTTGGCTAAAATCAGCAAAGGGAGCTGGCTATAAAAACACTGTTATCAGGACGAGGAGGATAGGAGAGAAGGCCTGTAATGAAATAGGTGTGGGAGGAAGAACATCTGTTTAACAAAAACATGCTTTCATAATGCGTCTCTGTTGTTTTAACTAAGTTTGGGCTTAAAAAGTAGAATGGGTTAAACACGGTTATGAGAAGCATAGGAAGACTGAACAGAAATTCCTTTGTGAGTCTGCAAGGGCCAAGGGTAGCATAGGGTGTTCACAAATGCACTGAATGTAGAACTTCTGAGTGACAAAATGCCTCACAGTGAGCACTGATGATGTGAATCAAGCTGGAGCCAGGTGCAACAAGCTGCTCAGACTTTACTTCCCTACTCCATAGTAGCTTAATGAAATATATTCAGTATTTAGTGTGTCCATGTTTGTCTTCTGTCAGGAAGTAGAAAGTTTCACTCAGAGAGAATTTCAAACGCACTGCAAGTTGGTATGATCCTAGAAATGGTGCATTCATTTCACTGCTTGCTCTTGCCTGGTGTTTGTACTTTCATTAGGCACGTCATTGCAATACTTTTTTCTGATTTGTGGATTGTTAAATCTAGTCCATTTCTCTCAGAGCTTTGATTTTTGTATTTCATACCCTTCTGAACTGAATATTTATGCTATTGCTATACTCATGAAAAGTACTTTTGCATTTAGTTCTACTCTTCTCTGTAAAGAATTACTGATTTCAGTGAGTTATTTAAAGCTTGTCTTTTTCTTTTTCTATGAAACATAAACCTCATGAGGTACATAGGAAGAAAGATTAAATCCTTACATTGAGCAAAACACAGAAGAAGAAGAATAGTGAGGGTAGACGTAGCATACTTCTAGAATCCTTCCTTTTAAAAATATATTTAATAATTCCTATCTCTGTGCTTTGTGCTGGATCTATAACAATTGCAGAAATGATCTGCTGAGCAAAATCATGAAAGGCATCTCCTCCTTATTGCACAAGCGTGTAGCTGCATGATAATACATGAGAATAATTATATAAATAATTACATAAAGCAGTTATTCTGTAGAATACATAAGGACACACCAAGGTATGTAAGTTTGAGTGTATTCATCTTTCTTAACTTTTTTATTATAAGGTGAAGAGTTACAAGAGCTTTCTGCCTCTTGAATTATTTTGTAGCTCTTTTACTGAAAATAGCTTCTTTGTTGTTTTGCATATATGCATTTTTTTCAGTGGAAAAAAGGCAGAGATCATTCTTGCTAAGCAACCCATAGTGTTTTTACTTTTGCTCCAGAAATGATGGGTGACAGCAATGACCCAGAGGTCATAGATTATCCATTTCCCACCCTCCCCTTCCTTTTTGCAGCAGACACTGATCACTTGCACTTTGTTTCAGGGAGAAAGCTGGGGACAGGTGTGAGAGCCCTGCTCATGCAACGCTCTTAACATAGGCCAGGGAGAAGTGTACCAGGTGTGGCAGACACTGTTTGAAATGGTTTTGGTCTTGATTACCTGTCTAGTGCAGGAGAGGAAAGAAAATGGAGTACTGAAATTCTTATTTGCTTACCTCTGAAATTATCCAGAAATCTATTGTTGCAGAAATCTATAAAGTGACTTCAGCCATTTAACCATAAACTCTCATTTCTTAGTCATCTTTCACAGACCCTTTAGAGATAATCTACTATCCACAGTCTGAAAGCCATAGCCAAAGGGTATCAAGAGGTCATTGTGCTGGTGTAACTTCTGATTGTCACACTGAAGGCATCAGAACTAAGATTTTACCCATTAAATCAGAGATGAGGAGCTTTTCCTGCTTTTGTTCTCATAGTTTGTAATTGCTCCTTAGTTTGAAGTGTCAACATTGAAAATGAAAAGAAAAATACTTATTAAACCACTCAAAATATCAAAATGTCACTCTTGCGACAAATTATTAAGTCCTGTGTAAATTATTAAATGAATGTAGCCCTGAATGCTGTGTATAAGTGAAGATTAGGATGGTGTGAGGAATATGTATTTTGTTTCTCTTGAAACCTACAAAGCTCCTGATATTTGATATCTTGGATTGCACAACCTATTTTTTAATTCCCACTGCTTTTGGCAGAAGTTTCTAGCTGTACAGGCTTGCCATATCATTAAAGTGCTGTTTTAATGTTGAAGTTCTTTAATCTCATGTGCTTTGTCACTAGCAAATATATAATGAAAGTCTTTTAAAAGGTGTAGTTTAACAGAAAACTCATAATGAGAATAGTATTTTAAAACTCATGTTACATTTTTGAATATCTGAAAGCAGAGATTATTGAAATGTTGTCAAATTAGCCTTGTAAAGTCAAGAGTGTGAACATGAAGCCCAGTTGTATCACTTGGTGTGTATTTGGGTAAACGCTGAGCAGACGAAGGCTGAATTCTAATGTACGCATGTGCACAACAAGTATGGCAGGGAAGTATTTTCTCTCTACACTAACACTTTGTTCATTCATTTCTTCTGTAAAGATATTGGTCTTGGAGGGCAATTCAGGGCAGGGGGATTGCTCTGCTCTTTCCACAGCCAGGTTTCAATGCACTGAAAAGTGTGTGGTTGTAGACTGTCTCTGCAGCAGTATCTCATCATCTCCATCCTACTTAGGTGTCTGCTGGTTTTCATTAAGCGTCAGCAGAGTGGGCATTTTCCGTGTCTTAGCCAGAGATGCATAAATTCACTGTAAGTCATAGCCTTTTAAATCAGCCATCTCTTAGCTGTGAATGCTACTCCAAATATTTATGCTGTGCCTCCCTGTCTTGCACATACAGACAAATCACCGAGTGAATAACAGTTCCCTTCATCTGGGCCTGAACGCTTCCCAACAATTAAACAATAAAAATGATTCTCCCTTCCTTCCTGGACCACAAAAAAAAAAAAAAAAAAGATTGCCTGACTGGTCTGTAGGGCTTGCTGCAGCTTTTTCTTGTATATATGTAATACATTCATGTTTATATGTGTTAGAGAGAGAACATCTTACATATCTTAGGAGAAATAGGAGGAAAGCTAAACTGAAGAAATCAGTTTCTGAAGGGCTGTGATTATTCTTCTGTAAGAGGGAGATCAGTAGATCCTACTCTGCTCCTGTGAAGGGGTATCTCTCCTGAGCCTTCTCTGATGACCACCAGTCATTGCATTCCTAAAGCAATCATAGAATAGAGGAGGGTAGCAGCTGCCTGTGAGCAGCCCTTGCAGCCCAGAGGCAATGCTGAGTGCGGAGGGGATGAAGGCTCTCTGGCCCCACGGCAGGAATTGTGTGCCAGGAGCTTTGGGCTTTCACTCTCCTTGAAGCCATTTGATCTTCAGAAAACATGCTGTGCCATTCTGCTTCGGTCTCTACTCTCACCCACTCCAAACCTTCAATGAACATGAGTAGTGCTCAGGTCGCAAGGAGAGCAGCCAAAAACTGAGGCTTTTCACTGCAGATGTCCTCCTTATCAGCATTTAGATCTTGAACTGGAATCAGGGAAGATGAAAGCTACACAGCCTTCTCAGAGCAGTTGGTGGTATGAAATAGACAGTCCACTGCTTTTTTTTGTTTTTCTTTTGATGCGAGCTGCATCATTTGGCATTGTTTATGGACACAGTGGGGACTGTGGAAAAAGGTGGAAGGTCAGAAACATAAGGGTTCCCATGACCAGATCTGTGCTCAGTAAGATGGAGAGCAAACTTCTGGCAAATCACAAATAATTGCCTTAGTTATTTGGGGATCTTTTTCTTTTTCCTTTTCTTTTTCCTTTCCTTCCTTTCTTTTCTTTTCCTTCTTCTTTTCTTCTTTTTCTTCTTTTTTTCTTTTCATCTTCCCTCCCCTCCTCTTCCCCTTCCCCTTCCCTTCTTTTCATCATTTAAAATTAAGTTGTATTCAGTCACCTAATGACAAAAATGTCATTTATTCTGAAAATAGTTTTTTTTTTTAATGAAGATTGTGTTCAAACAGTTGAGCAGATTTGCTCCGACTTTCCAAAATAAACGATCTTTATCTTGAGACAGTGATGGGAAACGTAAGCTCAAATAACCCTTACAGAAGAGTTTTGTACAACGCACTCTGGAGACTTCTAATGAAGACATAATATAGTTTTAAATAAAGTGTTTATTATTCATGAGTGCTGTAATACTGAATCACAGGTCTAGAAACCTCTAATATTATTAGGTGCCTTTGTATGCTGTTCTAGAGACACTTTTTTTTTTATTATCTCTTCTAAAAAATTAGTGTGTATTTTGGAAGTCACATGTGCTTCTCACCATAATAGGTGGTTTGAAATAATTCTTTGAAAGGGTTGATAACTGCAGGACAAGGGGAAATGCTTTTAAGTTGAGGGAGGGGAGATTTAGGTTGGACATCAGGGGGAAATTCTTTACAGGGAGACTGATGAGGTGCTGGAACAGGCTGCTCAGAGAGGTTGTGGATGCCCTGTCCCCAGAGGTGTTCAAGGCCAGATTGGATGGGGCCCTGGGCAGCCTGGTCTAGTATTAAATGGGGAGGTTGGTGGCTGTGTCTGCGGCAGGGGGTTGGAGATTCATGATCCTTGAGGTCCCTTCCAACCTTGGCCATTCTGTGATTCTGTAATTCATAAATAGCTAGATTTCTACTCAACTTGGCAAATGGCTTTTTTTGTTTTGGGTACTTAACTGCTTGTATTGTAGTGTTCTCTTTCTGATCTTTTTCTTCACCATGTAAAATCAAGGAAAAATAATCTCGGACCAGACCCTGATATCTTTAGCCATGTTCAGTAACATGTGATTAACTCCCACTTATTCCAGTAGAATTTAATGCAGATTAAAATGCTCTGTTACATGAGCAACATCAACTTGTCCTTCAGTCTGTTGATACACTGCATTTTTGCCGCAAATATGCAAAGAATGCTCTTGATAGGAAGACCCCAAAACAGAACTGTTCTGTTAATGCAAAAAAAATCCCTTTAGAAATGGAAAATTTTGAAGAGATTATTCTCCAGTTTCTGTCTCCTACTTGAGGGTTTCTGATACTTCATTGCTCATTTACTTCACCCTCCATAGTCTCCAATATTTTTCCCATTTTTAGCTTAAACTTTTCCTAGTTTATTTTATGGTTATAGGATTTTAATGTTTTTTTAATGATTGTAAGACAATCCATTTGAAGTTAATTCCATTGTTAGGTACAATGAAGTCTGACTCTGAGATAAAAGTTATGTGGCTGCTGAATAGCAGCGTATGATCCGCAGCAGTGCGGATCTCTGAAGGACACGTGATCCATCTGGGATGAGACAAGCATCCACGCTCCAGCTCTGCCTCCCAGTCCATCACCTTTCCTATAGAAGGCTGTCAGTGATGCATCATGTAGGAAATGCATATTTTTTTTTCTCAGTGGAACCAGACCTAGTATTTCATGTGTGCCATTCAAAACTAACGATGACTTGGCTGGCAGTGAGTTGTGTTTTGGCTGTGCCAGTAGTTTGGAAATCAGATTCTGGGCTGGGTTGTTGGTCCCCTGAGGTTTTCAGTACTCACTGTTCCTCTGACTTAGGGAAGTACCAATGGTCCTTTTTAAATGCAGGCATAATGAAGGGCATGTCAGTGCCAGTCATGGTTTTACTAATAGATTTTATTGCAGGATATAGATATGCCAAAATTTTCCTCTGGGATGATTTTTTACACACAATCCCCCCAACCCTATGTGTTTACTCTGCACTGGGACGTTTGCACGTTGTCAGATCCGGCCTCATCTCATTCAGGTGTTTCCAAACAGAAAACGGCTCAGAGGAGTGTCACCTTAAAGCTTAGACAGCTCATGTCTCAGGAATTACTGGCAGAGAAGTGTTGACATCCAAGTCATAACAGAGCTTCCACCCTGTGATTAGAGAGGGTGTGGTGTTATGTGGCTCTGTGCTTCAGCCACGGGTACACAGAGCTGTTGCAGCTTAAGCCAATCTTAAGGAAAGAGCACTGTGCTAACTTTTGTTTTTTGATTGATTGCATTTCAGGCGTTGAAGTTGTGGTAAGGATTATGTTATGCCAAAACTAAAAAACATATAGCGACACCATTTAATGGCATTTTGCAAAGAATGAGATGAAAGAAAAATCTTGAAGAGCTTGTGATTGCATTGCACGCTCTTTATAGATCAGAGATAGAAAGGGAATGGAAAGTTGTGTCATTTTTTCAGTGCAAGGTGACAGGAGATAAAGGTGTCCAGTCTATCTGGCAGATGTGACTAAGTGGAAGTACAGAGCAGCTCTGGTCATTCTTGATGAGCAGAACTGCTTGAAGTTTTGGGACATTGCTGAGCTCTCCAAGAAGAGGAGAAATATTTGAAAGCCATTTCACATACGTTCTTCACCTTCTGCACTTGTACCTTCCTGTATATGAATAGTTCTGCAAGTAATACTCTTCCTTCCTTCTCAGTTCCTGCAGAACCTTTGTTGTGCAAGTTTGCCGATGGAGGACAGAAAAAGAGGCAGAATCAGAATAAATACATACAGAATGGAAGAGCATGGCACAGAGAAGGCGAGGTGAGACTTGTAAGTCCTCCCTTCAAGCTCTAGTGTGGGTGTACAATAATGAATACTTATGGAAATGATAGGCATTGAGACTTCTTGGCTCGGCTCTTTGGCATATTAAAAATATGCAAGCAGCCCTCACCTGACAATTTGCAACTCTATAAACTGCTTAACTGTATCTTCCTTAAGAGGAAAAAAAACAAAATGTAAAACATCAAATTGTATCTCATTAAAGTGAACACTAAAATCTCCTTTGCTTTGGTCAGGAGTATATCTGAAATATCTCTGATATTATAAAGCTATGTGAAACGTAACTGTATTTACATCTAGTAAGAAATCCCTTTTGTTCATGCAGAACTGAAGCGCACAGCCATTTTTGAAGGTTAAAACAGTGCAGTGCGGCATTAAATTTTTCCGTTTGTTGCAGCTTTTTTTAATCTTTAATATTCAAGATAATACTTTCATAGGTTTACTGTGATTACCAAGCCAGGATACCTCATACGTATGAAACAACAAAATTCAAATGTGTCTTCTGAAAAGTGGGCTCCTTGTTCGTTTTTATAGTTAATATATTGTATGCCTAATGTAGCCCTAGTGTAATCATCCTCGTGCTCTGCCTCTCAAACATGGCACATGTTATCTAAGCCAGGTATTGTATAGATTGCATTTTGTTCTTCTTGATGGAAACTTTTTAACCAATATTACAGACTCTCTTTACTTATAATTACTTCTGTCAATTAACCTTTCCCTAATTGTAGGATAATCAACTGTATCAATACAAGTTTTCAGCTAAAATTAATACTAATTAATGAGTATGAGAAATAATTTACAAGCAAAATGAATTATGTCAATTCTCTTTCCACTTATTTTTTTTAAAGGCTGGAATGACACTCACTTATGATCCAACAACAGCTGCTTTACAAAATGGGTATGTTAAGTGCTGGCACACTAAGAAAAAAATATTTGCATTGTGAAATATGCATAGAACTGGCATTTAATAAATATTTCTATATTTTCTAGATTTTATCCTTCACCCTACAGTATTACAGCAAACAGAATGATCACTCAAACGTCTATTACGCCATATATTGCTTCTCCAGTTTCCACATACCAGGTTTGTATTTAGAACTTAGGAGCTTCAGTGATTCATTGGAGCTTGTGTTTATTTATCAGTTGCTACATCTGGTTCTCTGCATTCTCCAGTCATGCTACCTTTTAATGAAGGGCCATCTTCACACTGTACAGCATGAAAATGAAGGCCTTAAAAACTGAAGGTGTGTTTGTTGCAGGAAGCATAGCAAACTAATGGGATGCCAGTTGTCTTGCCAAAAACACTCTCTAAATTGTGGTGATGGCTAAGAGTTTGTAGCCACTTCTGCATTTCATGTATGATTTTTCATTTTTTCTTCATCCAATTCTTTTATTATCAATAATTCACCTCTAAAGTAATTATTCTTTATTTAAATCCTTTTTGGTTTACTGAAGTTTTATTTCAGAGATATCTCTCCATGGTTTTGAACATTTCTGCGGGTGGTTTCAGAGCAAAAAAGCCCAGCAGTCATGTGTTACGTAGGTTGGTTAAAAAGGCTGCAGAAACTTGCTTAACATTAGAGAAGAAAACTTGGAAAGGAGTTTGGAGTTCAGATTGTATGAGCATTATCACAGTGTTACCTAAATGATTACCTATTTGGCATTTTACTATTTAACACACAAGTTTTCTACCTGTGGACCATCTGGTTACTGTGCAGAAGTAACCATGTCCCCTCCCATTCCATCTGAGAAGAGTGAGGAAGAATTGTCCAGTATTAAGTCTGGAGATCTAATGCCTTCTTGCTCCAACAGAGTGTTATGTAGGAGGTGCTCTCTGGGATAAAAGGCAGCTGGATTCATTTGGAATTAATTTCTGAGATGATTTATGCAACACAATGTTTGCTTCTGGCAGGCAGTGTCACTGATGTATTTTTCAGTATATGGAGTCATTCTGCTTTGTACAGCAATATCTCAAAAACTGCAGCAAGCTCATACCCAGAAAAGCATTATCAGAATTTTTTATTAAAATATAAATTATGAATCAACAGGAGACTCTTGAACGTTCTGAGTCCAAGTGAGAGTTGAAAGTTGGCATGGAAACATGCTTCTTGGGAGCTCGGGATCACTGCTGGGCTTATTGGGAGAGGTGGGCGACAGTAACACGTGTTTCTAAAAATGTCATAACCAGTTTTTGTTGTATGTCACATGGAGCTTAAATAGGTGTGGATGGAGTTATTGACGTCATGATACTTAAAGTGCTACAGTAATACGAATTGAAAATGAAAGGGAAGCGTTCTATGGTAGGGAGGGAGGAGATTCTTGTCCAGAAATATTTCACAATTTGAGCATTAGTCACATCATCATTAGTGATCCATCCCACTGAAACTCATTGCAGCTTTCTGTCATCTACACAACAGAATGTATCATAAAAGCATGATTTATTTATTTTTTTCTTTGGGGCATGCTATAACCTGTTCCTAGATTTATTCTTATTAAAGGTAAACAAATTTAGTAAAGTTTTGGCTAGTGTTTGTTTCTGCAACTCCTGTATACCCAAATGACATCACTAAGCCAGTTACTATGATAGCATGAGTAGATTAGCCAAAGCTTTCGTCAGGCTGTACCAGAATTTTTGCCATTAAGCTTTTGCCTGGGGAAAGGGAGGGTTCAACTGTTTTACTTTTTACCATTCAATTTCTGAACACCTTGTTACATTTTTACTGATTAAAAAATAATCTTAAAAAAAAATTGCTCTGAACTGAAAATGAATGCAGAGAGGACAGAAGAAATGCTTCCCGCCTTGTGTTTTTTTGCTCAAGGCAGTCTGTCTGCCTGTCCTATTCACAGGACACTGGGAAAGAAGGTGAAAAGTTTAAGGGGTTTTAAGTTTCCAGCAGCAATGGTGAGTCAGGTCTGCATGCCCCATGCAGGTCAGATCCTGCCTTATCCTACACATATGGCACTACTGGAGATGAAAAAGAGACATTGTCATCTTGCCTTTCATATTTCTTGCAGCACGCTTTTTCAAAGAGCTGTTATAACCAGCTCTTTTTAAATAAGAAAACCGTATAACCAATTAGTGTACTCTTCACTCCTTTTGATTTACCTTGTCATGTGAAGTTAGGCAACCTGCCTCAGTTTAAGCATCTGGATAATCAGGTTTTTTGGAGAGAAAATACGCTAGCTGCAACAAGAGGAGAATAGTACAGTGTTAATTTGAAGTGGATAATAAAATACCAATTTTGTTCCAGGTTCAGAGTCCTTCTTGGATGCAGCCTCAACCGTATATAATGCAGCACCCAGTAAGTTTTTATACTTCTCCATTGTGGTGTAAACAATTTGCATATTTTAAACAGCAGGGAATAGGCCACTTCCAACCCCATTACTTCCAGATAATTGACAATTACATCATAATGATTAAATCATGGATGAAAATGGGAAAGAGAAAGGATTGTGATAACCTGAACTGGTTCTCATTTCATTAGGAAAAAAAGAAAGCTGCCTTCAGGGCATCGACATGATGAGTAAAACTAGATTTACCATGTTGGGATCCTGAGGAACCTTTCTTTCCTTTCTGAAAATCACGAGCACTTTGCAGTTACCAATGGTTTACATACTGTGTACCAATAGGAAGCTCCAGGGTTTTAGAATAGATCTAGAGTTCAGTCTGGATTATCTGTGTCAGACAGATGGACGTGGTGATATGAAATGGCAGCAGGGGCACTCGAGACAACCTGGATAACCTGTTCTGGCTTCACTGTGCATGGGTAACACTGCTCTCCCTATACGTCTGGCTGTGGCATCTATACCAGACT
Source organism: Lagopus muta (assembly GCF_023343835.1). NCBI lineage: Eukaryota > Metazoa > Chordata > Aves > Galliformes > Phasianidae > Lagopus > Lagopus muta. The sequence goes on along the minus strand of NC_064440.1, from coordinate 15,179,859 downwards.
GACAAGTTCTAATCTGTTCTCTCGCATGTTTTGCTTCTTATCTACGTCATTTGCCAATTGAGTGCTATTATATCTAAGAGTTATAAGGTTTCTTGATAGGATAGTTACAAATAATAACAGGCCCTCCTATAGTGAAAAACAAGTCTGTTTCCAGATATAGAAAAGATATTGTCCTGATGTCAGTTAACTTCTCCATGCAGAGTACAGAACGTAAATCTGTGTGGCCAAACATTTCCTTGTGCGTGCAGAGAAGGCGATATTGAGCCTGGCCTCCTTCTCACGCAGTTCACTGTTGTTGTATTTGTAATCTTTGAATGTTAAACACACACACAAACTGGTTTTAACTTTTCTGTCAACTCGGAATTTCCTAAAAGCCATCTTGCAAATTAATGCTGTAGGAGACGCGAGTTAATATGTTATAGCACCGTGAGATCTATCTGTTTTGAAGATATGCAGTATGAGATTTCGTAGCTGAAAAATAACAATCTAGTTTTTTGACGTAAGTTTAGTTTTGGTCTGTGCAGAAATTGGTGCTGTCTTACTCATTTGCTTTGCAGAGAAGCCTGCAGTCTGCAGACAGGAAATTCTTTCAGTGTTTGATGTGCCTGTGACTCATTTCATCTACGCTGGTCACATGGTTGTTTTTCCAACTACACTCCGTAGGGTTGGTTGGTTTGTTTTTTTCTTTCATTTTAAGGAATAGCTATAGATTAAAAATCCTAGCTTTCAGTACACTGTGGTTATTGCTGTTGATTTTGACCCTCCATCTATTTTAATCAACACTTCTGCAAGCATAACTCATACAGAGTGCTTGGAAATATATTTTTGCAGAACATGATTAGTAAAATAAAATCAATTGATAACCTTCAATTTCAGATAACTCTGAAAACCTGACAAGCGTGCCTTGGCCTATTTAGCAATGTTGAGTTTTTAAAAATGCTCACATCTTTGTAACTTTGTAAAGTTAGCAAAGTGGCCCCAGAGCCATAGAGCCATCCTGGCAGCTAGTGTTTTTATAGATAACCAAGTCTGTTTGCAGTTCTGCTGACCCCCTCATCTAAAATTTGTCTTGTGTGTGAACATGACATGTGCAGGTAACATTCTCCTACCACAGGTGTTCCTCCAAAGCCTCTATTCCTAAAAATGGGACAAATGCCTCTTAAGGCCTGAAATTCCAAAGCTCAAACTAAGCGAATCTGTACCTAGTAATGTGCCAAGTTTTACTGTGAAGTTAACATGTAGTTGAACTCGTGTTTGCAGCAGGTGTCTCAAGTGCATTTTGTATCTGTTTATGCTCAGTAGGAAGTCAGTGCAGTACTTACCCTGTGACCAAGCTGTGCAAAACGCATCCCTGTTAGAGTGCCCATGAGCTGTTTGCTGAGTCAGTCAGTGCCTTGCATTGAGGAGAATTCATGCAGTACATCCCCTTGAAAGGACAGCACCTACTTAGACTCTCGAAAAACATAATTAAAACCTGATTGTTGCCTTCATCATTTCTTTCTTTGTTTTCATAGGGTGCTGTACTGACTCCCTCCATGGACCACACCATGTCACTACAGCCTGCATCAATGATAAGCCCTTTGACGCAGCAGATGAGTCATCTTTCATTAGGCAGTACTGGAACAGTATGTAGCAATTAAATACAAAATAGAACTTTTGCAAGTGAAAAATATTGTGTGTAGATAACAGTATGAGTGTACATTTACATGTAAAAAAATCTTCATTCGATAAAATATTAAGAACTGTCTCCATATATTAATTAGATTCAGCATTATTTATTCAGTCTATTAGCTAGTCAGATATAGTGAGCAAGCAAAATAGATAAAACAAATGAAAGGAACCCGGGAGATGACTCCAGAGTGAAAAAGAAACAACAGTTGTTTTTGTTCTTCAGAAGACCTGAGAGCTGAAAGTTATACATTGTGTGAAGCAAAAACTAGGCAGGAAGAGGAGATGAAGGCCAGACTCTAAACCAACAGACTCTTCTCTTCTGAGTAGAGAGTTAATATATATATGTGTAAGGATTAACACAGAAAAATTCTTTACTGAGTTTTTGAAGGTTAAATCAGGCATTAAAAAAAAAAAAAAAACAAAAAAACACCACCTCAGTTTTCTGAAAAGGCTCTTAGTTTCAGACACAAAAGTCTCTCACGTGTGGGAAACATTTGATATCTATTACATGGTGTCATGACAGGTGTTTTGAATACTCTTAGATTTTCATTGGACTTCAGCTCAGCTTAACATGCTTCTCTCCTTGTAGTACATGCCAGCCACAACAGCTATGCAAGGAGCCTACATACCCCAATACACACATGTCCAGACAGCAGCGGTTCCTGTTGAGGTCAGTATGTGATGCAGAAGACCAGAGATAAGAGATACAAATATACTATTTTAAATTTATTTTATTCTTATTATTTGTTGCAAGGAGTATTGCCAGCTGAAGTGCTGTAACTGTGCATGTATTCTGACATGTTTGAAAGGTCTTAGACTTAAAGACCTAATTGCAAACACTGCAAGGAAATACAGATTGCAGGTAACGCTGTCTGCTTTTGTCTCACATCTTTTCTCCCTCTTCATTTTCAGGAAGCCAGTGGTCAACAGCAGGTTACAGTAGAGACGTCCAGTGACCATTCTCCGTACACGTATCAACAAAATAAGTAACTGTGAGGTAGGGGCTCCTCCTGTCACATGAAAGATGTGAATTTAAATATATTTTTTTTTCATAACATGCAGTACTCTGCATTGAAAGTTCTTGCACATATCATATAAATAACATTGTTAATATCTGGGGGACAGACACTGAAATTAACATGAATTTGGCCAGAGTCAGAAGGGAAAGGAAAAAGTGAGTTAATGAATTACAAATAACAGCACTTGGATACTTTCTCTATAGCATATGTGGATTATATTCTATTTTATTAATCTTGTGTAAATCATGTGGTATATAAGAAAAACAATGAGTTAGTATAAAAAACCTTTGTATTGGATTGGGAAGCAGCTTCACATCAGACTTAGAGAGTATGCAAGTGGGTTCTGGTCTTTCAGAAATCTTTGCTGACACTCTTGCAAATTTCTGTGCCCATCCTTTATTCTAGGAAGTAGCAGTTTGGTCCAGAATTTTGTCAACTGATTTTTAATCGAAGTCCTGGATTGGCTTTAATTCCAGAGTTATTTATTTACTTTCCTGCTGCAGGTTTCCTATGTCTCTGCTTGCATTCCTTACTGACCCTTCATTAGTTTTATTCTAACTCCTTCTGTATACCATTTATCTTTCAGTAGATCACTATCCTGAAAATGCTGTTTGCACTAACCATCCCCTCCTTCATCCTCCATGCCTTAAATTACTGGAAGTTAGTTTTTCCCTAACACATCTTTTTCTGGGTGCGTTGTAAACCAAGCAACTGGACTACATAATTTTTAAATCAAATTTTGTAAGACCTAATGCAAAATAATTTCATTCAACTTCAAGTATGTATGAGAGGTGGTCTTAGAAATGTTTTTTTTCACAGCCCTTGTGGCATTCCTAAAGTACTCAAAAACCTCACGCAGTTACACGCAAGGGTTCCCACTGTTGTGATGCTGTCTTTAAAATGCACAAATCTAACAGTACACACTTTTTGACATCACTTTTGATTCTGCAGGTGAACTGTGTTATTTGACAACACTGCTCTCATCCCTATTATTGGCATAACAGCTTCTTACATGTTCAAGTATGTGAAGATAGAAACAAACCGATTGGGAAACTTTGCACATTCGACAGCTGGCACGGTCCGCATAGCACAACATATGACCTGTGTTTATTATTTTAGTCTGGCCAAACGCCGGCATCTAGAACAAGCCCACATCCTTGGTTTTCTTCCAAGGCAGGGAGAAGCAAAGCCACAGACTCTTTTCATTCCCCATCTCCTAGTGTTAAAACCATGGCTCCTGCGTGCTTCCCATGCCAGGGCTATTGGTTGGTGTTAACCACTTTTCAAGGAATTACTTGTTTTGCCGTTAAGTCTTCCCTGTGGGCACGTAAAGCTTCCTTGTGAACAGAGATCTGTAGTAGGTGGGACAACAGAATCCTACATGGCATCCCCACACCTCCAGCAGTGTGCCAGCCTCTTTCTCATAGATAGGGGCCATAGGAGGAGCAGCATGTAGACTCCTGAAGAGGGATCAGGTGTGCTGCAACCTGAGAAATGTTGTCTAACATTGACTCTGTAGCACACTGAGCTCTATGAGCAGCTGGTGGTGCTTGATGGAAGTGATAAAATCCTCCATGATTTTATTCCTAGAGAAGCTCTGCTGCCTGCACTCATCTGCGCAGGGAAATCTGCAGCAGTGGGTGTGGGCACAAGGGGAAGGGTAATATTGCTCAGCTGATTTCAGCTCCGGAGTATGGCATTCGGTATTTCTGTCCTCAGAGCATGCCGGTACTTGTCATTTATCAGACAGGTGAAGGGGAGGGAACTGACGGTTATTTCTTGCCCTAAATACAGGGAACACTGTGGCCTTGTAATTGTTGTAGTTTTGTCACTGTTGACAAATGGAAGCTTTTTTCTAAATATGTGCACAGCACTTTTGGAGATGTGCTATTAAAAGTTGGGATATATTTTGCCCTGAATAAGTGGCAAATGACAACCAGCACACTAACATGAGTCAGTGCAGTCCGTCGGGAACACCCAGCACCTTTCCCTTGATGAATACACTTAATAGCTGTATTGTTTCTTGTCAACAAGTTGCTGCTATGCGAAAATAGTCAAAGGGACTTGAAAATAGCGCAATATAATTTAATATGCACCAATGAATGTACAAACTTTAAATTAACACACTGCCTTTCCTTGAAAAATTCCAAAATTGTCTTAACTTTTCATTAGCTGAATGTGTTTCAAAGCCCATCTGATAACTTAATCTGATAGCAAATGGAAGAGCCTCCCTTCATGTTTAATGAGCCTCGAATTGCTGTTAAAAGTTAACCAGCGTGGAAGCACGGGAGCTGCCTGTGCTTTGGCTGTGGGGAGCTGTGCACACCCTCCCTCTTCTTGTCTCATCCAGAGATGGAAGCCTTTGGATGCAGCAGCAGTAGGCCCACTCACTCATCTGCTTTGGGTCGATTAAAAGCAACCAACAAGAAGAAAGTAGGCAGGGAGATAGCTTGGAACGCAGCCTCCCAGCTCCTCGGTGGGCATTCTGCATGCTTATCTTTATTAGAGGTAAAGGGGGAAAGCACAGTGGGGAGGCCACATGCTGGCAGAGAGCCGTATCCCAGTAAGTGCCGAGCACCTGGAGTGCCACCTGGCTTTGCTTTTCAGATCTGTGCTCTGATTCACTCAGTCTGCTCCCAGCTGTCTAGAGGAGGAGGTGGTGCAGCTCACACACAGCCATGTTAGCAAAATGAATGCAGTTCGTAACCCTGCTGTAGCTCTGACTTTTCTGTGTTGCAGATGCCCGGTGTTGACCCGGCCTGGAGAAGGGTGCAAAGGCTGAAACAATCATGGATTTTACTGATCAATTGTGCTTTAGGAATTATTGACAGTTTTGCACAGGTTCTTGAAAATGTTATTTATAATGAAATCAACTAAAACTATTTTTGCTATAAGTTCTATAAGGTGCATAAGAAAAACCTTAAATTCATCTAGTAGCTGTTCCCATGAACAGGTTTATTTTAGTAAAAAAAAAAATTTTTATCAAGTGTTACGACGCAAAAAAAAAAATTCAAATTTCTGGGTATGCACAGATGACCACGAAGACTATTCATGTGCATGACAGAATTTGTGTTTTGGTTTATTTTTATTTCCTTTCTTTCCTTTTATTTTTTTTCCTGTTTTGTTTTTTTTTTTAATTTTTTTTTTTTTTTTTTTAATTGTATGAAATGGGTTTTCTGAAGTTTAAAATAGTAAAACATCTAGGATGATGTTCTGTGCTTGCAGTGTGTGAGTGTTGCTTTAGTGCAGTGTTGCAGTTATAGCGTCTGGTCTTTTAGCCTTCTGTTTTTCTTTTAATGTAGTGTGAAGTGTCTTATCCTTTTCTATGAATTCCAATTTGCCTTAAATCTTTCGATGCTGTAGCTATTTCAGTAAGTAGTCCAAACTAATGGTGTAGAATGCTTTGACCAAATGAGCTGGTCTATTATGCCTTGTAAAACAGCAGCATAGGGCTTTTAAAGGTAGTCAATAAAAATTGCTGAAAATTTGGCTTTTTTAATGTGTAGTAAGTGTTTTTAATGATTTTTCACATAATATGTAAGGTAGTGAAATGCAAGAGGGGAAAACTGTTTTGTGTGAAACACATTTTCTGATGGGGAAATTTTAATAGGATAAATCGTTTGTAAGGCCGTACGCCGATAGCTCCCTCTGGTAGTTCGGATGACTTAGGAACTCTGCTGTATGATGCAATGTAAAATCTTTTTTTGCCTTTTTTTTGGAAACTAACTCGATGTTCTAGTTTTAGTGTAGGTAGAATAGGGAGTTTGGGGTGGGGATCTCACCGAATGTTTTTGTCCTTTCTTTATACTAATGATAGTGCTTTAGGATGAGGATCGTACTGAGACTTAGCAAACACAAAAGTTGCTATTGCAGCAAAATGGCAAAAGCTAAAGGACTCGTTTTCAAACACAAGCTGAGATGCGAGGAGAAGCATAATTGATTGGGTACTAGCTCTCTATTGTAGGTAAATAAAAATAAAAAGACTTGGCACTTTTAAAAGGTAACTTTACCAAAGAACAAAGAGCCAGTAACCAATAATTCTGATTTGTCTCAGCATTACGTCTTCTGTACTCTTTATTTTTGCCGGACCAGTTTGCGGTTAGGAGAATGTGCCTTTTTTGTACATTTGCATTTAGGTTTTATAATTTTAATTGATGTATGGACACAAAAGCATGAAGGAAGACTTGGATCCAAGCAGTGCCACACTTTACATCATCACTACAAGTGTTAAGTGTAAAGAAAACCGATTTTGAAACTATGAAATTCCTGATTCATAAATACAGTTATTTGTACTTCACATATTAGATAATTCACTGCTACTAAAGCTCTTTATTACGATCGCATATGTTTTAAATCAAACGATAAATTAAGTTGTCTTCCAAAACTGTGTACTTCTCTGGTCAGCTGTATATGATCAGTTATCTACCTCAAAGTTTATTTCCTTTTGTATTGGGACAGGTTGCTGGCCCTCCCTGTTTCCACAGACCAAATCATCCCGGCTCAGGAGCTGGGGCTAACAGTTGTTTCTTTCGAGTATTTTTTAGTTTTTAAATTTTGTGTGAGTATTGGAGTATAGATGTCGGTGACATTTCATAGTTTCAAAAGTAAATTGCTGCTCTGAGAAGTGTAGATTCTAGTGAAATACATAGTCGTAAGAGATGTGTTTTTGTTTTTTCTTTTTTTGAAAAGTTGTGGTATTATTGGTTCTATGCTCCCTGGAATATTACTGCTTTGTCAAAGTCCAGACTTTCTGCAGCACCTTCCCTGGGTCGGGTGGATTTCCATGCCTGGATCTCTCACTACTTGATACTTTTGCGTTACTTCGAACCGCAGTATGATGGCTGTGTTAGAGGGCGGGAAGAGCTGCTGCCGAAACGTCTGAACTAAGTGCCATACTCATTGTCTGGGTAAGATTTGGGAAATTTAACCTCTGTACATAAAGAAATGATCAGTTACTTAAACATCACATAGTAGACAGCCATTAAATTATAAAAAATTAATTTATGAAGAAAGACCTTTTGTACAGATTGAAAAAAAAAGATTTTCATAGAGATATCTATATGATCAAGAGAGTTAATTTTTTATTTTTGTTTTACTAGTGCCACAAACTTGCCAGTGGTAACTTATTTGTCCGGTTCAAGATAACTCTGTAGTTTTGTTTCCTAGGACTTGTTGTTAAACGCCAAAATACATTTTTGAACTGTAAATTTGATTAGATTGTTAGCTTTTTTCTGTTTTATTTCTTTGAAAACTTTTGAATAAAAAAGATCCAAAAAAAGAAAAAAAAAAAAAAAAAGAAAAAAAAAGAAAATGCATCGTCTGTTTCCTTCAGCTGTTCCTTTACTGGGGAAAAAGCCCAACCAAGTTGTGGTGGAACCTTTGCCTTTAGGCCAAAGTGCTCAGCGATGCTCCATGCTTGGTGTGCAGGCTTTGCCCTCTGTCTTTTGCTACGATCACGTTTTAACTGTTTTGAAGCACATTACAAGTTCCTTACTCTTTCAGACAGAACAGGAAGTACTCGTGACAAATACGTGGCCAAATGTAGCTGTTTGAATGCAAGAGCTCCTGTTCCTATGAGAGGTGTGCATTCACACTCTAGTGTGGATGCAGGCAGCGATTGGGGCAAAGGTCTCTGGTAGCTCCTCGCACTGAGCTGCAGCCAGAAGGACCCCAGTTCCAGCTGCACTGGAGCTGGCTGCAATACTCCGTTCTGGAGCACACTGCTTCAGTAGGATGCAAAGTCAGCCTGAGTGATCCTCTTCCAGCTGCATTCTGTAAGCATCTCTTTCCCTAAAGGTAATCTCTGATTTTTATCATCCTTTTGGCAAGATCATGCTGCTGATGCCGTGTATCAGAGGGCTGCCCTGCTTAAAGTAAGATCTGGAAACAAAATCAAGTTAAATATCAACCAGCTCAATGAAGGCTCTGCCACTCTCCAGGCCCACAATGCCGTGTGGTGCTGGCTCAGCAGGCTCTGACACATGGGGACTCCGGGGGGCAGAGTGGGGACTTGGGGACTCATTGCCAGGCAGCAGGGGGTGTGCTGCCCCAAAGAGCACTTCTTACATTCTCCACCTCTTTTTGACATGGTTCAAGTGCCTCACCAGCCCTGCACTGGGGCAGGCAGCCTGTGAGATGGGTAGGTTAGGGCTGCCCTACAGGCACAGCCCAGGCTTCCACTGCACGACACTGAGATATTGAGACTGTTTTCGGTAGAACAAACAAAAGGGACTCACCTACAGGTTAGAAAACAAAATTTACAGTAGCTTTGGCAATAAAAATGTCCACGACAACAATGGCTCTTATCAGTGAAGAAAGAAAAGCCTCATACTCTGTGCTACTAACAGGACAAGACTCATGTAGCTGAAAAAATACCAGGTTGCTATTTTGTGGTAATTTAAATGCTGGCCCAGCGTGTTGCTTATGTAAAATATAATGGATGAATGCAGCAAACTTCTAAGGGGTTTTGTTGCATTGTTCCTTTCACCATCGTATCAAGTTAATCTCACAAGCAGCCCTTCTGAGTTAAGTACAAATGCTCCCTTACAAAAGCTTTATGGAAGAGTCAGAATAATGTGGGTTGGAAAGGCTTTCTCTATCTATTTGCTTTTCTAATTAGTGCTATGATAAACCTACCTCTCTGTAAGTCCAGCTGTATTTGATGAGAATGAAAGCTTGCATATAAGTACCCTTTGCCTGTTGGAATAAGCCTGTGCATATCATTTCTATCAGACAATCTGCAATAGTGCAATATCCTTATGTAATATGCTTTATTATATGTCATAAAATTAATCTATTACCTGCTGCCTTGTTCAAACATCAACTCCACCCCGATGCTCACAGTTTGGTTTTGAACCCTGCTTGCAAACACGCTGTTAACACAGTCCTGTTAACAAATACCAATAAACACTGTATTCATGTACAGTGGTTTTATCCTAACACAAATACTTTGTGCAAGATTATGGACTGACCCTATTGCTTGTTGGCTGTTAGTGATTAGAAGCTAGTCTTTGTGTAGGGGTTCAATAAAACATTTTAATTTCCTCTGTTCTCTAAATTAACTGAGCTGAGTTATTGCAAGCAGTGCACTAGCTGCAAGTTAACAAAGTGCTGTTGATCAGCTGAGCTCTGTTAGTGACTGTTTGCGTATATTGGCCTAGAATAATTGTGACATAAGTCACAGTAGTTTAAAGCACTTTCCCAGTACTCTCTGTCTGGTTTTCACAAAAGTAATAGCAACAGTGAATAGATCATAGGTACTGCTTTCCCTTCTGAGGTTAATTTATGTCACGGTGCCTCCACCACCCTAGACAACCTGGATGATCAACCGAAACAGTGCCAACTCACTCTCCTTAGAAACAGCTGACATCATGAGAAATCCTCTTTGTGAGCCGGAGCCTTTCTATGCGTTCATTACTCCTACTCCTCCCATGCACACAGCACTGCACCTGCTCCTTTTGCTTTGATCAACCATTCCAAAATTATTTGCAAACTTTCACATGCTTTGGAATAAGATGCTCATTCGTACCCTGTCCAGCAATGCCTTATTGTGCAAGCCCATGTGTTATGTGATGGCATTTAAGACATGTGTGCTGTTACCTTCCAAACACTTGCAATACTGACGTAGTCTTTCAACTGTGAAAGATCATCTGTACCATATCCTAGCCAACAAATTCTGGCGTTGATTAACCCAAACAAATCTGAGGCTTTTGGCTTTCGCTCTTGGGCCATTAATTCTATCCAGAATAGGGGTTAGAATATACAAAGCCTATTCTGTTTGGCAGCATCTCCTCCGTCTCCTAGGGAAAGCCAAACTGATGTCAGAACAGTGAAGATTTACAATGCAGTGACCAGAGGGAGTAAGTAAAAGTCTGCATGCGGAGTGAGTAAGTTTCCTTTTCAGGACAGCTCTAACTGCATCTACTGTCTGAGAAAGCCTTGCAGCTCTTTTCTGCAATCAACAAGAAACCATATCACAGGAAAATACCACTGGACTTTTTCATCTGCCACAGAAGAAAGGATGATTTGTCAGCAGGCAAGCTTGGGCTGCTTGCATTGTCCATCTTGCCTTTTCAACGGTAGCCCTTCACTCCATGGTTACGTCAGTATTCTTCTGAATTGGGCTCAATTTCATCAGTCTCCTTTCAGCTGAATTATATGATATTTTCCAGCAGCTTCACTGGGATAGGAAGAGGTATGTTATAAACTCAGTGACTGTAGGGATGTGGCACCTTAGACTTCCTGCAGGTGCTCAGACCAACCTGCACAGGCAACTGTACGGGTAGCTTCACTGCTTCAGAGACTGTTTTGGTAGTGTTCCAAAAAGTAACAAGGGAAACACATTTCTGCATATACGTTCCACTGATTGTAAAGAAGCAATTTGCAATAGGAATTTTTCCCAGTGATTTTCCCAGCTAACTACATGAAATTTAACACCTGATATACCATTGATGCATTCAAGCAATATCTGTAAAGTGCATAAGGGTAACAGAAAAAAGCTTAAAGAAGGCCAAAAGAAGGCATCTGGGCTGTGTCAGAGATGGGTTGTGGGGTGCAGGGACAGCCAGTTCTTGGGACATGGTGGGTTGGTGGCTGGGATGACACATTCTGGGTCTCCTTGATGTCAAGAAAACCTTGCTCAAGTGCTGAGTGAGTATTCAACAAGCTTCAGTAGTCACTGCTTTTTGCCTGGACAGAACAGTTCAATTTTAAGCTGCTATAAGAGAGACAAGTGCAACAATAAAAATAAAAAAAGAATGCTGAAGAAGTAACCAGCTGCATGTATGTTAGGTTCCTGACCTCCTCCAGCCACGCATTGCTCGCTTGCCATAGCTTAGCAAGTTGCAGCTGTCAGCAGAACAGCTCTAGTGTGAGCAGGAGGAAGGTTCGGCAGCACGCTGCGGGTCAGGCAGCGCTGAGCTCTTGAACCATGGGAGTGATGGAGAAAAAGGCGGGGAAGAATTAAGCAGTTCCAGGAATTCCTCTCCCGAAACTGCATTGCAGCCGAAGGCAGCAAGCCCTGGGAGAGCAAGTGGGGGCACAAGGCAGCACTGCGGGCGTTGCAGTGAGGTATGTTCAGCACACCTGCTTCCTCTGAGGCCGTGCGATCGGCTGCGAGGAACGGGCTCAGCACCGCATCCGGCCCTGCGGACTGACAGTGAGAGCGATGCAGGGCCCGGAGGGTTCTGTCTGCCGGTGACCCCAGCGGCCCGCAGCTTCCTCCTGCGGTTGCTGCAGGGATCGTGCTGGGGAGTGACCCCACAACCCCTCCCCCCCATCCCACCCGAGAGAGAGCACCGCGGCCGCCAGAGGGCAGCTTCCTTCTGAGCCGGAGCAATACAAAAGGTGAGCTCCCGTTCGTGGGCTGTAATGGTGATGCTGCTCTTCTAGATCCGAATCACTAAAAGCGAAGCAGCGTGCCATCTTCGTGAGATAAAATACAAGTGCTCCCGATTCCAGGAAGATTCATTCCCGAAGAGACCCGTGAACTCGAGCCAGTGCATGGCCATATAGTCTTGGAAACATCATTTTTGTTGTCATTGTTTTTTCTCTGTAAGAGGCAAGACAATTAGATATATACACATCCCTAACAAAGTGTAAAAGCCACAAACACCTTTTCAGGAAGGTAACAAAGCTCTGAAAATAAAGGAGTCTCATAGGGGCTAAAGGAAATTTCTCTACAACCAAAAGTATGAGCAGCATTTGGGACAACACAGGAAAGGCTGCTTGTTACTGCAAAGCTCACTCCGGAAGACCTTTCAGTGGTCACTAAACATGAATTTTTATCAGTCTATCCAGAGTGCTGATAGAGATGGGGAAGCGGGCAAGACAGATAGCGGTTATTTTTGCTGCCTTGTCTCTACCTTCGGTACAGCTTGAATGTAATGAATAAATTAGCCATAGTCCAGACCGAGCACTGGAGTTTCAAGTCTCAGAAGTCTTTTGTTTGTTGGGAGAAATTGGTTTGCAGACACATTTCAGAGGGGTGTATTCACCTCTGGCTCTGCAGGGTACCCAGCTCTGTGCAGAGCTGTGGTGCTCAGGGCAAGGCCAATGATTTGATCCTACACAATCCGATTCCTAGATGTGGACTACAAGAAGCATTTGTTAACCTCTGCCAGGGATTTTGTCACTCATCCAAGTAATTAGATGAATCATTTCTGGATTCACTGCTGTATCAGATACAATAAAAGACCCAAAGAGCAACAAGAACAAACAGGGCAGTTCATAGACAACCATGAATAAGAAGTACAAAATATTGCAAGTCTGGAAATATAATGCATTTCTCTGTTTTGCATACACCCCAGCTTGAGGCAAATCAGCATGCAGACACAGACCTGTACTTCTGGGTAAGGACCTGATCCAGGCGTGTGTTTGTAATTTGTGAGGATTTCTTTTTATTTGGAAGCAGGACTGGGGAAGAAAATCAAAAGTCCAATATCTTCATTTTCTTTTGCAAACTTTGGATCTGAAAGCTTTCTTTCTCTGTGTTTTTTTTTTTCCCCCTTTGCAGTTTCGAGTATTCGCAGTGATTTCCTTTTGGCAGCCACCTCAGTGCCAGCGTGACTATGTTTGTCACAGGTTTTCTATGCTGCTGCAAGCAGGACTCAAATTAGGATTGGTGTGACCAAAGGACAATAGCTCTGCCAACGAGACAGACTTGTCTGATCTCATGAGCAGATGCTCTGCAAGCGTCTCTCACTTCTTGCCTCTCTTGCCTGGAGGACTGAAACCAGCCTGTCAGTGCGAGCGCACTTGCTGAGCTACAACTGTTTGTGTGAGATCTGAATTTTGTCTAATTCCTACCTTAATAGCTGTTCCCGACAGCTACTTGTGAAGCCTGGTGGTAAATTCCATTCCTTATCTCATAGTTTCAATAAGCAAAATTTTTTTTCCAGAAATGGTTGCTCTTTTTAGAGAGGTTATTTTGCACCCTAGCGGATTGTTTCAGATTGTAACAAATTGCTGCTGCATGTCCCCGGCCATTGCTCATATATGAGGGCAATACCTCAGGGGAGGAGGCTAGAGTGGGACCATGCCGTGATTCAAACCTCAGATTCACCTTTTTTCCCTCTCCCCATTACCTGACAGTAGTTTTAGGAGAAGAAAAAAATATTACTGGAAATTTTAAAGACCTGGCATAAAATATTGATGGGTTTTCCAGGTGTCACCAAGGGGCAGCAGACCTTGAGGTGTCTCTCAGTGCACACTGAGGAGATCTTAACTGGCTACAGCTCCTTGAGCATGCCTGATGTCTCCTGGCTGCCAGTCATCCTGACAAGGTGATGACTAATGGGGACAATTAGCTCCCTCCCCTAACATGCTGTCTGCCGTGGCTATTTGAAAGGGAATTAGAACACGTTTCCCTAAGGAAACAGGTTGGCAAATGGGCTTGGGTCTGTTAAAGATTTAGGATAGCTTCATATTAACAAAATGTCAAAAAAATTGTTCCAGTGAGGGGTAGGCTCAAGTGTTATCTGCTTTGTAAAATCCTAATTAATTCATGTTCGCATATTGAGAAATTCACTTTGCAGCCAACCTGCAATTCCATGGGAGTAAGCTGCAGAATTTCCATTAATGCCAAAGGGAGTACGATCCAGTTTTGTACTGTCCACCTGATAAAGAAACAAAAATAAAAGTTTATTTCCGAGTAGTAACTAATTAGGCTGTATAGGATGAGTTACGAAGAAGCAGCTGCCAGTAATTTAACTTGTTTTCATCTCTTTCAGAATCTTATTTCCAGTTTGCAGACAAATTGAGGCACATCTGGGTATTAATTGTTCATTATCACCATTATCCAGCTGCAAATTATTAAAGCAAGTTAAAATTCTTCCTCAGTTGATGCCTGTAAATGAGCTAAAGGCAGCTGGCTGCATGGGCCTCAGCAGAATTTGCTTAAGAAATGGGAGAGGGCATGGAGCTGTAGGTGTCCCTGCTCGTTGTGGGGGCTTGGACTAGGTGGCCTCTAAGGACTCAAAGCTCAAAGGACTCCATGGCCCTGTGATAACCAGACTGCTCCCTACGGTGACCAAGATGCAGTCAGGCTGCGGCCCAAAAGCCGCCATTAAAAGTCCCACGGCTGATGTGTGAGGGCACTGTCTGAGTGCTGGGAGGAAGGGGAACAGCACAATAGCCAGCTTCTTGAAGAACAGTGCGGTCCTTGTAGGGCATTGCTCTGATCTCATTTGAATGACAGTGGAGCAGCCTGCTCTTAACTTCAGAAAACACAAGTCTTTCAGATTCCATATCTAATAATAAGATTTTACCAGTGACTTATTTGTTGACAGAAATTACTTAGAGTTAATATGTTCTCATTGCAGACCCTGGGGTCCCTTTGTTTATGCTGAACGTGAATGTATTCTAGCACAAGAATTACTATCTCCTGCTTGCTGCTTGGGCGCCTCCAGAATAAGTAATACGCTGGCATAACTTTGCCATTTGTCAGCCAGCAGTCTGGTAGCACATTTGCTTGTCAATCTAATTTTAACCTTTTCTCATACGAGCACTTGGTATTACATGTAAATCAACCAGGCAGTCTGTCATTTGGATAGGACACTATCTTCATGGTTTTCTAAACTATGTGCTTTATCATATGTATTCATGTTTAAGTAGCAGCGGAAAATTAAAACTAATGTATTACTTCTGGTTTCTTAATGCCAGAATGTCAGGAATCTCTTTATTACCACGATGGAGATAAATGATATGTTTAGGAGGGTTGTTCTGACAGTGGGTGCGGCCATGCATTCTGTGCTTTCTGAATTGGAAGGTCTGTCCTGAATGGTAAGTAATGCTAAATGTTGCATAGCGCATTGTCTACGTCTGCTCCCATTATTGCTGTAATTTGCAGGTAGGAATAAAAGAACAATGCAACTGGTTAATTAAATATATATATAAATAAATAATGACAATGTGGTTCCAGTAAGTTGCTAGCTGAAATATTGATGCTGACTCTGAGAAAGAGAATGCAATTCATTCTGAAATATCAGTCAGTTCATGTCTTTTGATGATTTGTGTAAATCACATGAAAGGTTTCCTGGTGTGCCCTTCAATTTGCGAGGTGTTCCAGAGATTGATTTGGTTGTGAAAGCAGTACGTATGAAGTTACACATTAGCTGTTTCTCAGGGTTGTTGGAGTTATGCATCACTTCAACCTTCTTGAATTTGTGTTTAAAAAATAAAAGATATTCTAGTCCATTTGTAAAGCCTGATCCCATTTTGGCATTTTCAGATATTTTACTGCATAAAGCATGATTTGAAAAATGCAACGGTTTGTGACATCTCCCAAAGCCTCAGTCCCACACGACACCCATAGTCACTCACTGCATGGCACAACAGATAGATGTCTGAACAATGATGAACATTTGGATAGATTTTGGATAACCTATATTTTCGTCATTCATTCTTTGAGGCTATTAATGCTGCCTTCCATTTCACTCAGTATTATGATAAAGTAATGCCGGACATATTTAATACGAGATTCTGCTCTGATGATTGGTTGCAGTGTACTCAACCTGGGGCAGACAGTGAAGGATGCTCTTTACAAAAGAGCAGAACTGAAGCCCATTTACTCCTGTCAATCACACACGCTCCTCCTCTGCCCACATATTGTGCTGCTGTTCCTTTACAGGCATTAGCATCCTTTCAGCCCATCCCCACTACCATGCCTCATTTCTGGAAACTTCTGTGTGGGGTATACACCCCAAAATTTGCCTTTATTGCTGTGAATTTCTCTCATATACTGTGTCTCTCTTCAATGAGTAGTGTCTAATTATGTTCACGTGATCCCTACTACAGAGATCTGTTTCTGATTGAGGCAGTACTGTAATAGAAGTAATAACATACAAGCTGCTACCACCATCACCTCCAGCATCCTTTCCTATCTACAAATCGAGTGCCCATCGATATCTAAAATCGTATATGACTTCATTTAGCACGAATGTTGCCTGAAGTCTCAACCACAGATTAGTTAAATATCTTTGGGAAGACAGGCCTGAGATATCTGGTCGTAACTTTGATCTCATATAAATATGTACAGCTCAGAAGAATTGGTCCCAGAAAAGATTCAGGTAATTCCGTAAGTTAATTTTGCATAGTAGATTTATATATAAAATTATCTTCTGTGCTCTGATGAAGTTCTCATGGGGGTTTGTTGGACTTCCAGCTGCAGGTATTCCAGGGATGCACCTGGACAAAGTCCTATGATTGGTGAAGGGAACGGCCACCAGTGGTGATGGCATTTGGTATCACTGAGTTTGTCCAAAGTAATATCAGATGTAATTTGTTTGTTGCATATGAGATCCTCTGCTTTGCTACCACTGCTCTTGCAGCTGTGAGGCTCAGGGCAGCGTATAAAACGAATGAATGTTTGCTCTGAAGGAAAACAGTGCATTTCCAGGGATGGAGAGCCTGCTTTCTATTACAGTGAAAGTATTTTCAGGTCTTACTTATTGTTTGTCATTAGGACGTGTATTAACAAAATTCTTCTTCCCTTCCTATTTTCCATCATTGTTCATCTGCATGGATGCAGAAAAAAATGCTTTTTTCCCTGATGTACATATCTAAGGACAAACTCAGTTCTAGTTCTTAGCTGTAAATTCCTCCAGGAATCAAAGGCAAAATTCAGCTGTCTGTACTGGAAGGGCTCAGTCTTTCCCTGTCCCTTTTCCCTGTGAATTCTTTTTTTAGTATCGTTAAAAAACAAAACAAAACAAAACAAAACAACCTTAAACGCAATTTTCAGGTTCTGCTGGTGAGACAGCTCTAATGTTTACCCCCAGAGCCACTCACTGTCTTGATCCTGCTGATGACCATTGCGTTCTTCACCTTGTCTCAGCCCAGCCCTGGGAGATGGCAAGGCTCAGTGTTACTGTTTGCAGCAACCTCTGTATTAAATTGGTTTAATAATCATAAGTACCACAACAGGCACTGTCAAGCTGAGCTGCTTGTACTTGGGTCCTGTATGGAAACTAATGAGATGGCATACATTCTGTCCCTGCATCTAGCATCCTGCTTTCTTGGCTTTTGTACCTCTCCTCCTGAAATCATTACACGAAAAAAGTAAAGCAAAAAAACCCATGCATCTTGATTGTTGTAGTGAAAGGAGGGTTTCAGGAGGTGCACCTAGCATGAGATTACACTGACTTCAGTAAATAAAAATGCTATGAACAGCAACAAACTCCATCAGTTGTAATGAATTATCTGATTCTAATGACCTACTGCAGCCCGGCATGTGGCAGATGCTGCTTGGTGGCACACCTTGCCAAAGCCACGACTGATGGGTATCTGACTGAAGGCTGCTGACAGGCAGGGGTGGGCAGGAAGTGCCCACCACAGCACGGTGGGTTTTCTTGCTGTGTCCCTCCACATCCATGGTCTTTGGATGCTTCTGGCCTTCAAGTCAGCTGTTGATGTAGAACTTCAGGCATCAGTTAGCTCCCCAGGGATGTATCAATAGAAAGCCTTAATGCAAGCTCACAGGTAGTGTAGCAGAAATGCTAAGTCGTGGTCTGAAGCAGTGATTGAGCACCTGGTGGGAAGGCAGGGCCAACCCAGGTAAGCCCAGGTGCATGCAGTGCATTGAGTGACCAGAAGGGATGGAGCCAGGAACCACCCCTTCCCAGACCTCATTCAAGGGTTGACAGTGGACAGGAGGGCATTTTGCTGGAGGTTCCTATTTACATGATCCCTTCCAAAGGTAAGTAGATTTTTTTCTTCCTCTGTTTTTCATTTGCTGCAGTGAAAGATTTTGTCATCCTGCTGTTACTGATGTACTTTCCATCACATCATAGCATTGCAGGTGGCAACAAGCGTTACTGCTCCTACTCCTCCTTAGTAAAATTTGCTCTCCACCGCTTTTTCCAGCCTGTCATAAGGGACTTTTCTCTTACAATGCAACTTAGCAATCTGTTTTGACGTTACTTGACATTGCTTTTGGCCTATGTCTAGTTCCCTGAAGCTTTCCTGTCTCTTGTTCACTTGCCTTTTCTCTTCCCTTTGAATCACCTCAGCAGGTGCTGGTAGAGATGGCCTTCCACTCCCCTCACACCACACTACAAGTTGCACTTAAGAGAAAGCCATCTCAGGCCCAAAGAAATGTCTAATCAAAGAGCAAATACAAGCATAGGTCATGCTACTATTAGAGTAACCCCAGCAGCCCCCAAAGCTTACAGCAAGGGGCTTCTTTCTTTCCCATCTTTGGGTGTAATCCAGAACAGCTGCGCCCCAGGTACATGGGATGGCTGTTGAGTCGTGCTTGGGGCTGGCAGATGTCAGGTTTAGCTTTATTTATTGCAGTAGGTCGTATTTATTGCAACAACACTGGTGGTGAGGGGTCTCTAACTGGTGCTGAGGTTTGTAGTGGAGCTCTGGAGCTTCCACTGGGGTCTGGACTGGATCCTGACCTCAGCCTGCCTGCTCTGTTTGCTTTTCCTTTCCTTACACTGCTTCCCCTGTCTGTTTGTCCCTGCCCAGGGAAATGAGATGCACACTGGGATGATCCTGCTCCTACTGCCTGGTTTATAGGAAAGAAATACCTTGAGAAAACATATGTGAGCTGGCTGGAGAGAGAATGTTTGGGAGACAGAAGCACTGACTTTCAGGAAGAGAGTAAAACAGCATTATGGGAACAAAAAAAGACCTTCTAAAAATCAGAATAGCTTCAACATTGCTCACTCTGCTAATGGATTCATTATTACAGAGAGATTGTGAACGGGACAATGGGACTTTTATTTCTTCCCTTGGGAGTGAGGCAAGAAAGTGGCTGCTTAAATCACTATTGACATTCAGCATGTGAATTCCAGTTTTGATTTTATGAATGGCCTCTATCATCACATCTTGTGCGGACCGTCTCATGCTCATTGTGCTGTGGGGTTAGACACACTGTCACCATCCCTATAAATAGCTGCATTGGTTGCGAAGGGCTATCAGAGCCTCCTCTGAAAGAATAGGCCTTTTGACCAGTGGCATTTTAGGCCACTTTTCTTCAAACTTTCTAGACAAGATAGCATGTTTTCCACTCTGTGGATCCTAGAAAATGGACAGTAACCAAAGTATTGATCTGTGAAATTCAGGCACCCAGTGAGTGTGAAGAGCACACGGGGAAAACCAAAGTTAGGAGCAATAGGACAGAGCATGCTCTCCAGAAGAAGTCTCAGCTGCGGGGCTTGCAAGGAGTAACAAACTGCTATGCACAGAAAGAGAAGCTCCTTGTGATCCATCTGGAATCTGAGCTGCTGTGCACAACTGCTGCAGTGTTGGACAGGTCTGCTCTGCACCCAAAAATGCTCAAGTGTACCAGGGGATGGGCGGTAAGCAGACACTGTTTTCTGTATCTTTGGTTTTGGATAAAGTAGGAGGTGATTGTGTATAAAAAATGTTTTGGCTTCCAGCTGCTAGTCACTATTGTGATCTGTACAACATGACAACAGCCTTCGGGTAAATACTCAGCACCTTCGGGGTAGGCTTGGAAGGCATGAATACTTTTAATGTAGCAAAGAGTGGGGGGGCTCTAAGGATAAATGTTGTCTGGTCTGTACAAGCCTTCTTCTGTGAAGAAATGTGCTGGAGATACAGAAATCACATGTTCTGCTGGCTGTGCAGGCAGGGAAGATTTACAGCATGGAAGAGGTCAGATGTAGCACAGCGCTGAATGATGGATTACAGGGTTTGCTGGGTGTCTTTGGCTATTAAAGGTAATAAATGCCTAGATATTTGGAGGGTTTCCTTACAATTAACAACCCATCTGGAATTCACACCCCACCTTCCACAACCTGGGAAGTTTCCAAGAGTGCATTTAGTCAGCAGAAGCACCCTTTGTGCAAACAGTGAGTGTGTACACAAAAAGATTGCTTTGCCAAAAGGAAAGAAATTAGAGCAGTAAATTTAGGGATGTGACTAACTCTTTCTGGATGGGGGGAAAGAACCACACTTGCCAGTTATCTCTTCTGTGCCTTTCCTCAGCTGTGGCTGGGGACATCTGATGACTGTTTCCCTTTCACTCCCAGCACAGTGCATTCTGTCTGCTGACAGAGTTAATGAAGTCACTCGCAAGCCTCCATTCCCCGGGGAAAAGCACTTCTATGAATAGACCTGTTACTTACGTCTCTGGTTGTGATGCTCTCAGTGCTCCTTTTGCTGTGCCACCATCTCTAACAATTGTGCCATTTCTAAACAATGGCCTTTCACTGTAGAGCTTTGGCAGTGCAGGATGCCGTGAAAGTTCTTGCTTCTGGCATAGCTGTAGAGCTCTGTGAATGCTTCTATGCTGTCCTCAGTGCTAGATGTAAGTTTTGAAGTACCACAGACTTAGCAAAAATGTGGAGGAAGAGGGACTGTTACCATGAGATGCTTCTTCAACATATATCCTACAATAAGGAGGAAATTAAGCTTTTTGTTTGTAAGAACAGAATATTTCTATCCTATGGAAATAGAAAGGGAAACCGTTGATCTGATGAGAAATGTTAGAGAACGCCACATATTTGCCCAGCTGAGCTTGCATGTCTGGTAATGATTAAGTTTGTTTTTGTAAGGAATTGCACTGGTCTAGACAGAGGTGACCTGTGAAGGAAATATAACCAGTAGATATAAAGACAATAGAGAGAAATAACCATGAATCATGATAACGTATTGCCCAAAGTACAGAAATATAAGACCTTATTAATACTTATTACAGTTTGTAGGGCCTTTGATTAGTGTCAGTGAAGGCAAGCAGAGTGTGTCACTGCTTTGTGTTTTCATGACTGAGTGGTGTAGTTGAGATCTAAATCAAAATGATTTTACAGTTGGACACTCCATGAGAAAATCTAGCTATGGAAGTCAGTAAATGGTCAAAAAGAGAGCGACTTGGTAAAGAAGCATGCCATTAGAACATTACCTATTCTTTGTTTAAATGGCATTTTTACATTCAATTTGTCCTTTAATACAAATTTCATGTTCTTAACAGACTCTTCCTATATCAAATTGTCAGACTTTTAGTTCTCATAGAGCTACAATGAGGTCTCCAATAAAATGCAACTGTCAGTTTCTTTTCACCGTGATCTAAATGTCTGCACCATTCCTACATGAGCAGAGTGAGTTTGGTCTGATCTGAACATTGATTCATACTCCTCATCCTCCTGCCTGTATAAAACCAAAACAACATTAACAGAAACCTCACCAAACTTGTTACTCATACTTCTCATTTCATATTAATTCTGGATGGCTGAATAAGTTTGAGTGATTCATGACCTACGTTAAAATTTAACATCAGCCTTTAATGTGTTTGGCCTGACACATGGTGTGCCTTATAATATTGATATATCTCACTGACCCAGCACTCTGCATCAGCTTGTAGAAACATGCCATGGGAGGAAAATGACACGGTAGTCCTGATTTACTTCTCTGTCAAAGCTTTAATTAAAGCATTCACACTGTCTGCTAAGGGCTTTTGGGGGAATCTCAAAAGATGCCTGTACTGTTGTTCACAGCATTTTGTTTTGAAAGATTAGGAGGATAGGAATATGTCTCATAAATCAGACTTCTGTGACATGGTCAGCTTCTCAACAGCATCCAGAACTCCTGTCTGAGTTGCTCTCTGGTATCTCATACATTAAGAAATCCTACAAATTAATGCATCAGATTATCCCTAATGCATTTTTAAGTGCTTTCTTCCAGCACCCAGCAGAGTAGCTGCAGGGAGTTCAGCAGACCTGCAGGAACAGAGCAACGTTTCTCTCACAGTGGCTCTCCTCTCTTTCTCAGAAATACAGAGGTGCAAACCTGAGGACAGATTTCTCCTTTAGGGCTTGTTTCCATTGCTGACACCAACTGCCTGGAGGCTGTGACAAGGCAGTACTCAGCCATCTGCAAGCTTGTCAGCTGGGAGGTAGAGCTTGAACATAGCGGGGTTTCCTTTAGCACAAGCTGCTACTGAAATGAGCCCCTGCCAGAGTGCCCAGGAACAGCAGTGCTGTGAGAGAGCCTCCTGGCTACCTCTGCAGAGGAGTCTTGTTAAGGTCATACAGGCATTGCTTTTCCTTAATAAAACAAAGGGCTTTTTCCCCTAATTTTTCCTAAGGAAAAGCTTTTAGCTTAGCAGAACCATTTAAAGTGTAGGAGAGCAGATGCTGCTGTCCCCCCTCTCCCCTAGGGCAGGAAAGCTACTTGTAGCAGCAATCCTTAGCAGCATCAGGGAGTGTTTCCTGCCCTCTTCAATCCCCACAGTGCCGTAATTGCATCAATTCCTCAGATTCAGTAGCAATGGATGATAAAACTACTGCCAATACCTCAGCTGGTTGTTTATAATCTGCTCCAGCAAGCTTTGCTTCCCCTCTGACTGCTTCCTGGCTTCTGCATCCCTTGTGCTTGGCTGTTCTCTGCTCAGACATTCAGGCTTGGACTTGGAAATCCCCTGTTCCAAATGCTGAACTGTTGTGTTCTGGCAGCATTTACCTGTTGCTCTTGTAGAAATGAGGGCTCTGTGATGCTTGTGCTGTTATTCAGAGTATTAATAGAAAACACAGGCTGAAAGATTCTTAGCCACAGGCTAACCAGACGGGAGCTCGTGGTGCTTCATCTTAGCCTAGGCTGGTTTGGGATGCAAGATAGGAGCAGTCTGCCCTGACCAATCCTCATCTCTACAGTGGTAGAATGAGCACAGTACTGGGATCATGAATAAAATAATCTGCTATGAAGAATGTAAGCCAAAGGTCAAGTCTTGAAAGATTAATTAATATGTAAATTCAGAAGCACTAGCTAAATCAGACTGTTGTTGCTTGACATTTAAACATAACAAATGAGACTGAGAGGAAGAAGCAGAGGAGAAGAGAAAAATACCACAGCAAGAATGGTAAGAATAAATCAGTAACATAAGAGAACTTACATAGTGAGTTGAGAATGAAGGAAAAAAATAGGTTTTTTACTTCATGTGGGCAAGCTGAAGTTGAAGAAGACCTTGTAAAAATGAATGCTTTACCAGTGATATGGTGTTACATGGATATCAAGAAGAGTGAGCAACGGGTTCTAGGAACTCAATTGTTGTAGTCAGAATAAAAAGCTTGCAGTGACCTTGCTTTTCTGTAGGTTTTAAATCATAAATATTGATTAGTTTTTTAAAAATGAGAGAGAAAATGATGGCATCACAGGAACAAAAATCCGTACTTTCTACAAGCTGTTCCTAGCACATTTGCTCTGTTGCTGGCTATTCATTGTATAATCTTGCTTGAAATTATTAACAGGTTTTTGGCTTGTAGGTCATCTGCTGTCCCGTTTTTTTTCTTCAGCTTAACATGAAACAGACAGAATTGGGATTTGTGGTTTTCCTGTGTGCAAGAAAGGTGACGCACTACAGAACAAGATTGGAATAGCCATAACTTTGAATTTCGCCAAATTAATTGAGATATACAACTTAGCCTCTGTTAATTTTATAATTAATTTTCTTGCCCAGGTTTGTCCTGTATAACAGGAGACAGCTGTGTCCAACTTTGAAGTCTCTTTCCTCTTGATGGTGTCTATAAAAAGCACAGAGAAAGGTGTTCCCCCTGAGCATGAGAAAAAGAGCTGCATTCCCTGCCCCCTGCAGGTTTGCCAATAGCACACAGATGGCTCGGCAAGTTCTCTGGGCTCAGCCGTAGCACCAGAATTTAACCTGCCTGAGTTCTTCCTTGGCCTCTCCTGTTCTTGAATGTTACTGAGCACAGTGACTGATCTGCAATTTAAAAGGGCATTCAGATGCCTCCTCCAAATTGCATTCAGCACGCTTTGTACAGGTATCAATCTTATTAGTCAGGAGTGCAAACTGATCTTGAATTAGTTCTAAACCAGTTCTTCAGATGCTAAAGCTACCAGTGTAGTCATTTCTAAGGCTTTCACTCTTCATTAATGAATGCTGGAAGACTTCTCTTCTTCTCTGGAAGAAATTGCATAATTGACTGTCAGGTTTTGTCTGTAACGTTTCTGAGCCATTTTGCAATCCGTGCAGAGATTTTCATTTCTTTCTCTCATATCTCACGTGGTAATTGTCAGGTTGATTAACATGTTTCACAGAGTGACCCTGAGGTAGACTCCCCAGTGCCTCACACGGTTGGGGTGGTCAGGGTGCTGACTTTGCTGACTTAAAGAGGTCCTGGTCCTTCACCAGGTCAGTGACATATGGGAAATCAGAAGAAAGAGTAAAGCTGGAAAAAACAGCTTCATAACTGACTGCTGTATAATGAATAACTTGCAGCCATGACTCAGTGTCTGCATTCCTTCCCTAACACAACAATGTCTTGTAGGCTAGCTTTGAATGTTTTTGTTCACATAGTTTCAGGTAATGGATAACTCCAAATGACTAAAAGCCCTCCAGGAGAATTGATGAGACTTCTTACTGTTAACATTACTCATTGTTAAACCGTTGAACTCAAGTTCAGAAGTGTATTAAAGTTTTCACTCTGTCTCTTTCATTCAAAAATATTTGCTCTTATCTGAAGCTGTTTTAAAACTGCCCCATAAACATGAAGTCATTAGCACTACTATGATGTAATTTTGAGCTAAAATAATGTTATTCCAGTCAAATGCATACGCAGTGTGTGCATGCAGGCTGTTTTGTTTGTTTTCATTTTTAAAACAGCCGTGTTGGCTTCTGTGACAACGCTGTCATTTCTGGAATGAAAGAACCTTACATCACCTCACGCTATAGTATGAAGGGGGAAAGGAGAGAGCACTGAGAAGAACATAAAATGGGGATATATGTCTGAATAGGTTTGTCCTGAAGAAAAATCCACCACAGAGTTCCATTCCTGAAGAGGGTGTGTTAAAGCACGTGAGATAATAAAGAGTAGCAGATGTCTTAAGAATTGATGTTATGGGGAGCATTGTGAAGCATTTCTCTTTTGAGAGGAAAGAGGATTTTACACAGAAAGCAGTTGAACTCCATCTGCGCATGCATGGTATTCTTTTTCTGCAATTAGGATTGCTGAAATTGATAGCAATATATTGCAAGGAGTTGGGCTGGGTGACCTTTAAGATCCCTTCCAATTCAAATGATTCTGTGATTCTGTAACATAATTGAATCACGTAACAGTACTACAAAATAATATGTGGAAACAATATACCTTTATATATGCGTATAATAATAAAAGGATTGGAAGCAAAGCAAATAGGACAGAAGCTTGGGGGCTGCTTGTAAATAATTTCCATGGCTGGATCTGAAAAGCAGGAAATGGTGTGGGAAGAAAGAAATGTCAAATGGGAGCAATGTGGGCAGGAAAAATAAGCATTAATGTGGGTGAGAACGTGAGGCAAATGTCCTGGATGTCAGGAGTAAAAGGAATGTGAGGAATGACATTTAAAATAAAAAAGGAAGCACAGTGCCATAACAGCCAAGCTGAGATATTTGTATACAAAAACTGTGTGCAAGGAGACACAGGCTAGGAGTGCAGGGCCCTGCATCTCTCAAGGACAGCAAAACATGGCAGATGAATAATCCGTGACTGGTATGCTTTTAAATTGATGTGTAGGCTATTAGAGAAGCTAAAAACAAAAGCAGAGGTACAAAGGCATCACTTGGGCACAGTGCAGAGACTATGAGGGCAGGACAAAAGCTGTAGAAGTTCTGGGGTAACATAAGTTGGGAGGATTGGCTGACACGCCTGAAGGCTGTGTTGCCATTCAGCAAGACCTGGATAGGCTGGAGAGCTGGGCAGAAAAAAAACGGTTGAGGTTTAACAAAAGCAAGTGTAGAGTCTTGCATCTGGGGAGGAATAATTCCATGCACCAGTACATGTTGGGGGATGACCTGCTGGAGGGGAGCTCTGCGGAAAGGGACCTGGGTGTCCTGGTAGATGACAGGTTGGCCATGAGCCAGCAGTGTGCCCTTGTGGCCAAAAAGGCCAATGGCTTACTGGGGTGCATTAAAAAGAGCGTGGCCAGCAGGTCAAAGGAGGTGATCCTCCCCCTCTACTCTGCCCTGGTAAGACCTCATCTGGAGTACTGCGTCCAGTTCTGGGCTCCCCAGTACAAAAAAAGACAGGGATCTCTTGGAAAGAGTCCAGCGGAGGGCCACAAAGATGGTGAAGGGCCTGGAGCATCTCCCCTATGAGGAAAGGCTGAGTGAACTGGGTCTGTTCAGCCTTGAGAAAAGAAGACTGAGAGGGGACCTGATCCAGGTCTATAAATATCTAAGGTGTGGGGGGCAGAATTGCGAGGCCGGACTCTTTTAAGTGGTGAGTGGAGACAGGACAAGGGGAAACAGCTGGAAACTGCAGCATAGGAAGTTCTGCACAAACATGCGCAAAAACTTCTTTACAGTGAGGTGACGGAGCACTGGAACAGGCTGCCCAGGGAGGTGGTGGAGTCTCCTTCTCTGGAGATGTTCAAGACCTGCCTGGATGCCTACCTGTGCGACCTGCTGTAGGGAACCTGCTTTGGCAGGGGGGTTGGACTCGATGATCTCTGGAGGTCCCTTCCAACCCCTACAATGCTGTGATTCTGTGATTCTGTGAAGGCGAATAAGGGTCTTCTGAAGGACTGCTGAGGAATGATTATGCATATCTGTAACAGAGATGACTAAACTTCAGCTTCCAAGCATTGTGTCATTATGGAAAATTTTAATGGCACAGAAATAAAGAAAATGTTACCGATAACAGCAGTCAGTTATTCCAGGGTGTGATATCTGGCAGATTTCATCACTGAGCAATCACTGGACGGGTATGGTGCTATTCTAGGTGGTCTTTGTTAGGTACTGATGACATAGAGCAGCTGGTTGTAGAAAATAGCCTCACTAAAGTTAACTCAATTGAAAATATTTGAAAGAATAAACAAAAATAGGCATGTTAAATACAGTACTTCAGAAGGACAATTTTTGAGAAACTAGAGAAACTGCTAGTGATGTCACATGGATGGAAGTTCCAAACCTGAGCATTAGGATTTATTTAAATTAAATATGAATTATAACAAATCTGCACTTCCCACCGTAAGTAAAGAATAAAAGATATTAGCATTTTGCTGGATGAATAAATCCCCAGTAAAAGGTAATAGGAGTTAGCAAAAAGAGTGAAAGCTATAGGGGAAGAAACTGTCTCAGGAAAAGAGAAGTGCAATTGTATATGCTAATACTTACCTTCTGTCAACTGAATTTGAAAATTAAAATTTTCATGTACCAAAAAGATAAAAAAGAGGTCTGGTATGTGATAAGGATGGAGTGGGGATCAAAAATAATGTAGATACTGCCAAAAATAATTATTTTCTTTTCCTTTTTTTTTTTTTCTTTTCTGTGAATAGAATGGTATACATCATGTAGAATAATGGAATCAAGATGGGAAGCATCTGTAGAAGTAAGAACAAACATTTCCAAATTTGAAAATTAAATCCAAAGAGCAGTGTAGGCTCAGAGTGGGATGAAGTCCATAACCCATCCTGAAATGATGCAAGAAGCAGCAAATTAAATTGTAAGTACAGAAGTAAGTTCTACTTAGAAGACCTGCTAAAAAAAAAAGGAGAGAAGAGTAGAGAAGAGGCAACCTCACACCTACAGATTCATTAATTAACCTTAATTAATGTTATATACATTCTGCAAAAAAGAATAAATAAAGATGTGTGGATAAAACAGAGTAGAATGGGATGAAAACAATAATTGATAAAATGTATAAGAGCTGAGAATATGTATGTAGGATACCATCTGTTCTGAAAAGGGAATTGTTGGGCTACCTAGAGGTTACAGACAGAATTTCAAGCATCCTTGTTTCAGCTAACCTCTGAAATTATTAATGCTTTTGTTGCTGATAAAAGTGGTAAGCTCAGACAACAAAAACATCCATACGTTTGCAAAGATGGAGTGGGAGAACTGGAGAGCTGGAGGTGTGGGATTGGATTTAACATAAAATGAAATGGTTTCTGTTACAAACTGTGGCTTAGCAAGGGGATGGGAGAAGGGGCATAACATCTTGGTCAGCCATGGAAGGATGTTCAGAGAGCTGCAACGGTGCCATGGAAGTTGCAAAAATGATTCTCCTTAGATAGGCTGTAGGTGGCTTAGCGAGGTGTACGCAAGTACAGACACCAGTGTAGGAGGCAGTGGTCAGAGCTCTTCTGGAATCCTGGAAGAGTCTGCCCCTATAATTCAGAAGGAACATTGGAAGAAACATGGAGAAGTACCGCTGGACAAAACAAAGAATGAGAGCTATACAATTGCTTTCTATTAATACATCCAGGGGAGGGGAATGAAGGGCAGGGCAAATGCTAGGAAGGGCAAGAAGTTATTTGAGTTACCAGACAATGTTGTCACTAAAACAAATGGATATAAATTGAAAGTTAGTCGATCTGGAGTTTAGAGGGTCTCCATCCATGAGAAGAGTGAAGTCTCTGAAACGCTCTTCTAGTGAGAGTAACAGGAACAAACCCGTGTGAGTCAAAGTATTGCAGCAAAATGGAACTCACTTGCCTGAAAACTGGATAATACAGAATTCGCTGATTTCTTGCATATAGCCTAAAGGTGAGTGGAGCCACTTTCTCTTTGCCTCTGTGCCAGGGAGACAGTCTGAGCAATCTTATGAGGTTACTATAACAGCAGTATTTTTTGAAATTTCAGTTAATCTATTGGTTCATAAAGAAAACGTGACTCTATGGCCTCCTGTGATGTGCTGGCATGCTGCAAAATATTAAGGATGAAGTATGTTTAATTGTTTTACATTACAGTCATTCCGGTCTTGTAAAATTTTCAGCCAAAGCAAGGCAGTGCTGTCATATATACCTGGGGCAAGAAGAAGATATCAATCAAATATTACCGATAGGATTTGTATCTGATCCAGTACTTGACCTAGTGGTTGGTGACACTGCCTGCGGCAGGGGCTTTGGAGTCTGATGATCCTTGTGTTCCCTTCCAACCCAAGCCATTCTATGATTCATTTGGAATTCCTGGAAAGCATTGTTAGGGAAACATGCTGTGCCTTATCCTTTTTGTGTTACTCAGGGCAATTAAACTGAGTTAGTTGATTTTATTTTTATCTAGTGATGGTTTTATTTGCATGTTCTTGGTCTGGTGTGGTTTTTGTTCAATTGTTTAATATTATGCTAACAAAAAAATTATAACCTTAAGGTAATAACATAAACGACCAAATTGTTTAAAAAAAGGTATAACTGTTTCCAAAAGTTCTAAAACACAGAGTGAGACAAAATATTGCCCATGGGCAGTAGTGGAGTTAGTATTGATCATCCTTATGCCCACAGGATTACCAGGTAATCCTTCTCTGCTCCAGAGCAGCAGAGCAGCCATTAGATGGCAGCACTCTGCACGAAGAGCTCCTGAAACCCCAAATCCATCTCTTTCCACCAAGAGCCCGGGCCCTCAGGCAGGAGGAGAGTGCCGAATTCAGCATGCCTGTGAATAGAAACCATGCTTCCAAAGTTCAGAATAACTCTTTGAAAGTTTCATAAATCCAGTTCGTTTCAGTCAACCCATTTTCTCCATTTGTAGCAGCTGTCTGAGAGCCGAGTTGAACTATCTATTCTGGCTATTCTAGATTAATGTTTTTCAGTCCCTGTGTTTCAGCAAAACACTGGAGTTCTGTACCCCTAAGTATACAAGGTCAGTTATAATATAAATACATTTTCTCTGTATGAGATCCTAGTGGAAAAAAGTACTTTTAAACAGTGATTGAATCCCAGCCTGGTAGTTTTGAATTTACATCTAGATAAGTCAGATCTGAATATATCGTAGTTACTATTTCCTACTGGCTTTTTCCAAAGCAGAGCACTGTCACCAAGCTCATCTTGCTCACCCTTAGCACTTCTTGCTATGCAGTTGAAGTTGCGTGTCTCAGGACTGCCTTTGTAACAGGGACAGGAGTCAGAGTTTGCTTTCAGTGTACATCTGAAAGAGGGCATCTGCAGAGAGCTCTCTAGTTCTCATGCAGAGATCTGACATCATGCACAGTTAACAGTCACAGATTGACAGAATTGCAGGGGTTGGTAGGGACCTCGAGAGATCATTGAGTCCTACCCCCCTGCTATAACCCAGGTACTCTACAGGAGGTCGCAGAGGTAAGACATCTAGACAGGTCTTGAATATTGCTGTCGAAGGAGACTCCACAACCTCTCTGGGCAGCCTGTCCCAGTGCTCTGTCACCCTTACTGTCAAGTTAAATGTTGTGGAGCTGATGCTCAGGGCCATCCCAACCACCAGCATAGCACTGAATGTTGCTCTGGGGTCCCACCAGCATTGCTTTTAAAACACAGAGAAATAGATGTGTAGTGCAACTGTGAAAATCAAACAGAAGCTCAGACCAGATTCAGTAGGCCATGTGGAAATTCCTGGTGTGTTCTGAATGCTGTGGATTGGGTGAAGATCCCAGCTGGAAACCACATGGTTTTCTACCAGTTCCATTTGAGCCCTGGTGCAATTTGGAGGTTTGACTATTTGGGTTTGAGTGAGAATTTATTCAAATCTGAAAATCAAACAAATCTTTCAGACTGTTAAATCACGCAAAGAAAACTGAGGACAAAGGTTTGCTCACAGCCTTGGCTGTGACAAGCTTGGTCAGAGCTGTGAGTAAGGTAAACACAGATTGAAAACACCCTGCGTTGTCTGCCTGCTGTTTGCTGCACAGTTGGTGAACAATCCCTCCTATTTCCTCCCTGTTCACTAAGAGGTGGCTTGCTGACTTCAGTCTGCCCTTGTGTAGCAGCAGTGCGCTGCGCCGGAAACAAGAGGAGGTAGAAGCATGAGTCATGGCCTGAGTCACAGGGCTGCAGGGAAACCTTCCTGCCCAACCTGCAGCCATTCAGTTCTTGCAGCCCACTAGAAGTCAAATCATGGGAACTCAGTCACTGGGCACTCATATCTCCACTTACCACACCCTGTGTTGTTTCTGCAGGGCTCAAATACTGACAGTGGTTTCTTTGGACTGGGGTTGCTTTCTGTTGCAGCTACACCCAGCTATCCTGGCGCAGATTAACAAAACTGGGTAACTACGGAACCTGTATCTACTTTGTATCACTTCTTTGGTAGACTTTAGCACATCCTTCAGTTACAATCTCTCTGGTCAAAAAAGTTTGACCTGAACTGTGATCTCCATCTCACTGCTTTCATTTCTACAGGGCTGGGCAGGAAAACACCAGAAGTTTTCTGAAGGGCAGGAAGCACTTCCCCCATCTTTGTAAATATCCACACAACTGTTTCATCCTGCGAAACATCCAGATTTTAGATTACTCAGTTTTATTCTAGGCTCTCAGAGTGAGAGTGCATATGAGATGAACGTTGCAAATTAAGAGCCATGAGTCTGAGAGATTGTCTACAGGAATTTCTCCTCCATATGCATCTCTTCTAATTCAAGAGATTTTCCTTGGTCCAATGAGGTTGGGACATTACGTTGACTATTAAACATTCTTTGGACCTAACGTGCCTCTTCTTGCAGGTTTTGTCTGGTATAGCGGGAGAAAATTGTTGCTGTCTCTTGATCTGGTCTCCCTGTCTGTGCAATCACACTACCTCAGTTTATACGCTATTTGCAGGAGATATTTTTTTCTGAAATGAAGTAACTTTTAGATCTGAATGAAAGTAAACACCTCCCATTGTGAAACATTTAGAGACCAATCACCAGACTCACCACTGAATTCAGCTCAGTTTGTCAGAAAAGTTACACGTTGCTTTTAGAGGAAAGAACACTTATTAATGAAATACAACTTGAGGCTAATATTGTTTTAATTTCTTATCCCCTATCCACAACATTTTCTTTTTTTTTCTTTCTTCCTCCCTTCCTCCCTTTCTCTCTCTCTCTTCAATGTTGATTTCTCCTTGGTGAATGTACTAAGGGTTGACTGGATGACCAGAATATCTTTCTGTGCTATCTTCATGTATTATAAATGCCAGGTATGGGGAAAAATATGCAGTAAAGATTTTATCCTATAGAAATTTTATTACCTTTTAAAGAAGAACAGACCTGCATTGTTCAGTATTGCTCATACTGAAGATACAAGATAACAGCTGTATTCTGCTGCAATCTGTCATTATAAAACCGTAACTCTGATTTAAGCAAGATCAGAACTTGCTCCAAAATGAACATGTAGTAGAGAATAAAAACAGTGATAGTTGCACTGTCTGTAATGTAATCTCCCTCATTGAGCTGATCCCTCTAATTTGGGTTAACAGAACAAGACTGTATTACATAACTTCTTAAAGAAATCTTGCTGTCAAATCAAGCAAAACCAGGATCCCAGAGATTTTACACATCCTGACCAGATCAGCATGACTACTCCAGATTACATTTTTTCTGGCATGTGTAGCAGCTCAAGCCATTAAAACAATATATTAGTAGAGGAACTTCCTAGCCAAATTATCTTTAGATAACACATCAGATATTTAGTGACATTGCGAAACAAGTTGCATCTGCTTCACACTCAGTTGTCTTTGTTTGTTTTTTTTTTGCCTTGCCCAAGACTTCTCTTATCATCTTGTGCCTCTGTCAGTGAAGTTGTCATTCCCACTCTGCCCAGTCCTATGATCTTCTCACTGTGTGAGTTTTTAAAAGCCAAAATGAAACTTGGTTCTTCTCTCTTTTTTGTGTGTGTTTGTTTTTGTTGTTACTTGTTTTGCCATGTCCTTTTATTTCTCTGCTCTACAGACAATCTGGAGAGGTCTGTCTTCAATAAATTGGTGAAAATTATTTGTTTTACTGAAGACAAGACTAATTCAGATTTGGCAGCCATCCCACTCAGAGGCAGGCACTTAGCCCCCAGCTGTGCTGTCCTTGCCAGGACCTATGTAAAATGTTACTACACAAACAGAAAACCAATAATGTCAAACAGTATTTGTAAGTTTTATGTAGGTTGTATAATTCTTTCTTTAAAATTTTGGTATTTTGAATCTGAAAATAAGCTTTTTCTAACTGCCAGCTATTCAGCTGGCTGGTCCTTACCCTTGTAGACTGCTGGTGTCTGGTATCTGGTAGTTGAAGGACTGCCACGTAGTCCTTTGAGCACACTCTTTGAGGTGTTGTCATATTGCCGGAGGCTGGTAAGAGCTGCAAAGTGAACTCCAACATTGAAAGGGCAAGCACTAGCTTTTTGGAGCTGTGAGAGGCTGTAGGCATAGCAACAATATTATAGGACACGCACACAAATGTAAATTAAAGACAGGGAAATAAAATGTGTTGGATGGCAGTTACAGTAGGATTTTGTCTTCATATGAGCAAACATTTTCAGTCGACTCCATTTCTTTTTGACCTCATGTACTACAGACATTGTTCTCCATAGACTTGCATCCTCACCACCTAAGAGAACATAATTTAATCGATGCTTTTTTCATGCCACAAGAAATCGTTGTAGGTGAGCAAGACACTCCTAGGTATAGAAAGAAATTGAAGGAGACTTTGGAATGTTGTTGTAAACAGAAATGTTAAGGTGTGGTTCCACAACAGCCTAAGGTGAGCTGTAACCAAACTGCCATATTCCCATCTCTTTGCCAGCTCTGTCTGCCTCCTTCTCCCCTCAAACTGGTGCTCACACTGGGGTGGGCAGCGACTGAGGGCAGGGAACTCAGCCAGGTAAAGATCAGCCCGCCTACAGAAGGTGTGTGGATTTTTATTGGATGAGGTTGAATCAGCTCACTGTTTGTTTGGACACCAGTAAGAGCCAAGGGGTGTGAGCATGAGGGCAGGGCAAAGGTAGGCTTGACGTAATCTAGTTGGAGCTGCTACGAAACTACCTGTGGACTGTGTAAATATTAGTAAAATCGGATGTGCCTGGGAATGTTTCCAGGCACTAGAATGAGATTCTCTGTGCTATGAAACTGTTAAAATGCTTCCCTGGCAGGAATTTGACCTCTTCCAATTAACACTCTCTGCAAACAATTTCTGGGCACAATTTGGTTGCTAGAACGGTCCCAATAGGCAATTTGCAAGCATAAACGTGGTTCTTTCTGTGCCAGCTGGCCTCCATACCCAGGAATGCTTCCAGGCATGTTGGGTTTACTAGTATAGACCTATCCCTACTGTCACATCCTGCCCCAAAATTGCAGCTACCACCAGGTTTGAAAAGAGAGGTCTGATCCTGTCAGTTTTTACAATGAGTGCAGCTCAGTTTCACAAGCTAGCTTTGCTGCTTTGGTGGGATTTCTGATGATGGAAAAACAGGTTATATGTTTTTAGAACACATCAGCAATGCAACTATGAAATTGCAATTTTACACTGCAGTGTGTAGACCAGTTGCAGACCCTCACAATGAGAAAGGAGTTGTCCTGAACCAATCGTTTTCAAAACCAAGAGTAGCATAACATAAAAGCTAGATGAAATCTAGGAAAAATACATTTAATTTCCTTTAATGATGTTGTAAGAACCACATATTTTGCCTCCATTTCTAGTTGGGTTGGAGGGGGAAGAGATAGCAATATCTTTATATTTTTTTTATCTGGGCTATAGTGCTACTGAATGTTTGGGCACTTTTGTGGGGCTGAAGCTGAAGTGATTTTTTTCAAGTCAGTTTCAGAACTGGGAATGCAGTTATTCCTTCCTCTGCATATTAAGAAAAAGCCACAATTGCAGCATTTCCTTTCCAGTTTGCAATGTTAATAAAATCAACGTGTTCTGTATCTTGAATAACCAAAGCCAGGTTATTCAAGGTCCAGCCCTCAGCTGTGACAACTGAATAATTTCTGTTCTTTTTTTTTTTTTTTTTTTTTTTTTTTTTTTTTTTTTAACAGCTGCCTTTACAAGCTTCCCTCCACACCAGGGAATCTGAAAAAATGGGATTTTTACATCTCTCCAGGTATATTCACTTAGCAACCTTACGACCTCTTACCTAACGTATTCTCTCAGGGAACAATTAAAGGAATTGTTTTAGAGTGGCTCAAAACACACACGCAGACATGCACACACACACAAAAATGTTCTCAGGGGTTGCTTTAGGACCCAGAGTAACTGGAATTGACAGAAGTCTTCACCTGAATGAATTTTCCTTCTGATTGTATACCTTATAAGGAGTACAGGAAAACAAGGAAGTGATAACCATGTTCAGGTTACTTCTATGTACAGCCTGCCGTCTTTACCTGCCCAGGTAGCTGTTGTTTTCATTTTCATTCATGCTCTCTGCTGATAGGTTTGAAGTTTCCTTGCGGTCCGTTGTAGGTGACATCTGAAAACATACACTTTGGGAATGTATGATGATTTTTACAACATTCTGCCTTTCCGTGGACTATAATTAACACGCTAACACTTTTTGTCACACAGCCAGCACTGAAAACGAATGGGGATTGAATTGCTTTGCCTCTTTTTCCTATTTCTGCAAAGAAATAATTATGTGCAAGGTAAGACTCAGGGGCAGTGAGATGCATTTCAAAACCATTTTTGCTTTGTTTCTTGCTTTAAGTTGATATGAAATAGTTTTTTGTCTCCTGTATTTAATTGTTACTTTCTGTTTGACGACTGTTTTCTTGACATGCTGCTGAAGGGCAGCCCTGTGAATTTGTCTATGATTTATGTGGGCATTACATAGCACGATATGTATGAAACAGGTAGGCATCCGAGTAGTTACGGTTATACTAATCACTGTTTGATCCACTGAGAAACTTAATACCGTACAAGGTCTCAATGTTTCACCAGTACTTTCACAAAAAATTAAAATAATATCAAGAATTTACAGACCTGGGTGAAGCAATTTTAGGTATAAAGTGTGAGCATGTGTACATCTGTGGTTTGGTGTCTCTGTTGGTGTTTTGGTTATGCTGGCAATGTTTTGCCCCGTACCACAAACACAAAGCTTTATCAAGTGCACTGGAACAAACACAGTAGCACATTCCTATATTCTCAGTGAATGTGTACCTATAAAGCATGCAGAAGTATATTAATTATCAGCAATTGTGTTGCTGCTGTTTTCTTTGTTTTGTTTTGTTTTTCCCAGAGAGTTAATGTTCTACCAATAGAAATATTATCTTTAGGGAAGGGCTTTATCAGTAACACTACGTATGGCTAAATGTTTATAGCTTTTGCTTCCTATGTTCTCAATGTGAGCAGATTCATCACAGACTGAATGATTAAACACATTATTAATAGCCTTTTGTCTTCTTGGATTTAAACTTAGGGACCTGTTCTCAGGAAAGTGGAGTGACTTGTGAAGATTGTTTGCTTTCCGGACCACACTGTGCTTGGTGCTTCCAAGAGGTAGATGATACCAAAAATTTCAAAGTAAAACTTGAAATGTTTGTAGTGGCTCTGAGTGACAAAGTATTGACTTAACTGGGTTAGCCCATGGTTTTGTAATGCATGCAGTGCTTAGTGAAGCCTTCCTAGGAATCAAAAGGGAAATTCAAATACAGACTTTAAGCTGTATTAATATCTGTAGTATCAGCTCTGGCTGATTTCAAATATGACAGTAGTGTCAGTTTTCTAATTTATTATCACATAGGTGCGAGTATTTTGGCTAAAACATAGGGCTTTAACATAAATATTTGGATTTGTTTCCTACAGAACTCTTACAGGCTTTCTGTGTAACTCTGAGCAAGCCAATTACCATCTCTGCTTTTAAAATTTTCCCCTGTGAAAGGTGATAAATACCTCCATAATTCCTAGCAAGTCTTCTGGGTCTTAGTTAATTAATTCTGGCAAGAAAGTTAGCTATTGTAATTTAAAAATTGCCAGAAATAGTGAGAAATTGGATATTTTTCATGATAGCAGCATAATTGTAAATCAGAAAATATTCCCACCTTTCAAAAATAGCAGAATAACACATAGATGAGGAATACTGTATCGCTGTATGAAGTAACTCACAAAGATCAAAGAATACTTTTTTTTAAGGAGATTGCTAAATATAATTCAGCAATTTGTATATAATGTTACCATGGGAGGAAAACACACAAAACAACACACTTCAAAAATAAAAAAAGAAACCCACTCAATTTACAACAACAAAACATTAGAAACTCCTGTGTTTTCAGGAATTTCTGTTTGCAGTCAGCCGCAAAAACAGGATTTTCTTGAAATTTGATCAGGATTTGAAATACTGCCACATACATTGAGAAAATGAAAAACAACGTGTTGACTTAAAAAATCCTCTATAGAAGAAAAATGTGCCTTCTAGGTATATCTGAAACATGAGTTCGCCTCTGCATGCACGTTTCAAAAAGCCAGCAATTAAAAGTGTGTAACTACAGAGGGTGGTATAGTTCTCCCTGTGAAAGCTCTGTAACACTGATCTTTGTGCAGTGAAGAAGGTGTTGGTGAGAGTCTTCTCTGAGCAAGGTTGTCAGATTTGGTCTGAAGCACGATAAATTGCTGTTCTCACCTGTGTTGCTTCCACAAAAATACGTGAGCTCTCTGACAAGTGTCAGCCATGAGTGATGAAGTCTTGATTACAAGGAGAAGCTGAATTCTGTTCTTAATAAGTTTTCTGTTCTTAATAAGTTTAAAGTGAATATGTTTTGTTTTGGGTAGAAAGTTCCTCAGTGACTGAACTCAGATATTATTTGTGGTGTAATGGGCAAGCAATCTCAGTTCAGCCAAACCGGGGAGAAAAGAGTTGTCCCATGCTATGGGCCACGGCCATTAAAGAGGCAGGAGGTGTTCTGATGTTAGTTCTGCCAGGCACTTCCCAGCTTTTGTCAAAAAGTCTGGTTGGCCATAACAGTTTTCAATTCAGGAGATAACTGACTGACCTGCAGGTCTAAATTCTAGACATAGCTCTAGGAAATGGTAATAAGGCATCAAAGCCTCTTCGTGAAACAAACCACTAACCTCACTGCTATGTGGGATAATGCCCATGTTGTATTTGAAATATGAGTTTGCGTTCCAGGGAGAATTGTATGTCAAGTGCTTTGAAATGAGGAACCAGAACCAACTGCAAGATATCCAGGTGATATCGATAGGCTTGCAGTTCCCTCTATGGGGGAGGGAGGTGGAGGAGGATGCTGAGCCAGATGTGAGTGGGCATATCAGAGTAGTGGGAACCCCATCAGTTCTGGAGAAAGAGGGGAGCTGTGGTGTTTGCTGGTTCAATGAATTAGTAAAATAAGGGCTGAGGAGAAAGAGTAGATCAAAGGAAAACAAAGAGTCCAGAGAATTATGTGCACCACGCCTCCATTTTCTCACAGAATCTGTAGGAATTTATTATTTGCTCTCCTGTTATTAAATGATGTTCCACCAGCAGTTCAAAACTGCTCAGGAAAGGCTGGTGAATTTGTGAGATAGACCTGTAAGTGTTTTGCTTACAACAGCAGGCTCAGAAGGGCTTTGTGTTCCCATTCCCAGAGCTGCAAGAAGCCAAGTGAGAGTGGCATAATTCCCATTCCCCAACAGTAGAGTAGTTTTTCCCAGGACACTAAACTGGTGTAAGTTACATTAATTATACACCTGTGGGACATGACCCACGAAGGGCAAATTGAGATTTCGGTGCCCTCTAGATCTCCTTCTGAATTAGTTTGCACTCATTGTATAATCTGCACCTTTGTTTCTAGTTCTTTGGCATTCGATTGACGTTTTGTCAGCTGCTGCTGGTGGCTGGTCAGTAAATATATTTAACTCATCCATCTCTTTTCCTGTTTGCTTTAGAATTACACAGACTCAGCTGGAATTCATGGGAGGTGTGATACCCCAGAAAACCTTTTGTCAAAAGGATGCCAGTTGAATTTGATTGAATTTCCCATTTCAGAAGTGGAAATTCACAGAAACAAACCTCTAACTATAGCAACCCAGAAGGACAATTCTGATGTCACACAGATTTCTCCCCAGAAATTAACACTCAGGCTGCGACCAGGTAAGTCACTCAGGTCATAAATGCAGATTTGTTTTAATTTTGTTTTCCTGTTCTTGATGTATACTGAGATACTGTTATACACTCAGACTAGTGGGGGGAAAAAAAAAAAGACAAAGATAAAATATTGATGTTCAATCTGAAATTATCTGTTGTTTGACTCATCGGATAATCGTTAAGTTCGGAAGGAATACTTTCAGAAGTGCTGGATCCATCATCAAAACTAAGGATTTAATGTTCAGTTCTTGCATTCTCTGGGAAATAAGTTGGCTGTGAAAGAATGGAAAGCCCCCATATCTCTCCAGCCCTGTCTCTCAGCCTCTCCCTCTGCAGATCTGGCAGACAGCGTATCTCAGAGGCAGTATAAAAATCTTGCTTTGAGGATTTACAAGGTAGCAGTGACATTTATGGAAGCATTCTATACCTACTCTGGGGTCTTTGAGACGTGATTCTTTTCCTGTGTAATGCTTGGACTAAGAAAACATAAGAAACACCCAGTTAGGTCATACTGCAGTACTACAACTGAGAGTAAAACTTGGTACACACTCTGATTTTTTAATGTGTGTGGCATATCCCGTAAGTGCTTCCTTTAGCTTTAATGATCTTCATATCAAAATTTTCTAAAGGTGCATACTGCTGAAAGGATGTTCTCATATCTTTAAATCACAGCCATCAGTTCCAAGTCTACAACTGGGGCCTTACTGAGGAATGGTTTAGAAAATACACCAGGATTGCTTTTAATTTTCTAGACAGCCAGTTTGAGATTTTTGTTGCCTGAGAGTTTGTAAAGTTATCACAGAATCATAGAGTATCCCAAGTTGAAAGGGACCCACAAGGGTTGCTGAGTCCAAGTCCTGGTTCCATACAGGACCACCCAAAATTTAGACCTTATGGCTGAGAGTGCTGTTCAAATTCTTCTTAGACTCCAGCAGCTTGGGTTTGTGACCACTGCCCTGGGGAGCTGCTCCAGTGCCTGACCAGTTATTTGTTAATTGCACAGGTGGCTTAAAGTGCTAAATAATTCTTGCCATATATAAGTTTATGAACTAAACACCATTGCTTATTACTTCTTATAAGTACTAAGATGTATCCCATCTTCCCGTGACTTTCACAGGACATGAAGAAACAATCCAGATCAAGGTTCGGCAAAGTGAAGATTATCCAATTGACCTCTATTACCTCATGGATCTTTCAGCTTCCATGGATGATGACCTGAATACAATAAAAGAATTAGGCTCAACTCTTTCCAAAGAAATGTCAAAACTGACAAGCAACTTCAGACTGGGTTTTGGATCTTTTGTTGAAAAACCAGTTTCACCATTTATCAAAACTACAGCTGAAGAAATAAACAACCCTTGCAGGTAGGCAGGGAAAGTACCTGTATTTGTTTGCATGCCAACATTTAGTCACAATATTAATCCTTATGGTAAAATCCAATTTTGCAACCCCATTGGAATCCCTTCCCTATTCCAGTCGTAACTGAGTCAGTTTGGGAAATAAGATTTGTTTGAGCTTTACACTTCTCATTAATTTGTTGCATAGAATCATAGAATGGCTTGGGTTGGATGGGATCCCAAGGATTGTCAAGATCCAACCTTACCTTACACTGCTACGTTACTTGAAGAGAGGAACTTGAGAGTGACTCTGCTCTATAGTTTTGCTGCTGATTACAAATGTGCTTAACAGAGTAGCAAAGAGATATTTAGAATAACTATGTATTTATTTTTATTTGCTAGAATATACATGTATACATTTATATATAGAGAGAAATTTTATGATGCTGTGATGCTAAAGGGGTTCAAACTGAAACCCAACACAGAACAGCAGTTTCATTTACTCTCGGGCACAGAAGAGAGATGCAAAACCAAAAAGTAATCCAGCAAGGCCTGCCATGTAGCCACTGTAGGGATTCTCTCTCTGCACTGTCCATGAGTTGTCTCACTCCTTTTGCAGAAGTGTGCCATATGAGTGCTTGCCCACCTTTGGATACAAGCATGTTTTGTCACTGACAAATGATGCCGAAAGATTCAATGAAATTGTAAAAGGACAGCGAATCTCTGCTAACATAGATACTCCAGAGGGAGGATTTGATGCAATTATGCAGGCAGCTGTTTGCAAGGTAATTGAAAATTCTAGATATGATACAAGTTACTCTGTATATATCCACTTCCAGTATTATATGGTTATAATTCAAAGGAGTAGATCATTATTTTCATTTGTTTGTTGTTGTTGTTGTTTTAATGTGATCCAAGAGCCTCATTAGGTTTATGTGAAAATACTTTTGGCTGTAACATGTTAAACATACATGAATATTGCCATATTTTATTGTTTCTATTTAATTGCCAGGAATAAAATAAAATATGAATTGCATAACTAATGGGTCTGTTCCCTTAATAATTTTTTTATCTAAAAATGTTGGGTGAACTATGCTTAGAGTATTAAGCAGAATGAATTGAACAGAGCCAACACTTTTTCATAAACACAAAAATGAGAATAAAAAATTTAGCCAAAGACATCAGAATGAAAACTATAGTCTCTTTCAAACTGATGATGCTCATTCTTAGAATAGGTGATGTGATGTTTTTGATGCACTCTTTAAGATGTTCCCCTTCATTTGTTTTGAGATGCCATTCTCCAAGTATTTTGATGCTTTCCTGCTTGTGAGTGTAATACAGTCTACTGAACTAATGTATTTTAAATGACAGGAAAAAATTGGATGGAGGAATGACTCTCTGCATTTGCTGGTGTTTGTGAGTGATGCTGATTCCCATTTTGGGATGGACAGCAAGCTAGCAGGAATTGTTATTCCTAATGATGGGAACTGTCATTTGGACCACAATAATGAATATTCCATGTCAACTATTCTGGTAATTCACTCTGAATTTTGTTCAACTCAAAGAAGCAAATAAGAAACCTAGTGGAAGTGTACCTTAATCACTGAAATGCACGGAAGCTGCAGAAGCTAAACATTTACTATTATCTGCTTTACTTTTAGTTGCAAATGTTAGTTACAAGAGAACAGTTTGTTTATGTGGAATTGTGACAAATTGTAACTAAAAGTAAAAAAAAATAAATTGTATCTCTTATTCCTGCTAACCTAGAAAACATGTGGAACCAGACTGAATAGTATTACCTTATGCAGGGGTAACAAAATTTGCATTAACCTACTTCCCTGGAAGGAAGGATGTGAATTCAGCAGAAATTCAGAAATGTTAAGGCTGCTGCTCAAAGAATAAAAACTTTCAGCTTAAGATTCAGTGACCAAACTAGTGCACATACCCTGTTCTGCTGGCACACTGCTACTCCTCGGGCTGTGCCACAGATGCAGCTGAACCGAGAGTCCCAATGTGGAAAGTAACACCATGCTTCCCTCTAAGGGACATCCATAAAACAAGGCAAGGAAATTACACACACTTTTTTTTTTTTTTAATATATAACCTGATGACTAATGATAGTTCATTTTATGCAGCAGAATATCAATTATGGTCACTTAACTATGTTTTATTGGTGATAATTAGCATCTGGACATACCTGGAGAAACTAATGTAGGCTCTCTTCTGTTTGCCTTCAGGAGTACCCCACAATTGGACAATTAATTGACAAACTTGTGCAAAACAATGTTTTGGTAATTTTTGCTGTCACGAATGAACAAGTTCACACATACGAGGTGAGTAAACTAAAATCTTCAGTTCTGCAGTATTTGCTAATAGGTTCACTATTTTTCATAGCTGATACACTCCAGTATTTAGGAGCCAATTCTGCAAGACATTTGTGTAACAAAAATATCTAGGAAATTATATATTGGAGTCACAGAAAGACTCTTTTACTTAAAGAATGCTGCTTCCTGTATTGATTTTGATGTCCTTACGTTACTTTAAATTGGATTTCAAGGTGAATCATACTGTAATTTTCAAGTCAATCGACAAGGACTGACAAATGAGGCATTTCTACACTATTTGGAACCATCTCTGTGATTAGCCTTTTGTATTTGTGAGGTAGATAAGGAGCCTATTATTCCTTTAATAAAACAAGAATGCATTCTGACAAATATATGTCTTTATGCTCAACAGTGAAATAATGTAGGTTCTTCTTTCTTTCTTTCTTTATTTATTTATTTAACTGATCTGGGAATTTTATTTACTTTTCTTTCAGTACTCATCAGTACTGTTTTCTGTTTCTAATTTCTGTTCTCTCTGTGGCCCAAGGAATACTTTCCAGTGATTCTGTGACTGGATCTAGTTGTAGAGCTGTCTGAGAAAAGATAATACTCCAAGTGTTGGACAAAAGTTGCATGAGTGAAATCTCTCAGAAACTGATTCTCAGATGACAGCATTAGCAATGAAAGAAAGCACTCTTCGCCTTCAAGCACTTTTAGAATGTATATTGAATTCTGAGCTGAAGAGTGAAAATTAAAATCCAGAGCAGAAGAAAGCAATCATTTACTAATGAATGCAGTGGGAACCTGCATAGATGAGTTAAAATTTTTTGCATTAAGTAACGTTAGTTAAATCTCATTATTTCTCATCCATTAATAGAGGCCCACTTCATAACAATGAGATATTTTCACCAATGTCAATAGGAGCTGCAGGAATAGGGGCTGTTCTAGGAGGTTCTTTGGAAGTACCTCTCATTTACAGAGCTATATTTTGTCCCAAAAACCTTTTCTCTTACTGATGGCATTATATTTTCCTTTAGAAATTGCAGGTGGTCACCCTCAGAGTTGGCCAACAGTGCTCTTATCAGCAGTTTTCTATTTCAGTTTCCTGTGTCAGTGTTATACCAATATCAAAGTTATCAAGTGGCACCCTTTGTTCACTGGGAACACTAAACGGAGATTTATAGCTAAAGAAAAATGCAGGCTATTGTTCAACCAACTGTAGAATTTTTGTTCTTGTTACTTTCTTAGTTAGAAAAGAAAAAACGCTGTTATCTTCTATCTTGTAGGGTATAGAGAATTCCCACTGAATATATTCTATCTGCTTCTTTCATCTTTTCAATACTGCTTTCCGTCACTTATTTGGATTTCTATAGTTGTTCTGCTCTGCTTTCCATTCTGTAGGTGACACAGAAAATCAGACAAAGCAAACACAAAAATTTATATGTCGTTCTCAGAGTACAGGTCTTTTCCTTTCATGATTAATGTAGGACATACAAACAGGATTCTAGTTTATAATACAAATGTAGACATGCACTTATCCACATTTAAGAGTTCAAAAAGA
Source organism: Lagopus muta (assembly GCF_023343835.1). Taxonomy (NCBI): domain Eukaryota; kingdom Metazoa; phylum Chordata; class Aves; order Galliformes; family Phasianidae; genus Lagopus; species Lagopus muta. The sequence continues at coordinate 15,135,263 of NC_064440.1, read as the reverse complement.
ACAAAGCAAGGCAGAGATGTCTATTCTTGAGTTAAGGGCCGTGTTGATGGAGCTTGGAAGAGCTGGGTGAGGAGGCTGAATTGGCATTTGGTCATCGCCATTAAACCACACTTGTTCTGGCATTTTCTAAAAGCCTCAGTGGATGGACTCTCCTTATTAGAGAACCTCCTAAACTTGATTATCCTTTAGTATATATCCATATGGCTCATCTAAATTCTTCTTGTACGCAGCATCTAATTATATCAGATCCCAAAATGGACCATTATTATTTATAATTCAGTTCTTAAGGACCAGCATGCATTAAAATGACTATGAGGACTCAGTCAGCATCTCTTTAAATAAACTTGATGGATTCCAGTGTTCTTAAGTTCAGTGTTCAGACTCGCAAAAGCCTATTCAATATTTCTAGCCCTATATAATCCCCAACAACTTAGCCCAAAATAATTCAGCTGTTTTGATCCTCTTGAACAGAATTTTCATTTAATTTCCATTGAATTGTACGTATACCACTGAATATAGACTGTACACACACAGAATATATGCACCTGTAACGTAGCAGGTTCTAGTTTTTGATCCTTCGTGCAAGCATGCATCCACTGGATAGAAATAACCAGAGGATGAAGGTTGAGGTCTGATGCTCTCCTTGCCAGGTTGGCCATGTTTTAAAGCAGTCACGTGGAAACGCACATAAGCCCACTCAGAATTAAATGCAAGAGAGCAGAAGTTCTTACACTGAGCCCTGATCATTTGAGATTTGATTTTTAAAAAGATTTTTTTTTTAAAGAAAAGTTATTTTAAAATATATTCACTTGTCTAATGTTTTGCATTATTAGTCTCTGCTGATCCTTACCGAAGCAGCAGGGAGTGTATTTATTCTCTAAATCTATTCAGTTAGAAAATATTGGTGAATATTTCTGTGACATTTTTATGAACTTTAAATCCCATTTTGGTATAAAAGAAAACACTCCAAGATTCCCTCAAGTAATTATCATTAGTGCTGTTATCATTTGATTTCAAACAGAATTCTTTTAAAATTTATTCAAACTAGATGAGGGGAAAAAAATCCCTCTTTAGCCTTTCCTCATTGTGATAATGGCAAAAATTATTCTTTTTTGAATACATATAGATAAATACATCACAAGAAATTACAGCTTGAAAATTGAGTTTTTTTCAAACTGTGTTTCACTGCTGAAAATTGGACTAAAAATACTCCAATCTTCAGAACTTGTTCAGAATTTCAAATGATTATTCATTAAATTTAGCACAACTCCTTATTTATGCTGAAAATTCTTCTGTCATTTGCACTGCTGGAAGTTAAATTTAACCCCGCTGAGCTCAAATATATAATTCTCAAATTTCACTAATGGTGAATGAGAGAATTGCTAGAAAAATGCAGTTCATCTTTTAATGAATATTTGCTAAAAGACTGAACTCAGTGGCATTCTCTGGATAATTTTATGGTGGTAGCATATAATAGCATCATATTGCCTCCATTAATGGTTAAACAGAAATACGTGCTGAGAGGTGGGGTTTAACTAGGGAACTGAAGGGTCACACTTGCACTGGGTGTGCTCCATCATCCTTGCATCAGTATGCAGCGAAGTTTTCTTCTATGAGGAGAAAGTCTTCAGAACAGAATACCTCTGCTGTTTGTTTTGCATGCCACAGATTAGAAGGGTGCTAGACTTTAAATTCCAGGTTTATCGTCTCCCTCCCAATGTATAATCAGCTCATGGGAGGTCCGCATCTACAAAATGCAGTGTTTCAGTATTCTGAGAATCCTTGAGAGAGCACTAAGCACAAGAGGAGTCAGGAATGTGAAGTCACCAGCTGGAACACAAAATGCAGTTAATCCCACTGATTTACAATAGCACTTCAGAACTGCAACGAATGACAAGTATTCCATACATAATGTATAAAGTAATCACAGTGCTTTGGGAGATGTGAAGCATAGGAGGGATATAAGGCTACCAGATTATTCATATTTATTAATAGTTCTCTGGATTTTTTTCGATTAAAATAACAGCACTGATACGATGAATTGTAGAAGAAAAATGAATGCTACAAAGTGTATTTTTAGCTGTGGTTGTTTGCTATTTTCAAAAGGCATAGGTACAAGCAGCTGAAATTCATGTAGTTAACAATCAGCCAAGATAAATTTTAACCAAGTATATTTAAAATCTATCTGCTGGATGTTATTTTAGCATCACAGTGAATTTAATGAGAAAGGAAAGGAGAGCAGAAAGGAAAGAAGAAACTTTACACTGAAATCAATTATTAAATTGGTATTATCTTATTAACATAAAGTCAACATACAGTCAACTACAGCCCCTGATCACTGGGAGATGTGTGGGGTATTACAGCAATTGGAAACTAGCAGCAGATTTTTAAGCATCTTTGTTCAAAGTTCTTGTAGTCCTTAGTAGAAATCTCTTAACTAAGAGGTTTTCTGTTAAGAGATTTCTGTGTCCTCCTATATAAAAATTCAAGATGTTCAGTTGCATGGAAAGGCAAAAAGAAGGTGGCTGTCGTTACTGAATGTTGTGCCTAAGGCACTTGAATATTACAGCAACAGTTGAGCAGCTGAATCTATTTTTTGTTTTTTATTTGTTTGTTTGTTCTGTTTTTTTAAAGAAAAACACAACTGTTGCGTATATATTCATTCTAAGTTAAAGAAAGAAAAGCTAGAAAATACTCCGGTGTCAAACTCGTAAGCACACTTAGCAACTTATTTCCCACTAATTGTCAGTGAAACTAATGCTTCTCCTTAAGACCTCTTCCAATATGACAAGTGTGCCATTGGATCAGCCAGAGTCCTTGAAAACGTCACTGTCATTTATTTCAGTTGGCTCCACTGTAGTTCATTCATTTCCAGACTGCAGGTCCTTGTCACCTACTCTGTCAACTAGTCTTTTTTTTTTCTTCTTTTTTTTTCACTGTTTGCAGAACTATGCAAAGCTTATTCCTGGAGCTACTGTTGGTCGACTGCAGGAGGATTCCGGAAATATTCTCCAGCTGATCATTGCTGCGTATCAGGTAAGGTTAAAATAATCTGTTTTCTTTCTACGTGCTTCCATTTTCAAAGTTAGAGTGCAATTCGCTAAATCCAAGCACCTTTGATTCTTTTTCAGTACTGATGACAAGAACAATTTTGTATGTTTAGTTGCTGACCTCTACAGGGGAATTTTTGTTTGCTCCAAGGATGGATTGAGCGCAGAGCCAGTACTTTTACTGACAATATATTACTCTCTACTGAAATGCTCAGTTAGCAGAATGCTCTGGCAAGAATCACTCTGTAGATTAGGAAGTAAAAATTGCCATTTGAAAATCGTTAACAATCAAGATTTAGACTTACAGCAATGAGACACCTCCATTAGTCACACAATTCACAATTAACTTATGTTATCCATTAGTGATCATAGTACTGTTGAGCAAATGAATAGGGCACTGTGTTACTAGCACTTGGCTTTGCTCTGCAGTGAAGTACAGAGAGTGACAGAGCTGATGTTAGGTACCATGGCACAGGCAGCTTTTTTGTAGCACTTTGCTGAAAAGCATTTTTTGTGCATCCATCCTATATTCTGCATGCATTATGAAGGTATTTTCAAAGTATGTTACATCATTGAGATTGCAGTGAATGCTTGAGGTTGACTGCTCTGTTAGTTAAAGCTATATGTTTCATGGTTTTCCAAACAAAATTCCTGTGTGCTTCTGTCTCTCTTTACTTGTGCTGGAATGCAGAATTCACATCTTCATGTCTTCTGTCTTGTAGTCCTCTATTTCACACTTGTTTCAAAGCTTTCTTTAATATAGGAATTCGTGTCTTCCTGCTCAAAACTTATGCAGGGCAATAATTCCCATCCTATCAGTAACTGTCCCTGGAGAATGCTCCAACATTTCCACAGGAATGTCTGGGGAAAAAGCACTACCCTGTCATCAGTGCTGTTTTCTGATTTAGCAATTTGATGCTGCCCCTGTGAGGCTGTTTTGAGGTTTTTGAAGAGCAAAACACAAGAGGCAAGAGAAGTCTCAAATGGTTTGTTTTTGGTAATGCTGAGAAAGACTGTGAATATGACAGAAAGGTAAGTACAGAGCTGCTCTTCAGAACTTCGTTTGTAAAATGCAATCCTGCTACCCGGTCCCTTTCCTTCAGGGGAATGTTTTTAGGCAGTTTGACACAGGTATATACATACACACATGCACACACATACATATATATGTACATCTTCTTATATGTCGATATGTCACAGAGTTTCCTCTTTACTCCTTTTTATCCTCCTTTTTATTAGAAACTTGCTCTAACTTTTGGCTACAATGAAAAATAATGCTTTGCGAAGGGCATTTTCTATTTCTTTCTGGGTTGGCTGGTTGATTTGTTTTTCTGATCTTCCTCTTACCTGCAGCATAATATAGTTATTATTATGCCCCCAAATTATTTTGGACATAATAATAGAAAAGCAAAACAAATTTTTCAAGTCTACTAAGTGCAGCATAATTGATTGCAATTTTAAAATGAAATACAAAATATCATTCTTTCCTATGGAAAATTTAGATGAGCAAAGAACTGTAAGGCTTTTTTTTGGTGGGGTCAATGCATTATAATGATTAAGGAGAAACAATTGTCAGAAGTACAGTTAGCCCTAAATGGGCAGTGGTGTCAGGATTTCACCTCTGGAGTTTGACCTGTCAGTTGTCACATCTGGATTTCTTGAGGATGGGGCTCTGACAGAAAGACAGATGTTACTGCCTTTAACAGCTGAAACACCAGATTTTGTCCAACAAATATGGGGAAAATGTAAAATAATTGTCCCAGTGACATGTCCTGGTGATTTTACTGTAATGTTATATTATGTGTTTAACAGTATTTCCTCCTCATTTCCTCTAGTTGCATTGTTATGGCAACTTCGGTCTTGTTAGATGCTGGGAAGGTTTTTATTTTTTTACATTCTCACCGTTCATATTTGCCAGTTAGAATGAAGAGCATTTCTCCTTTCTATCTCAGAACAACAATAAGCCTATCTTTCCTAAGAAATACGAGCAGAAGACATGACCTGCATGATTCATCCAGCACAGGGCTGTTTTTTCTCCAATGGCAATAGGAAATGGTGATGAGGGACAGAATGCTAGCCTGGCTTCTTCCTTTTCTTTCCTTTTTTTTTTTCTACTCCTCTTTTTGAACATGCTGATATTTTCTGTCTCCTGCAGTACAAAGTTCACTTGCACCATCCCAGGTTCAGCCAGCTGTGGGCAGGATCTGGAGGAAGCAAGGAGCTCAGTGCTTAGTCTGTCCTGGAGCAGCTGAAAGGAGGCTACTGGAGCTGGGCTCCTGCCTCTGGGCCACAGCTCATCCTGTCCTAGTGCAGGTACAGCATGTCTGGGCCATCGACCAGTTGCTCATAGGTTCTTAAAAGCTCATGTATGTTTTGCACCGTACAAACTGTACGAGTAGCAACATGTCACAATTTCAGAATTTCCCAGAGCCCATTTTATTACGCTTAGCCTTTAAGGTTAACAACCTTATTGCCTCATGATTGAATCCTTTCCAAGCAGGAAACACTGAAAAACGCCTTATTTGACATATTCCAGTTTTGTTGTAAACCTTTTACACTACTCCTAGCAGTGCAGTTCAACACTCAGAGTTTATGGTTTTTCACCTACAAAAACAGAGTAAATAACTATTTTCCCAGATGAGTAGTGTTAGGCTCTATCTTTTAACACTTTTAAAGTACTCTACAGCCTTTGCTGTGCAAACACAAGGTTTGTTAATAACGTTTACCGTGCACCATTATCGAAAAGCTTCAGAGAAGAAGTAAACAAGTCAAGAAAGTCTGAGCTGTCAAAATGTTTGTTACAAGGCGTTCTCATGTTAAGTATGATTCATTTTCCCCTGAAAGCATATTTCTGCCTGCTTTATTCTGTTTGGCTTTGTATTGCAGAGTTGCACTCTAACTTGCACTGGGACAGGTATCAAGCATTTTGATTGAGGTTATTTCAAGATTTTACCATTTTGGAAATATTTAACTTTTTTTTTTTCAGTGCATTGCTCCTTTTTAACTTACACAACAATAACACAAAGAAATAATATGTTTAAACGGGAGGGGAAACATAAGTGAACTGGTACAGACACCACGACTCAATCAATGTATTACACTTTTGTGTTCAGCAGCATTTAAGTTTCTCTCATGGATGTATTGTGCTTGGGTGTAGTAATTTTGCAGCTGAGAGAACATTCAGTGATATAACATTAATACATGCAAAGTCTCACAGTTTTACCTTAAGGTTCGCTATATTTGGTCCTTTGGTGGGAGTCTAAACAAACCATCATCTAAGAATCTCTACATTGGCCCAATAGCAGCATAAGCAACTCCAGGACAAATGAAGGGGAAAAACTGAACTCATCCAGAGCTACCAAAATGAACAGCCTGATGGCCAGTGCATGGAGTGCATGGTGGAAAGAGCACTGGATGTTATGCAAACACACCCTGCAGGATGTGTTGCTATCCTTTTTTAAAGTGCTTTGGTTTACTGACCAGGTTTTCCAAAAGACATTTAAAAAAGAACCCAGTCTCACCCCCGATAAAAAATTCCAGAGAATCCAGGATGTGTACAAGGACAGGGAGATGCTGTCTGTGTAGGCCTGTAACTAGTCTCCTTTAGTTTCAGTCAGCATCACTTTTTTAACCTTCCCAGACCTTTACTCCAGTGAATCATCCTGATGCCTTTACTGAATGACTCACTGAAGGAAGATCAGCAAGATCCTCATGCCCTGATTGAAGTACAGTGGGTGTTCTGTAAAGCAATTAAGCTTGCAAGAGCACAAAGCTAAGTCAGTAAGACTTCTGCTCTGTGATTGCTAAGGTGCTTTTGAAAAATTTCCATTTACTGGATTGATGAGTTGATGAAGTCATAGGGAATTTCCCCATGTCCTGCTACAGGCTTTGGATTAAGGCTAAGTTGTGTAACCTAAGTTGCTATAAAAATATTTTGAAGTTAAATATATATTAAAATAGAGGATATGAGAGTATTCAGGAGGTGAGCTAAAGAGCCTTTTTCATTTAAGAAATGAAAGTTTGATTTAACAAATTTACTTAAGAAATGACAACACTATTGAACACAGCTTGAAACATCGCCGACAACTCAGGAAACCAAAATTTCTATTGGGTGAGAAAGGAGAACAGAATGAGCTACTAGGCTAGGTGAGCTAATTGTGGGGATAGGCTCTGGCTCTTGTCCTGCAAACATCAGGTAAAGGTACAGAGGCCCACAATGAGGCAAAACTGAGCTTGGAGCTTGCCAAACTGGAAGGGAGATTGTGAGGTTTGATTCTAAGAGCAGAGATAACAAGGAAGAAATATTGATTGCTGGCTAATCAAGAAAAGCCTGGTGCTAGCAAAGCAAACAGAGGCACAAATCCATTCCTCAGTAAGACCAGAGTTAAAGAAAGCCTGTATTAGTCAATGGAGTACTTAATAATGAAAGATGATTTAATAAAATGTTGATTTGTTCTTCCACAAGAGCAGGAAATAAGCACCGTGATACCGGATATTAAACTGATAGGACTCTGCGGCTGAAAGCCGTCTCTGTCGGCACTTTCTTTGTCTCACTCATTCTCCATTTTTCTTGCAATTGAGTATGTAAATAAAGTGCCAAAACCAAACACATTTACTCCTGTGTAGCTGGGATAAGTTACAGTCCACATCACACAGACACAGGACATCAGCTGCGTGTGGCAGTGTTATCTCTTCATTCATCACACTCCTTTTCCCTGAAGGAGCTGAGGTCCGAAGTAGAGCTGGAGGTCTTTGGGGACACAGAAGGACTTGATCTCTCTTTCACTGCCATCTGTAACAATGGGACCTTTTTTCCACATCAGAGGAAATGCTCTCATGTGAAAGTGGGAGACACAGTAAGTAAGGAACAGATTCCCAAAAATATTAATTCATAGGAATTTAAAGCACCTGTATAAAAAGTTCGGGGGTTTTGGTTTTTTGTTTTTTTAATAATCTTCCTTCAAGCAGAGAAACTCTTGTACCATGTTATGCATATATTTTCAGAATACCCTGCACTCTATGTATGCAGACACCATTTTCTCTTCCAGGTCTCCTTCAATGTGACCATAAGTCTGCCCACTTGTGATAAAACCACCAGGTATGTTGTGATAAAACCAGTGGGTCTCAGTGACATGCTGGAAATGGAAATCCTCCCTCAGTGCAGCTGCAGCTGCCAGGCCAAGGCTGAGAGGAACAGCTCGAAATGCAACAAGGGGAAAGGCACTTTTGAGTGCGGAGTGTGCGTCTGCCACCCCGGGTACATGGGTCCACACTGCGAGTGTGATGAGAATGCTCTCAGCACTGGATCCTGCAAGGGCTCTGTGGAGCAGAGCTCCTGCAGCGGGAGAGGCAGCTGCTATTGCGGGCAGTGTGTTTGCCACCCATCCATGTATGGAAGAGTTTACGGAGCGCATTGTGAGTGTGATGACTTCTCGTGTGTGAGACACAGAGGGCTTCAGTGTGGAGGTAAGCTCCCTGTGGGTTGTGTCTAGTGTCTGTGATTTAGAGTACTGTTGTATCCCTCTTACTTATGAGCCTGCGAAGTTCTTTTTTGGTTATATATTTGATTACAATCAGTATGTGTAAAAGTAGCATGATCCTTAGATTTAAAATATATTTTTTACCCTATTTTGAAATTTTTTAATGGAACATCTTTAGCCACACCACAGCTCATAGAAGCTGGTATCACTTTGTTGGACTGTACCCTCCTCTATCACAATGGGTTAGAGTTTTAGCGGTTGTAATGGCTGTAGCTTTAAAGAAGTTTAGTGAAGTTTATTGACATACACTGATGTGAAGCAGTGTACAACTTCACTCTGACGTTCCTAACCATTTTGGGACACATTCTGATTTACATATATTGTATGTAATATAATTTAACCCAGTAACCCAGATGATTCCAGCTGTTCTGGCTTCTGTGAGTATGATACAATCAGAATGTGAGGAGTTGTGTTAGTCATTTTTTCCTGAGCTGAATCTGATTGAATCATCAATCAGTAGTGATTCTACTGAAACAATGGGAATAGTATTGAATAGGCAGGAACCAGCAGTGAGATTGTGCTGAATAGATAGGCTGCATTCATGCTGCTGGAAATGAAACAGGATTTATCCATTAAGTTGTGCACTGTTGGGAGATAACAATCTTTGTGGAAGACTCCAGTGAAGAGAACAGAGTTGCGCTGGCTTGCAGCCAGCCTAAGTGAAAATTTGATCCACTAGCTTAAGACTGAAATACAGAGGAGAGGAAGAAAGAGGTTTAAGAGTGAGAAGTATTGGAATAGAGAAAATATCTGTTATTAAGAATGATTTTAAAGGCTGTCATTCCAATTCATATTGAAAGACTGAGCTGCAGTAATAAATAATAAATGTTTTTCCAGGCAATGGAGACTGTGACTGTGGCGAATGCGTGTGCCACAGTGGGTGGACTGGTGAATACTGTAATTGCACAACTGACACCAGCTCCTGCATTTCTGAGGATGGAACGCTGTGCAGCGGGAGAGGTGAATGCATCTGCGGGTCGTGTGTGTGCATTCATCCAGGGGCCTCAGGCCAAACATGTGAAAAATGCCCACTGTGTGGTGACCCTTGCAGTTCCAGAAGGTAAGCTGCTGGTTTTATGTCTCTGATTTTGATGTTACTGAGCTATTTCCCAAAATGCCTCAGCAATGTGTTTATTGCCACAACAACAGGTTGGATTTACAAACTGGAACCCAAGAGCCTCTTGTCTGTTGAGAGGAGTAATCATAACTCATACATGAACAAGAGTATGATTCTTGTAAAAATAAAAACAAAAACAAAGTGGAGGAAAACAATTTAATCACCTTCAAGCAGCACAAGTAAAGCACTTCCAGTACTGCCCCTGGCTATACTAAGAATCAGAATCTGATTCTTAGTCTGATTATCTGATAACTTCAGACAAATACAGATCAGTCTCCTTCCACTCCACAATGCAGAATGAAACCATCCCAACACAGTCATTTGGGCAAATTAATGAGGACTCGCAGGGAAGAAACTCATAAATTTTTGGAATTTGCATTTGTTCACAAACACATGAACTAATAAGGTGACGTTGTCTGCTCAAGCTTTGCACATGCATATTTACAAATTAAGTTAATCTTGATTGAATTAAGGAGGCCCAACTATCTTGTTTTGTGACTATGTCATGCCTAGTTGCTTAAAGTGGAGGCCCATTCCTCCTCCACACCAGCTCTACACCACTGCATTTTCATGCCTGTCTTTCCAGTCCACCCTATAGCTGAGCTAAGAAACCCTTCTGTGGCACACAATATAATCACCATTTATGCTAGCACTACATTTGACACACAAAAGCAAGCCAGTCATTTTGTTCAAAGCTCATGCACATTGGCCATAGTGAGCACAGTTTAAGTAAAGAAACTTCTGCACGCAGGTGCTTGAAACACAAAGTACAATGCTGCTGCCTTGCTCTGCCCAGTTTAGCAGAGAATAGTAAGTATTGAATTACATGGTGAGCATTGCATTAGCCTATTTAAACATACATACTCTGTGCAGTGTCAGACCTTTTGTCTCCATGGCAGTTACTTCCGTTGCTGAGATGTGGGGCAGGAGCAGCCAGTGTAACACTTGGCAGACTGGGGTAGGGTAACCAAGAGTGCCAGGAGGACAGGTCAGAGGGGACTGAGATTAATGGCTGTGAAAAGGAGAGTGGTAGCATGAGGAAACATGGAAAACATGGCAAAAATACCAACAACACTCAATTTGTCTCCATGAGATAGAGGCTATCCCATTACCTATTCACCTTGACTATTCAGCATCTCCAGAGTGAGTGTTGAGGTCATCTCCATCATGAGAAGATAATCTCAGCAGCCTCAGCATATTCTCATGGATATATGTAACTCAGTGCAACAGCAGATGGCCAGGTTTTCCTGAGATGTTTTGTTGCTGTTATTCTCTTTTCCTTTCTTTAAGCTGAGAAAGTAAAATCTTTCTTACTTTCCCTAAGTACTTCAGGGCTGTTCTTAGAGTCTCAACTCCTGAACTTGACCAAAGCTAATTGTGCAGAATCAGCAAGATATATTCTTCATCAAAATTTTTCATTTATGAATTCTGTTACATTTTTGCCCTTTTCTTCCCATGAATGAACTCTGAATTTATGAAAGTTCACATTGCGTTTCTGGGAAGATTTTTACAGACTTGGTTTACAGAATTGGTTTAGACTCCGTAGTTTAAAATATTTTAGCCATCACTCTGTTAAATGAAGTAAATGATTTGAAAATTCTTTTCCAATAAATGCATTAGTATAATTAGCATCTAAGTAATTCCTGAGACAAGCAATCACATTCGAGAGACATCTGTCGAGACACCTGAACTGTGTTTAAATACATTATTCAGTAGACTTTCAACAAAGGAAGACTTATAGTAGGTGCCCCAGCTTGATCTCACTGAAGTCAATTTCAAATATTTTTCATCTGATAGACATTCCTTGGGCTGGTATTTAGTGCAAGCTTACTTCAGAATATTTATACTTGAAAATGAATGTTATGTCTGAGTAACCTCATGTCTTTGATAGTCCCACATGAATAACTTTGCCTGGGGTTCTGTCTGGTAGCTAATAAGCTGGGAGAGAAAGAGGACAAGAGAGAGCTTATTCACAATACCTTTATTCAGGTAGTGCTGGTTTTTTTTGGGTGGCCTTTTTTTTTTTTTTTTTTTTTTTTTTAGTGGCAATGCCTATCGTATTTCTGAGAACCACTGTATCCATAGCACAAGACCTTTTGTTTAGCTTCTTTTTAAAATGCAGATGCGTACGTAGCTGCTTTTATATCAGTACTTTGGGACAGACAGAGATGGATGAGCTGCTGAATTATTTTCTACAGGAGCTGTGTGGAATGTCATTTGGCTTCTGATGACAAGCTGCAGGGAGAATGCAATGAAAAATGCAAATCAGTTGATGCAACTGTCAGCACTGCAGAGGGTTTGTATACTCAATCTCTTTTCGGTGTGTGGGTGATCAGTGATAGCTTCCACTTTTGGTAATTTTACCTTTGAAAGTAGCTTTGTTTTTCTGCTGTAGAATTATATTAGGGCTCATAAAGCAAGCCGTCTGCGGTTGTTCTGCTGTAAGTAGGGAATGCAGATCAGGACTGGCATTAACCCTCCAGGTTAATTAACTCATTGGATTGCACCTACTTGCTAAGCAGCTTATGTAAGAAAGAACAGAATTTAAGTACCAGTTCCTGCAAATCAGTGGCTGATGAAAGTCCCTGTGGTTGTCACACCTGTACAGTAGGTTCCAGTGGGGCTTCTTTTGCCATACAAATTCAAAACCTGACTCCAGTCCTTATGCAGATGGTTGATTACCATCTGCAATCAGACACAATCCTTTAACCTGTCGCAAATATGTTCTTCTTGTCAGGCTTTTTTGAGACATTTCTGGTGTCCTAAGGGCTAAGCATATCTTTCAGTTACTCGCAGTAATTTAGAGTTGCACTCCATCAACAGGAATTCCTGCAGCAGGAACTGACCTGGAATGAAGTATTATATTTGGTAAAAAACATAACTTTACATGCAAGAGTGCATCAGGGCATTTTTCTGTCCTACAAAGGAGGGTGCTTGCCTGTAGTGCAGGTAGGCTCTATTTATTCTAAATAAAGCAAACACAGCCCTATGGCAAAAAGCAGTTGGTAGCTGAGGTAGGACATACATGCACTATACACAGCATTTAGTGGTAGCATTAAATTATATAGCAAGCATGATACTTACGATGGTAACACAGAATATTGTATGCATAAATAAAGAACAAAACTTATAAACTGTTGGAAACCCATCTGCATATTTGCAAACATTCCATGGATGCATATCTTTCCAACAAATCTCCAGCTTTTTTTTTTTTTTTTTTTTTTTTTTTAATGGTATTCCTCTGTAATACAGAGTTTGAAAGTGGCAAGTATTTCCCTTGTAAGGAAGGTGTTTCATCTTAAATACATGTCAAATACTTCAGAGGATTAGTTTTGGTAATGAGGTAGCCTCATTAAGACGTCCCGAAGGTGGAAAAAAAAAAAAAAAAAATTATACAATTAAAAATCTTGAAATCAAAACCATATTCCCTAAACAAAAATATTTTGAAAATAGTTTATGTAGATCATCACAGTATTTAAGACATATTTTTATCATGATTTTATATGGTAGCATAATGCTTCTTTCTACTTTATATTTCAGCTTCTTTAATTTGTCGTAGCATTTTGAAAAAACATAAATAACCCTAGGCTAGATAAAAAGGTTTACTCTTTCTTTTGCACACATATGTTGCAAAACAGTGACAAGAGCTGGGGAGCCACAAAGAAAAGTTTACCTATCTGAATAAATTTTTGCACCTAGGAATTGTCCATTCTTTAGTCTTCACTCAGTATCTCGTCCTAGAAGTAACATCAGAGGAGTAAAAATACTAAGCATAAGTTGGATTCTGAATAGTCCAAATTGGCATCTTTGCATTCAATTCTATGTCCGTGAACATACTCAGATTTCTACATCCCATGGTCTCCAGTTATGACATTGAACTAAACTAAACTTGTAATAAAAAACATCTTCCTTATATTCAGTCTAAATCTCCCCTCATTGGATTCTTTGGATCTGCTTGCTTAAAAGGAGTTGGGAAACAACAAATATTGCAAAACCTGTGATAGTATTACTGGAACTGTGACCTGGCAGAGAATGTCATTAATTGAGTGCACTCAGTCAACAAAAGCAAATCTTGACAAATCAGCATGTCTTGTCCAACTGTCACCTTAACACATTGCTCTGACATCAAGGACAGGCAACAGATTAAGTACAAAATTATCACAGATCAAGACCAAGTTTCCAGTAACATCCAACCAGATACGGTTCTCACTTCATAAGAAGGCTCTCAACTGATTGTGCTTTCATACTCCTTCTACTCTTTGCTGTAAAACTCTTTTCATGCTTTACTTAGGATAAAAAGTGAGCATTTATTTCTTTATGCATGATAAATTCTTTAAAATCGATTATTCTTGTCAGGTTCCTACTTTATATTTCATTACTCTTCCTTGCTATTAAAGTCTGAGAACTAAATACTTTTGACACAGTTGCTTATGAAATTTCAGTAGGAGTTTTGACTGGGTAAGAAACAGTACAAGGATTGTATATACGTAATATATTTCTTTTTAAATAAATGTTTGAGAACTTTACTGTTTTTTCTTGCCTCTACAAATAGAAATCTAAGAAGTTTTTTCTAAAAATGTATTGAAAGTATACTTAGCCTTCCAATGGTCCTTAAATAATGGGTTTTAAGGAAACTTAATAAGCATTCAGCCACAGCACTTGTGGACCTGCAGTCTGAATTTTCAGTCCTCTTCTTTGTTTTATACTGTCCTTTGTTTGTACTGCCTGTCACAGCCAGTTTCTCCTGCCTCCCTCTTGCCTTTGAGAGAAGGAAGAAATAAATGGCAGTCCTTTTGTCCACATCCATTTCTGGTCAACATATGCACATCTACTTCTGAAATGGAAGAAATAGAAGAAATGAAAATTCTAGGCATGTGAGAAATAGTTCTAAACCAAAGAGAACATACTGCTTACTTTGTCCTATAACTGCGGACGTTTCCCAAGCAGCTGACTCTTAAGCATTTTGGAAGCACTTCCACTGAAATTCTGAGGGTACTTCTGTTTTCTTCTTTTACTCTTTGCTTTACACAGAGGTTATGATAAACATTATGCCAGCAATCTCTCTTGTTATTGCACGCTGAAGTCCGTTTGATCTAATGGATGATTTTTTTCCTCCTTTGCAGATTTTTCAGAGGATAAATCCATTCCTTGCTCTTTGCAGGGGGAAAATGAATGTATAACCACTTTTCTTCTGGCTGAGGATGAGCAGGGCAAGACAGTCATACACAGCATAAAGCAAAAAGGTAAGCAATTATGTTAACTTTTCTACATGACATCTAATTTGGAAACACAGATGGGAGAGACAACCAGTTCCAGCAACACAAGAAGCTGAGCTTTTCTGAACAGCACTGCACCTCCTTGTGTTTGCAGCTCTGCTCTGCCCAGGCAAAAGAGCACCTCCCAAACCACTTATTCAATGCTACTACAGTAAAGTAAATGCTTGGCCTGTCATGGAAAATGGGCAGAATGATCCATTGGATTAATCAGACTTTGCTGAACTCTGCACTCAGGCTCTCTCGATGGCATGAAACAAGCCACTTCACCTCTCCTCTCAAGTTTCCTATCAATAAATCCTTTATCACCCTCAGAGCTGCAAGAGTTTGTTAACTTTTCTAAAGTCCTGTGCAGATGATGATAACAAATGTCCTTTGATTATATGAGAAAACGATAACCCATTTTGAAATAACATGTACTTTACAGACTGAGTGGCAAACACTCAAAAGACAGTATCTGACTGCATCACCTACCTGATGAAATGCTGGAATATCTTTGTAACTATCTTTAATGTTGCATTATTCAATTTTGAATGCACTGCCCATATAACAGATATTCAATAGATCTTTTTACATTTTATTTTTTTTTCTTTTCTATCTTTCTTTCTTTCTTTATTTTTTTTTAACTACTATTTCACTACTTTTACTATTTCAGTAAAGCTCCTCACCTTGTGGGACAGGAGAGAACACAGGCACCTCTTCTCAGCTGCCAAAAAATTTGGTCTCCAGGCAAAAAAATGCATTTTTTTTCTGGCACCCCCAGTGTCTCAGTGCCAAATATTGATTATATTTTATGGAAAGCCATGTAGATTTTTAATTTAGTTTAGTTGGTACAAGTGTCATATATTTTGTTAACACTGTGTGTAGCTTTACTCATGCTGTGTGTAGCATACATGTGATAATGATGGTGATTTCACTGCACAAAAAACTGCTTCTATAGTCTGGTTTTATATAGGTTATGATTGAAGAAAAGAAGTTATAACAAACATTTAAATTACAGAAACATATTTGTTTGTAAACTATACTTCTAATAAATAAGGGTAAGCTACTGAAAGATTTTGTCTTTATTAAATCCATTCACTACTTTCTTTTTGCATTTAGTCTAGCTCTCTCTTTGCCCTTTGTCATCTGTGGTATTTAGAAGCCTAACTCAGGCTATCTTTGTTTGGTATCTTTTTTTGAAATCATGCTTCCTGTTTAAAACCATATTTACCTATTAAGTACTTCTTTTGGCTCCCATTCTAACACAATTCATCAAATTCAAGTCGCCGGTAGTGAAATACTTCACCTCTTCAGCTAGGTGAACACAACTCCCTCCAGCCTCCCTCTGCATCACTGAAGCAGATGACAGTCTTCCTATGTGCTATTTTAATTGAATCAAATATCTTGTTTTGTTGAATCAAAACTTTTTTTTTTTTTTTTGAATGCTGTACGATAAAACTTACTGGAAAACTTGAAATGTGAAATTCCTTCAAACTGAAGAACTGAACATGTCACTCTGGCAGTGTTACAGAACAAAGTTCTTTTTCCCTACTGTTACTTTGACACTGAATTTCTACAAGACTGTCACAGATGAACTAAGCATTTCAGATGCAGTAGAACCATGTGCTTCTGAACACGGTAGTTCAAGACTTCTGCTTAGCTGCTGTGAGATTCAACAGAATTTGGTGAAGTTCTGTACTTTTTGCTTTTCAGCAAATCTGATGTTTTTCCTCCTTGTTTTCGTGACTGAAATGCAGTTTCCTCCTTTTTCTCAATATCACTGGTACCTTTACACTGATACACATATACCTAGGACTGTTTCCTCTACGGCAGTCTGAATATGAGTCAGTTGAAGTAAAACTTCAGCTGTATGTTTAAAAATTCATGATTTTGTCAAAATAGTCCTATTTTTTAGAATTATGATGACATAAATTTGAAAACAATGTTCTAACTTTCCTCCTCAAAATCTGAGTCTGCATTCAGATACGACAGCTAAACGTGCCAAAATAGCAGTGGAAGTAGTTAGCAAGAATTTTTTTTTTACATTTCAAGGCAATATTTTTCAGCTATTTAGCAAGCTGATAAGAGTAAAATTATATGGACTTGAAAGAAAAGGCATGCTCAGTTTCCAGCAAATGAGAATAGAATGCTTCTTGGCTGTCTTTAATTGCCTAAAACTTATTGTTTGGATATCCACACTCATAATTGTTTGTCTTTCCACAGATTGCCCAGAGCTTCCAAATATCCCAATGATAATGGTGGGCGTCACCCTTGCTATCCTTCTCATTGGCATTGTGTTACTTTGTATATGGAAATTGATGGTGTCAGTTCAAGATCGAAAAGAAGTGGCCAAGTTTGAAGCAGAAAAATCAAAAGTTAAATGGCAAACGGTATGTTAAATGTACTAATTTTACACAAGGCTCTTCATTTTTGTTTCATGAGGCACAAGTGCCCTTAAAAGTCTTGGTTGTGTTCTTTTAAATGGATTGATTTTACTGGTAGATTTTCATTATTTTTAATTTAGAGATGAAAAATAGCCAGAGTTCCACCTCCTGGTTTAATTTCTTCCATGTGTAAGTTGAGGAGATAACATCTTATTAGTTCGTTCATTTTTTGTTTGTTTGTTTAATTAGTACCTCATTTTTGATTAATCTGAGCATAGTTGGTCACTGTCTATGCAATTGTGAGAAGCATGCTTCTCAGAAGCAAAGCCTGCTGTACAAAAGAGAGGTTACCAGTGCCCTCTGTAACAGCTTACACAGCAGTGTACACTGCCCAAAATGTATATAAAGGACGGAATGATCTACCCTTAGCTTCTATCTATAGCTTGCATAGGTCTAATGCAAGTACCATGTTCCTTTTTCCTATTTCCCCTTTGTCCTTGGCGTTCTTGTTCTTCAGTAATATTTCTACAACTTTTCAGACTTTCTGAAGAAGAAAAAAAAAAGATGTTGAGTAAGCATTTCTGATGGGTGCCAGGAGGATATGCAATAAGCTACGGTTTACTTTGTTGCACTCCTCTACAAAACCAAGGATTGCAACATTTCTGCAAGAAGGGACACTGCCTGCCTTTCAGTTTCTTTGACAAGAAAAATTAGTTTGTTACAGGCAAGACCTCTTGAGAACGTTTTCGTAATCCTTTAGGAGGGTCAGGGTAAGAGGAAAGGGAAGGCAACAGTAGACAGAAATATTTCATTTTCTGACACAGACGGAAATGATACAAAGAGAATGGTGAGCAGCCAGTAGAAGGAGCCCAGGTGGGACTTGCCCTTCTCCCAACATGCAGTAGTTGGCGTGGCTCACACATGAAGGCTGTGACAAGTTGCACCTCCCATCTCACAGCTGTTTTCTCAATGTTTGTGTATTCTTTGTGTTTTTAGAATGGTTGAGCCATGTTTAGTATGCAAAGATCAGATCTATTTGGTAAGGCATTGTTTGAGTGTGTGCATTACTTTAATCTGGGAAGCAGACTAGGGCCTTCGTGCCCATACGCTGACTTGCACTGCCTCAAGGTGGGCTCATTTTTAGTGGCTTGGAATATCAGAACACCAATAAAGTCTATACTGAAATGATGAAAAGTACAAAATAACTTCTGTACAAAGAAAGACCAGAACACTTTGCAATGGGGAAGTAACAGTGGGAGGAGGATGTGATACTATAAAATTATGACTGGGGCATTGAATGTAGGATATTTTTCCACTGCACAGAAACGGTAAGATAGCAGGCTTCAGAGAAACAAAAGGCATTGTTATACAATGCCTTTTTGAGGCCACACAATTTATTTCCAAAGGTATTACAGATGATAAAACTTTGCATAGATACAAAACAGAGAAACCTGTTCAAAGAAGGCATCCTCTCTGCTCTCGCAAAATTAAAGATGGTGGTTTGCAACAGTACAAGCTTGCAGCCAAAGACAGTTAAACTCTGAATGATTTTTTTTTTTCTTTCTTTTCTTTTTTAGGAAACAAACCCACTGTACAGAGGTTCAACAAGCACTTTCAAAAATGTAACTTACAAGAACCAAGAAAAGCAAAAAGGGGCCATGGCTGCAGATTTCTATTAGCACTTTGAACCCTAAAAACTTAGTTTTACTGTCGAGAAATCTAAAAACACTAATTTTTGTCTCTTCTCAGTTGATTATGTGCTCTTTGCACACTGCAGTATAATCATTCTGTTAGATAAAATGTATCTTGTGGTGGGAGAGCTATAGATAATAATAGTAGTAAAGGTTAAAGAAATATATTTTTTACAAACTTTAATATTAAACAACTTCCATTTCAGAAAAAAAAAAATGGTATCACCTAATATTTTAAATTAGCTCATTAATACTGAGCTATATATGACTTTGTTCATCCACTGAATCTGATATGTTTATGTTTAGGAATGTATTTATACCAGTCCGTTTGGTGGGCTGGCTTACATTTAACAAGGTAAATTTTTCATAAATGCTGCTTAAACTGTGGAGGTCAGTGGTTTCTCATACTGACTCTGTAACTGAACAGGTTTTCATCAGAAACAAACGATGTGTGTTACGGCATAACTTCCATGTATCTAAGGTATATAAAAATACTCCTCCGAAGTTCTTCCTTTTTCTCCTACTTCCCTCTTTCCTTGACCTTGAATTGGTTCTGTTTGATGTGGTTTAAGAATCAAACCCCTAAGATTATCTCAGGGAAAGCTAAATCAAGCCCTAATTGACTCACATAAATGCTCTCTGTCTAGGTATGAAAGACTTTCCCCCCTCTTTCCTTTAAGTTTCAGTATAGAGGATCAATAGCAAAAGAGAAATATTTGCAAATTAGAGACAGCAATAGAGAAGTTTTAGATCAGAGGATTTTTACCATTCACTTCCTGATTAGGCACTCAAAATAAACTTCTCATGCTGGACTATTACATGAACTCCTGCATGGGCTCTTTACATGCATGGAAAGCTGAAGCACAAAGGCTTTGTATCACAAAGACAGTAGTTTTTTGTTGAGAAACCCTAAACTGAGAGGTTCTTTCAATGCCCAGCAGCCAAACCATATATTGATGTGTGAAATAATATATATTCTACTCTTTGGGGCTTTTTTTTTTCAAACTAAGCAATAGATAGATCAGTGAATTCCACCTGCTATTAATTTCCATGCCACTACTGAGGATTTTTAAATCTCACTTTTAACTCGGTACTAATGACTCACCATAACTTCTTAAATTGTAATGCTGGTATCTTGACATCAAGAAAAGAAGCCTCAACAACATCAGCTAACCCAATGGATTAAAAAGTTACAGTTCTGGGCTATTTTAGGCTAACAATAGTGTAGTTTACTTTTTAATATCATTTTTTTAATGCTCTGGAATAGATGGTCAAAATGCATGTACTCAGAAGACTTAGAAAACAAAGATACACTGGCACAGTCACAGATGGTGATGTACATTCCCTGTGGTAAATTATGCATTTGATCTAAAAACTTGTTGTCCATTTTGTAATGAATACTTACAACGTCTGTGCAACTTCAGTCTCTGTATCATCTACAATCACTGGATGTGAGACTGATACTATCATGCCTGTTTTAGGGCCTGATCCAAATCCTATTGGAATCAGTGGCTACAGATGAGGATCTAGTTTCAGTGAAACTATTAGTTTTGGTTTACAATGATTGTTTAGTTTAAACAAACCAGTTAATACTGTCTATTAGTGGGTTAGAACTCATGGAACCTATGTTTCTGTGCAAAGAGAAATAAACAGTATCTGATGCCTTTGGGAAGAAGGTGCTGTGATGAGCACGTAAGAAATACAAAATGATTGCAGTATGAAGGGAATGATGACTGTCATCAAACTGGAACAGATTAATTACAGATTACATCTTTATTTTTCAGTACTCTTGTGTATCTCAAAATGAAAATGTACATAGACAAATTTTCCCTTGTTTTCTGCTTATTACCTCTGTTTTCCCTTACTATCTCCTGTTTCCAACCACTAAACTGCCAAAGATATTAGTGCAAGTTGCTAAATCCTGCTTCCCTGATACACAGATAAACCCCTGGAGGCAAAGCTGGCCCCTGGGCTGTCTCAGATTCTACTTGGGCCAGGATTGCCCAAAGGAATAGGGAAATCCAGATTTAGCCCATGTGAATAATCTGTTACTCTTCTGTTTTTTAAGTAAAGACATTGAATGTCAATATTTTTCTGAAAGAAACTGACCTAGTATTTTGTTGTTGTTGTTGTTGTTTTTACTTTTTAAAGTATAACAAAATCTTCACTGTTTATTGAATATCTTTTAAGTTCTGTTTCTGATAAAGTTCATTCTGCAGCTCAGTGTGAGTGTTGAAAGCTCTTCTTCTGTAGGTCACCCATTTCAACACTGAACTACTTTTCCATATTCAAACACTGTTATCAAAGTAGTGTTCACATTCCACACAAAATGTCTGTTGGTCTGCATTCTGTGTTTCTATAAGAGATTTCATTTCTCTAAACTCTGCAGTCTGTTCACATCACTTACATCTTCTGATTGTCAGCAAAGATCCAATTTGGGAGGGAGACAACATTTACACTCCAGTTAAACCTCCTAGCAATGTCTCTGCAAATTATACAGAAATTGGGCAGCGTCTTCTGCAGTTTCCCTGCTGTGACCAAGAGTAGTACAAATGTGCTGTGCCACTTTCAAAGCTGTCAGGAAGAAAATAACTACAATTAGAAGAGAGTAAATAGAATGACTTGGTGAGAAAGCCCTCTGCTACTGAGGAATGAACCAAGCTTTTAACAGCGGTAATTTAGATCATACATTTTTACAAAAAAAAAAAAAAAAAAAAAAAAAAAAAAAAAAAAAAATGCAAAACAAAATCCCCACAAACATAACTGGATCTCAAGATCGTAATTGGCATTCACTGTAGAAATATAGTGGTGTTCATGTCTTTTTATTAATTATATTACTTTCATCTTGCAGTATGTGTATAAAAGTTCACTTTTCTTTTTCTCCTTTTTAACTCCACCAAATTACCAGTGGGTTGGTGTGTGGTGAGTGGGATGAAAATGTCTTTCTGCTGTTTTTACAAATACTGTTTTGACCTGGGGGCTGGACCTTGAGGGTGGCCAAAACATTTTTAATAGGAATTTTATTAACTGAAGACTTAAACTAAATAATAACAATAATAATAAAAATAAAAATAATTAGCAATTTTATGGTATTTGTGTGTCTTTTACATCTTGTAGAATGGTATTTTCATTAATGTGTATTGAATTGATGATTTTTCATTTGATTTATATGTTAATCTGTGTTGTATCTGCCCAGACTGCATTTAACCTTGGCCTATAATTATAGCCAGTGGGTAATGAGCCTGGCATACAAGTGTGAGGTGTTAGCATGTGGTACACTCTGTGTTGTCCACCATCATGCAGCAGTCCAAGTTTCTTTTGCAGTGGCCATAAGGAAGTTACTGTCTGACAAAACATAACACGCACAATCTGAAAGTAAAAAGGAGATAATTCTTATCTTGGTCTGTTTGCAAGAAACAGGTAAATACCTCAACTTTCTGTAAAAGAAGGATTACTGAACCTTCAATAAAGATTGTAAAATTGAATGCATATTTTAATACACTTTTTTTAAAATTCTTTTTTCATTTTCCATGTCAGCACATCTGTCTGTTTGTTTTTCTTCACATGATTTGATTAAAGTCAGCAAATTTCTCATGTTTTGGTATACTGTAGCAGCTAATTTTATAAATCCTCCTCCACCTTTCTTGAGATGCTATGTGAGAAAGAAGATGTCAGGACATTCTTTTATCTGTGATTCTTTCACTTTTCAAGGAAGTTAATGGGTGAATCACGTAAGCAACTCATTTCTGGAAGTCCAATTGATTACATATGGCATTCTTTACATACAATTACACCTAAAGCACACAACTTGTTTAAAGCTGAAGATACATTAATTTTTTAAGTGTAATAACAGTAGTATCTTTGGAACTACATGGCAAAGTGAATAATTTCTGTTCTGTAAAATATTACCTCTCCTTCTCTCTTTTTCTTCCCTTTTTTTTTTTTTTTTTTTTTAATCTCTAATGAGGAGTGATTTATTTTGATGTCTGCTAGTTTCCTGCTCTGGGTGGAGGGCATTCCTCTGCATCTTTGATAGAGCTGTATTTTAAAACCTATTGTATTCTACAGACACACATTAAGATCACGTTCTTCTGAATTTCACAGTACATTGTATCTACTGACATCGTTACAATAGCATAATGTATACTTGTGGGATGTAGTTTAGAAGGCATCATACCCTGAAGGCTTATATACATTTTTATTTTGTTTGGTTCCTAGGAATCATTCATGCTTGGAAACTTTTCTTCTGTTTTCACTGAGGTACTTATCAGCTAACACTGACAGCCACAAAAGCACAGTAATTACACACTGGAAGGCTGAATGACAAAGGTTTGGCTATTAGAAGATGCTGGTAGAACTTTGTTTCTTTGTTTCTAATTCAGGCACTTTGTTCTGCTTATTACTGTGTAAACAGCAGAGAGGACCAAAAGCTGATTTTCACTGCAACCTCTTCCTGCTCCTATTACTCACACAGCAGCGTAGCCTTGTTTTTTAATCATAATATATAATAGTTTCAAGACATTCTTGCATTTATATAGATAAAGTTCTCAAGTTATTATACATATTTTTAAATGCTATTTTTCCATAGGCCAACTTCACTCAACAGTGGCTTTTTCATTACTGCTTCCACATTTAGATGAGGTAGGAGTATAAGTAAAAACAAGCTCCTTATGTATGAAGAAACAGAAAATTTCTATTCAGTGTTCAGTAGTTGGAAGTTAACTATGTTTGGAAAACTTCAGGCTTCAAAAACTCTTAAGTGAGAGGTTAAGGCATACTTCCTCCAAAACTAAATTAAAAATCAAACCTATAATTATAATATAATTACCATGTAACAAACTCTCAGTGGCTTCTATTTTAGGCTATGGTAAATTTGAAAAAAAAAAAAAAAAGATACATGTAAAAAACAAAACAACAACAAAAAAAAAGAAAAAACAAACAAACAAAAAAACAACAAAGAACTCAAACCAAACAGAAGAAAAAAATATAAAATCCCCACAGTGTTAAAAGTGCAAGAGAAATGAATCCTGAGAATATATCAAATGAGGAAAAATAGCTGTTCAAATTAAGGATCTTCAAAAAACAGATCATCACGTTGGTTTTACAAACCCATATGCCCACAATGATCTTTTATTACTGCAACACAGAATAGCTCAGCTAGAAATACCCTGAGCAGTGCAACTGCAGCAGCTGCTCTAGTAGGAATTTACTGGTTTAGTAAGAACAGAACAGTTCCTAGATGGTACAGGTTTTTGGGTTTTTTTTTGTTTTTTTTTTTTGTTTGTTTTTTTTTTTTTTTGTTTTTTTTTTTTCAGGAAGGAAAACCTGAAAAATGAAGAAAAAGAAAAAAGGAAGTAAAGCTGCTCAGAATGAGCAAGTTGCTAATTTGTCATTAACACAAATATATTTGGTCTAGGTCGAAAAATCCCTCTGTGCTGGTGCTCCCATAGCCCAGAGCAGCCCTGGTTTTGCCCAGTGGCACCTCTGCCTTCACAGGCAGGAAAGTAAATCTGCTGTGTGTTCTGGAGCCTGTAAGCCTGCTTGAAGCTCTGGATTCAAAGCAGTCACCAAATACTCCTGAAGAGACTGAGACAGGCCAGAGGGGCCAAATTCTCAAAACCTGCTTGCTAATGAACTTCTCTCCTAAAATTTGAGCTC
Organism: Lagopus muta; assembly: GCF_023343835.1. Taxonomy (NCBI): domain Eukaryota; kingdom Metazoa; phylum Chordata; class Aves; order Galliformes; family Phasianidae; genus Lagopus; species Lagopus muta. The sequence goes on along the minus strand of NC_064440.1, from coordinate 15,110,568 downwards.
CTCTGAAAGCTGCTGCTTCTCAGAGGCCCATTGCAGCAGCTGAGGGCTGGCAGCCTCCTGCCTTCTGAAGGCAGGATACCTGTTACATGGGGAGCAAACCCTCCTGCCCTCGAGCTGCTTTGAGTTGCTCAGCTCCTTCTCACACACCACCCAAGCCCAGAGGTTGGAGTCCCACACCATGACTGAGGTGAGCATGGAGGGACCGAGGCCATGGGAGATGCAGGTGTCCCAGCAGGGTATGTTTGTGCTTACACATCGATGTATATGGTTCTATACCAATTTGTCTACTGTGAATGCAGAACCACGCAGAAACCAGCCTGTGCTGATGACAGCTGAGTTGTGAGCAGATTCCAGTAAAGCCATCTTCAGCCCTGAGCTTCTGCTTTTGCCTTTCCCCCACTGCTCATAGTTTCTGTAAGACTGAACCTTTCCTGAAGTAGGGGAGTTCCCGAGAGCATTCCACTCAAGGACGGCTATGTAGAAAACGGAATTAGGAAATTACTTTTCCCCACGTCAAAAATGCCTTGAGTTGACAAGCTGGCCGAGCTAAAACCAAGCCTGAGTAAATTTTGCATCCGTGGAGATGTGCTGCAGCAGAGCGGCACGCTGATGAAGGCAAACTGTGCTCTCAGCGGTTTCTCTTCCCAGTGTCCTGGTGCCACAAGGCTCCCTCAAGTATAAGTGAACCGGAGCGCGGGGAGCGAACGCTCTGACAGCCTGCAAGAGGGACACGCGCGGCTCTGCCCGTGTGCGACCCGGTGCTCTCGGCCGTCCCTCCCTCTCCCCCCCCGATCCGGCCCCAGCGACCCGAGGCGGCAGTGCCCCGCGGCCCCTCCGCGCACCCCCGCCCCGCACCTCTCCCGCCTTCCGCGGGGTGGGATCGCTGCTCTGCCCTCCCCGGGGCAGGGCTCTGCGGGGCCGGTCGCCCGGCGCGGAGTGGAGCGGCTGAGCGTCGCGCCGGGCCGGGCCGAGCCGAGCCGAGCCGTGCCGAGCCGTGCCGTGACCAAGCCTCGGCGATGCTGGGCATGCTGCTCCTGGCGTGCTGCTTGCTGCTGGGCGGCCGCAGCCTGTCGCGGGGCGACGCCGCCCTCGACCGAGACGAGCTGCCCTCCCTTCGGAGTGAGTGACGGCCACGGGGCGACACTTCGGGAGGGGCGGCCGCTTCTCCGGCCAGCGGCCGTGCGTGGGGTGCGCGTCACTGCTCCGGAGTGGGGGCGGCCAGGCTTTCTGCGTGGGGTCCTACGGGTCTAGCCGCAGGGGTTCGGCAGGGAGAGGGGCCGAGGGGGCCCCGTGCCGTGCCGTGCCGTGCCGTGCCGTGCCGTGCCGCCCGGTGCTCGGCAGCGGTGCCGCTGCTCGCTAGTTTCCCTGCACCTGGTCCAGAAGCTCACGCGGTTACCGTTTTCCGCACTCCCAATAAATTCCCCTTGTTTTCCTTATTGCCACACCAGCAATTCTCTCTCCTTTATGGGGTGGAAGGATGTGGGAGGTGAGGAGGAAGGAAGCGGAGATAGCTTGTGCTCCTAGCTCTATTATGTATTATTCGTGGTAGTAAACACAAGTACCTGGAACTTGGAGATGCATGCTCAGCTCCCAGCTCAGTGTTCACAGATTCTGGCACACAGCACTTGTATGCTGTCACCTGGTCTTCATATGGATTGTAGGAGGAACTTGTTTCCAAAGGGAAGTGTCATGTGCTGAAGTGCAGGATTCTCTCCTTGGGCCGTATGGGTGTTGCAACCTCACCTCCTGGTCCCTAGCCACAGGGTTGCTCCAGTTGTCTCCTTGCTGTTCTTCAGTTGGGTTTTTTTGTGAGGTCTGTATAAAATTTATCTTCTGTCAGCAGCCGCTGCAGCTCTTGAGAATCTTGCTGATAAGGGCATGCAGATGTTTTCTTGAGGGTTCTCAAATTGTCATAGAATCATAGAATGCTTTCGATTGTAAGGGACCTCAGCGAACATTCACTTCCAACTACCCCTGCCATGGGCTTGTTGCAACCCAGCAGATCAGGCTGTCCAGGGCCCCATCCAGCCTGGCCTTGAGTGCTCCCAGGGATAGAGCATCTGCAGCTTCTTGGTGCCACCTGCGCCAGTGCCTCGCCACACTCTGAGTAAATTCCCTCCTAACATCTAACCTAAAGCACCATCCTTTTTGTTCCCCTCTCCCTTTGTTCTATCACCATATGATTGTTGAAAAAGTTGTTTCCTCTCCTGTTCAAAAGCTCCCCTCAGTACTGGAAGACTGCAGTGAGTTTTCCCCAGAGCCTTCACTTCTCCAAACTGAGAAGTGCTGAGAAGCCCTGCTCCCTCAGCCTTTCTTCATAGGAGGAGGTGCTCCAGCCTTCTGATCATCTTCATGGCCCTCCTCTGGACCTGCCTGAGCAGATCTGTGTCTCTTATCCTGGGGGTCCCAGGTCTGGCTGCAGTACCACAGGTGGGACTCATGAGAGCACAGCAGAGAGGGGCGATCACCTCCCTTGCCCTACTGCCAGCCCTCTGTTGATGCAGCCCAGGCTACTGTTGGCTTTCAGAGCTGTGAGAGAACATTGTTGGCTCTTGTCCAGCTTTTTGTCCACCAGGACACCCAAGTCCTCTGCAGGGCTGCTCTCAATGAATTCTTCTACCAGTCTGTGCACATATCTGGGATTGTCCAGACTCCAGTGCAACACCCTGCACTTAGCATTGCTGAACCTCATTAGGTTCACATAAGCACACTTTTCAACTTGTCCAAGTCCTTCTAGATGACATCCCTTCCTTCTGTTGTATCAACTGCACCACTCAGCTTGGTATCATCAGCAAACTTGCTGAGGATGTAGCTGATCCCAGTGTGTATACAATTGGTAATGAAGTTGAAGAGTACTGGTCCCAAAATAAACCCCCAGTGGGCACCACTTGTCAGTGGCCTCCACCTGGACATAGAACTGCTCTCTGGCTGCAGCTGTCCAGCCAGCTCCTTATATGCTAAGTAGGCCACCAACCTTCAAATCTACCTCTCTCCAATTTAGAGATTAGGTTGTGGTGTGGAACCATGTCAGAGACCTTACAGAAATATGAATAAATGACATCAGCTGGTTTTCTTTTGTCATCTGATGCTGTCACTCCATTATGGGAGGCCACCAAATTGGTTAGATACAATCTGCTCTTGTTGAAGCCACACTAGCTGTCTTGGATCACTTCAGTTGTAGACTTTTCATCTTTGGATTGTTTGTTGTTGTTGTTCCTCACACACTCAGGCTGCTGTTACATGGGAATTCGTGTAAGATCTTTTTTTTATATGTAAATTCCAGTATTATGATGAGTTAACCTCACTGATCAGTGTTTACTGGTGTTAATGACTTTCACTTACCTGGCAAATTAACAGTGTCATTTTCTTGGCTGGTGAAAATAAGGCTGCTGTAGGAACTCATCATGAGAAACAGTACCCCTCTCTGATGTTGTTTTCTGTGTTTGTGGTTAGAGGCTGTGTCACCTGCGTGGCCTGTGGAGGATTGGGTTGGACAAGAAGTCTGAAGCACAATCTGTACAATGTCACTGAAAACACAAAAGCAAAGGCACACCTTGGGTATATGTCACAGTGTCACTGATATCAGTGACAGACCTGGCAGAATGACCTGTCCTCTCTGTATGTCTGAGTGCTCATGACCTCTGTGCAGAATCCGCAACCAAACACCGAGCTGTAACCTATATCCTGCTTGTTGCATGTACTGTATGCTGGCGAGCTCTCTTCTGTCTATCAGACTGCACTGTCCTGCTGCTGGCTGAGGCCTTTCTTTTGGTGAGCTGCACCCAAACTATAGGGGCTGAAACCAGGCACAGCATTTGGGTGGGCTTCTTCTTCTCATGCTCCAGATGTGGAATATCTTTTGTTGTTATTACTGCTTCAGGACATTAGGGGTAGTAAATTATAGAAGATTGAAAGCATATATGGTAGAAATAATTATTGCAAAATTTCATGGCAAAATGGAAATGCTACTCAGATTTTCAATGCATAATCTTCCGAAGCATAAAATCTCTCCTGTAATGGGAGAGGAACTCCACGAGTTAACTGTCATTGGATTTCAGTACAAATCAAATCGCTGAGCTGTTACAGAGTTGTATTTTGCTGATTTCCAGTTCCTCAGTTCTTCTCCTTTTCAGTCTATATGCTCAGCTAGGCATTTCTTCAGAAGACCTTAAATAGCTGACTCTTCACATGCTTACAACATGATGTCACCGAGTTCAGTGAGTTTCTATTTGATTCCAAGAAAGCTGAGATGTCAGGCTAACCCTGCATGTGTGCTGTGGTCCCAAGCGGTCACGTGCAGATGAACAACATGCACGGGCTGTTGTGATTGAGATAAATCCTGCCTTTTCTATAGCACATTTACAATGCAGCATATGTTTTATGCCTCTGTTTTTGCAAACAGTGAGGAATTAGCACAGCAATTTATACTTAAATTTTTTAACCTTTACTTTAATTGGAATCTCAAGTCCACCACAGAGAACTATTTTGCAGCTCACAGCATGACTTACTGTGATACTTAAACCTATGCTGCATTACTGACTATTTCTTGGCAAATGGCATTTTAATTCCTCAAATGTGACTGATGTTTTAAGAACCATGTATTTTCAGATGACCAACTTGAGATATATTGTCCTAACCCCACACTTGTGATCCAGCAAATGGTCCACATATTTGTAAATGGCATTAAATTTAGATCAGTATTGTTATTTTTTTGAAGTGTCGGTCATTCTGGTGGATATTTTCTGCTTTCTTCATAAATAACAAATGGATTTGTCTTCCAGTACTATTTGATCATCTGCAGCATTCTACAGACTGAGATGTTTTTTTTTTCTTTTTTTTTTTTTTTCCCTGTATAGATAAAGGGATATTTATTATCCAAAGTTCAGACTCTAACTTGTGCATCAAAGTGGACACAGATGGCTTGGTTCTGGAAGACTGCAGTCAGCTCTCCGAAAACATGCTGTGGAAATGGGTATCCAATCGTCGTCTTTTCAACATAGGCAGAAGTACCTGTCTAGGACTGAACATCAGTAGACCAGAACAGCCATTGACTATGCTTGAATGTGATTCAAATCAGTACTCATTATGGTGGAATTGTGATGGTAGAGCACTGGTTGGTGTATCAGAGTACAAATTAGCTGTTGAAAACAGCAAACATATTATAGCAAAAAAAAAATCTAATCATCAGTGGATCCAGTACATGTCCTACGATGAAGACATTTGTGAACATCCTTTCCAAGGTAAAAATAAAATATTATCATATAAATGTGTACAGGAAAATTTTCAGAAGTAATTCTGAAGGAACATTATGTTAATATGCAATATTGTATTGAATTGAGTTAATTTTTCTCCTCTTCTATGATATGGTTCCTCCCAGTCCTCCCCAAAGCACTCATACCTTTGCAAACCAGGAAACACCTATTTCAGATGCTCAAGCTAAACTAAGGATTTTCTGTTCGTTAGCTCTCATTATCAATTAAACTCAAAGAGAGATACAGGGTTTGGAACTCAGATCTCTGATGGTCACCTGCGGTTGCAGTGTGCATTAATCAAAGGTTTGCGACACTCAGCACCTGGACTCTGAACATGTCAAACTCTGCAACAGAAATCAGGCTTGTGATGAATCATCTTGTACAGCTAGTGAACGCACAGAACTGTAAGTCAGGATCCAGACTTGCAGACCTTAGCAGTGTTCCAGGAACAAGGACTAAGATAAGCTCATTTTCCATGAACTGCCTCAGACTGGCACACTCTGGCTCCTTCCTCAACTTCTCCTACAGCATTTCTTCAGAAGAATGACCTAGTGTTTGCACGGCATGTCTCAGACTGGAGCTGTTGATATTTAGCACTTGAACATGGCTTTGGGACTGTGGAGCTGTGGGTCTCGGTAGTTTCCCCTTCAGGTGCAGCTGGGCTTGGCTGCTGATCCCTGCCAGGCAGCTCCTTTGGGAGCTGTGATGCCTATGGAAGCATGGTAGCATCCAACTTCTTCTCTAAAACCTAACAGAGTCTATGCTTAAGATCATATAGAAAACATTTGAAACCATAAAGAGTCCTACACATTTGCTATGTACACTCAGCAAGATGTAAGTAGATCTGGTCTAGTCCTAGGTCTGCAACATCCAGGAGTTTCAGGATCAAAATAAAGGAGAGCCTTGGCAAAGCCTCTCTCACTTCCATTTTCTGTTTTTTTCCTTCCATTTCAGCACATACAGATAAGTACAAGGCAGCCCGTTAGTCCACCAGGCTGAGGCGATCCCTGCCTTCAAAACATGATGCATTAACTATGGTGAAAGGACTGGAGCTGGCAAATTTACTTTCTTGCCAGGAAGGAGATAATTTCTTGCAGTTAGCAGAGTGATAGCAGGCAGAGGTGCAAGCCTCGTTTCTTGTAATCCATTTTCTTTGTATCATCTGTTATATCAGAAGGCTTTGAAGGAGATTTACAATCCACAAACTGCATTTTTCGTGTGTGTGCAGCCAGCCATTAACTCTGGAAACCTCTGGGAAGCTGGGAGCATGTCCATTCTCTGTAGTCAGAGGACTTCGATCTTTAGCATATCAGCATGGAATCTTTGGCAAACAATTTTGTTCCAAGTGTGGCTGTGGTCTTCTGACCTTTCCTAGAAACACATGCTCTGGGGTTAAGGAGATACAGAGGTAATGCTGTTACAGCTTGCAGTTGCACTTGATTCTCTCAGTACTAAAAATGCAGTAGGGCAATGTTTAAAATAGTTAATAAGGCATTAATTGATGTGACAACAAAAGTGCATAAGATTAGTGCTTTAGTTAGATTATCTTTCTCCCTGGTATAATGATTTATTTTAAATGGTTTATTTAATATTCCTTTGTCTTTCAGATTTTCTTTCCCATAGGATGACAATAAGAATGGAGAAAACATTAGAAATCCATTTAAGTAAGAGTGGGAGAAGCAGGGGAAATTATACTAGATTATTTATCTGTCATGTACTAGGAAATAAAAAACAAACAGAGGTTGCATCCATGCATGTCCAGATTATGGTACCTACACATTTAAATGCAGATTTTATATGATAATTGCTCTGTTTTTGTTGTTGTTTTCTTTAGTTGCAGTAAGTTATGAGAATGTGCTCTGTTTCATGGTGATAAATTTAATCAACATTTCCAAATTCTGCTTACCGAAGTTATGCTGCCCATACTTGTAATAATGTTGTGGTATCATTTATAAATTCAAATTAGAAAATAACCTAAGATATTTACATTTAATTATTGCTGTTATAAAAAGAAATAATGAAATATGGGAGAGAAGACACTTCTGTGGATGTGTTATTTTAATCTCTACATTTCATTTATTACAGAAACATATACCTTGCTGGGAAATTCCTTCGGTTTCCCATGTGTTTTTCCATTTAAGTATAACAACAAGTGGTATTATGAATGTACCAGAGATGGAAAGGAATTTGAGTGGTGTGCCACAACAAGTCACTATGAACAAGATGAAAAATGGGGGTTTTGTCCTGGTGCTGGTAAGGCATTGCTTGTTTTCACTTTTATCTTTTTTTTAAATATTTTTTATTTTTTACTCCTATAGTATTTGTGATCTGTTTTAATAAATGTAGGACATGCTTTTTTTTGTGGATTACAAGGTTCCTTCCTTTCTGTTAGGGGGGAATGAATGTCTCTTTTAATAAACAAAGAGGAGACTGTAGCAGACTATCATGATTTGCCGTGTTTGGCCTTTGGAGACCCAAGTCCTTGTCCCAAAAGCACAGTTTCCAGGGGAAAGCAAAAAGATGTCAGGTGCTCACTGCTTTGTGCTGTCCACTGGCTGTGCCCTGCTGCTGTGCCGCATTTCTCTCCAACATCACTATGCAAAGGAAGGATTGCTCCTGCAAAAGGACATTCTGCTTTTGACTGCATCACATCTTTTACCTTCCTGTTAATCTATGCACTGTTTGGATACTTACATTTTGGGGCCTAAGACACTTGGAAGAAGATTTTTGAAGATATTTGCTGTATGAAAAATTTTGGATGTGTAGTGTTCATGAATATTAAATATTACGCATAGCAGCTTGTAGATTATTTCATAAATAAGCAAAAGATTATCTTCTGTCAATAGAGTGGTTTGGAAAAGCCCTCCCAGGTCAGCCTTTGTCTCAGATCTCTGTTCCAAAGCATGCTGTAAACATCTGGAAATGTGATTTTATAATGGGAATTTCTAGGGAATTGTTGTATCAGAGGGTATTTTCAGACCTGCTTATGTTTTGTAATTATAGTAGCTTTAATCTCTTGAGTACCAGATAGAAGGAAACTGCTTCATCACAAGTTGGGTGAGGCACTCATTGCTTATTGCACGTCAGCTCAAGGAAGTGAGGATCAGCTGGTGTGAATTAAAATGTGGCTCTGCTGGCATCATGGGAGCTGTGAAAATTGCCACCAGCTGCAGAGCAGCTCCCAAGGATTTGTCAACCACCTGGGAAATGGAGTGGTATTTTATTCAGTTAATGCCTCTATTCTTCTGCATGTACAGCATGTTACAAAGGGATACTGGAGGGGTTGACTGTCATGCTTCTGTTGTGATGCTACTGTCATTAATTGAGTAAATTGCTGACAGTGCCATACTTCTTATAGTCTTGTTGCTATTGGTGATGAGCCTGTTTCTTAGCAGAGCATGGCTGCGGCACATTTTGGAAGGAGAACCCGGCCACACACATGTGCTATCAGTTCAACCCATCAGCCGTGCTGTCATGGCATGAGGCACGGGCAGCCTGCCAGGCACAGGGAGGAGACCTGCTCAGCATCACTAGCCCTGAGGAGCAGAGCTACGTCAGCGACTTGAGCCGTGAGTAGGCCCTGTGTGCTGCTAGTGCTAGGTGTGGGTGCGTGCTTAGGGTGCACAGGTGGGACTGGCTGGCTGTTTAGTTTGGTGGTAGCCTGGAAGTAAATCTATCTCTATGGGGGAAAGAAAAGACGAAGTTGTTTTTATAATCAATTGGAGTTCCCTCTTGGATAAGATCTCTGTGCGGAATGAGTCTCAGGCTGGTTCTGGGCAGTCTTCTGATGCTGGTTCAGTGCTAGCAAAGAGGACCAAGTAAAGGAACAGGCAATTGAACTGTGCTGCGAAAGGCGGCTTCAGGTTCCTTCCTATTATTGCTGGTTTTCAATAGCAGGATGTAAGCTGACAGGAAGTTTTAAAAATCATTTTGTTAGCTTTTTGATATATATACAGGCTGCAGAGAGAGTGGAAATTGTTTGGTTTGTGTTTGAAGACAAGCTAAGTCAGGCTGGCATTTCTGCAGCTGTTTGTCGCAGATTTAACTTCTAAGGTCAGTAACAGCTTACACAGGATGGGCGGCTTTTGAAGGGATGCAGACCTTTGAGTTTATTCCTCCTCAGCTCTGTGTAGAGTAACAAAGTGATAGGACAGAAAGAACAGCATGAGCTTTCTGGAAACCAATGTGAGATTTTGTTTTATTTCTACTGTAGCAAGAAGCGTATCTATACCTGTAGATACTTAAAGATGGGGAATGTATGGAGTCTACTTTGTCTGTTCTAGGACAGTTAAACATCACAGATACTGTGCTGTGGACAGGCCTGAATCAGCTAGAGGAAGGTGCTGGCTGGCAGTGGTCGGATGGAGCACCACTGGTATTTGTCAACTGGAGAGCAGGTATGGATTTGTTTTAGCTGTGTCATTGTTGCTCTCTGTAACTGCAGCTGGGGAGTGCTGTTCCTACAGCTACATTTGAAAAGTGAAACAAGCGAATCTGTGTAACTTCCTGTTGAAATATTTGTTCATCTCATGAACTAAAGCTTCTTCTAGGGATGGGGCATCCACTGAGATGCATCTGTTCAGTGTTAATGAACTAGGCCTTCTGCTTTAAGGGTGTTCTGAGATTCCAGTTGCATATTTAATTATGTTCTACCTTGTCACAAGGAGTTTTAGTTTGTTTACGGTAATGTGCAATTAAGGTGAGCTTTGCGATTTGGCTTGCTGCATTTTGAGGTCTGTCCTCCAGCACATGTAATGTTGACACCACAACTTGTTTCAGCCTCACATGTGACAGCAGCACCCAACACTTGTGGAAAGACTGCCACATGTATAAGTGGTGGTTAATGTTGAGCTGTCCATAGCATTAATTTAACACTGCTGGAAGTTCGAGTGTGCAGGGCTGCTTATACGTTCATTCAATAAGAGAATAAGAGTACAGCACTGTTTTACAACAGTGGACTTTCTGTAATCGCGTGCTTCTCAAAAAATGTGTTTACAGATGTTTCTGAGGACCGTTCTAGTGAAAATCATTGTGCAGTGATGAGTTCAAAATTGAAATATGCCTGGAAAAGTTACTTATGTGAATCTGGATTTCCTTTTGTATGCAAGAAATATTTAAATAAGACAGAGCATGAAACACTGGGTAAGTCTTTCGGTGTTACCGTGTCCTTTTTGTGAGGATGGAAAGAGAGCACGAGGAAGCTACCTGAATATAAAGTCATCAGAACAGAATGTTAGTTGCAGTATATGGTGTGGGTTTGCTAGTTTAAGTTGAATGCTATTTACCTTAACTGAAGTGGTAACGGTTTCTTCTGCTCAAATGCAGTCCTGGACAACACCTTGAGAGTTTGGAAACTGACACATAATTTCAATACACACAGCGTTTAATCGATTCCTTATACTATCAGAGGCTTACAAAATGCTCAGTCTCTTTGTATTTCAATACAGCCGCAATTTTGAATTTAAAAGTAGCCTTAGAATGGAAGTTAAAAAATGGAAGCTGAAAGTTAAGCTTAGAATGGACTTAACCAATTGCCTGCAGAGGATAAAGTTGCATAAATTTGCAGTTATTTTTATGACATGCCATGCTTTTCTTACACTGAAAAAGAATTGTGTGTGTGTATTTTTTAAATCGTTAATATAACACTAGTGTATAGAATGCCTCAGATTCCCGTTCTGTGGGAAACTTAAACAAAGAATTATGTTCCTTTTATGTTATAAAAACACTGCTTTTATAAAACCAGATAAGTTCAACTTTTTCCTGATAAATCAGAAATTTCCCTGCCTGTTTTAGACAATGAAATGGGACTTACCCACACTCTTTACAGGTATTCTATTGTTGTCAGCAATGCAACATCTATCTGTAAGAGTTTCAGCTGGTTTTGGATCAGGCCCAAAGGTAATAAGGAAATGCAACAAGTTTTAAACTGAATAACAGTTCTATTAGTGTTTGTACTAGTCTAGCAACCTAAATGGTTGAGTCATAAAATAAGGTGGGAAAAATTCTGTAGCTGATGTTCCACAGAGCATGTGTTTTGTCCTCCTTGGAATGACTCTGTTTTCAGCATTTGAAGTTAAGAAAATAGCTCTGCATGCATTATAAACACAGTACAACCTTGGTAATTCTATTCAATATTCTAATATACTCTAACTTTGTATGGTTAATTAAAAGATACATGGAAGTATTATGCCACTCATTGTGATGCTGGCTGGTACCCGTACAATCGCAACTGCTACAGACTTCATAAAGAGGGGAAGAGTTGGAATGATGCTTTGATCTCATGCCAAAGTGACAGCAGCGGGCTCATTAGTATATCCTCCATGGCAGATGCAGAACTGCTCCGTAACTTGCTTCAACGTGGTGAGTTTTAGGAGTTAAAGTGTGCAGTGTTTCTTCAATTGTTTTGCGATGCTCTTCCATGCAGCCATAGAACATTGTTAGCCTACATTATGTGACACACCCAAATGTTGTTAACAGAAGAGGGAAGTGTGATATGTGCTCCTTCTAGGAGTCTTAAAAATGTAAAGCTTCACTTCCTCCAATAAACACAATAAAGTAATGAATAGACATATTGGAACATGGTGAGAAAATGTATGATGCCCTTGGTGTTTCAGGAGTGCATCACACCCAGGCTTCTGTAAGATTGCTGCTTGTGCTTCATTTGAGAGTGTGGCATTTGCACTGGACCACGCTGGGCAAATGGCAGGTAGTGGTTATAGCAGAAGTTAGTGGTTTCCCTCATGAAACCGGGTCAGTTTTCATTGATGTTACCACCCTTATCATGAACTTTCAGCAGTCTGGCTTTTGTCTTTTCCTGTTGTTGACTTGTTCTGTGCAAACTTCTGCAAAGTACTCGAAGATTTTCCTTATGCAAGAATTGTGATTAGAAGTAACAACAATTCAGAGCATCTTTTTCTTTGCAGCTTGGCCTTGTCGGTGCTGCAAAGTTTTACTGTAGCTAACTGTTGGTAGATTCCTCTTTGGGGGGAGGGGGGGGGAGGTGCCAGATGTACAAAAGCAGTTGATGGTCCCTGTTGTCTAAAGAATGCATAATTAGAGCAATTCTTACTGAAATCTGATGAGTAATTTTAGTAGTAGCATTGATATTACAGGAACAATGGGCATATTTTCTTCCTCATTAAAATATATTTTATTCTTTTACAGAAAATGTAACTGAAACATGGATTGGATTATATAGTAGTAACATTTCAGTTGTTTTTGAGTGGTCAGATGGCACCCCAGTGAAGTTCTCATACTGGCACAGCCAAGAACCTACTACCTTCCAAAGAATAGGACAACTGTGTGTTTCAGCACAAGGACCTGTAAGTTTCCTTTTCTTGTTGAGAGAACATGATGGTCACTTTTATTTCAGTTGATAATAAATTATTTTCTCACTATGCATATTTTTGTAAATCACAATCTATTGTATGACTGTCTTTTTATTCCTAATGCATTCAAGTTGTGATAAATGCAACGTGGTTTTTAGGAACCAGTACACTTTGCAGTGCTGATACACAGGAAAAATTAATCATCAATTTTGAGCTTATATTCAGTAAAAACATCACATACATAAAGCTTGCCAAATGGAAGCTAACCAGTATTAGTAGGTATTTTGATAAAGACAAAGAAATGTAAAATCCAAGTAGCAACAAAAAACAAGTAACAGTTTATGACTCATCAGTCCCAGTCTTTAAGTCTTCAAATTCGTATTTTGAAAAACTGTGTCAATTTCATGTTGCTGTTAGTATTTATAACTTCTGTGAGGCATCTTTCAAAACCAGACAGCAGTCTTGGCCTGCATAAAACTATGAAAGTTAACAGTAGTAAGACTGACCCCAAATCAGTCAGGTGATGTAAGATTGGGAGTAATTTTCAGGTAAGCTTAGATTACGACCTGTCAGTACATAACTCACGGCACTGACAATTTTGTTTTCTTAATTTAGTCATAAACTTACTTTACTTTTAAACTTACAGTACTTAAATTTTCTAAGACCTGTCTTAGATTAAGGGGCAATATAATCTAGTTTTTCATTGAAGTAAATTTCACCCAAGTGCAGAAGCTGTATCAGAAAGTTTTTGTTGTCTCTTTTGTAGTGAGTTCAAGTTACTGTGGCATTCATGGTACAGTAGTGTTCATGGGAAAGATAAGACAACTACAGTGACCTGGAAAGGTCAGCTCCCATTGGAAGCACAAAATAGGTCTTCAGTAAAATTCTGGTTTCAGGTGTGCTAAACCATATTTGACTAATTTTGCAAATGTAAGCAAAAAATAAAAGTTAATAGGAAGTAGTGGAAAAGGAGATTCAAGATATAATGCTTCAAGCATTGTTTTCAGTACATGTCCAATACTGATAGAAGTCTAAGAATATTGTACAAACTCTGAAGTTTTTTTTGAGTAAGGTCTGTTCAGACATAAAGATTAGTTTTAAAAAATACTGCAGTAGATAGGAAGAAGGTTTGTTATGTGATTCTGAAAGGAAGCTTGCCCATGGTTTTAGTTAATTAAAATGCATTACATCTAAGGGAATGATTTAAGAAGACAACCTCTTTCGTATGATTGTCAGCAGGACTTTCAAATTGGTGTTGTTAAAAATAAGTGATCCATATAAGGGTGAATAAAGGAATAAAGCAAGAAAAACTAGTCTGTTACTTGCTTTTATTGAAAAATTAAAAAGGAAGAGAAAAATATCATTTGTGTGTGTGTGTATGTATTTTTATACGTAAATATTTATAAACACACAAACATATAAATATGCAGGAGAAAATGATTATGTATAGAATATAATATTTCTTTTCTTTTCTCTCCCTCCCTCTCCCTGTCCTTTAGGATGGACATTGGAAAGTTAAACAATGTGAAGACAAATCTTTCTACATTTGTGAAAAAGCAGGAGAAATTAACAGTGTTTCTTTTGATGCAGAATCAAGTTGTCCAGAGGTAAGAGATTTTGTGTTTTTTTTTTTTTTTTTTTAATTTGTTTCGGAACGTTACTGATAAAGTAATGCTATATGTGTATTCTTTAAAAGTAGATGGAGAATGTATGGATGTAAATAGGTAGGTAGATAAGTTATTTTTTTTTTTTTTGTACTGAAGATGTGCCTGTTTTCCTAGGAAAATGTAGTTGCCTTGAAAATATGTAAACAAAAATTTAAGGTAAGATTAAAAGCTTTCCCAAGATGCCTCTCATGGCTCGTTTTGTTGTCAGCAGCTGTGACCCATGTTCCTACTTCTTTCTAGATCAAAAGTAAAAACCCTTTTGTACGCCATCTGTGCAAATAATGGCTGTTATATGATGCCTCAACCCACACATGGTTTTCATACATTTAAAAGGAATGTCAGAGTGAAAGACAATCAGTTTCATTGACGCGGAGAATGAACTCTTCCACTCGTACATTAGTAATCCTTTTACTTTCAATCAGAAATGAGGAGGAGCACAATTAACTAAATTAGGGCATTACAATAAGTTTTCAGGCTTCTAGGCTTTGCATTTCGCTGGTAATAAGTAAGATACTAAAGTACGGTTTTATTTATCCTGATTCTTTTCCACTATGTATAAACAACAATTTTGTGTTCTTTGATTATTATTAGAAACTCTGCAGAAGTTTCAATTTTTCTATCAACAGAAATACATCCTATTTGGCTTATTTATCCTTTTTTTAACCATTTAGGTCCTTTTTCTCAGTTCAGTTGAATTGTAAGAGGTTGGAAACTGGCCATTTTGAAGCTGGATGCAGTTTTCCCCAGAAATACAGTGATCAGGTCCAACATTACTGTTTTTATCCAGGTTAAAATTTCCAAAAATTTAGGATGATTGGTTCATTTGGACCAATATATTTCATTGCTTGAGAATTCTGTGTGTTACAAGTGTGAAGAACAACTTGTAGTCCTGTCTACATGAAAAATGTGCAGAGCATCAGGATTTCCAAGTGTAGTTAGGAGCTGACAGCACTTGAACTTTTAGTACCTTGCAGGAGTGAGAGTTAAAAGCCATTGGTCTTAAGTAGCTTGGTGTGCTCTGGCAAGCTTCCTATTCAGGATAAATTTCTGCTTGTTGATGTTCCACACCCGCTAAAAATATATGTTGAACCCTCTTGACATGCCATTGATTTCTATAAATTTCTTTCTAATGTGAAGAGTCATGTTCGTTTAATCAAAAGAGGTCAGTTCTAACCTTACTGACAGTTGTGTTTTATTTCAAATGTTTTGTCTTGACAACTCTCTTTTAATGTTCCGTTTGTATGTTGTTGTAAGTTACTGGCCTAATTTTCCAGATCAGCTCCAGCTCTTTATTTCATGAAGTTATCCATTCTTTTTTTTTTTTTTTTTTTTTTTTTTTTTCTTTCTTGTTTCTCACATTTGATCCTTTGCTTTGTTAGCCCCGTATTGTCATTCATAGTTAAAGGCTGGTAGACACAGGCCTCAGGCACAGTTGTTTATTTTTATAAAGCTTTATAGTCTTTTATCTCATGTTGGTTTTATAACTTGTGCATCACATGAACTAACTCTTAAAATTTTCTGTGATTCCACTAAGTGGAGTTTTTGCAGAATATCCATATCAAGTTACAGCAGAAACCTACACTTCTGTCTTTCAAAGACAAAAGGGTGCTAGCCACTTTCTTCCCTTAGCAAATCAACTATTCTTTTTCCTTAGCTGGCAGGATATTAGCGCCAATAAATGTTTCATTGCAAAGGTCAGATTCTCTAGGCACTTCTAGGCATTTTGTTTAAACCAGCTTTTGAAACAGACTGTGGAATTGTCATCTGCTTGACGATCAATTTGGGAGCTTCTATGTATGGAGCTGATTGTATTGGTGCTGGTGACTTTATTTAATCTTCTGTACTTTAATTGGTGCATCAAAAAATAAATTTAGAACTAAATTGTACATCGGTCTTTATGGCTGTGGTAGACAAATGGAACCGAATTTTTAAGAGAATTCCTAATAAAGCTATAAAGCCTTGTACAGAGCAGGACTGCTGCTTAGATTAAGGGTCCATCAGCCTCATGTTCTGCCTTCCACTAGTGGCCATGAATGATGTCGGGAAGAGCAGAACAGGGTAAATGTGAATTCTTTCAATTTCCCTTGACCTACAGCTTTTGGGGATTTCCTGAGCCTTTCATGACTTGTGTATCTTACAGGATACACTGGATTTTCCCCCTGCAAATGCTTGTCCAACTTTCCCTTGAACTCATGGGAATTCTTTGCATTCACCACACTTGTGAAGAGGTCTATAAATTTGCTACCCTTCCACGTTCATTCCATCTCCTTCTTACTTAGCTTCTTTTATTGTCCCCAGAATCTCATACTGGGGTAGTAATCCACCCTCACAGCACTCTGGATTTTTTACTTTGCCCTAAGGCATCTCTTTTTGGCAGGCTGAAGGGTCAAAGCCTGCTCAGTTATTATGTGGAAACAACTCCTTACATTTCATTATCCTTGCCCTTCCTTTCTAGTATGCTTTTTTAGCAATTGGGGGCTGCAACTCCAAAAAGAAAAACAAAACAAAACAAAAACAAAAACAACAACAACAACAACAACAAAAACAGAAAAAGGACACAATTATTTTCTCTGTTCTCTCTGTCCTTATAATTCTTCATGTTTAATTTTACTTATTGTCCAATCTGGTGCTTTCGTGGAACATTACCTGCAGATCTCATTCCTGCAGTGTAGGTCCCTCAAGCTGCATGTGAAACAGTTCAGTGAGGGCAGGAGAGGTCTCCATAAGCATCACTTCCTGTTTATTTGCACTGAATGCAGTTTTAGTAACAGATTACTCAGCCTTTAAAGTTTGGAATTTCTCAACTTGTGCTTGCCCTGATTGCAAGCTTACCATCTTCCAGTCACTCCACAATTATGGTTATTATTTTTAATAAAGATTAGTGTCAAATTTCTTTTCTCCAGACTATGGGCACCAAAAAAGCTTTTTGAGGAAGGTTATGCACTGCCATTTCTTTCCAATTTAAATTTCCAGGAGGTGAGGATGACTGTGTTTGCTTCATTTGATGCAATACACTTGTTCACTGGAGAACTTCAGTCAGAGGGAACAAAAGCTTGGCCATTTCTCACCTGCTCTCCTGCAGAGCACTTGGGTGGTTGCAGACTAAATGAGGTGGTTTGTTGTTCTGACTGTTTGTACCACAATCTCCCACAGCTAATTCAATTTCTGACCTCTCTACCCTGTCAAAAAGATCAGAGCACAGGTTAATGAGAAGGGGAAGCTTGTTCAAAGGCTAAGAATGTTGAGAGTTGAACCAGGAGGAAGTGTACTCAGGCCATGAGTAGGCTGTGTGCAGGAGGGGCTTTTTTTGTCAATGCTTGAACCTCTCCTTCCCTAGTACTCACTACCTTTACATCCCCATCAAAACACAAGCTGCTATGCTCTGTCTTGTCACCCACTATAGAATTCACCACGTAGAAGAGCCCTTCTCACCTGCAGGTGCCTCTCTCTGGCAGGGAAACTCCAGCTTGTTGCTGTACAGACAGGGAAGATTTCCAACACAGGTTTGCCTATTTCTGTTGGCAAAATGAGCATCTGAGTATGCATATGTGGTGTTCTCAGATGAAGCCACAGGAGCTGGTATTACACTGAAGGAGGATGACAGTAAAGGGCAGCAGAGCTGTGTTCAGGCTCCCCAGCATGCTCTTGACAGCAATTAAGCACGTTCTTAAGCAAAAGTTGTCGTCTTCTGGTGCTGGTTCCCTGTTGCTCCTCTTTGCAAGCTCCCTCATGGGAGAGGCAAAGCAAGGCTAGCTGGTTGTCTTTTCTGTGTGGCTTCAAGATGAGCTGTACAGAGGTGGTTTCTTGTTCCCATAGTCTGCTGGTTATTTAAAATGTGCAGGCAGGAGCACCAGGCTGGGCATGCAGGCAGAGCTCCCACTGGGCCTGGTGTGGTCTTCTGGACAACCATGGGTGGATGACAAGAGATTAATAATAAGAAGTGAGACAAACTGCATTCTGACAGTGTGTTCCAGCTCACTGGATGAGCCATGAGCATGCCTAATTTTAATTCTGTATTATTAGAACACAATGGTTGCTGCTTTCCTTTTAAAATTTTGAAAAGGAAGAAAATTGCTGAGAAGAAATGAATAACTGGGAGGAACTGCTGCATGAAAGGGCAGCGTATTTCTGGAGTAAATATTTCCATTTTCATGTGAGGAGAAAGAGCAGCTGTAACTTTTTTTTTTTGTAACTTAACTGATTGATGGGGCAGTGTTTGACTTGTACATCAGGTGTTCAATATCAGCAGTGAGTTAACACAGCTGTAAACCGTTGAGTGTTACTACATGCTTTGTGCCAAAGAGATGGCATAGAGGCTTGGTATACCCCTAACTAAGTCAGCAAAGCAATGTTCAAAGTATAATGTGCAAGGAAAAAAAAAAAAGTGTGGAGGAAGTGCCTTAAAGTTGCCCACATCTTTGCTATACCCATTAAAGATACTGCTATGTGTATATTAAACTGTTGGTTTTTTTTGTTGTTGTTGTTTTGGGGTGGGTTTTTTGTTTTTTTTTTGTTTTTTTTTTTTTTTTTAATATTTTAAGGATTTAAACTTCATTTTGTTAAGTTCACCTACCTCTTAGGGACCTTGAGGGGAGCTGCTCTGGAGCCATGGAAGAGGGCTGTAGGGTTGTGAATGATGAACAGACAGAAATGACAAATGGGGATCAAATTCTTATCATCTATATACTATATAATAATCTATAAAAAAATGTTCATTTCTTTTAAGGGATGGGAAAGACATGGTGGATATTGTTACAAAATCGACAGTACCCCTCGAAGTTTTGAACATGCTTCCAGTGGTTATTTCTGCCCATCTGCACTTGTATCAGTAACAAACAGGTAGTTAATCCTATCAGACAGCGTGAAGATGCTTCTAACAAGAGCTGTTCTAACTTCAGAGAGTGTTGCATGGCAAAAGTTAATTACAATTATGAAATAATATTTGTTTGAGAATTGAGTATAATTACTAACATTAGCTAGAAAAAAAGGTGTGTTTTACTTTATTTTTAATTGACAATGATTTTAATAAAAAGCAATTTTAAGTCTAATTTAGATTTATAGCAATGCCCACACATGAGCATGCAGGAATCTAAACAAAACACTTTATACAGAGGTATGTAACATCCTCAAGAAATTCAATTAGTGTACATGAAAACCTATACTGAAAAATTATAGTGTTTTTAACTTTTATAATCAAAATGCATAAAATTTTAATTGAGATCAGGTAATGTTTTATGAATCTTTCTATTTAGCTTTGCATTTACGTGAATCTTCAGCAAATAGGGGGAGAGAATAAGTGTTTGAAAAACATCTGATGTCTGTCTACACTTGCTCTTTTTCCTGTCTACCCATATTCCAGCTTCAGCAAAGCTTTTCTTCTCTGTAAATGTCCAGACGCTTGAATTTTCTCTAGTCTGTTTATCATTTACCCTATATATTGGATTCCCATTACAGGTAGACTATATACATACTTAAACATATGTGTATTCATTATTTAAAAAACAAAACAAACAATGCACTAAACAACAGGAAAAAAAAAAAAGAATGGTAATGCTAAGTCATGGCTTGAAGCAGTGATTGAGCACCTGGTGGGAAAGCAGGGCCAACCCAGGGGAGCTCAGCTGCATGCAGTGCACTGAATGATCAGAAGGGGTGGGGCCAGGATCCACCCCTTCCCAGACCTCATTTAAGGGTTGGCAGTGGAGGTGAGGGGATCTCACTGGAGGTCTGTATGCACCTGAGGCTGAAGGTAAGCAGTTTCTTTTCTTTATTTCTGTGTCTATGGCTGTTGTGTTTGAGCAAATCCTTTCTTGCTGCAGCCTGGGACCTTGCTGCTCTGCTGTCACTGTGCTTTCCATCACATTACACCCATCCATTTAAGAGAGAAGTACTGTAACTGCCACCAATCAGATGGTGATAGCTAAAAATTTTAGGGAAAGACAAGCTCCCCAGCATGAAGATTTAAAGTGGTGGGAATTTGGCCTGCTAGGTGGTTTCATGATTGTGCCCAATAAATGCAGTGGTATACTGTGCTGCAGCAACAGATGTTACAAGAAGGATAAAGAACAAATTCTGGGCAGCTGAGCATTTACAACTCAAAATTCACAGTGAGCTAAGGGCATACTGCACATCGCTGGAAGCATGTGTTCTGTATTTTTCTGTTTATTTGATTTTACTGTGTTTTTGGTGGATGTAGCCAATGCTGTTTATTATGTTAGTTTCCACTTCTAATGTTGGAGCAGCAAAGGAAGCTTGTTGTTAGTTTTTTATTGTGTTGTACCAATTACATCTGAATACTTTATATTAAAGTGAAGAAGAGATTACTGTGTGAGACACATGCTACTTAAGAAAACTCTAAATGTCTCATACAGCATTAATGAAGAAATTCAAGAGCGTAAAAGTGATTCCTTTTGCTGGTGCTTGGAGTTTTTCAGCTCTGATTCCTTAATGTTGATTTTTTTTGTGTCTAGTTCTAATAAGATACTTCTGTGCAAAGCTTTTGCTTTTCTGTATTCTGTACCTTATTATGACCCTGCCAACTTTTCTTCTTCATACAAAGATTTTCTAATTTATATCTGTTTATCATGAATATATTATATTTTAGCATCTTGCAGCATTAGCATTGAGCTTAGGAGATCTCTATCTACTGTTCTTTGAATGTGCCCAAATGCAGGGGAGTAGAGGAAGAAGAAAAGGAAGGAAAAACTATGCTATATCATAAACTGATCTGTGAAATTTTCCACAGAGTTCTGTAAAGATAATTAAGTAACTTCTAGATAATTTTCTTGGATATTTTAAGTCGTTTCATGAGATCTACTAACCAAAATGCCAGTTGACCTATTCTGTACTAATAAGCATTTTGTCTTTATTGTTTTATTAGGTTTGAGCAAGCTTTTATTACCAGCATGATCCGTAGTGTGGTAAAATCTGAGAGAACTTATTTTTGGATAGGACTGCAAGACCTTAACAACACAGGAGAATACTTTTGGCTAACAACAGATGGGAAAAATCATTCTGTAAGCTACACAAACTGGAACAAGCATCAGCCACGTGAGTCATGTGCTGAATTAAAAAAAAAAAAAAAGCCTGCGGGGAGAAACATGCTCCCACTACAAGTGGTTTGCAGTTCTGTTTTTTGTGAAGAAGAGGGCAGAGATTGTCTGAGATACATTTCTGGCAATAAGAACACTGTGTGTAGAGTTTTAATTCTTCCTCTTCACTTTGCTGGTACTTGGTGTGCCATTAGATTTTGTTTTATGGTAATCCAAAGAAAATTTTCATTTTTTTCAATTCTTGGAAATAGCAAGTTAATATGTAGAATGTTTGAAAATTGATTCAAATGTGGCCAGTGATGTTGTGGCCAAACATTTGAATCTTTAGATGATTAGAACTTAAGTTCCTCATCCTTTGAAACGTGAACAGCCTAAAGATATCTGAAGATGTAGACATAAATATAAAAAGATGCTGTTTTGCTAACTGCTTTTAAGTTTCTTTCTACATTTTACTTTACTGCTGCAGTTCACTGAATTGCTGTTTTAAATCACATTTTCCTTTCTGCATTTTCTGAAAGGAATCTTTTGTTGTTTCATTTTACATGCTCATGTCAGCCAAAACATGTTTACAACCTGATTGCTGACCACAGAATTTGTTACCTTTGTAACCTCATCAAGATTTTACCTTGCACTCGATGCCTCTGAAACAGTCACTTCACCAAAAATTCACAAAATTCAAGTGCTTTGTTTGCTGATTTCTTCCATACTTTAGGTCATTCTGGAGGATGTGTGGCAATGCGGGGGCAGGACCCTGTTGGTTACTGGGAGGTAAAAAGCTGTAAGGACTTCAAAGCAATGTCACTGTGCAAGCAAAAAGTCAATTCTTATGAAGAACCTGAACTTACTTTTCAAAGACATTTGAGTTCCTGCTACTTTGGATGGGAGTCAGAAGGCAATTTACTCAACTGCTATAAGGTAATTGGTGAATGTGTTTTAAATTTTTCAGGTTCTATGATGTTTTAGGAATATACTGTTTCTGAAGGATTTAGCTAAAGCACTGTTTTCTACTTAGCAAATAAAAAATGTTACCATCCTTTAATGGCATTTTAAAGTGAATGAAATTCTTAAGTCTTGAATCAGAACTGTGCTTGAAATATAAACTTTATTGTAGGAAGAGCTGTGATATTTAGTTTTTATGGTCTTTTGAAACAATTGCTCTCTGAAATCAACCACACTTAGGGCAGTGTTTATTTCATTGCAGATATTTCACAGAGAGAAGGTTCTAATGAAAAGAACGTGGAGTGAAGCAGAAGCATTATGTCAAGATTTTGGAGCACATCTTGCTAGTTTTTCCCATGTCTATGAAGAGACTTTTTTAAACAATTTATTATATACGATTTTTGATAGGTAAATAGGCTTTACTAACATTTATGAATTAATGTGCTTAAGGTAACCCTTGTTAAAATAACCCACGATCTAAGGAATGTACTTTAATAGTGTCTGTGTTAGTCAGTAGTAGTCCTCTTCAAACTTAGAAGTGGGTGAAAAGAAGTGTAATAGTACACTGTAAAGTGACTCTTTTTGAAGATGATCTTTGCAGTAGGCGTCAAATGACTCTTAATGTCAGTGATGTTCTTATGAGTTAACATTCCTTTGAACTGGAGATTCTGCAATTTGAATCCTATTTTAAAAAAAATTCCTCTTAAAAATATGACTTAACATTTTAGTAACGAAAGGGGTTTACTGCAAGGAAACTAAAACGTTAATAAATACATTGCAGTATGATATAGAGTTAAAAAATGAATACGGGTTTTTGCACAACTTAAAAGTAATTTATGGAATAGCGAAGGAAAGTTTGTTTAAAATATTTCTCTGCTTCTATCACAGGACAGAAGAAAGACAGTTCTGGATTGGATTTAATAAAAGAAACCCATTTTCTGGAGGGACATGGCAGTGGTCTGACAAAACACCTGTAAGTACCTGCATACTGTGTATAAGTTCCCAAAAATAAGTCATGTGAACAGATAAATGGTGGCTAGCAAAGCTCTGGTTTGTGTTCGTTTTTTGTTTTTTTTTTTTTTTCATATTCACATACTTGAGAGCAGCCCTATGGAGAAGGGCACGAGGGTCTTGATAGACGAAAAAGTTAATATGAGCCAGCAGTGTGTCCTTGCAACTTGGAAGGCAAATGGCATCCTGGGCTCCAGCAAAATAGGGGTGGCCAGCAGGAACAGGGAGGTGATTGTCCCCCTCTACTCTGCTCTTGTGAGGCCCCATCTGGAATACTGCATCCAAGTGTGGACCCCCCAGTACAAGAAATACAGGGAGCTGTTGGAGAGGGTCCAGAGGAGGGCCACAAAGATGATCAGGGACTGGAGCACCTCCCTTATGAAGACAGGCTGAGGGAGCTGGGCTTGTTCAGCCTGGTGAAAAGAAGGCTGCAGGGTGACCTCATTGCAGCATTTCAATACCTAAAGGGAGCATACAGAGGGGAGGGGAATCAACTCCTTGAAAAGGTTGATAACTGCAGGATGAGGGGAAATGGTTTTAAGTTGAGGGAGGGGAGATTTAGGTTGGATGTCGGGGAATTTCTTTACAGAGAGAGTGGTGAGGTGCTGGAACAGGCTGCCCAGAGAGGTTGTGGATGCCCCGTCCATGGAGGTGTTCAAGGCCAGGTTGGATGGGGCCCTGGGCAGCCTGGTCTAGTATTAAATGGGGAGGTTGGTTGCCCTGCATGTGGCAGAGGGGTTGGAGATTCATGGTCCTTGAGATCCCTTCCAACCCTGGCCATTCTGTGATTCTTCAGTTAAATGAAATGATTGTTACAGTATTGTTATATTATTTTTAGAGCCACCTGTGCAGAAGAGTTGCAAAACAACAGAAGAAATTTGGTAGGATTATGAAGTTTTTTGGGTTTGTGCTTTCCTGCAAAGCATGTTGTGATTAGTCCAAGATGTGTCACACTGCATTTTAAAACTTTTCTGAACAAGCATGTGGATTTTGGATTATGCAAAAGGATCAGTTTTTAAACTGTAATTGGTTTTCAGTCTTTACGAACAATGTTAGCTCTGCCATCATTATTTAAGTAATTGTAGAATGCGAGTGCAAAGTTCAGTCATGCAAAGTGCTGAACCAAAACAAAGGTTTGGACAACCACTGCTAATCATGTCCAAAAAAACTGTTAGATTTCATTGCAATGAATTTTATTTTATTTTTTACGAAGATGGAGTCTAATAGAAGATGGGAAATTGAATAAGGCATTACAAAAACATGATTATCATTATTAGGGTTTTACCACCATAATTTAGGTGTTTCACTGTTTTCCTGGTCTGGAAATTACGTTTCATGTTCTTATCTTATATGCATCTTCATACACTTCCTTTTTCTCCGTAATAGGATTTTGAAATGCTTAATCTTGAATTACTGGTGAAAGATTACAAGTATGCTGTTTTCAGGTTGTAGCTTCATTTCTGGAGAGCAAGTATGTTGAAGATGACTCAAGAAACTGTGGTGTATTCAAAGTAAATAGAACAGTTTTTCCAGCACACTGCAATGAAAAGCGTGAATGGATATGCAAAATACCAAAAGGTGAAACCTTAATTAACTTACACTGCTCCATCTTTGGGTTGCTCCATCTGGGGGTTGGAACTACATGATCCTTGGGGTCCCTTCCAACCCGGGTGATTCTGTGTGATTCTGTGATCTTTAATTCAGAAGAGACAAGAAAAAATGTCTAAAAGGTTGCCAGTGGTCTTATGTGTGAAATCATGGCAAAGCTACATGCTTCTGTTGGGTTTTTTTGGCCAGGTACCATGATTGATCTGTGCAGACAAGTTGCCATAGCATGGACAGCAATGATCAGCTACAAGCTAGAAGTTAACCTATGTTCTGATTTATAAAACTTGCTAAAAATGTTACCTATTAAGTATGGCCATTTTTATTTTATTCCGTGCTTAACTTTCTTTTGCCTCTGGATGAAAATAGCTACATTCTTCAAGATTTTGATTAAATTCTCACTGTGTCAGTAAAGCAACTTCAGAGCAATATCTCTTCTCAATTCTTGATCTAATATCTTTATTTTTGCAGGTGTTAAACCAAAGAATCCAGATTGGTACATAGCTGGTATGGAAATTTTATTTTTCTGCATCTTGAGATATTATCAGTGGGAGGTGTAATTCGATGTATTGGTAAAAATAAAATAGCTAAACTATTTTAAGTTGCAACATTTACATTATGTAATGCTGTCAAATCTTGTTGGTGAACAAAATCTGCCACTCTTCTATAGAAACACTGAAATACTGCTTATGTTAGGTAAAAGAATGTTGTCAGTAGTAGGCACAGGAATTCGATGTCCTCAGTTGCATTGAAACTGCCTTTGTATTTAGAAAGTCCAGGCAACCCTGTTAATACAGTAACATGGGATATAATGTAGAGCTGAAATTTACTCAGTTCTCCGTTTGTTGTCATAATTTGATATCCCAAATATAGTTCTGCTACTAGTTGTGGGATGTTGACCTGTGCCAAGTAGCTGGAAGTGGGCTGAGTTTGTTGCAAGGAATGTGAACTGCAGTGAGGTTTTACACCTGCGTGGATTTGACTCTTGCCTTCTAGAACTGCCATGGTCATACTATCAAGGAGCAGAGTATCTTTTTCATGTGAATCCTACAGACTGGGACACCTATGAGTTCATTTGTGTCTGGCTTCGTAGTGAAATGGCAACAATAACTTCTGCGGAAGAGCAAGCTTTTATTGAAAATAAAATTAAGAAGGTAACAAATTAGAGTACTTCTTTAAAGTCTTATTTACTAACAGGAGATATTTCAAAAGCAGCTTTGTAACTGAAGTAGTGGATATTGTAGCGTTTGATGATGAGAAAGCCAAGATTACTCCATTTGCATTTTATACTAAGTTAACTTCCTTTAAGTTTCATCTCAGAGTGTGAGATGCTGC
This sequence comes from Lagopus muta, assembly GCF_023343835.1. NCBI lineage: Eukaryota > Metazoa > Chordata > Aves > Galliformes > Phasianidae > Lagopus > Lagopus muta. The sequence continues at coordinate 15,084,379 of NC_064440.1, read as the reverse complement.
CTTCCCCAATTTAGCCAGGTGTGTCCGTAAATGTTTCTAACTGATTCCTGTGGAAATAGATCTAAGGATAATCATCAGCAGTCTGGATGGAATTTGTATATGCCGTCAGGAAGATTTCATAGAGATTTCTTCATGTAGAATTTAAAATCATATTTTTCACTATTTCTTTAAGAATTGTAATCCATAGTCTGAGTGCTATGAATAGAAAGCCAAATTCAGTTGGCGTATACCACACCAGACAACATTTCTTAGGCTATTCTTCATCAGAAATGTATGTATTCTAAATTTGGTATTGCTTTGTATACTGCTAGCTGATAAAATCCTGACTGTAAGGACTGCGTGGCTGCTTCAACGTATGCTACAATTCCACTCTTTCTGAAGGAAAAAAGAATACCTTTAAATGGTAGGGTAGCATTTATGGTGTCCTGCACATTTGAAATTTTTTTCCCTTTTGTTGATTTTCCAAAAGACCCCCAAACTGTGGCTGTTGAGAGACTACTCTTGAAGGCAAAGTTCATTCATGGTTTAAATTGGTGTCGTGTCACTGCAGCAGCAATAAGTGACTGTTTAAATGACAATATTTCTGTGAATTATCCATAATACTTTGCCTTTTAGGACTGGAAGTCTAGGACTTTCATGATCATAACATTCCCTCAGAATTGCATCTCTGTTACATGAGCTGTAAGAATCAATATAAATTGCATAGAAAGTGTTCTGGAAACATTAAAATCAGTAGCATTTCAATACTAAAAGAAAATATTTGTACCTCATAATTTTAATAATGTCTATTTTTCTTAGTTCTGGTTTAAGTCTGCAGTCATTGCCAGGCCAGATATTCTAATTTTGCAGAATGTGCATTAGTAATCCAGTGGAAAATGGAGGCTATATTGTGTTTTGCACACATGCTTGCTGAAGTCAGGAGGGAGTAGTCACAAACTAAGACAGGCAGGATTTAGCACGTGTTTTACACCAGAAACCAAAGGAGATACTATTCTTCTGACTATGAGCAGGGCCTGATTTCTAGGAGTTGGTTAATATTTAACTGTTGTTGCCCTCTTTTCAAAACATATGGCAAAACATTTTTTTGTAGCTGTCGGATAGTGATGTTCACTGGTGGATTGGATTGCACGCAGAAAACATCAGCAACGAATTTCGGTAAGAGCTTCAGCTGCTCTGGTTTGTACTTGGCACATCTTGTTCACAAGTACCATTCAGTTTGATGGACCAAAACTGTTTGATGACTGAGTTGGATATTCAAAAGACAATTTTGGCTCTCATATAAATATTACTCAGAATATGTTACCCTTCATTTGTTTCTCTGAAAGGGGTACAAAAGATTTAAGCCAAAGATGTGACTATCAACATGTTTGTTGTAACAGTAAGTTGAAGAATGGGCACTTTCTACCCTGTATCCGATTAAAAACACTTCTAATAGGGTCTGTGTTGTTAGATCACAACAGGGAAAAGTGTAACTACGCTCTTAACATTTCTGTGCAGCTGGAAGGATGAATCACTAATAACATACCAGAATTGGAATGAAGGCAGAGATCGATATTTGCATAAACCGGGGAAAAGATGTGGCTTCATTTCATCACAAACAGGTTTATTTTATATTTCTTTTTGTTGCAGGAGTTGTGAATTGGTTGTTATTGGCCAAAGGAGATTATGTTTTCAATTGCTTTGAAGAAGTATACAGTCCTGTTACACAGTTATAGATTGCTTAACTACTTCTATGGTTAAGAAAAGAACATTAAGATATCATGAATTTGCTCAAAGAGTAAGACAGTAGAACTTAGAAGTATATTAATAGTTTAGTATTTTAATGTCAAAATATAAATATTCCAGTGGTACTGAATCTTTAGTCTTTCTTAAGACTCTATTCCTGGTTTTCACAGTCACTTTTCTTGTAACCAGATGAGCCATATGGACTGAGCAGCAAATTTTCCTCTGTTCAAGAACTGTTTTTATATTATTAAACAACTTTAAATACTTGGCTTTCTATCTTATGTTTAATCTCATAGCCAATACGCGGAGGGATTTTGGGTGCCATGTTTTGTTATCTGATGGCGCTAGCCTCTACATCATCACAAAGATTTCTCTTTTGCTACTGCAATTTAAAAATATATGTCAATATAGTGCTGCCAGTATCTGTGTGTTTTTTTTTTTTTTTTTTTGTTATTTCTCAGTCTCTGTTTTCTGAAGATCTGTGATTCATATAATAAGGTGAACATGTCAGGTTTCTTGAAAAAATATGCAACTTTTAAAAAATCTCTCCTCACAAATACAAAGCTGCATTCTTGTAATGCAAGCATCAAAAGCTAAAAACTATTGTTGTTAACCCACACATCACCTTAGGGTTTGGGTTCATAACTTTCAAAAGCTTGAGGCTTACAGATATTTTAGTCTCTGTTTTACATGATACTTCCCCCTATCCCATCACCCACCAACAGAGGGCATCTGATCAGTAGTTTGAGTGCTTTCTGTTCTGCTGAATTATGTATTTTCCTTCTAAGCAGGACAGCATTTGATGTAAGTGCCTGGTGGTCTTGCCAACAATTTTCAATGAAAAAGGGTCAAACCACTTTATCTGGAATGTATAATTCCTGTACGTTTTCTTTTCAACTAATTTTTTTAATATGTGTTGATAGGCAAAGTATTATGTGACTCATTGTGGAGGAATGTTTTTAGATTAATGAAACCAAACTGTCAATAAAAATATGAGATTTGTGGACCATCAAATGCACAGAAATGTGTTATGTCCAAATATATTTGCTGTAGAATCATGGCTTACTCAACCAATAAAGAAGATACTTTTCACAATAACTGAGCTAGATAAGAAAAAGTCCTTTTCTGTTCTCAGGTAAATATTTAAATGTTGTTTTTTTTTTTTTTGGTTTTTTTTGGTTTGTTTTTTCTTTTTACATAGGACTCTGGGATGATGAAAACTGTACTGTTTCTCTTCCCTGTATTTGTAAACGTAAAAATGCTTGGAAAATAGAGAAAGAGATTCCGAAAGACCAGAACCCACAAGGAATGTGTCCCAAGGGCTGGCTGCACTTTGGATTTAAAGTAAAACACTTTTTCCTGCTGCTTAATTATTCAAAATGAATTCCATTGTTACAGAAAATTTGGACTTGATAAAGACTATTTGATATTTGAAGGTTTTCTTCCTTTCTGAAAGCAGGGAACTCATTTTTATGAGTAGTGATATTCACAAACATGAACGTGATAGAGAAGTGATAGAGAAGTTCATTAGCTTTGCACAGAGAAGTTGCCTTAAGCTGTCAATGTTTTTCTTTAGTTCCAGGAAATGCATGCTCATTTATGCAAAAGCTACCTAGGCTTTTGGATAGCAAATGCATCAACATGCTTATTCTGTGCTGTCTCTTTCCTTTGATACTTTTACAGTTTTAAGTCTTGCTTGGCCTAAAAACAGAACTCTAACCATTTAGTGTATTCAGCAGTTCCCTAATTGCTGCCTAAAGATATAGTTTCAAATGTATAATTATCTTTGATTAATAACACCAAAGTCTATTTGTGATTGAAGGTTGAAAGGCAACTATTTCACCAGACTTCTCTTAAATACGTACATTCCTTCATGGAAATGTTCCCTGAAGTGAGCAGGTTTATCCCAGCATTAGAATGCAGTCACTACAAGGATAAACTTAAACCAAGGGGCATTGCTTAAGGCTGTGGATCCAACACTCTTATTAATTGGTATAGCTTTTAAGTGGAAGGAAAAACAAAACAAGCCTCCTATTTATTATTTTTTTTTCTTTTGAAACAGTGTTTTTTGATACAAATTCCAAAGGATCCAGAGCACCTGAGGAGCTGGTACTCTGCACAGACATTCTGCAGTAGGTACGATGGGTCCCTCGCTTCCCTTGAAGATGAACTGGAACAAGGTAGAATGCAAAAAATATTTTTAAATAAAATTTCATCCTTGAAGAAATGTTTAATAATAGATACAGATTTAGGAAAAAAAATCATGCAATTCCGCTCAGGGATGCAACGCTATAAACAAATCAGCAATTCTTAAGTTGTTCAAGCTACTGTTGCAATTTCTTGAAGACTTCTCTACTGGGCTAGATACTAACCCAACTGAAGTTAATCATTTTTACTGAATTTATAGCTGGATGATCATGAAATGCTTTTCACGTTCTTACTTTCTTGTAAGTAGATAAAGCCACTGGTTGGCAATTCATTTTTCAGTGCTTTAATGTGTTGGAAGAGACTTCAGCTTTATCCCTAACTGGCTACCAATTAAATATGCTTGGTACTTCAATCTTGTTTCATTTTCCAGCTTTCATAACAATGAATCTATTTGGTCGCAAAACTAGTGTTTGGATAGCTTTCCAGGGTGATGATTATGAAAAATGGATGAATGAAAATCCTCCAAGGTATTCCAACTGGTCTCCAATTGAAGCAGTGCACGTAAGTATTTCTGGGGGCTTTAAGGACACTGAGAAATTGTTTTATCCGTAATATTCATGTTTGCCATAAAGACAAGGCCTAACTTATTATACCAGCTTCTCTTAATTTTTGCAACTTCAAACAACTGTGGACACAACCTTATGGGTATAGTTAGTGGTTGCCAGAAAGACATTATCCAGACAATTATTTATGCAATACATGGCTGTAGTCACATCTTCTGAAATTCTCTTCAAGCACGACAGTTTAAGCTATATGGTTCATATCCTATACTAGATTTGAGCAAAGTAATATTATGAATTTCACATTTTAGTCACATTTTAGTATACTATATTTGACTTGGTATATTTGTCAGTATTTTAGTTAACATTTTAGTTTCTTCATTGCACGTTTGTGACATTTTTTTCTATGAGGCTACTATTCCAAGTGGTATTTATGGGAACATTCATTGTTCTACCTGACAACTTGTAACAGTGCCTTTCAGCTAACTATTATTCTACATTTAATGTAATAATTATGCCCTTGCTTTACATGGTATCTTTAACAATTAATGTAAGGTTCCATGTTGATTGCAGAGACCGCGTTATAACAGTGTCTACGTCGAAGAACAAGTTCCACTTTGTACACTGGTATCAAATAACCCTAATTTTTATTTTACGGGAAAATGGTACTTAGAAAACTGTGAGAAAAATTATGGGTTTGTCTGCCAAAAAAGGCAGGGTAAGCATTTGGTCTGGTTTCCTTCTGTTCTCATTTGTTCTCTTGTTGAGTTCAGTTTATTTTTATCTAGAAGTAGCTTATTATAGGTGTCTATAAAACCAGGAGCTAAAAAGATCTTTATAGGCAATTTTACTTGCTATTTCAGCAGACAAGCTTTACACAGTTTAATAAATCAGTAGCTGTGATGTAGAAGTAATTTCTCAAAAAAATCTTTTGCAGTTAAATTTGATTTTTAACTTTGAGCTTTCAGTTGCATATCTCAGATCTAGAGATTACATTTCGCATTGTCTGTCCTCGCAAGCAAAGTAACAGCTTGAAATCACAAAAGGCAAAACTGGAGATAGTTCTGTTGAAAATATTCTGTTGTTGGATTTGCAGTCTCAGATCAGACGAGACTTTGGAAGATGCATTTCTGTGAACAGCCAATTGGCCAATCAAGTGTAGGCTGGCTTTTCTTCTCATGTATTTTTCCTGTACTGGCATGGCAACATGCTCAGCAGCACACATCAAAATGGACTGTATGGACACAGTGGTGGTCTTATGTGGCGCAGCTTTGTCTGCTACCTTGTAGTTAAGGTCTTTGTCAACGGAGGCAGTAGTTCCTGCTGTTCTCCACAAGAGGCTCAACAGAATAAATAGGATGAACCAGCAAGCTTTGGCCTGCTCTTATGCGGCTCTTGCAAACCACAGCCATGTTTGACATATTTATCACGAGGCACAATTGTGGGGGAAAATGGGAGTAAACTTACTGTGTGGAATAAATGAAGCTGGTTTTCAACTGTCTTTGAACTGACTGTTTTAAAGAATAAAATAATAATTTTAACCACCCTCTTTGTTTCCAACAGATACATCCAGACATATCGTCAATGCATCTGAAATGTACCCTGTGCCAGATACTTTACAGTATGCAAACAGAACATATACCCTAATACGTGGGAATTTGACATGGTCTGCAGCTTTAAAAACCTGCATGGCAAATGGAGCTGAGCTGGTCAGCATTGCAGATCAGTACCACCAGGCTTTCCTCACAATCATTGTGAATCGGCTGGGATACAACCACTGGATCGGGCTTTTCACTGCAGATGTGCGTAATGGGTTTACTGCCTGTGCATCCTTTATTCTAAATTAGGCTTCTACAGTAGCAAACTATGGGCTCTGTCATTCATTAGAAGTCACAGGAAGTTCATGTTTAGAAATTAAACGCCCACTTGAGCTTTTATCAGTCTCCTTGCCATATTTTGCAGCATGATACATAAATTTAAGGAGTGCTACTTTGGTGCAGTACTTAAAAATTAAAGCCATAGAAAATACTAAAACACAAAAATAACAACAAAAAACACTAAGAAAAAAATTCTTCTAATGTTAGTATTGAATTTAAGTTTCATTTTTAGCAGCTTTATGGCCCAAATAGTCACTTACACTCAATGACCCAGACATTCAGCTACCATACAAAACAGCAGTTTAGATGTAGTTTTTGTTCTCCTAGAAAAAAGTTGAGAGAATCTTTGAAACTGCCCAGCACTAAGGAAGGGGTAAAAGGAATCCTGATTAAGATGTCTGTGGAAAGGAGAGTATGGCACCAAACAGAAATAATTTAAAATTTGTTTTGGCAGAATGGGCTTAATTTTGAGTGGTCAGATGGGACTAGATCCTTGTTTACCTTCTGGGAAGATGATGAGTCCCAGGCCTTGGGCAGCTGTGTTTATATGGATGCCTCAGGGCACTGGAAGAGTACAAGCTGTGAACAACTTCTGCCAGGAGCAGTCTGCCATGTGCCGCCCAGTAAGTCAGTTAGGTTTTGTTTTACATCTGTGCAGCTGCAAATGTGTATAGTAATAGTGGCAATATATGAAAGGAAAACTAACATTTGAGGTTAAACAATGATGTTGCTTCCTTCAAAAGTGATTTTTTATTTTTTTTTTTTTTCCCCCCTTTCTGTATCTCCTATTTGCAAAGCCTTTTTATTTTTTCCCCATTAAGTATTGGCCACCAGGTCTAGGCTATGTGAAAATGGGAAGAACTTCTATAGTAGGAAAGAAACAGGTGCAAGGAAACTCTCTCTTCAGTGAATGCTATACTATCTGCAAAAAATGCTGATTGTTAACAAAGTAGTGTGAAGGGAAGTAAATTCTATTTATTGCAGTTAACTGAGAAATAGGAAAACAGAACCTTTTGGAACAAAGTGAAAAGTTAGTCACATCTTCATTGATTGCATAGGGAAGACTGCAACATTTTTTCTGAAGATGAGAATATTTTCCTGCATCTTGAGATACATTTTGTTTCTTGCAAAGCTCTTCGTTACCTGAGCTTTTTCTTTTTTTTTTTTTTTTCTTTGAACACAGAACTCAGGTATACAGCTCTACTCAGCCCAGGACTGCAGAGTCCTTGTCAACATCCTGCTTTCATGATGGCAGTCACCTGAATCAGTGGGGCTCTTGGCACAGTGCATTGCACAGTGGAGAGGTCGAGTGCTGAATTCTGATAGGAAGCTCTACTCTGCCTCTGTGCCCTGATATTTGGCATTCAGTTATCCTTGTGGCTTTGTGGAGAGAAGCTCTGCAGCCTCTGGAAATCCCCAGCCTCTGGGAGTTGCTGGGTAGCCCTGAGTGCCCATATGATGCTTCTCTCCCTGTTGTATGTCACTGTTAGATAAATATCTTTATAGCACTGTTGCAAGCCTGCAAGGTTTTTCATCTGAACTAAAACCAGCTTTGCAGTTCTAGTACAAGTATATGCAGCCACTAGATTTTCTCTTTGAAAAATAGAGACATAAATTAAATAGAGTGCTTATTAGCATTATTCCAAAACAACATGTGGAATGTTATATTAATGTGTATGTTGTTGTGCCAATAAAACTTTGCTGTTTCTTCTATGACAGAGAAGAAACTCATTGAGTATAAAGGCTTATGTTCAGAAAAACACGTTCCCTGGATCAAATTCAAAAACAGTTGCTACAGCTTTAACACCGTTCTGCAGGGCACAAGTTTTGATGCTGCATATGAAGTCTGCAGAAATCAAGGTAAGTGACTGTTTTATAGCTACAAAATGTAATTGTGCTATAGTTAGGAAAGAAAAAAAACCACACAGATTTTCTGAAATGACTGAAGTCACAGCAAGTGCTTCCTCTGGTTCAGGAAAACACTACTGGAGCTCATTAAGCCAACTATGAAATCAAAGGCAATGTATATCAATAAATGGTCTTTTTTAATGAAAATGCTGTTTTCTGGTGTAAGATATGAAATGTATTTATCCCCTTTCAAACTTGTTTTAAAATCAAGTAAGAACAGTTTTATATTATTATTTGCTAACTTCAGAACTTATAAAGCATAAGCAGGCTTTTCAACATTTTCAAACAAGATTCTCCATACCAAATTTTGAAATGCAGTGCTACATTTTAATCGTGTGAATTGCTTGAAAAAGAAGTCTGTTCTGTGTTTAATCTGTAGGATCTAATCTTCTAACTATCAAAGATGAAGATGAAAATGCCTTCGTTCTGGAGGAGTTGCACAGTTTTGGTTATTCTGTGAAAATGGTTTGGCTGAATGTCCTGCATGTTACAGACAGTAAGTTTTATGTAGAAGAGAACTGAATATAAGAATCTAGGATTTCTTTTTTTTTTTTTTTTTTTAATGCTGATACAACCACCTTACAGAACACTGTTACTTTTCGAGATTCTTGTTCTCACTGTTTACTATTTGCTTACAATGTACTAAAAGGATGTGATTGTACTAGGATTCTGAATAGTCAGTATATGTGCATGTATGTGAGTGCCTTTACTGGCATGTTGAAGAAGCTGTATGGATTGTGTCAACATGCATGTGCATTATGTTTTTAAAGTATTCAACAAAGAAAGGAACATAGTAGCCAAACAGGGTAGTAGCCTGGCATTGCTTTTGTACAGTATTGTGAACATGCATGTGAAGGTGAGTTCAACTGAAACTGAAGAAGTTGTTTATCAAAACACAAGGGCATTTTACAATGATTTATTACTTCTGCCCTTAGATGAAACAGTTTCCTGGTCTGATGGCTCTCCCTTAAATTATTCTAACTGGGGCATCAGGGAGCCTGAATTTGATCATCTTAAGGGGAATTTCTGTATCAGCCTGAGGACTGCGGATGGTGTATGGCAAATATCTCCATGCAGAGAAATAAAGGGATTTGTTTGTAAAAAGAATGCAGGTACGTGCTTCCATTGAAGGAACTGATCATGTTCTTATAACTGTTGTTTTATATTTTCTTTATTGCTCGCTTAGTTTTCATTTAAATAGTCTTTTTGTTTCCTATTAGAGAAAATACCCATGAAAAACAAACCAGTGAGGTTAGCCTTCTGAGGAGCCTGGGCATTTCTTTTGTTACTGCATGCTGTGACAAACTTTCTCTTGTGCATGTGAGCAGAGCCCTTGGTATAGGCAACTGTAATGAGCAGTAAGAAGATATGTACGTGAGGGAGCTGAAGTGTTCTGAGAGTCCACTCAAAGTGCCAGAATCACTGCTGGACCCAATAGCTTGGTTCATCCACTGCTGCACACTTCTGCTCACACATATGTGCTTTCTGCAGTGGATAAATGCTGCTGCTCGTCTATGCCACAATGCCTGTTAATATATTCCACTAAATTTAAGTGATTTTATACAGGCAGTAGGCTAGGTCATATTTTACCTGGCCTATTGTAATCCTATTAACATGGGTAAAGTTCAACAAAGAACAGCTGGCTCTTGCATGTTTCTGAATAGATTGTCTTCTGAGTATCAGTGGTACACTGAGTGCATATACTAAATTTTGTTAGTACTGTGGATAATTTTCTGACAGTTCTGGGTTTCTGGGTTCTATTTCAGATCTTAATGCGGCAGAACCCTCTGAAAAATGTAAGTTATTCTTTTTTACTTTCTAAATTTTTTATTTTTATTTTTTTGTAAGGAGCAATAACATATTTTGAGGTGATACTTCATGAGATCTCATTTAATAGTGGAAAAAAGGTTTAATTTAAAACGCGTGACATATAAAGAGTAATGGTGTTTTATGTGGAACATCTGAAGTTTTGTACTTAAAATTATATGTGGTTATAACTGCATTTGTGTGATAACAGTCTCTGCTTTTTCCTTTCAGCGTCCTACTCTGGACTTGCTGCTCTGGCTGTTCTCGTAACATTTGTGATGCTGGCTGCTGTTTCCATTTTTCTGTGGTGCCTCTACAAACAGAACAACAGATTCTTCAGCAGAATACTGTGGGTCAGAAATGCCTATTTTCCACAGATTAATTCTGACGTTCCTGCTCTGGAAGAAAGTATTCTCATTTCTGATTTTGAGAAAGATGACAATTAATCAGTGGGGAGAACCAAGCAGTTATGTATTCTGTGTTAAATTCCATGTCCTACAGTGTTTTTGTTTTTGTGAGCCATTTGCTGTCCAAGACCAGCTCCACGTCTTAGCTGGTGGTCAGAATGCCTACATGGTGCTGGAAGAGCAGCGAAGCAGCAGCCGCTGTTCTTTCCCTTCTTGCGAATTTGTTCCATAAGGTTTACAAAGCGAGCAGTGAGGAGCTGAGCACCAGTCGCACCTGCTCTCACAGGCACCAGACCCAGGCTTCCTTGGTGGCAGAGGGTCTGTGCTCCCTTCTCAGGACAATCAGGGCATGTGCTTCTGGAAGAGTCCTTGCACCCTGGTGGGGAGCGTGCAGGGGCTGCTGCACTTGGACCTCTTATGCTTTGTAGTAGAACGTGGTGAGAATGCACAGAGCCATGGGGAAATCGGCTTCTTTGGGGAAAGCTGCAAACTAAAAACGTTCCGATACCACAAATCTCAGACTGCTCACGTGGAGCAGTCATGTCTGTGCCCCCAAGCAGAGAACATTTCTATGCAGCTTCTTCCCTTGGGAAGGTTTGGGCCTCTTGGCTTTTATTTTCATACCAAAAAAGCTGCTCGTAAGCCAGTGTTAAAACTTGTCCTTGAATTTAGGAACTCTGAAACCTACTCCAAGGCTTATGGAGTAGTTCTTCCTAATGCCTATTCCATCCATAGAATGTACTCTTTCATTGGGTGGATTCTTAGCAGGTGGATTTCTAAGTTTGCTGAGATGAGGTTCCTTTTGATTGGGAGTGTCAGTGTTGCCATGATGGCTAGTTTACATTATGAAATACCTTTGGCTTGAGATACAGTAGCATATGGATATTGTCGTCCTGAAGTTAATATATTCAGTAGAGATACTTCTGGTGCACTTCTAGAGAAACAATGTTATCTCTCACCTGGGTCATTTCAGAAACTGAATCTCATCAGCCTCTTCCAAAGATGCTTTGGAGCAGTATCTGTTTGAAGGAAAACATTATATGAATCTTGTTAAAGTTACGATAATAAACTGCTTTACTGTTCACTTACAGTGCAACTTCAAGCAGTGTTTATGTATGTTCTTCTGAGACCCTGCTCTCCACACATAAGGATGATACAAGGGAGAGCCACATCTGCAGTTGGCAAAGGGTGCTGCCCTCTCTCGCCCAATTCCTGTAATCCCACGTAGCACACCTTCAAGGGCCACATTTCTCTGGTCATATCAAGGTGCTAATGGTGCTAATACCATCTTTCATTGGTCAGTTGTTCTCCTGGCTAATGTCTGTGCAAGACCTACAGATTCAGGTCATGGTTCTCGACGGTGGATGGTTCTGTGGATTCCCACACTCCCGGTCTTCCAGCTACTTCTGTGAAAATATCAAAACCTTTCATGGAGGACTTCTAAATTATTTCTATTGTGAGGTGGGAAAAAAAGGAAAGCCAAATTGCCGATCACAAAGAGTTACCTGAGTATTGAATAACTGTGCCATTAGTCATCTCTAAAAGCTGCTATGAAGGGCTGTGCGTGTTGTCGTGTTGGTTGGTTTGTTATGGGATGACTCATTCTAAAAACTGCAGGAACCCTAAAATGGAGATACGTTTGTGAAAATTCAGCAAGCAGCCAAGACCAAATGCAATGTTTGTGCACATACAGGGGAATGTATGACTTCTTTCCAGTTAGATTTCACGTAGCAATTCTTTAGATATGACCAAATAAATGTATTTTCATGTCATAATTATGTATAAGGTTATTTTTTTTTCTTAATTATTTAGTACCTAGAATACTTCTATACTAGCTTACAGGATACAGAAATGTGGTTTAAAAGACTGCAGATGCATCTTATCTGTATATAACAAAAAAAAGTTACCAACTCTCCCTTCCCTGTGAGACTTTCACCTGTTTAAACTTCAGCTGGAGGAGCCTAAGCAACAATCTTCTATTCATCCCATTCACTGACAAGTGTCTGTGTTGCCTTTTTGCAGCAGAGTGACTTGAAGAATGTGTTTTGATTGCAAAATTATAAAATATTTTGTCTCAGAGGATGTGCATTTATCAGGCTATTATGCTGTTACCTAGCTATGCATATGCTGTCACATTTTGACATTGTTAATGAAGGTGTATTTTTTTTTTTTTTTTTTTCAAAAAAACCTGACATGGATACTCTATCAATTCTTCTTGAAGTATGTTTAGTCATTTTAATATACCTGAAGGTCAGTTATACAGTTGTATAATAAATAATCCTAGCATCAGAGTAGAGAATGTTAACACTGACTGTGGTGTAGGTGATCTTGGATTAAGGGAATAGTACTTCAAGCAGTGTTTTCTTCATACATTGAAACGGATTTGAGGAAACAGTGTCTTAAGTGTTTATTTTAAAATATCTTTTGTCATTTAACTTTTCTAATTATAGGTGTTATTCACTTAAGGATGTTATTGCTGATTACTTCCTATTCCTTCTTCTAAATATAAGAAAAATCTTACAGTGAGAACCATCACTCACTGGAATAATATCCTTGGGCATGTGATAATTCACATCACTGTAGGGTTTCAAGGTGCAGTTGGACATGGTGCTGGGCAATCTCATCCAGGCTTCCTTTTGCTGTGAAAGGTTGAACCTATGATTCTATGGATTTTACCTTAGCTTCCATTTGTTTTTCTTTAATTCAAGATCCCCTACCCAATTCCTGGTCAGAGTACTTGGTGGCTACGTTTTCATGAGTGACTGTGACAGTAACAGCAGTGAGGTTCACTGTATTACTTCAGCTAGGAAATTAAAGCGTGAATAATAACTTTTTGGGCTGCAGTTTTTCTTTTGCCAGCTTTAGTTCCGAGCAGCAGTTCCCAGGCTTTGCCCCAGGTTACAGTGTTGGGAGAGGGGTAGCTTGCACCAGACTGCTTCCTGGCTGCTATACAACTCTTTTCCATTCCTCCCTCCTCCTTCCCTAGCCTTTGCATGTGTGCACACTTGTATCTGGCTCAGGATGATAGACCATGAGGCTGCTTTAGATCTGTGCTCTTCAGTCCAGAGGGAGTGTAGGGAAGAAATGCTTTTTTGTACTGTGTGTGACTTAACCTGCTCTGCTGCACAAATTTAATTTAGATCCCCGTACATTTTTCTTCCATCACGCTGCCCCTCCTTTAGTGCAGAAACAGGCATCCTCAGTCTCTTGTAATAATAAACCCACTATAATGAAATCATGGCGTACATTTCCCACAGACCATTTATATGTAAGCAGGCTTTTTTGTTGAAAAGCTAAATTGCACACATTTGTTAACTATGTTCAAAATCCTCAGCTCAAAAAAAAAAAAAAAAAAAAAAAAGGCGAGAAAAAACCAACACTCTTCTTGAGCTATAATAATATTTCCTTTGGGTAATCAGTGGAATGTTGATTTTAAAAGCCTGAGGATCAGTGCTGACCTCACAATTTGATGCAGCCCTCGAGGACGTCGCTGGCAGGAGCAGTTCGCTGTGCTGGCAGGATTTGAGTTAACATAGAGCTTTGTGCTCAGAAGCACCATCCCAGTCTGGCCAGTAGATGGTGCACACAGAGCTGACAAAATGACAAAGTGTGAGCCCTTTGCAAGTCACAGGGATCTGCTGGGATCCTTCTGAAGGTTAGTTCAATGCGCAGCAAAACTCCCAAGTTTCAACCCTCTGCAGATGTCAGTATCCCTTAAACCTGTCTGCTACATTATGACGCTGTCTTGTGATAGCTTCTCAAAGCTGAATGCATCATAATTCTGTATGTTGTTCACACTTTCAGAGCTGCCGATCTCTTTCTATATCCATTATCTCTTTGCAGTATGACTGTGATTTGGATTCTGATTTTAGAACCTGGAATGCTACCATGGAGGTAACACCATGGTAATTTATAACCTGATTCTGAACTGCAGTGGCTTCTGAAAGCATGAAGCTGGATAATAGTGAGGATTCTGCTGCTGTTTCCTTTGTTTCCAATGGTTATTTTTGTTTGTTGGGTTGTTTCTCTTTTCTCAAACTCAACCAACAAGACAACTCTCCATTCTGATTCTTGGAAATAAATGCTTCAGACCATAGTTTTAGTAGAAAGGGGGCTACCCTGTAGATACAAGATAACTAAAGTTAATGCGTAGCTGGCTAAAATTTACATTCCTTTGCATGGCAGCAGAGGAAAATGGGGAAAACTTTCTCTGAACTGGTTTTTCAGATGACCAGGGTATATATTTGGGTTTTTCTTACATGGATCTTCATTTCAAGAAATTTAGAAGGTTCTAATCACACTATAGAGAAGGAAAAAAAAAGTCTTTTTTTATTCTGTATTTTTTTCTTCAGTGCATACTGAAAGTCATCCCACCAAGCTATATATTCAGGACATTTTTTTTCCTGGTGTGATCATAGACCTTTGAACCCGGTAATAACCTGATTAAATCTGCTTGCTACTTCCTCCTGCCATAAACTCTGTGTGTATTGCAGCTGAGAAGCACCAGGAAAGCCCTTGCTGGGAGCTGAGAGCAGGCATGCACATAGCTAAGGGAAGAACTGATTCTTACCTCGTCAGCAGCTTTGTGCTGCACGGCTTCACAGACGCTTGATGTGGGACTGCATCCTAGAGCTTGATGCTTCATTCAGGTGTGTAAGCAAGATCCCCAGTGCTGCATGCTGTCTGTGAGCTGGGAGAGATAAAAACTAACATAAAGTAAAATAATGTTCCCAGTTATGTATGGCTTAATTTGTTACAGTCCTGTCACAGACTGCAAATAATTCTGCTTTAGTTGCATTTGTTTCTCTTGGGAAGTTTTTGCTGATGATTGCATGCTTACCTGTTACCTACCTTAAATCTGACACCTACCAGTTTATGTGACCTAATGTTGTACTTTCTAGTATATAAAATTTCACAGCATCAGAAAGATTCTTTCTGGAAAGACCTGAGAAAAGGTAAAGTTGCAGCTGCTGCTGCATATTCTGTCCTGGGGATCATTAAGAGGCAAACGGAATTACTTTTAAAAATTATTTCAAAAGCAAATACTGAAGATGGAGCTCAATGTGCAGGACACTGCAACTATAAAATCTGTAAGGTGCCTTGCAGTTAAGGGTGAAAAAGCGCTGGAGCATCCTGCAGGCTTTCTGTTTGGAGAGAACAAATTACTAGTGTTCTTACTGATACCTTAGCTGCCTTTCTCTTAAAACGTGTGTGGAATAAATAGCAGAGAGGGTCTTCTCCCCATGCAGTACCCAAAATGGTTGCTCAGGCATTGGCTCTGTCATCACACACTGCCAGGGTGCCCAGCCCAGAGGCACAGCCCTCAGCAGCACAGGCCATTGGGTATGGCAAGAGGAGGATGTGGTGTGGGCTCTCTTCTCCTGTCCTATACCATCCATGGCCCTCTAGAGCACGTCTGGTTGATGATTTGGACTTTACCAGTATTTGCATCTAAATCTGCTTTGTTCTTAGGAAAAGCTTAGGGCAGATATTCAGTCTCAGCTGCACTTATGGATTGCTCTTCCACTTGGTCTAATGTGAGTCCAAGCCTGGTGTGGGGAGATAGGAGAGAAAGAACTAACCCCTGATGAAAGCAGAAGCACTGGGGAACAGGGATCAGTTATTGCTGTTAGCTGGGACAGATAGAACAAGGAGCAAACAGCTAGAGGCATGGTAGGAAATATAAGAGAACCTTGGGGAGAGCTGGACAGGCGCTCACCAAAGCACTGTGCACTGCTAAATTTGATAGCTGTTGTTTGGAAATAAACAGATGCACAACTGCTGCTGGGGAATATATTCAGAATGCTGCTGGATGTCCCTTTACAGCTCAGTCAGGGTAAACGTGAATAATCCTGATCTGAAAATACTGGTGTGTGAAACTGCAGATTCTTCATCCCACTTTCTTCTAGCCAGAGTTTAGGATGCAAATCTCATACAGCTGGGGGCATGGGGAACACCTCTGGCTAATCTGTGGTTTACTTCGTGATAGAAAGGGGCAGTTCTGAAATAAGCACAGCTGAATCATCCCACTGACCTACTACAGCAGCTGGTTTGGGCAAAGCACCCAGCCTGCACTGGGAACCCAAAATCCACATGTGGGATAGAGGAAGTGAGCGGCATTTAGCTCACTAGGAGTGAATGGCTCAATAAAGCAAAAGCCCAGAACCAGTAAATGACCAGTAAATGTAAATAAAGAGATACGTGCAAACAATTTTATTTTTTTTTTGCTTTGTTTCTTTTACTTTGTTCTGATTTGTTTTGTGTTTAGTCACAGACTCAGGAGATGAGATGCCTGATGGTCAATATACCAGTACCAAAAAAAAAAAAGATGATGTTCACGTGTCGTCTCCCAGAACCAGAGAGGTTAAGAGAAACCCTTCAGAGCCCAAACACCACTCCAAGGTTTTCTTTCTCAATCCAGAGACAGAGACAATCAATGGAAACTGAAAAAGGCTGGAGCTTCAGCCTTCCCAAAAGACAAGGACACCCACAACAGGCACACAGGGCTTAATCTAAGGTGCATAGTGCTGTGTCAGTTCTCATGTTTATTATTTTTATGATTGCATCCTAAAGCAATTGCTCTTTTGATCCGTGTTAGCTGCTGCTTGGGGAAAGAAAAATAAAGATCACATAGAAAATTAAAAAAAAAAAAAAAAATTGTGGCTGAAGGCCAAAACTTCACAAGAGAAGGCTGAGGCCTAATGTGTTTTGTTTAAGGTCTTTGTTTCTGATAGATGTTGTCTGGATTAGGGAGGATGACTGCACTTTGAACAAAGCCGGCTGGGGAAGTCAGTTAGTCAAGTATTAACCCTCTGAGGAGTAGACTGAACTGTGCATGAGAAACATTCTGAGAAAACATCAAAAGTAGTGTAGATCTCTTCTGAGAAGTACTGTGGCTTGTATTTATATAGGATAAGGTGGAGACAATTTGTTGTATACGTGACTGAATGCCTCAAGATGGGTAACTGTCCGGAACTCGTTTTCTCCCAGTAGCATACTTCAGCAGTCCCAAGGCTGAAACGAGCCTAATGTTCAGGAATTACTTCAGGGCATTAGCAGAAGTTAGGCATTAATGTGATATAATTCATAGAGGTGAGAAAAGATTATTGTGAGCCTGCTGGACGTGTTGTAATAATGCAAAGTAGGATTTCACTGGTGTAAACTGGGAGAGAAATATTGAACGCTATACTCTGCTTTAGAAAATGTTATTCTGAAAGTACTGTGATAAATATTCAGATACCTAATGTAAAAAAAAAAAAAAAAGAAAACTTAAAAAAAAAAATCCACCAAGGAAACAAGAAAAGAACCACCTTATTGGGGAAGTGACTGTATAGCATGTGCAGGTGTTGTGCAAACAGAGTAAAGGAAGAGTTACACACAGGCAGTAGAACAAAGTACAGTTTTATGCTTAACTTGTGGCCAGTCTTAGCTATAATTATAACATGAAAATGATGCTTTAAAAATGATTATGAAAATAAAAATCCTGCCTCAAATAAAAACAAAGATGGGGTCAGAAAAGAAATTCAGTAACAACTTCCACCATTTGCTTGACCTGTTGCGGATCTTTCCCTTCTTGATGCATTGGTTGCAGCACAGGATGTCAGCTCTTAGCAAGCAACTGCCAAAACAGAGGTAACAGAATGTGTAATTGTTTAAAACTAACTGCTCATGTGTGATGCTGAACTGATTTTTGTTTTGTTCCCCTGTAATTCAGGGTGTTGTCATTTTTAGGTATCAGACCTGAAATGGGAAAAGTCTTGTTGTTGCTAGACAAGCGGTTTAAAGCTGAGTTGCTTAACAATTATTTTAATATCAGAGATGTGTGTATTTTTGACTTGCTAATGCTGTAGGTTGTATTATAGGCTTAGCAGAAGTAGCCAGCAGGCAATATGGTGATCAGCAGCTTGCCTTCTGAGCTTGCCCATTATCTGGAACTCTAGTTGCGTTGCTGCAACTTGTCTGTGTGTGTACTGACAGCTATTACAAATGATGAAATGAAGTCATTATAAAGCGTGCCCTTTCCAGAATGCTTCTACAGTCTCCTGTCCCTACTAGGACTGATTTAAATTGTAGCTGGTTATGTAAAATGGACTCTTAAAGTATTGTTATTGGAAAGCATTAAGTTCAACCTTTTCAGAGTGATCAAGAATGAGATTCTTAATATGTTACAGTGAGCTTCAAGATCAAAGGGGAAATGCATGCATTTTGACAGGAATTAATGCACAGGGACCCAGCCCCAACTCCTGCTGGTAAAGTGCTGGTTGTGTGAGATGCCTTAGGCTGTGGGTCCTGCTGAAAAAACAAACAAACAAACCACCAAATCAGGTGGAATTTTGGACATGTGTAGGCATGCATTGCTTAGGCAGCTAAAATAGCAGTAACAAACGTGGCCAAATGACAGCAGAACAACAGTCCTCAACTCCAAGAATCAAATTGCAAAATCAGCGTTTTATTATTAGTGGAAAAACCCCTTTGCAGTAACAGTTTGAAGTACCTCATTCCATCACTGTTTAGGTGCTTCTAAGGACAGAGATACGTGTTTGCCAAAAATTTGTCTGTCGATTTAAATTCCAGAAATATTTTTTCCAAACTAAATTTGAAGAAATTTTGTTCTCAATTCAGAATAATAACAATAAAAGGAAGGAGCTAAAATATGGTGCCATCAAATGGATAAAGAAGCTGTACTTTCAGTTTGGTATTGGGTTAAAACATGAGATTACTATCCAAGACTCGTTGTATTACAGCACTGTTATGGTGTTATATTAAGGAATTAACAACCTTTCAAAATCTGGTATTGTTTATTAAAAAATGAGATGAAATCAACTTCAATTTAAAATGATCTCTAGCACTGTTCATGCTTTATTTTGTGTCCAATTATTATGTTTAAACATGTTTTCCTAGAGGAATAAAATACACTCTGACTTGGAGTCTCCACTAACTTTTGCTTCTGAAGTCAAGATTCTTGGCTTGCCTTTTGCTCGTTCCAACTTCACAGTGTCTGTCATGTTCTCTCTTGCAGTTCTCGTGGCCATAAAAGCAGAACGTGGAACTAAAGGTTAAAGATGAATGTTTGAGTTTAACCAATACAGCTACAGTTGCCTTAAGGACTTACTTCCGAAGGCAGTGGTTGGATCATTCTGATTCAGAGGTGGGATGAAAATTACGTTCAGTATTCATGCCTGAGTAAAAATTAAAATCGTTATACCTCTAGCACTTTGTCTTTCTGAAGACTTCAGATTGTCAGATCAATTGCTAAGTGCAAGAGGAACGTAGTCTAACTGTTGGACTTAATACAAATGAGTAAATGTTCAATGGGTCGCAATGAGAATTTAAGTCAGAAACTGCTCCATTAGTAACAGTACTCATTTGTGAGGAACAGAATGAAGAAGATCTAGACTCCTTTTTTGTGCTCTAATAAATATTTTCATGCTTTGAATAATAAGGTTCAACTCCTCTGAGAACTTGCTTTAGATTTATGGTTACTGAATTTACCTGGATTAGTAAGAGGTTTAGATTCCTCTTAAAAAAAGGGATTTCGTTTGAGTATGTCATAGCAAATATATCCAAATTGCCAATCTATTTGTTAAAAAGGAGACAACAGCATCTTCTCTCTCTTTCTGGGAACAGTCCATTGAGAAAGTTCAGCAAAAAAGTGAGGAACTTAGTAACACTGCACTGTCAGGACTTGCCCAAGTGTATCAGCAGCAAAAGGAAGGCTAGAGAAAGTGTGAGACTGCTGCTGAATGGGGTGCTGGTAGCAAAGGACAGAAAAGGCAGAGGAACTCAGTTTATTATTCCCCTTTATCCTCACTGGTAAGACTTGATTTTAGGAATTCCACACCCCTCAGACCAGTGGGAGCATCTGGAGCGATGAAGACTTTCTCTCAGTAGAGAATATAAGAGCATTTAAATGAATTTGGATGTGAACAAGTCCATGGGAAACAATGGGCTACATCTACATGTGCTGAGGACAGACAACATTGCATGGATACTCTCAAATATTTTTGAAAGGTCACAGTGATCAGAGGAGGTTCCTGAGGACGGGAAGAAAGTAAATGTCAGACTTAACATCAAGAAAAATGAGAATGTGAGCCCTTCCAGCCTGACCTTGAGTGTCTCTGGGGATGGCTTTCTGGGCAACCTGTGCCAGTGCCTCACCACCTTTATTGTAAAAAAACTTCTTTCTTATATCCAATTGAAATCTCCCCTCTAATAGTTTGAAATCATTTCTTCTTGTCCTATCTCAGGAGTCTGTCTCCTTCTTTCTTATGCCCTCCCCACCTCCTCAGATACTGAAAGGCCCCCCCCTCTTAATAATGAAAGCAATTCTGGAACCAATTTCAAAATATATTAAGGATCCAAAAAGGAGTGGGAGTTGTCAGTGTGGACATATTGAAGGGAAAATCATGCCTGACAGACCTGATAGCCGTCTGTGATGAAGCAATTAAATTGATGGTTGAGGAGAGAGACGTGGATGTTAATCATCTTGCTTTAGCAAGGCTTTCAGTGCTGTCATCATAGCATCTTCATTAACAAGATGATTACAGGACAAGTGGACAGTGAGGTGAACTGAAAACTGATTGAAATGCCAGGCACAAAAGATGATAATCAGAGGCACAAGGTCAATAGTGGGGCCAATGCCACTTAACATCTTCATTAATAGTCCTTGATGTTGGGCCAGAATGCATTCTCAGCAAGTCTGCAGACAATTGCAAACTGGAGGGCTGGTACATGGAAATGGCTGTGCTACCATTCAGAGGAATCTCAACAGACTGGACAAATCAAGAAGATGAATTTCCTAGAGTTTAACAAAGGGAAATGATAAATCCTCCACTTGGGAGTAATACCCCCACACACTGACAAATGCAAGTAAGTTCTGCCTAAGCTAGGGACCAAATAGTTGGGAAGTAACATTACAGAAGAGAACCTGGGAGTTCTGGAGAACACTGGCTTGAATATGAACTAGCAATGTGGCCCTATAACAAAGACAACCCAACAGTATCCTGAACTGCTGTAATGCAGTGTTGTCAGGTGGTTGAGGGGGGTGATCATTCACCCTATTCAGTACTGGAAAGATGCATCTGGAGTGCTGGATCCACCTCTACTCCACAGTACAAGAAAGATAGGGATTCAGCGGAACAAGTCCAGGAAAAAAGCACAAAGATGATTAAGGAAACTGAACATTTACTATATGAGTGGCTGAGAGAGCTGGCACTATTCATCCTAGTGAAGAGAAGGATCAGGGAGATCCTATTAATTCATCTAAATACCTAGAGTTGGGATGAGTGACGGAAGAAGCAGCTAAACTCTTCTCAGTGGCCTCCAGTGAAGGTACAAGCTGTATGTCAGTCTGTGCTGATTACATAAAGTCCTTTTTAAAAATAAAAAATTTCTTACTCTGGTCAGATGCTGGATTGGGCTGCTCAGAGAGGCAGTGCAATCTCTGTCCTTGGAGTTGCTGTAAATGTGACTGGACACAGCCACGGGCACCCTGCTCTGGCTGATCCTTGTCTCTAAGCAAGGGGTTGCACTAAATCTCCAGAGGTCTGGAGTTACCAAATGTTGTATAATTAGACTTCATAACTTAACATATGCTGTAAAGTCAAGAGTCTAGAAGCTCGTTAGTGGTTAGTACATGGGCAGAGCACTGCAGATCTGAGTCATAAGGGATCTATGCTGTTGTGCGTTATCTTCAGCTTCTGAATTCTCCCTCTCATATTCTGCATCAGGTACGTGAAACCAGCTCACCTGAACTACTGTGTAGTGATGAAAAGCTGATAGCAGTACTCTCATAGTCTCTCTCTGATTTACCCATGGTGTCAAGCACAAGTAGAAGTTCTCTAAACTCATTTGTACGCACTGTCCACCCACAAACTTTATCTTGTTGCAAGTGTTGAGTCACAGACAGGTAGTTCTTGTTCAAGTCGCAGCCTCATGCAAGCTGTGGGTAATAACAAAAGATATTTCAATCTCACTTTCAGTGATGATAAAGCTAAGGTACAAATAATTTCTTTACAGCAGAACACCCTCAGATCAGCAGAAAGAAGCAAACAACAAGTTCCATTTGGGAGTGCCTGCTGATCTGTTCTCCCAGCTGGAGCTGTCATCCTGCTCAAGAGATCTCTGGTGGACCATATCAACCAGATCGCTTTCGTCCACATGCTTGCTGACCTCGTCAAAAAGCACTTGAGAGGCCTGGAAGGTAAACAATAAGTTAAGAGATTATGTGTTGACGCTGCCCAAACAGGTCCTATTTATCCAGATGCACACTAAATCTAGCCCTTATTGCTGTTTCTGTAACTTTGTGTGGTTCAAAGTCCTGGTGGCCTTTAGCATCACTCACCTTGTCTCCCTCCTTTTTGCCCCCAGAACAATATTAGAAATTTGTGTCACGCTGCTGCTCTCTGTTCACAGAAAGCTCAAAGAGAAAGTTTACATGCTGCCATTAGTAGCTACTTACCTGCACTCCCCTAGGAAACTCAGGTGCCTAGCATAGTTCCTGGGGATTTCTACTCCTCATGTTTTAGGTTCCAGCTGTTCCCAATCAGCTCAGGTTCAGGCAGAGGCTCTGCTGACTCTCTCAGAAAGAAGGGTTCAAGTACAGGAATTACCTCCTTATTGCAGTGTGTACATGCATGTGCACGTCACGAGGTTTTCTCTATAAATGTTTTGGCCTCTCTTCTCTTTTACTCTGCAGATGCCTTTGGTCCACCAGACTCCAGTGGTCTTGGTCTTGATATATCTGGAAAAGATTTAATATTAGCTCTGATTTCTCTTACTATCTGCTGTTCATACTTTTATTGCTCTGTTACTGTGTTTTCCTTTTAATATATAGTTTGTGACTCTGGCATTTGGTTTTTCAGTTGGAGATGAATTCAACTTCTTGCTTCTGATAGCCTGTCTTGTGGTCACACTATCCTGTGTCTGCTTAGTTTTAGTGCTTCTCAAGATGTTAGCAGCTGTGCTGCATATCCTTACTATTTCAAGCTGCTCCTCTCTGTTTCCTTTTCACAAGTTTTGTCATGTCTGTGTCTCTGTTCTTTCTGAAGCTGGGTGTAGCCACTGTAATGCTTGGACTTTGTTAAACCTGGGGAATTCTGAATGTAAGCACCAGAACAGCAATCCCAACCATCAGTGGAGGATCTAGTGGAAGATCTTGCACACTAATGAGGACCAAATGAAAGACTCTTCAATGACTTCCTTGTCCAACTACTCTGTGAAATTACTTTTAATGGAGTCAATGATTGTTACCCAAAGTACAGTTTCTGCAGATTCAGCACTATGTACACTTAAAGCTAGCATTTCAGTCCATGCAGAGCCCGTGTCACCTGGGGGGCTTTTGCTACGTTCCTTTGATTTCAGTGATCACTAGTAAATTTCCCTACCTTATGCCAGCTAGAGTGACTCTTGTGTTTTCCATTGATTTTATGTCCTGGTACTGTGATGTCCAACTTGCCTGGTATGCGACTGCCTTCATCTAAAATTTCCTTCATTTTTTTTCTCTGTATTTTTATCATTTTTATTGTTGTAGGTGTTCTTTCTTTCCTCATTTCCTATTTAAAAGGCACTCTGTCCATTTTCCACTCACTATTTCTGTACTCTAGCCTCTTCTGCAGTCAACAAAAGCAGAATTTCTATGCCTTTGCTCACGGCAAACTGCTGCTTCGCCACGACGGCTGTTCTTCAATTTATAGCACAGTCATATTCTTCATGACTTTAAGTGCCAGTGGAGTAGCCCCCGGTAAGTCCATCCTTTCCACACAAGCTCTTTTAATCCCAGATGTGCTCCACATCAATCTGAAATGTTGCTCTTTTTACCATTCTCTCAGTGACATTATGAAAATTTCCTTCTTGCTAGTCACATACACAGAGCAGTGGGGATAGTTCTGTTGGGGAAGGTCTCATCCATGTTCTCCTCCAACAAGGTGAATTTGCCTCCAGAAAGGCATGAGAAAAGACAAACCACAACTTCCTTCCCCTTTTAGGGAACTGAGTCCCTTCCTCTTTTAGAGTACTGACCCACTTTGCATGGGTAAGGACAAAAAGAGCCCCATCAATCTTTCATTTAATTTCAAAAGCCCTTCTACCCAAACGAGTTTTTATTTCCTTATGAACGTTGCCCAAATTATAATTGATAAACATCCCACCAAACTTTTTTCTTTTTTTGCATTAAATTTATTGTGTTACGAAATATTATTTTAGTAGCCAGATCCCATAAGCATATTATGAAAAATGATCTTACATTA